>NC_134269.1:164402174-165002174 GCF_031893055.1 Leptodactylus fuscus | reverse complement strand
AGTCACTTTCCATGAAAAGCGCCATGGGAAAACCTCGATGTGTTACCATTGTGGTTTGTCCCACAGCACTTTTTTGCTGCAGCCAGCTACGTGGGCCTTAGCCTCACAGTACCTGAGATTTTTCAGCAGAACATTGCCTAGAGCTTGCACTTACTCCACAGTCTTCCCTTTTTCTAATAGTGGCACATCTTGGCACCATCATTTACTCAGGTATAAGTAATACAAATCATCATATCAGACTAACATTTTTTCATTACATCATGGCCCAGTTCTGATTTCATGAGACAACAGGGCTCAGCATGGACATTCATACCAATCTGCAACTTTGCAGTCCTACATATAGCAGGTTGCAATGCATATGAACCTGGCATAGACTGCAGGCAAACTGACTCATAACACCACACAACAGAAAAACCTTTTCATCTGCTACTGGGCAAAAACCACTTGTGCTATACTAAATCGAGTGAGCGGATTACAAATCCGAAGTCAAAATTGATTTAACACGTCAGGAATTTTGCTATGTGTAAGTATGCCTAAATGAATTACTGTATATACTCGAGTATAAGCCGACCCGAATATAAGATGACCCCCCTAATTTTACCACAAAAAACTGGGAAAACTTATTGACTCGAGTATAAGCCTAGGGGGGAAATGTAGCAGCTACTGGAAAATGTAAAAAATTAAAATGGCCGGAGTTTTTGGGTGCAGTACATGCTGAGGAAGGGGAGGGGGTGTTTTGGTTGTCTGTCTGCCCCTTCCCTGAGCTTGAGGACTGTTTTTTCCCCCCCCCACTTGGAATAGAGCCTGGCTGAATATAGGGTATCTTCATCACCTTGTATAGTGCATTAGTGGTTATAGTTGTATTCCTATCATTGGTTTCAGTACACACATACACCGCCTTTCTTATATAAAAATCGTGGAATCCTTTGTTTTGAATAGGCTGGGTTGTCCACTGTAGATCGTTACTATGTTCTTTGTTAGCGATACCGAGCGAAGTGCGCATGCGTGAGGTGTCTGCGGCGATCGCATGCCCTGGCTGCAATATCGAACAACCGCGCGTACTCACGCGAGAGTTGTTCTGTCAGCTGTTTGGTCATGTGACCGGCCCTGGAAAGGTCCTCGCGCATGCGCCGCTATTCCTCTGCGGTTGAGACATGCCACTGGCTGTCTGTTGGCTACATGTTATGCGATCTCATTGGACAATTCATTATATGCCGGCATATATATAGAGCGATCAGTTCTATCCCTTGACTCCACCTCCTGACGAAGGCATTGCGCCGAAACGCGCGTTGGGGTCTGGGTAGTGAGGTGCCCGTCCCTGTGGGTCTGCTTAGTGTCCCTTACTATGGGTAAGTTCCAGTGTGTGATACTTCTACATGGATAATACGTTTACTATAGATCTACTAGTCCTTTTGTAGTGACAGTGAGTCATATTACAATTGATATCGAGTTACGGGGCTGTATACAACATATTTTGATATTGGTATCATTATTTGCACTTGCTCTAATCCTGTTCTTGATCTGTTACCATATATGTGAACTGCCTTCACACATTCATTGAGTCTCAGGTGAGACTATATTTCAGCTACATGCACTTTAGTTCTATAGCAACTTAGCAGTATCTTCAGGGACTATTATTCCAGCTGGCACTTCATAACACCCAGCTTTCTTGTATTTGTACTTCTTTGTCCTTAACAGTGTCCATATATATATTTTTTCTGTATTTTGTATATTGGTATTTAATAAAAATCGTGGAATTTTAACATTATACTATGCGTATTGGTGTTATAATATTTGCATACCAGATGTCATACTTACCTTGTTTGTGGTTTGTTTATCTTCAGTGCTCCTATTAACCCCTTCCCGACAGAATATGAGCAGCGCACATACCCTATACTTAGCCTGGATGTAGTCAGGCTGAATTCCAAGTGTGTGGGGGGGGGGGGACTCAGTCTCGGGGAAGGGGCAGTTAGACAACTTTTTTTTCCTGCTACGGCATTTACCGTACAGGAAAAATATATTTATAGGTATGCAGAGCGGGCGTTTTTGGACACAGGGATAACTAACATGTATGTGTTTCACAGTATTGACAGCATTAGTTTTATGTGTTCTAGGGAAAGGGGGAGGATTTGAATTTTTAATACTTTTTATTTACTAATATTAATACTTTACTAATACTTTATTTTTATTTATTTATTTTTTTGCATTTATTAGACCCCTTAAGGGTCTTGAACCCCAAGGGGTCTAATCACTAATGCATTGCAATACATTGCAAAAATTGTCATTTCTTTTGCTGGCTGCATAGAGGAGAAGCACTGCCAGCTGGGGAGCCTTTACAGGAGCTCTGAGGGGAATCCTCGGCAAGAGCTGTGAGGGAAATCCCCAGTCGGCCGGATCTGAAGGAGAATTGCAGCCGGCCGCCAGCAGGAGCGCTGAGGGGAATCCCCGGCAGAAGCGCTTCTGCCGGCGGCCGGCCGCAGTTTCTATCTAAAGGATCGCACTTGAGAGAGCAGTCGCGCCTGCTCCCTCCAGCAGCATGGCGGCACCTGCCCGGACCCCTCGTACCGGGACATCGTAGAGCATCTCCGCTGTCACACTTACAGCGGAGATGTCCTAGCTCCCCATGCCTGCAATCTCTCATTGCAGGCATGATTGAAGGGAGCTCCGACATTACCGCTGTAAAAGTTACAGCGGAAGTGCTGGTTGGTATGGTGACCGCTCTGAAGCAGAGTGGCGCCATTATAGTTACAAACCCGGCATCCAGACCTGGCATACAGACACCGGGGTGGGTGCCGGGCCGCAGCATCACCACGCTCATAGCAGAAGTGTAGCGATGCTGTTAATTTCAAACTGCAGAAGTACTTATGGTACTTCTGCTAGCAGGCCCGGAACGCAGATACACGCCAGGTGCAGACCTGAGCTTAATTGGCCATGTCACCCGGCGTGTGATGGAGTGGAGGGGGGGCGGGGTCTGTATTCCGGGCCTGCTAGCAGAAGTACCATAAGTACTTCTGCAGTTTGAAATGAGCAGCATCGCTACGCTCCTGCTATGAGCGTGGTGATGCTGCGGCCCGGCACCCACCCCGGTGTCTGTATGCCAGGTCTGGATGCCGGGTTTGTAACTATAATGGTGCCACTCTGCTTCAGAGCGGTCACCATACCAACCAGCACTTCCGCTGTAACTTTTACAGTGGTAATGTCGGAGCTCCCTTCAATCATGCCTGCAATGAGAGATTGCAGGCATGGGGAGCTAGGACATCTCCGCTTAGCATCTGCTAAGAGCGTGGCGATGCCGCGGTCCAGCACCCGTCCCGGTGTCTGTATGCCAGGTCCGGATGCCGGGTCTGTAACTATGATATTGCAGAATTACCGTAATGACCCGAGTAGAAGCCGAGGCAGACTTTTTCAGCACAAAAACTGTGCTGAAAAACTTGGCTTATACTTGAGTATATACGGTAAACACTTGGAAAGCATTGAATAATTTTGAGCAGAACGAGTTTTACTCCAACAATTACCTGATGTACATTAAAGTTTTTGTAGTAAACCCTGAGTGTAAATGAGCAAGGCTCAGGACTGTTAAAAGTGCCTATTTTCCCATTGCAAAAACCAGCATTAGTCCCCATCATGTTGGGATTCCAACAGCTTTGATATCTGTTCTCTACTGTAGAAATATCTTTATGGAACCGCTTTCCATGTTTGCCACTTATGTGTCCCAAATTAAAAAAATTTAAATTTGAAAAAGTCAGGAATGTAAGAAATGCATATTCAATGACATTCGGCAGGCGAGTACCTTCATATGCTGTATACTAATTCAGCAGAGTCTTCAGCTCGTCTGTTCCCAAAGAAGTTCTGCACTACTAGCACAAATACATCCAAAGCTGCAAGTTCCAGAGGGTTGAGTTTTGTTCTCAATGTGCCATCATGCATTAGTTTGTTGATTTCGAGGCCAATAACAATTCTGGTTTTTTTTAGCCTCAGTTTTCAGTGTGCTAAACTTCTCCTTCAAATACTGGAAACAATTTCCATCATGATCAAGTGCAATTACAACATTTTTCATTAAACCAAGTTTAATGTGAAGTAGTGGAAAATAAACTTGTAGTGGAAGAACCAGTGATTTGTGTTGTACATTGTACTGACCAACTGTGTGCTCGGCTCTGAGGCCACTGTCTCATTTTGTAGTGATTGTTGTCATCACGTCTGTTCCATAGGCACAAGAAACACATATGCTTGAGGGGGCCACATGGTGGATCAGTGGTTATCACTGCAGCCTTGCAGTGCTGGAGTCCTGGTGTTCAAATCCCACCAAGGGCAAAAAACCATCTGCAAGGAGTTTGTATGTTGTCCCCGTGTTTGCATGGATTTCCATCCCATATTCCAAAAAGACATACTGATAGGGAAAAAATGTATATTGTGAGCTCTATGTGGGGCTCACAATCTACATTAAAACAAAAAGTCACATATGCATTGTGTACCCTAACTGTAGGCCAAGCAGCAGTGCTACCACCTACCACAAATTGTCCATTTATGTTCTGAGGATTTGATTATTTCCATTTAGCCTCCATTTATCAGGGACATGTGTACCATCTAACCCCATCATAAGACCATTTACATTAGTACAGAAACAGACATTGCTTTTCATTGCATAGTATGCAGCTAACTTAGTGTGAAGTTTTGGTGCTGGACAGGTCTGGGTATGTCCATTGGAATATTTCCAATATATAATACATTTATATTATAACTGAATAAGCTTTTCCTGTATAACTTAAAATCTAGACATGTGAGGCAAATTCCGAGTTCATATTCGGAATCAGCACGCTCATTTTAGTATAAATCACATGTTTTTCTCTCAGTAACAAAATCATTGTTGCATGGTGTAATGAATCTCTCCCACTGTGGGCATCCACTGCAAGTGAAGTGGTAAATGTTAAGTGATCGATCTGTGTAGTAAAACCTTACATACTAAAAAGATGGGCGAGTTACTTGTTGAGAATGACCCGAGTGTATTTGTAGATCACAGACAAAATAAAAGCATGCAATGTCAATCAGCTGCTTCTAAGGCGTCGGGATATTGTCATATATGAAAAGGGGTACAGACTTACAGGACAGGGATGTAATATCACACTTTGTGTGGTCCCATCTGCAGTTCAGTTCTGGGAGTCAGTTCATTGAAGAGATTAAATTGAAGATAGAAAAGATAAAAAGAACAGACACAAACGTAATAAGAACTTGGAAGGCCTCCATTTTAAAGAAAAATTGAATTTAGTTTTGAGAAGAGACATTTAAGGGAGTGCATGACTGAGGGCGGGTTCACATCTGCGCCGGTCTCCGCTTTCAGTTTCCATTTTCTGCTGACAGTAGACGGAAACCCAGCAGACTGTGTCCGCCCATAAGCGTTTTGTGGTCTCTGTGGTGAAACCGTTTTTTTTTTTTAACTGGACACAAAGTCCTGCATGTCCGAGTTGGTGTCCGGTTAAAAAAAAAAAACAGTTTTGCCGCAGAGACCATAAAACGCTCACGGGTGCTCACATGCGGACACTTTGCAAAGACATTCAAGTGAATGGGTTTGAAAAATGACTGCTGGTTTCCGTCTCCTGTCCAGTTTCTTGGGCAGAAGACGGAAACTGAAAGTGGAGACTGGGGTACAGATGTGAACCTGCCCTGACCTATGTAAATAGCCCATACAAAAATATGGTAAAAATCTGTTCCATATAAAGCAGGTTGTGAATATGTGTTAAAAAATATAGCTGGGGAAACTCAGCTAACCTAAGGTTATGTTGGACACCTATCTGCATTTATCACTCACTTTGCTTGTACAAATAATTGTGACAGAATATAAATGTTGCGTAAAGATAATTCTGTTTTGTGAAAACATTTCCAAGAGGTTTCGAAGAAGAAAAAATCAGTTTACCTTACATCATAACTTGTGATAATTGCAAATACGAATACCAATACATAACCACATTCCATTCAACATTGTTTCCTACAGTCCTGTTTTGAGAAATCAACCCAAAATCTGCAAGTCATCGATTCTGAAATTTAAAGGTTTGAACTTTACCCTCAATATCGTCTACTAGACCACACAAAGCACAGACAGATACAAGAAAAAGACAAATATAGGATTCACATACAAAATACAAATAAATAGGACACTATTAGAGATGAGCGAGTACTGTTCGGATCAGCCGATCCGAACAGCACGCTCGCATAGAAATAAATGGACGTAGCCGGCACACGGGGGGTTAAGCGGCCGGCCGACGTCAAAGCGGAAGTACTAGGTGCATCCATTCATTTCTATGGAGCGTGCTGTTCGGATCGGCTGATCCGAACAGTACTCGCTCATCTCTAGACACTATAGCTAGTGTTGTGGAGTATGGGCAATGTGGAGAGGCATTGTAGCTATCGTGTGTTATGATACTGGGGGGGCATAACACAAACACTGGGTCATTGGGGCATCGCTGCAAGGGTTGTAGAGGTAGCAGTCACTATCGGGCTGTGAAGTCTGAGGGGGCCTAATGGCTATGGTGTTATGAAGAACAAATATCCCTATACATTGCTTGAAAAAAAGGGCAATTATCCAGCAAAAAATATATAAAATTTAACTTTTACTTGGAATGATTAAAAAAGAGACATCCAAAAAAGTGGATCCATATAGAAAAATAGAGACAAGCTTACGCGTTTCGGGAAGTAGATTTCATTCCCTTAGTTATAGCTTAAGTCATAGATAAGCTATGACTAAGGGAATGAAATTTACGTCCTGGAACGTGTAAGCTTGTCTCTGTTTTTCTATATGGATCCACTTTTTTGGATGTCTCTTTTTTAATCATTCCAAGTAAAAGTTAAATTTTATATATTTTTTGTTGGAGAATTGCCCTTTTTTTTCAAGCCTTGTCAATATTGACTCCGTGCCACAGTCCGGAGCTCTCTCCATGCAATACACAGCTCATGCTCGTTCATATCCATATGTGAATTAGGTCTAGTGGTGGAGCTTCACCAGTTTGCTTCTATCCCTATACACTAGATCAGTCTAACTTGGCATTTTCATTACATTTTACAGTAAGGGGGTGCTCATTTTATTGGATCACTTGCATTTGCATTGGCACAATTTCGGGGTAAACTTTTACATTTTTTTTTAGATTTTTTGGAGGAAGAAGAGAAGCATGGACAAAAACAGCCATTCTGCTATTATTAACAACATGGCACAATAAACCAGCTATTATAGTATGGGATTGGTTCGATAGTGCTGACAGCAAAAATGGTGGCTTGTGTTAGGTTTTACTAGTTTGCGCAATAATAACACATTTCATTAAAAATAGTTTTTATATTACCATTTTCTATGAGCTAAAACTTCACAAAAATTTATGATGTATTATATGTGCTATATGATAAATGATCAGGCACATTTTCTAACCTGGATAATCTTATTTTCAGCAGACAGTCAGATATCACATAAGATTTTTAATCTATCATTTCAGCCAACTATGATCTTTTGTCTATGGACACCTTTAATCTGGGTTCATAAATACATATATTGGTCTGTTCTTTTGTTTCAAACAGATGAATGGACTCACTATGGTGGGGTCAGTTGGGTATATGTTGCGATTGCCATTATATCTGTATGCCTGAAGGTGGTAGTAGTCTACCCTGTGGCATGTCCTAGTGGTCTTCAGCCATCTTGAGCCAGATGAGAGTTGCAGTGCTAATAATGTTAGGGGGCATTCACACGGAGTAACACCGGGCGTGTATCACAGCCGTACACGGCGGCGTTACGGCAGACTGCTGAACACTTCCCATTCACTTCAATGGGAGCGCTCGTAACAGCGGCGTTTATGAGCGCTCCCATTGAAGTGAATGGGAAGTGTTCGGCAGTCTGCTGTAACGCCGGCGTGTACGGCTGTGATACACGCCCGGCGTTACTCCGTGTGAATGCCCCCTAAATGCAGAAAAGGAGACTTGGGAAACTTGAGATTACAGGAAACAGATCACATAGAACTTTACTTGCAAAATAGTGGAGTAAAGCAACCAACAACTTCCAGACTTATATTCATATAATAGTGGTTCACTGTGTAAATGGGAATGTAAAAAAAAACAAAAAAAAAAAACTTGATAGTCTTCAGTAGTTGATACCTTTTTAATGGCTAACTAATAATGATGACAGATTACAATGTTTTGGCTCCTTTCTCAAGTAAATATAAAAACCATTTCTGGAGGATGCATATTTATATACAGAGAGGGCACATAGGGATAGAATTCTAGGAGGAAGGGGGGAAGAGGGTTATTAGTAATTGGTAGAAACAATGTAAGAACAATGTAAACAATTCCAGGTTCTTATCAGTTCTCAGGGTCTCAGGTCAGTGATTTCTGTAAAATGCCATAAAACCATGTGACAGATTTAACCCCTTCTCCAGTGGTTGAAGCAGGGTCATAAGTTTATACTCATAAATCCGTCGCTCTTTATTTGATTTAAAATTCCCTCTTAAAACCAAAATTTTCATGTGATATTATGATCCTCATTGCAGAAATGTTTTGATATGGGAAGGTCCATTCTTCGTTCTCTAATTGTATGGCGATGTGAATTCATACACATTCTAAGCTGCTGTCTGGTCTCTCCAACATACAGATTTTCAGAGGGACATTTGGTGCACATGATTAATTACTGGGGTGAGCCCAGTGGGTGGTGGTTTCGGTAGACTGGCCTGCATATCTTACCAAGAAAATGTACCTTCTAACTAACTTTTTACTCACTAGGTCATAGATTAGAAGTTATTTGACTATTCTACCTGATGTAGAGGAGACCCATTTCCTGTACCCTAATTTGATTTCTAGTGACATCTGCCTCTGCTTGGCAGCCAGTGCCTCAGTATTTGAAGATGGTGGGTGGTTTGGGTGGCACTAGCCTCCCAGAAGCCTTGGAACATTCCACTTTCAAAGCAGTGGTTGTTATTTGAAGCTAAATTTCTTTGTAATAACAGAGTAAATTCTGGAGAGAAGATGTTAGTCCTGTTTACCTTGCCCACACAAAATGACCAACCACCTTCCAAGTACAAACACTGATACAGGGAAAGTTGTCGATCACTGTGTGCAAGCGGGTTAACCAGGACTCTTAGGACTTTTACTTTACGTAGTATCTTAGTTATATTTTTAAAAAACTATAACTTATTTTCTCTCAATTACAAGAAATTGATCAGAACATTGCTTGAACCAAGACGAGTTTATATTGTTATCTATCATAAAATCAAGCAATTGCATCATTCTGTCATAAAATGTCTTGTACAAAGCTTATTTTGAGTCTTGTAACTCAGGTTTTTCAAGCAGAGACAGAGTTAAATCGAGTTTTTCCATTGCCTATAAAAGGAGTAGAAGAAAGGATAGCAAATTATTTGTTTTGTAGACACTTTAGATGGAATCGTATCTTGTTTGATTTAACAGAAATATATTGTTTGCTAAATACTGTCAGTTTTAACCTGTATTGACAGCTTTTCTGTTTTTGTATTGCATAAGCCGCCGATGATTGGTCTGTTCCATAATAACTTCATAGTACAGAGCTATAAATCTCTCAGAGGGTTACAGCACATAATAGGCATAGCGTTCCAATTCTCTGTATTCGGCTCCACAAAATCCATCCATCATGGGGCAGGTTGGTCATAATAATGGAGTAGCAGCAGCTTGTGATTATAAAATCATTATCTATTTTTATATCTATTCATTTTAAATCACATAAATGTCAAATTAATTATAGGCCATATTTGTAACTCTTGTCTGATCAGTATACAATGATTCATGTCTTTTAAGTGAGCCTTTACGTTTCCATGTGTTTGTGCAAAGAGTAAGATCCTAAGGCTGAGGCCCCACGTTGCGGAAATGGAGATTTTTTTGTTGCAGATTTTGTTGTGGTTTTTTGAACCAAAGCCAAGAATGGCTACAAGAGGAATCAGAAATATATAAGAAGTTCTTATACTTCTCCCTTCTGCTCATTCCACTCCTGGCTTTGGCTCAAAAAACTGCAGCAAAATTTGCAACAAAAAAAGCTGCGTTTCCACAATGTGGGTCCTCCATGTAATGTTCCACAGTGCTTTTTTGCAGCGTTTTTCCCACAAAGTCCACAGAGGCTTCCTCTGCAGACTTCCTGTTTCAACTACACCTATAGGGAAATCTGTAGGTTGATTGACATGCTGCAATTTCCAAAACCTCAACCATAGTGCCTATTTTTTCACAAGGTGTGGTTGGATTCGCAGAAAACTACATGCAGCGGTTTTGGAAATCACTGCATGTCAATTATACCTATGGCGACGCTGGCGGTTTCCATATAGGTATAATAGAAGTGGAAAGTCTATAAAGGAAACCTCTGCAGACTTTTTAGGAAAAGTGATGCTGCAAAAACCGTGATGCATTGGTAATAATTAAGAATATATTGCAATTAAAAGTGGTCATGTACATGTTTTATGTAGCTATAGGATTGGCCCTCAGAAAGATTGCCTGTGCTGGACGCAAAGAAAACTAAGGGCTGTATTAGACCCAGCCATTTTACAGGCATTTATCAGGAACAAATGTGTCTGCAAATGCTTATTCATTCATGGAGTGAGTGTATGATTTCTGCAGAACAAAACGTCATGGTTCTCCGGCAGCACCCTGTGTAATAAAAACTGTGCTGCTGGCACACAATAAAAGTACATGCCAGGGGAACGATTGCATTAATAACTTTTCCTCCTGTATGTGCTCAGGTCAATGCAGAACAGTTGCTGATCGTCTGATCTAATACAGTCTTAGACTAAGGAAAAATATATCTTTGTACTGTATTAGCCAGTGGATATGAAATATAAAGATTGAGTCTTCAGTAGTTGATACCTTTTTAATGGCTAACAAAAATGATGACAGATTGCAAGCTTTTGAGACTACTAGGTCTCTTCATCAGGCATGGTATGACACAATTTCTGAAGGCGTGCATATTTATGCCACTTTTTGTGTATAAATATGCACGCCTTCAGCTATTGTGCCATACCATGCCTGATGAAGAGACCTAGTAGTCTCGAAAGCTTTCAATCTGTCATCATTTTTGTTAGCCATTAAACAGGTATCAACTACTGAAGACTCTCAGCCTTAGGTTACATTCACATGACAATGATCACAGGCTGCATGATGTTTTTTTAACGCAGCAAAATAAGGGCTATTTACATGACTGTTATTTTGATGGTCTTTTGTCACAAACCGTCATTTGGACGATTTCACGGATCGCTCCATATACTGAAAACATATGCCCCTCGGGTGCAAGACGGCCATGAAAAATTGAAGTTTTTCATGACCTCTTTTGTGTGAATCTAGCCTTAGCTCTATAATAGTTATGTACATATAAGATAACTATTGTATTCATATTTCTGTAATTTATTCAATCCGTTTTTGTTCTTATCTCACTCTATATTGTTTATTAAGAACTGAATAGCTCCTAAAGTACTTTCAGTACAGGATAATTGTGTATTGTGCTGATCCATTTTTACATCTGCGGTTTCAATTAAAGTTGCGAGAACTACGGGGAGTCCTTGCCGTTCCTGTCTACTGTGCAGATTATGACTGAATTAGCTTGATTACCATGGACCATGTTATTTTCTCTCTATGGAAAGTTTCAGAAGTTTTTTTTGTAGAGTTTGCTGTTTTTCACTTAAGATGATAATGTAATGTATGTAGTATTTTAAGACGATGTTTGAGTTGAGAGCAGGATACTCGGCTTCCATTACTGTCTTTACGAGAACTTTGGAAATACTTTGGCAATTTGCGGTGTATAATAAACCAGTGGCTACAATAAGCACATGTAGATCAGTGCAATTTTTATGTTTTTTACTAAAACTAGCTCTTTTTTTGTTGGCATTTGTCAAGTGATTGAAAAAGTTGTAAATTTTTGTTTATGCGGAAATATGTTGAAAATGGCTTTATAAATGTTAGCCAGTATCGTTTGGATTTCTGCTAAGCATATTGTACTAGGATTTGGTTCTAAAATTGATTGTGGAATTGCTTAAGACTAGAGATGAGCGAACAGTGTTCTATCGAACACATGTTCGATCGGATATCAGGCTGTTCGATGTGTTCGATTCGAATCGAACATCACATGGCAAACTCCAAAAAAATTCGATTCTCCTCCCACCTTCCCTGGCGCTTTTTTTGCACCAATAACAGCGCAGGGGAGGTGGGACAGGAACTACGACACTGGAGGCATCGAAAAAAATCGGAAAAAAGTCATTGGCTGCCGAAATCAGATGACCCCCATTTTAGAGGAATAGTGGATTTCAGATGCGGGTCATATGAGACTGTGAACTTTGTGACTATGAGACAGGGATAGCTGTACAGGCAGGGATAGCTAGGGATAACCTTTATTTATGTGGGAATGTTATTAAAAATAACTTTTTGGGGCTCTATCCGGTGTGTAATTGTGATTTTTGTGAGATAAACTTTTTCCCATAGGAATGCATTGGCCAGCGCTGATTGGCCAGAGTTCATAATTGGGCCAATCAGCGCTGGCTCTGCTGGAGGAGGCGGAGTCTAAGATCGCTCCACACCAGTCTCCATTCTGGTCCAACTTTAGACTCCGCCTCCTCCAGCAGAGCCAGCGCTGATTGGCCGAATTATTGGCTACACCACCGGCGTAGTTGAGAGTTCAATCTCCGGCATAGCAGAGCTGGCTGTGCACTGAACTCTCGGCTACGCCACCGGCGTAGTTGAGCTCAGCACACACATTCAGCTCTGCTTCATCACGCCAATAGAATGCATTGGCCAGCGCTGATTGGCCAGTTTACAGAATTCGGCCAATCAACGCTGGCTCTGTCGGAGGAGGCGGAGTCTAAGGTTGGACCTGAATGGAGACTGCTGTGGAGTGATCTTAGACTCCGCCTCCTCCGGCAGAGCCAGCGCTGATTGGCCGAATTCTGTAAACTGGCCAATCAGCGCTGGCCAATGCATTCCTATTTTTAAAAAGTTAGCTTGCGAAAATCGCAAGCTGACAGGGATTTCTATGTAATAAAGTGACTTATATGCCCCCAGACATGCTTCCCTTCTGTCCCAGTGTCATTCCAGGGTGTTGGCATCATTTCCTGGAGTGTCATAGTGGACTTGGTGACCCTCCAGAGACGGATTTGGGTTTCCCCCTTAACGAGTATCTGTTCCCCGTAGACTATAATGGGGTTCGAAACCCGTTCGAACAGTCGAACAGTGAGCGACATTTCGAACTTCGAACATTTTGGTGTTCGCTCATCTCTACTTAAGACATGTAGGATTATAACCATAGATATTTTGTTATATCCCTTGTCTGCTAGTATCTGGTTGTGCTAATAGGCTGATAGCACCAGCTGCTGGTCTCCTCATATACTGTGGCTATGGTATGGCTGCTACCTCTGCACACCTATAGCTCATATTATTCACGTCATTTGGTCTCGTTTGCTGTCCTTGAGAAATCGTGTGCCCACTTCCAGTTTTTGGTAAAAGAATTGGGTTCTACCACCTGTCTTTGCTGTTGCCACACAGCTTTCTGTGCAAGAATGGCTGTCACCGGTGTGGTTGCGACCCCTCCACTTTAGCGGCAATCTTGTCATCCCTTGTCTTCTACCCTCCTCATCGAGGAAGAGTGTTGTCCACTTGGTCCAGAGGTAGGGTTGTGGACCCACTACATGAGAACACCTTGGTTCTGTCTATAGGAAGTGCAACCATCCATTTTTTGTTTTCCTCATTATAGGTCATATTAAGAACATAAGTCCACCATCACAAGTATTGTCATACAATAAATTTACATTGGCAATACAGTGGTCAGTGCGAGAGATTTCAACAGTAGAATATTGTGAAGCTCAAACCAAATATGGAATGGGGGACACACATTGTAAATGTATGCAGCTTGTTCTGTATACACATTATTGGTTTTTTTTTTTGCAACTGTTTAACTCCTTATTAACTGTTATTTAACTCTATTAACTGTCCTTTCTTAAAGTCTAATAGATCTCTGACTTGTAGACTAATAGATCTGCGGATAAAACACCTTTATGATATGTAGTTTGTACTATCAAGATTCCTATCTGAACAAGCCACTAAAATACAGTTTATAGACACCAAACACTTGATAAGACTGTCAAATTCTGCTCTGAAAGTCACATTGCAGGATACAACCCTAACTATAGACTTGTCAAACAATAGGCAAAGGCTATATGCTGCTGTTTTTGCTTTTTTGTAAAACCTAACAATCCCGTATACCAGTATCTAACATATATTAGTTACCAGTATATAACAATATCACATACTCTTGTGGATTAGCAGTAAATGAAATGAAATATAGGAAGATAATACAATCATTGTAAGGATTTCTAGTGGAGATTATTTTTGACCACTGATAAAAACTTGTGGATACATATCGGTCGGATAATACAGGAGTTGTCTGGGAATATGAGCATGGGGAGGCCAGGGAAGGTGTAAAATTAAAAAAAAAACATGCATACTCACCTGTCCCAGGCAATCAGTTGTCCGCCATTGGTGTCCTTTCTGTCTAATGCTAGAACCAATTTGCTGGCAGCCCTGAGGCTCGTGTGACCACTTTGACCAATCAATGGCATCAGCAGTCAATGGTAAGCAACTGGTGACATATGTGATTGATGTCACCAGTCCCTCTACAGCAACCATGGAGGCCACAGATTTGTCACTTTTCATAGAAAGTCCTTAGAGGTTTTCTCTGCTGACTCTCTGCTTCCATTATACGTATATGGAAACCACCAGCATTTCTGTAGGTATAACTGACACGCTGTGATTCCAGTGGTTTGCTGGGGGTCCCAGTAGCAGAGCGGCCAATAATCAGACACATTTTCAGCAATTGTTTTAACATGATTTGTCCAAAATAGGTAACATCTTCAGAGATGAGCGAGTACTATTCGAAACGGTAGTTTTGAATAGCACGCTCCCATAGGAATGAATGGGAGCGGCCGGCGCGCAGGGGGTTAAGCGGCAGGACGCCGGCCCCGGCTGCATCCATTCATTCCTATGGGCGTGTGCTATTCAAAACTACCGTTTCAAATAGTACTCACTCATCTGTAAACATCTTTAAGGAAAAGAGATATAAGATACAGATGTGTCAATATGGAATACTTACTGTGCCGATGTAGATAGACAAGCATGTGCCCTTTTCTATGGAGAACATTTATTAGTCATAAAACATTACATACTATATTTTTTAAACATATAGTTACATTTATATATAGGAATGTATATTGCCACCAGTAGAGAGTCTACATTTTAATGGGTATACTCCCACTTGTTTTTATATTTTTTTCCCCAGATTAAAGTTCTCGAGGACACTGGAAATGATTTGCCTGATCAAAGTCAAGATGAACGTCAATATGAAAATCAATACATGCATGTGAGGCTCGAGGAACATGTCCAACCAGAACTTAGCACCAAAGAACTTATTGTGATAAAAACCAGGGAATACAGTAAAATTGGCCCAAAACTGGTTACCAACTTTTTTCTAACACTCTTCCCTGTTCTTCAATGGTTACCACGTTATAAGATCAAAAAATACCTACCGGGTGACCTCACATCTGGCATCATTGTTGGCATTGTCACTATTCCACAGTCAATAGCTTATTCTCTTTTGGCCAACCAAGACCCAATCTATGGTTTATACACCAACTTCTTCTGCTGCATTATATATTTTTTGACAGCAACTTCCCGTCATAATTGTGTCGGAACGTACGGAGTTCTGTGCTTGATGATAGGAGAGTCGGTGAACAAGCAGCTAAAAGCTGCAGGTTACGTAACAGATGGCACCACCGCAACAGTGGTAAATGCAACACTAACCAATGGAACAATATGTGATAAAAGCTGTTATGCTATTACCGTGGCCACATCTTTAACATTCATTGTTGGTGTCTACCAGGTGAGTAGAGAATTGTGAAAAGAAAACTAATAAAAAAAATATATATAAAGCCAAGCAATGGGCATCTATGATACTAAAAAGATGGATAGATGGTCTATACAAAAAATAATCAATTTTAATAATTATAAATAAATATAAATAAAATGTATTACTTATTATTAATAATTATCAATTAAAATGTAAAGCTACTTAATAATAATAATAATAATAATAACTAGAGATGAGCAAGTAGTACTGGATCGAGTAGGTATTCGATCGATTATTACGGTATTCAAAATACTCGTACTCGATTGACTACCACTCGCTATTCGAATGGAAAAGTTCGATGCAGAACCAGCATTGATTGGCCGAATGCTATACAGTCAGCCAATCAACGCTGGTTCTTCTCTTACCTTTAGAAGTCTTCTCCGTGCAGCTTCCCCGCGGCGTCTTCCGGCTCTGAATTCACTCTGCCAGGCATCGGGCCTGGGCAGAGCCGACTGCGCATGTTCGCTTGTAGTGCAGGCATGCGCAGTCAGCTCTTCCCAGGCCCGATGCCTGGCAGAGTGAATTCAGAGCCGGAAGATGCTGCGGGGACGCTGCACGGAGAAGACTTCTCGGAGGATCCAGCCCGACCCTCACTCGTGGATTTGGTAAGTGTAATTTGATCGAACGTTGCTAACCCCTGAAACGAGCATTTCCCCCCATAGACTATAATAGGATTTGATATTCGATTCGAGTAGTCGAATATTGAGCGGCTACTCGAAACGAATATCGAATATCGAACATTTTACTGTTCGCTCATCTCTAATAATAATTTGTTGTAAATGAGTGATACATAATGAAACACCTTTTATTAATACATTTTCATTTTTTTTGTAGATCCTAATGGGAATATTTCAGCTAGGATTCATCTCCATGTATCTGTCAGAACCCTTGCTGAGTGGGTTTGTCACTGGATCATCCCTCACGATTCTGACCTCCCAAATGAAGTATCTCCTTGGCTTAAAGATTCCTCGTCGGGATGGGGCAGGAGCTCTGGTTATGACTTGGATTGACATCTTTGCCAATATACGAAACACCAATATATGTGACTTAGTAACCAGTATAATTGCAATAATTACTATTGTCCCTGTCAAGGAAATCAATGATAAGTTCAAGAGTAAAATGAAAATCCCATTTCCAGTAGAATTGCTTGTCATCATTGTAGCAACACTGGTTTCCCATTACTTTAACTTTAATACCAAATATAAATCCTCAGTCTGTGGCACCATTCCTACTGGTTTCCAGGCTCCCAAAGCCCCAAACTGGAGTCTTATTCCAAGTATAGCTGCCGATGCAGTCCCTATTGCAATAATTGGGTTTGCCATGACAGTATCTTTGGCTGAAATCTTTGCCAAAAAGCATGGGTACACCATTAGTACCAATCAGGAGATGATAGCTATTGGCATGTGCAATCTCATTCCATCGTTCTTTTCTTGTTTTTCCAGCTGTGCCGCCCTTGCAAAAAGTCTTCTGAGAGAATCTACAGGTACAAACACACAGCTCAATGGCATATTCAGCTCTGCCGTATTGCTGCTTGTATTACTTGCGATTGCTCCTTTGTTTTATTCATTACAGAACTGCGTTTTAGGTGTCATCACTATATGCAGTCTTAGGGGAGCTCTAAGAAAATTTTCAGATACCCCAAAAATGTGGCGTATAAGTAAAATTGACACAATTGTCTGGTGGGTCAGCATGTTGTCATCTTCCTTAATATCGACTGAGATTGGGCTACTAGTGGCTGTTTGCTTCTCTATGCTCTGTGTGATCTTCCGTACACAGAGGCCAAGGGCCACTCTATTAGGTAAAGTCAGTGGCACGGAGATTTATGAGGACCAGTTCACGTACAAGGAATTGAACACCATTCCTTATGTTAAAATATTCCGCTTTGATGCCTCTCTGTACTATGCCAACAAAAACTATTTCAGAAGTTCTCTGTACAGTAAGACTAACATCAATCCATCTTTAGTGGCCGCCCTGCAGAGGAAGGCCAAGAAGGAAGAGGAAGCAGCCTCAAGAGAACCAAGCAATAGGTTCATAGCCAGGTTTAATTTGATTAAAACAGTTCAGAAACCTCAGACGGCTTCTAAAACCTCAGTCCCCCAACTTGACATTCACTCCCTTATAATTGATTGTGGGGCCATGCAATTCATAGACTCCGTCGGTCTCGATATTCTTAAAGAAGTCCGCAAAGATTATGAGGAGATAGGCATCGAAGTGTTCCTTGTAAACTGTAACCCATCAGTGCGCCGCTCCCTTCAGGATGGCGGATATTTTAGTCACACAAGTGGTGATGTAGAGATGTTGGCGTTTCATAGTGTGCATGATGCCGTAACGTTTGCCGAAAGGAAGTTCCGTGAAAAACAGAAAGAAATCCAGTTAAGGGATAATGCTTTCTCTTTTGACCCAGCGCAAGCCATTAGTGATGACCTGAGAAGTTAGGAAAGACATGAGAACATTCTGTCTGATGATAAACTCTACATGGCCAATCTATACTCGCAGGTTTTCACTATAGGGTGAATGTATGCGTCAGTTATTCTGGTTTTCCTCATAGAAGGCAGCTGTAAATACGTGTATATTTCTTACCATGGAGTACTTAAACACTATTTAAGTGTAAAGCTCCACTTTAATAATGTGTTTGCTGGATTTTTTTTGTAAAAAATTTGATATGAAAGTGTGAAATAATGGATACAAAATCTGTTTTTATGGAAATATGTCTGTAATTTTGTGCCTATTAAATTGATCATATACTTTTACAAGGATTTTGACTGTAATTTTCAATACTAAGTTCCTACCCTCCTGCTTCTCTTCACAGAGTCTTAAAGTGATAAAACAAAGCTATAGCTGCCTGTAGGGGCCATTACTGAAGACACAAATCTCATTTAAGGGATTTCACACAAATAATAGTAGGTGTCCAGGGTAGGTGTAAAACAAAAAAGTCATTGTCATCTACCCCCAGTGATCCATGGTACAGTCCCAGGCCTCTTTCCCTCCCATGCTGGGTCTCGCTGGGCCAGAAGCTGAGAGGTTCACATAACCCTTGGTCAATAGTAAGGAATTGGTCATGCATGCGAGTGACCCAGAGAGTCCCAGCACGGGAGAGAAAGGGGATCGGGACTGTACAATGGAGCGTCAGTGATGCTTTTTAGAGATGAGCGAACAGTGTTCTATCGAACACATGTTCGATCGGATATCAGGGTGTTCGCCATGTTCGAATCGAATCGAACACCACGTGGTAAAGTGCGCCAAAATTCGATTCCCCTCCCACCTTCCCTGGCGCCTTTTTTGCACCAATAACAGCGCAGGGGAGGTGGGACAGGAACTACGACACCGGGGGCATTGAAAAAAATTGGAAAAAGTCATTGGCTGCCGAAATCAGGTGACCTCCATTTTAGACGAATAGTGGATTTCAAATCCGGGTCATATGAGAATGTGAACTTTGTGACTATGAGACAGGGATAGCTGTACAGGCAGGGATAGCTAGGGATAACCTTTATTTAGGGGGGAATGTTATTAAAAATAACTTTTTGGGGCTCTATCGGGTGTGTAATTGTGATTTTTGTGAGATAAACTTTTTCCCATAGGGATGCATTGGCCAGCGCTGATTGGCCGAATTCCGTACTCTGACCAATCAGTGCTGGCCAATGCATTCTATTAGCTTGATGAAGCAGAGTGTGCACAAGGGTTCAAGCGCACCCTCGGCTCTGATGTAGCAGAGCCGAGGCTGCACAAGGGTTCAAGCGCACCCTCGGCTCTGATGTAGGAGAGCCGAGGGTGCACTTGAACCCTTGTGCACCCTCAGCTCTGCTACATCAGAGCCGAGGGTGCGCTTGAACCCTTGTGCACACTCTGCTTCATCAAGCTAATAGAATGCATTGGCCAGCGCTGATTGGCCAATGTATTCTATTAGCCTGATGAAGTAGAGCTGAATGTGTGTGCTAAGCACACACATTCAGCTCTACTTCATCGGGCTAATAGAATGCATTGGCCAGCGCTGATTGGCCAGAGTACGGAACTCGACCAATCAGCGCTGGCTCTGCTGGAGGAGGCGGAGTCTAAGATCGCTCCACACCAGTCTCCATTCAGGTCCGACCTTAGACTCCGCCTCCTCCGGCAGAGCCAGCGCTGATTGGCCGAAGGCTGGCCAATGCATTCCTATGCGAATGCAGAGACTTAGCAGTGCTGAGTCAGTTTTGCTCAACTACACATCTGATGCACACTCGGCACTGCTACATCAGATGTAGCAATCTGATGTAGCAGAGCCCAGGGTGCACTAGAACCCCTGTGCAAACTCAGTTCACGCTAATAGAATGCATTGGCCAGCGCTGATTGGCCAATGCATTCTATTAGCCCGATGAAGTAGAGCTGAATGTGTGTGCTAAGCACACACATTCAGCACTGCTTCATCACGCCAATACAATGCATTAGCCAGTGCTGATTGGCCAGAGTACGGAATTCGGCCAATCAGCGCTGGCTCTGCTGGAGGAGGCGGAGTCTAAGGTCGGACCTGAATGGAGACTGGTGTGGAGCGATCTTAGACTCCGCCTCCTCCAGCAGAGCCAGCGCTGATTGGTCGAGTTCCGTACTCTGGCCAATCAGCGCTGGCCAATGCATTCTATTAGCCCGATGAAGTAGAGCTGAATGTGTGTGCTTAGCACACACATTCAGCTCTACTTCATCAGGCTAATAGAATACATTGGCCAATCAGCGCTGGCCAATGCATTCTATTAGCTTGATGAAGCAGAGTGTGCACAAGGGTTCAAGCGCACCCTCGGCTCTGATGTAGCAGAGCTGAGGGTGCACAAGGGTTCAAGTGCACCCTCGGCTCTCCTACATCAGAGCCGAGGGTGCGCTTGAACCCTTGTGCAGCCTCGGCTCTGCTACATCAGAGCCGAGGGTGCACTTGAACCCTTGTGCACACTCTGCTTCATCAAGCTAATAGAATGCATTGGCCAGCACTGATTGGCCAGAGTACGGAATTCGGCCAATCAGCGCTGGCCAATGCATTCTATTAGCCCGATGAAGTAGAGCTGAATGTGTGTGCTAACACCACACATTCAGCACTGCTTCATCACGCCAATACAATGCATTAGCCAGTGCTGATTGGCCAGAGTACGGAATTCGGCCAATCAGCGCTGGCTCTGCTGGAGGAGGCGGAGTCTAAGATCGCTCCACACCAGTCTCCATTCAGGTCCGACCTTAGACTCCGCCTCCTCCAGCAGAGCCAGCGCTGATTGGCCGAATTCCGTACTCTGGCCAATCAGCACTGGCTAATGCATTGTATTGGCGTGATGAAGCAGTGCTGAATGTGTGTGCTTAGCACACACATTCAGCTCTACTTCATCGGGCTAATAGAATGCATTGGCCAGCGCTGATTGGCCGAATTCCGTACTCTGGCCAATCAGCACTGGCTAATGCATTGTATTGGCGTGATGAAGCAGTGCTGAATGAGTGTGCTTAGCACACACATTCAGCTCTACTTCATCGGGCTAATAGAATGCATTGGCCAATCAGCGCTGGCCAATGCATTCTATTAGCGTGAACTGAGTTTGCACAGGGGTTCTAGTGCACCCTCAGCTCTGCTACATCAGATTGCTACATCTGATGTAGCAGTGCCGAGTGTGCATCAGATGTGTAGTTGAGCAAAACTGACTCAGCACTGCTAAGTCTGCATTCGCATAGGAATGCATTGGCCAGCCTTCGGCCAATCAGCGCTGGCTCTGCCGGAGGAGGCGGAGTCTAAGGTCGGACCTGAATGGAGACTGGTGTGGAGCGATCTTAGACTCCGCCTCCTCCAGCAGAGCCAGCGCTGATTGGCCGAATTCCGTACTCTGGCCAATCAGCACTGGCTAATGGATTGTATTGGCGTGATGAAGCAGTGCTGAATGTGTGTGCTTAGCACACACATTCAGCTCTACTTCATCGGGCTAATAGAATGCATTGGCCAGCGCTGATTGGCCAGAGTACGGAATTCGGCCAATCAGCGCTGGCTCTGCTGGAGGAGGCGGAGTCTAAGATCGCTCCACACCAGTCTCCATTCAGGTCCGACCTTAGACTCCGCCTCCTCCAGCAGAGCCAGCGCTGATTGGCCGAATTCCGTACTCTGGCCAATCAGCACTGGCTAATGCATTGTATTGGCGTGATGAAGCAGTGCTGAATGTGTGTGCTTAGCACACACATTCAGCTCTACTTCATCGGGCTAATAGAATGCATTGGCCAGCGCTGATTGGCCGAATTCCGTACTCTGGCCAATCAGCACTGGCTAATGCATTGTATTGGCGTGATGAAGCAGTGCTGAATGTGTGTGCTTAGCACACACATTCAGCTCTACTTCATCGGGCTAATAGAATGCATTGGCCAATCAGCGCTGGCCAATGCATTCTATTAGCGTGAACTGAGTTTGCACAGGGGTTCTAGTGCACCCTCGGCTCTGCTACATCAGATTGCTACATCTGATGTAGCAGTGCCGAGTGTGCATCAGATGTGTAGTTGAGCAAAACTGACTCAGCACTGCTAAGTCTGCATTCGCATAGGAATGCATTGGCCAGCCTTCGGCCAATCAGCGCTGGCTCTGCCGGAGGAGGCGGAGTCTAAGGTCGGACCTGAATGGAGACTGGTGTGGAGCGATCTTAGACTCCGCCTCCTCCAGCAGAGCCAGCGCTGATTGGTCGAGTTCCGTACTCTGGCCAATCAGCACTGGCCAATGCATTTCTATGGGGAAAAGTTAGCTTGCGAAAATCGCAAACTGACAGGGATTTCCATGAAATAAAGTGACTTTTATGCCCCCAGACATGCTTCCCCTGCTGTCCCAGTGTCATTCCAGGGTGTTGGTATCATTTCCTGGGGTGTCATAGTGGACTTGGTGACCCTCCAGACACGAATTTGGGTTTCCCCCTTAACGAGTTTATGTTCCCCATAGACTATAATGGGGTTCGAAACCCATTCGAACACTCGAACAGTGAGCGGCTGTTCGAATCGAATTTCGAACCTCGAACATTTTAGTGTTCGCTCATCTCTAATGCTTTTATGTTTTAGACCCATTCTGGCAGCTCCTGAGTTTGTTGCATATAATTCACACACAGTCCCTTTAAACTAAGTGAGGTCCTAGTGGTGGCAGCAGGCAGCCAGAAAGGTATCATTTAAAGGGATTGTCCAGGACTATGATATTGAGTGCTGTGGCCTCTTCTCTACTGTACAATGGCTATGCTTGGTATTGTAGTTCAGTATTTATTTGAAGGGGACGGAGCAGCAGCACAGCAGTGTGACCAATGGACATGATATAGAGGAGGTGGAGCTCAATATAACAGTCCTATAAGATCCATGTAATGCTATAGATGTGCGGAGGAAGCCAACAGAAATACAGAGTTCCGGTCCATATAAGCATACAGTATAACATGTTATGTACACTACAAGGAAAAGAGTCCTATAAATTGTATACCTCATATACTATATACACGATGCCACTGTATAATGAAATAAACCAATGTATGCTTGTATAAGAGAAATCATGTTCCTTACATACTTCAATAACCTTAGACAATAAAATGAAAAGTAAGAAATATTACAATATATATATTGCCTGTGTGCTTCGTTTTCTATTATATAAAGAAATACATGTCGGGTGAAATTGATATAAGGGTTAATACTAGAGATGAGCGAAGAGTGTTCTATCGAACACATGTTCGATCGGATATCAGGCTGTTCGATGTGTTCGATTCGAATTGAACATCACGTGGCAAACTCCAAAAAAATTTGATTCCCCTCCCACCTTCCCTGGCGCTTTTTTTGCACCAATAACAGCGCAGGGGAGGTGGGACAGGAATTACAACAACAGGGGCATTGAAAAAAATCGGAAAAAGTCATTGGCTGCCGAAATCAGGTGACCTCCATTTTAGACGAATAGTGGATTTCAAATCCAGGTCATATGAGAATGTGAACTTTGTGACTATGAGACAGGGATAGCTGTACAGGCAGGGATAGCTAGGGATAACCTTTATTTAGGTAGGATTGTTATTAAAAATAACTTTTTGGGGCTCTATCGGGTGTGTAATTGTGATTTTTGTGAGATAAACTTTTTCCCATAGGAATGCATTGGACAACGCTGATTGGCCAGAGTACGGAATTCGACCAATCAGCGCTGGCTCTGCTGGAGGAGGCGGAGTCTAAGATCGCTCCACACCAGTCTCCATTCTGGTCCGACCTTAGACTCCGCCTCCTCCAGCAGAGCCAGCGCTGATTGGTCGAATTCCGTACTCTGGCCAATCAGCGCTGGCCAATGCATTCTATTAGCATGATGAAGTAGAGCTGAATGTGTGTGCTTAGCTCAACTACGCCGGTGGAGTAGTTGAGCTAAGCACACACATTCAGCTCTGCTTCATCAGGCTAATAGAATGCATTGGCCAATCAGCGCTGGCCAATGCAAGGGTTCCAGTGCACCCTCGGCTCTGATGTAGCAGAGCCGAGTGTGCACAAGTGTTCTAGTGCACCCTCGGCTCTGCTACATCTGATGGTCTGACCTACATGGTGTAGTTGAGCAGAACTGGCTCAACACTGCTGAGTCTCTGCATACCCATAGGAATGCATTGGCCAGCCTTCGGCCAATCAGCGCTGGCTCTGCCGGAGGAGGCGGAGTCTAAGGTCGGACCTGAATGGAGACTGGTGTGGAGCGATCTTAGACTCCGCCTCCTCCAGCAGAGCCAGCGCTGATTGGTCGAATTCCGTACTCTGGCCAATCAGCGCTGGCCAATGCATTCCTATAGGAAAAAGTTAGCTTGCGAAAATCGCAAGCTGACAGGGATTTCCATGAAATAAAGTGACTTTTATGCCCCCAGACATGCTTCCCCTGCTGTCCCAGTGTCATTCCAGGGTGTTGGTATCATTTCCTGGGGTGTCATAGTGGACTTGGTGACCCTCCTGAGACGGATTTGGGTTTCCCCCTTAACGAGTATATGTTCCCCATAAACTATAATGGGGTTCGAAACCCGTTCGAACACTCGAACAGTGAGCGGCTGTTCGAATCAGATTTCGAACCTCGAACATTTTAGTGTTCGCTCATCTCTAGTTAATACTTATATACAGTATACATTTTTTGCACCACCAAACATTAGGCTACAGTCTATGCAAACATTAACCACCAATATATC
Organism: Leptodactylus fuscus; assembly: GCF_031893055.1. NCBI lineage: Eukaryota > Metazoa > Chordata > Amphibia > Anura > Leptodactylidae > Leptodactylus > Leptodactylus fuscus. Next base: position 164,977,118 of record NC_134269.1, on the reverse strand, counting down.
TAGATTAAAACGTAAATTTTATTTAATGAAATTCACAGCTGAATTTATGTAGTCACATGGTCTTGTAATATTTTTCATTTTACACATGAAATTGCAGAAAAAAATATTGTTGTATAAAAATCAATAAATAAAACTATAAATGAAAAGAGATGTACAGACCGCTTTGGATCAAATCAGATTCAACCCAAATTTTCCAAAAGTTTCTGATTCCACCCAAACTGAACTTCGAGGGTTCATCACCATTATTATATTCTGGGGTCTCCCCAGATCCCAGGATATAAAAAGTGGAGGCCCAGGGGAAATGTAAAAAATAACAAACAGTTATACTCACTTTCGTTCACCTCTTCTGGGCCTCCTTGTCATGACGCTCAGTGCACCCGCCTGTGATTGGGCCTCAGTGACCATGGAGGCCAGAAGGGGACCCGAAGAGAGGGCCGGACACCAGGCAAAAAAAGGTATAACTGTTAGTTTTTCACACCTCCCCTAAGTATAATATTTTACCTTCCGGTTCGATCCAAACAAGTTCACCCAAAACAAATCTTTGGACAAAATCATCCGAACCTAAAATAAAATGAATCTTCAGAAGAATGCCCATCTGTATAAATGAGTAATAAACAGAGACAGTCTATTGCTGTGGGTTCTATGGATAGTGGAATCAAGAATGCCACGCATTACTGATATACAGGATTTCATAAAAGCATAGAAAATACAGAATCAAGTACAATAAAGCAAGTAAAAGACAATAAATAAGAATATAATCAAATTTATAAGATTTAGGTGAACCCAATGTCAGCCACAGATGACAGGAATATCTAGGATGAATGGGTTTGCAGGAATAGAATAACCCAATGTTTTATAGTTTTCCACCCAGACCCCATTCTTAATATACAGAACCTTCCAGAAGCCTGATGGTCACTTGTTTGAAATTTGACCTTATACATTTTGTATCAGACAGTACCAAATATGAGCGAATACTATTCGAAACTCCAGGAATGATTTGGAGCGGGCGAACTACAAGGGGTTAAGCGCCGGCCGCCAGTGCCCCCATCCTTTCCTATGGCGCGAGGTATTTGAAACTGCAGTTTCGAATACTGTTCGCTCGTCTTTAGACAGTACCAGACATCGCCTTTGACTATTTTGGCAAATAAAAACATTGCTTTGCTTTCCCCCTTTGTGATCTTGCCTATGTATGTTAAAGGGGTTCTCCAATATTTGACATTGGTGGCTTAATCTTAGGATAGGTTCAACAGTTTGGTTCAACAGGATCAACAGTTTGGTGGGAATCTGACACCTAGAACCCTCAACATTCAGCCAGAAGTAGACTCTGTACATTGTGCTGTAAACAGCTGAAAGATTAGGGATACTGGGTGTCAGACCCCCATTAATCTAAGGACTCGTGTACAGTAGCAAGGTGCCGTTTGTGATTAAACGGTTTGGGCAGCAAACAGGTGATGGAAAAAGCGGATAGCACATTGAACTAACACATGGTTGTGTGCATGAGCCCTGATTTTGATGATCTATCCTAAGGTTAGGCCATGAGTTAGGCTCTTACACAGCTCTGTACACAACATACATTATAGAGACTGATAAGAGCACAGTGTCCTTACAACAGAGACAGAACTCTTCTGTTCTTTGCAGTTGGGCAGAGCATTCAGTATACTGAAGCACTCATGCTTAATAGTCATCAAAGGGAAGTCAATGACTATATACATATATATATTGTGAGAGAGTGAAGGGTGTGCTCTGGGAAAACAGGTACATTCCAGCCAGGCACCTAAAGGGTGTATGGTAAAGATTCACACCAGGGAGGTCAGCTGACTAATCCGGCCTTAATAACAGTCTGAGTGTGAAGACTAGCAGGGTGGTACCACACAGACAGAGCTGACCTGTCCTGACCGGACCTCCAAAGCAGGTACTGTGCCACCCGTGGTTGTTGCCAAGGTGGGAGACTGGTAGCCGTCTCCTGTATAGTGAGGGAAAAGTTTCCTTACGTTGAAGTTAGTTTCTCAGCCGAGAAGGAGTTTGTTTTTGTTTATCCTGTGGCTTTGCAAAAGCAGTGTATGCGCCACATGCGAATAAAGCCTGAACTCGTGTGCAATCCAGTGTCTGTGTCCGTTTCCTGCACTGCTACAAGCATCTACCTGAGCGATTCCCTACAATATATATATATTTGTCCTCCTCCAACGTTGAACATCAGGACATCACCGACTTTGTGCTTTAGCATTTTAGTAAGTTAAACTCACCACTAGAGGGCATCATAACACTGTTACTAGGAGAAAACAGCAGTCTTAATTGAATGTGACATTGACTTTCCTAGGAATTATTTTTTTATTTTATGGTAATAAATTATGAATTAATTCTATAAATAAGTTATTAGACTTAGATTTTATATGCGAGAATGTTCAAGTATATTATTAAAAGGAGTGTTCTGACAAAGTACTTGATTAATAAATCAATCAGCCATGTCATATGGGTCGCAGCTCTATAAGAATAAGACCACACACATTGGACCACTTTTGTAAAAAAAAAAAAAAAAAAAAAGCAGTAATAAAATTAAAATCTAACTGTAGAGATTAGCAAACTATTGACATTTCCTCAAATCCAGCTATTTGATTTGATTCACAATGAAAATTTGCAATGCAATCCATCCAAACATGAGTAATAAGGATTTTGAGCCCTTTATTTTGTTTTGATTTATTTATCTAGAACTCGGTTTAGAAGGGGTACTATGTCTCCTTAGTAAGACAGGTCACCTTATGGTGTGCTGAGTTTAACAGACCATGTAAACAGGCAAATAAGTTCTCCTTTAAGGAAAAAGAAAATCTTACTCTAGCACCACCTTACCCTATAAATCAATGACTGGTTTCTATGAAACTTAGAGACAGTAGAAGAGATTTATTAATCAAGATTCACCACAATTCTGGCATAACATGCTGTGCACCACATTTATCAAGTGTCTTAGACACTTTTTAGACACGCATATACATAAAGAGAGGTGGCCCAATGGGAAAGAACCATGGCCTATGTTGTGACTCTGACAAAAACGCACCAACAACTTTTAGGCTAAGGCCACATGTTACGGAAACTCAGCTTTTTTTGTTGCATATTTTGTTGCGCTTTTTTAAGCCAAAGCCAAGAATGGCTACAAAAGGATTGGGATATATATAGGAAGTTCTTATCCTTCTCCGTTCTGTTCAATCCACTCCTGGCTTTGGCTAAAAAAAAAAAAAAATACAAAAGAAATCTGCAACAAAAAAGCTGCGATCCGCAACCTGATTCTTTAGCCTTTAGCCAACTAAAAGAAGGCGTAAAGTTAGGCTCCATTCACACGGAGTAAAATGGTGAGAAATTTCGTGTGGAATTTCTGCGCTGACTTCAATGGGTTCCTTTTTCTGCAGAAAAAAAATCCTACAATTTAGCCATTGAGTTAGATTACTAGATTTCATATTAGCATCTGCCCGCGACTTCGTCCGCGAGTTGTTTGTTGGCGCCGACCCGCGTATACGTATGCATTGGGTGCTGGCAATAATCCGCCTAGGTTTGCATCCTGGTTGTACGACATCTAAGTATATGCGCAGTATCCGCAGGTGCGGCCCGGCTCCCCCAATTCCTCCAGCCACCTGCGCGCGCACAACACCCACTTCTCGTGCATTCTAGGAGGCCCCCACAAGCAGCCTTCTGCGTCCCCACATTTCCAGCGCACCCCCCAGCAGTCCCCACCATTCTCCCATCTCTAGCAGTCTCCCGGCACCAACCCCCCCTCTCCAGCAGTCTCATGGCACCCCCCCTCCCCCCTTTACCGCAGTCTCCAGGCAATAAACCCCGCTCCTTTAGCAGGCTCCCGGCATACCATTAAACCCCCCCACACTGTCGGCTGCAGAGGCGCTTCCCCCGTCGTACTCACGCAGTATGTGGAGCCGAGACATGCCGCCGACATTTCTGCTACTGTCACTCCCTGCCGGCAGAGGCTAAATAGTGAGGAGGCATGCCGTGAGCACACAGCCGACAGACGCCGCGGAGTCACACACCAAGGCTGCATGCCGGCGGCAACCCGGAGCAGCGCGACGCCATGTTCCTGAGCCTGCACACTACTATATAGTGCCGCCCACACACTCACGCGATCCTATGGGCGAACCGCTGAAGGGCCTGAGATGACGTCATCTTGGGTCCTTTAGCCCAGCGCGAACATGAATTCGGTGGCTCCAGTAGCGAGGTACGGGTATTTAGCCGCATAATAAGTAGCCTATGTTTCCTTCCCAGTTCCACTGTATGTGTGTGCCGATTGTGAGGCTAATCCGTGCAGGCGTTTTGGCGTGATTAAGGAACAAACATCCATACACACAAACTTTCACATTTATAATATTAGTAGGATGTACAGTACTGGAGTTAAAACCGAATACTAATCTTACTAATACTAAGACTTCTTGTAGAATTATTTGCATACCCCTCCTCACTCTGTCACTGTTTTGTATCCCTAAAAAGCATAAAATCTTGGGTACAGCAAGTGACATGACTTTATCGTAGTAACGTGGCACGTTACAAGTACACATGCTATGGGTCTGTTAATATGATAACATGCTTGTCATACTATTTATTGTGAGCGCGCCCATGAAATTTAGAACACCAACTATTGAGATGTAGTAGCTCTTATGTAATGTCATTGATGCTGTCAATCAACATCAGCATTTGTTTTTTTTTTACCAAACCTAGCCAGCATGCATTATATTTTTGGGGGTCACTAAGGAGGCATTATACTGTGTGGGAGCACAATGGGACTGGGTACAGTCAAAGGTAGATGGGCAGGGTTATAGTTGTTGCTTTTTTATACACACAGGACTGTTATTGATATTTAGGTGTAAAAATATTTTCCATGATTCAAAGAGGTTTTCCAGGGAAAAAATGCAGGAGACATCTGTGTTTACCAATGCCTGGCCGGGTATTTTCCATGGAAACAGCGGCAACCATAAGTCAGTCCGTGGTATATTTTGCAAGTGATTCCATCCAGTCACCTTTACTATAATTGATATTTTTAATCATTGTTTCCTAAATGCATGATGTTATTAGTCAAACAGCTCTCAGTACATAATCATTATAATTCATCAAGTTCCTCCTAATACATTTCTATTTTGATCTTCAGCCAGGTAAAAACAAATCCCGTAAGTGGAAGGTTTTTACCTTGGTTTACAAGAAGGCTTCATTCAGACTTCCCTATTTTGAATGCATCAGTAGGTCCCCACTACAAAGCTAATGTTTTATGTATTTATACATATTTATATTATTATACCGCCATACAGTATATGTGCATGCATTCTGCAGCATGTTCTACCATATAATGGTCAAGTTTTCCCCACAGACATCAGTGCAACATAAAAGATTTGATCTGTGCAATATTCCACAACCCCTCTCTATCTTCATGTATAATAAACACACATAGAGTATCAAACACTGTATAATAGGCGCTGATTATTAATGATTAGAGATGAGCGAGTAGTACTCGACCGAGTAGGTGTTCGATCGAATACTACGGTATTCGAAATACTTGTACTCGATCGAGTACCACTCGCTGTTCGAAGTTAAGATTCGATGCAGAACCAGCGTGGATTGGCAGAATTCTATACATTGCCAATCAACGCTGGTTCTTCTCTTACCTTTAGAAGTCTTCTCCCTGCGCAGCGTTCCCACGTCCTCTTCCAGCTCTGAATTCACTCTGCCAGGCATTGGGCCTGGGCAGAGCTGACTGCGCATGTCCGAATCCAGCCTGACCCTCACTCATGGACTTGGTAAGTAGAATTTGATCGAATGTTGCGTACCCCTGAAACGAGCATAAACCCCCTTAGACTATAATGGGGTTCGAAACCCGTTCGAACAGTCGAACAGTGAGCGGCTGCTCGAATCGGATTTCGAACCCTGAACATTTTAGTGTTCGCTCATCTCTATTAATGATCTATTCAAGAAAAATAACATTGTCCACTTAGCGCTCAAAAGAAAAAAATGTAATTTAAAGGGCAAGGTGCAAAAAACTAGTATAAATAGTTAATATAAATATCTATGTTAAAACATAATTCAATATGTTTAAATAAAATACTAGATAACATATACAGTAAAACATGATGACTTATGAGAAATAATAATTATACAATACTAAGGGATATTTGTTCTTCTTAGGTTGGATTCCGTTAAAAAAACCCCCCAAAAAACGGTCATCTATAATAACAAACACAAATGGACAGTAACTGATGGCTATCAGTTACTGTCTGTTATAAGTCAGTTGCCCATAGACTTCAGTGTTAAAAAAATAACAGACACTTACAGTCCATTTTTTCTAACGGACAGAAAAGTCCTGCATGTAGGATTTTTTTGTCCGCTTGAAAAATTGGACATGGGTGAAAATGGACACAAACGGACTCTAACAGACACAAGATAAAATCCCACTGAAATGAATGGCAATTTCAGACGGTTCAGCTAGTGTCCGTTGCTAAAATCTTGTACAGACAAAAGCCACGGACACTACTGATGGAATCCAACGGTAGTGTGAACGCCTCCTTAGGCAAATGTGTCCAGCTATCCATCTCAATCCTCGTCATGTTGCAAACCTCGCTAAAGGATTAGACTTCCAGGGTTGTTACTTCTAATGAGTGACGCTTGATAAATAGTTTTCTTCCTTTTGGAAGAGATCTTATTCATGTACAAAGCCAGTTGACCTACTTGCCCATCAGGTAACATATCCCTGCCAAGTGGATCTCTGTAAGGAGAGTCAGAACCTAAATCTTTGCTGCTATATCTTGATCCATACGATTTTCAGGTTGGAGGTATAAAACTTTTAACATGACCGTGAGGTTGTTTTTTTTGCTGCGTAGGTGTATTGCAACGTTTACCTTACAATGCAGCAATAAAAATTCTAATCGAATGATATATGGAAGACAGATGAGTGATTAAAGGAAGCTGCCAATACCAACAAGAAATATAAACTGCAATTAGAAACATTGTCATATGATGGATTATAGACTCTTCATGACAATATGATTCTTGTAGCAATGAGACACATGATAAAGCAATAGAATAGTTTGTACTGAACATAAACTATTCTCTTTATCCCAAGCAACAAGGTCAGGTGAACGTAAATGTGGAAGCGTATCACTAGGGTATCACTACTAAACCTATAGCACTGGTATATAAATACCGTAGTATAGAAAATTACCTTACCTAGCTTTATCTCTGTTTAGAATTGTCCATTTATCTATAAAAATCACCTGAAAAGTCTGTATGCGAATTAGCTGTGAAAGGATGGAGGGGGTCGGTAACTTCTGATGCCAATACGTTGGGCTCTGTAGTGACTACAGCTGCAGATACAACTTCCATTCCTTAATTCGTTTTTACCTGACTGTTAACATCTAATGAAAAAAGTGGGCTTGAAGGACTTTTTGTCTTGGATTTCAGATGGATCTGTGCTGGATGGCAGATGTTATCTTACCCAATATAACTTTATTGCAGAACAAGGATGGATCCCAAATACGGATAAAGCTAGTATAAAATGACTAAGAGGGTTTATCATAGTAAACACAAGCTGAAAAGTGCATAGCCCAGGGATTAACACACAATATAATGAATTCAAAGCTAGCCATACATATAAGGTAGATGTCATACAAATGATTGTCTAATAGACAGCTGTCTCCCACCACTTTCCACACTTACAGTGTTGGCCAAAAGTATTGGCACCCCTGCAATTCTGTCAGATAATACTCATTTTCTTCTAGAGAATGATTGCAAGCACAAACTCTTTGGTATTAATATCTTCATTTATTTTGCTTGCAATGAAAAAAACACAAAAGCGAATGAAAAAAAAAGTCAAATCATTGATCATTTTACACAAAACTCCAAAATTGGGCCAGACAAAAGTATTGGCACCCTCAGCCTAATACTTGGTAGCACAACCTTTAGACACAATAACAGCGCACAACCGCTTCTGGTAACCATCAATGAGTTTCTTACAATGTTCTGCTGGAATTTTAGACCATTCTTCTTTGGCAAACTGCTCCAGGTCCCTGAGATGTGATGGGGGCCTTCTCCAAACTGCCATCAAGAGATCTCTCCACAGGTGTTCTATGGGATTCAGGTCTGGACTCATTGCTGGCCACTTTAGAAGTCTCCAGTGCTTTCTCTCAAACCATTTTCTAGTGATTTTTGAAGTGTGTTTTGGGTCATTGTCCTGCTGCAAGACCCATGACCACTGAGGGAGACCCAGCTTTCTCACACTGGGCCCTACATTATGCTGCAAAATTTGTTGGTAGTCTTCAGACTTCATAATGCCATGCACACGGTCAAGCAGTCCAGTGCCAGAGGCAGCAAAACAACCCCAAAACATCAGGGAACCTCCGCCATGTTTGACTGTAGGGACCGTGTTCTTTTCTTTGAAGGCCTCTTTTTTTTCCTGTAAACTCTATGTTGATGCCTTTTCCAAAAAAGCTCTACTTTTGTCTCATCTGACTAGAGAACATTCTTCCAAAACGTTTTTTGGCTTTCTCAGGTAAGTTTTGGCAAACTTCAGCCTGGCTTTTTTATGTCTCTGGGTAAGAAGTGGGGTCTTCCTGGGTCTCCTACCATACAGTCCCTTTTCATTCAGACACCGACAGATAGTACGGGTTGACACTGTTGTACCCTCGGACTGCAGGGCAGCTTGAACTTGTTTGGATGTTAGTCGAGGTTCTTTATCCACCATCCACACAATCTTGCGTTGAAATCTCTCGTAAATTTTTCTTTTCTGTCCACATCTAGGGAGATTAGCCACAGCGCCATGGGCTTTAAACTTCTTGATGACACTGCGCACGGTAGACACAGGAACATTCAGGTCTTTGGAGATGGACTTGTAGCCTTGAGATTGCTCATGCTTCCTCACAATTTTTCTTTTCAAGTCCTCAGACAGTTCTTTGGTCTTCTTTCTTTTCTCCATGCTCAATGTGGTACACACAAGGACACAGGACAGAGGTTGAGTCAACTTTAATCCATTTCAACTGGCTGCAAGTGTGATTTAGTTATTGCCACCACCTGTTAGGTGCCTCAGGTAAGTAACAGGTGCTGTTAATTACACACATTAGAGAAGCATCATATAATTTTTCAAACAGTGCCAATACATTTGTCTACCTCCTTTTTATGTTTGCTGTGGAATTATATCCAATTTGGCTTTTTGACAATTCTTTTTGTGGTTTTCCATTGAAGACAAATTAAGTGAAGATAATAATACCAAAGAATTTGTGATTGCAATCATTTTCTGGAAGAAAATGAGTATTATCTGACAGAATTGCAGGGGTGCCAATACTTTTGGCCAACACTGTATGCATATTTGGAACATCACAACTGTACAGAGATGAGTTGTTATATAAAGACTCAGAATCTACTTATCTCCTCCGGTCTCAGGTCACCTTTGTATGAAGTTCCTTCTCCTGTGTCAGCCAGTGACTGATCCATATTTAGTGCTCTTATGGTAGGATGAATACGTGGCAGAATTGTCTTACAAACAAGCAATTCTTTGTCAACTTATTAGATCTTTTATGCAGCTGCATAAATTATAGTAAATTACCATAGTAACAATAGCTTGCCCCCTACACAGTTACCTTACGCCTGGTTCACATCTGCGTTTGGTAATTCATTTGGGAAGTCCACATAGGATTGCTTGGCACTTTTTATGGGCTTGATAAAAGATCTCTACAAATAAAAAAGAGAATGAAAACTTGCTTAAGACTGAAGCAGTCCTTGAAATTAAGTGGAAAAATATATTATACATCATGAATAACCAAAAAGCTTCCTATTTTGGGGCCATATTTTCAAAGACAACAAAGTCCGAAATGGGCATCTGGATTGATACTTTCAGAATTATTTCTTCTTCCATTGTCTTATATGAAGAAACATATCATCATATGATTTTAATCCTCTGTAGCAAACCTTGGAATGCTAATGAATTCAGGAAAATACAGGAAAATCCCACAGAAATCCTAAGCCGTCTGCAAAAGAACTGTAAAGTTAGAGAAGCTTTATTTTCCAGCAAACAACAATTTCAAACAAAGTCAATGACACAGGATTGCTATAAAGTGAGAAGAGTCTAGACCTCAATCTGATTTTGTGCTAGTAGAATAGTATTCACTCACATTCGCTATGTTACCTGACGGGTCAATATAAGATCCTTTATCAGCACTGATATACCGTACTTACACAATCTTCTACATAAGAAATCATTGTGTTCTGCAGTACTTAAGAGATTATTTTGTTCTATAGCATAAGAGCTTGATATCTAGTAGCCAGGTATAAGTTGTGACTATGATTCTTTATTTGCTATCACTTTGTTCCATCTGTCAGATCTGTTAGAAGAACATTCCCTAAGAACTAACATCTCTTCTAATCTAAGTATAAAGTGGACAGAATTCTTCTCAGTGCGATGGGTGACATGTGTTGTTCCATGTAAGGTAAATGGAGCCTTCGATCACTAGAAGAAGGAAAAGTTCAATTTGGGAAGAATTTATTAAATAAAAAGCCATTAACACTAGACAAAATAACTTTTTGCTGCTTGATTTTATCTCTGTAAGGCCTGGTTCACATCTTCCCATGGGTTTCCACTTGGAGAGTCCACTTGGAGACCCCTCGAAGAGCAACCTAATCCGCATAAAAAAAGCAGTTAGCTAAGGAATAGTGAAGAAGCAACTGAATGGCCCATAGACTATAATAGAGTCCATGTAGTTTCCATTCGGGTTCTGCATGAAAAATACAGAGAGAAAAATGCTGCTTGCAGGTCTTTCCTCTCTGGATTTTTCATGCGGAGAGTGGAATGGAATGACCCGAACACAGATGTGAACTGGGCCTGAAACAGGTTGAATTTCTATAGTTGTCATATATTATACCTAAATAGTATGTAAAGTTTCTAATTTAGAATTACTGAGTCCTCAATGTACAGCAATGTATATGTAGATATACAGTTTTCTATTCCAAAGCCATATTACAGATCAGAATAGTTTGACACCTACCTAATATTAAAGTTTTGCAAGTCTCCTTTTCCTTATATGATGCACCTACCCCAGTCTCTATATCAGGGGTCCTCAAACTTTTTAAATGGGGAGCCAGTTCACTGTCCCTCAGACCACTGGAGGGCTAAAATATAGTTAAAAAAAACTATGAACAAATTCCTCCCCACACAGTATTAAATGCTCCACAGTAGCCCCCCTACCCTCACAGTATTAAATGCTCCATAGTAGCCCGCCTGCCCACACAGTATTAAAGGAGCTCTATCAGCAAAATCATGCTGATAGAGCCCCACATATGTGTGAATAGCCTTTAAAAAGGCTATTCAGGCACCGCTAAAGTTATATTAAACTACCCCCCAGTTTTAAAATAATACCCTAAAAAAGAATGTTATCTACTTACGCATCGTGCACTGTGGGCGGGCATTCAGGGTGCGCCGTCTTCTTCATCCACGCCTCCTCTTCCTCCGATGTCCTCGGGTCCCGTCCTCCTCCGGCGCTCGCGAACTGACATTGATAAAAAAAAAAAAATGGCCTGGGCGCATGTGCAGTAGCATGTGGCTTCTACTACGGCTACTGCGCATGCGCCCAGGCCATTTTTTTTTATCAATGTCAGTTCGCGAGCGCTGGAGGAGGACGGGACCCGAGGACATCGGAGGAAGAGGAGGCGTGGATGAAGAAGACGGCGGACCCTGAATGCCCGCCCACCGTGCACGATGTGTAGGAGATCACATTATTTTTTAGGGTATTATTTTAAAATGGGGGGGGGGTAGTTTAATATAACTTTTACGGTGCCTGAATAGCCTTTTTAAAGGCTATTCACGCATATGTGGGGCTCTATCAGCATGATTTTGCTGATAGAGCCCCTTTAAATGCTCCATAGTAGCCCCCCTCCCCACATAGTATTAAATTTTCCACAGTAGCCCCCCTCCCCACACAGTATTAAATGCTGTACAAGAGCCCCCCTCCACACACAGTATTAAATGCTCAACAGTTGCCCCCTCCCCAGACAGTATTAAATGCTCCACAGTAGCCCCCCCACGCAAAGTATACACACAGTATGCACACACACAAATATAGTTATCTGAAGTCCCATGAAGAGCCGCCGGGCATCCTCCTACTTCAGACTGCAGGCGCTGATGACTTACATCACCACGCCTGCGCCAGGGCAGAGGTCACACTCTGCAGTCAGTGTAGGCCGCGGTCGTGTGGACAGTGGCTTACACTGAAAGCTTTCAACTGTATGTGCATGCGTGCTATAGGTTGGCCATCACGGCCCAGAAAAATATCCTCGGCAGGCCGCATGTGGCCCATAGGACGTAGGTTGAAGACCCCTGATCTATATTATAATTGGAATTTAGATGACATTCTCAAACACAGCAGGGTCAAATGTACATTATATTATAAATCACTGTTAATAGATGGCACAGTACCAGACACTATCATTGTGTCTACTATGTAAATACATTTATTCAGTGCTTATATGTACAGTAAATATGGAACACTCAATAGTACAGGTACTAAATTTGCCTATGAATTCCTGTTTTGACATTTTTATTAAAATTGCAATACCCATAAATTTCGCAATAAACAAATAAATCTTACAGCATTTCCTAACCCAAATGATGTGATATGCTGCACTGTTTATACAAGCGTCACGCCAGTTCCCAACACACTGTAATTACATTGTGTTCAAATAGAACAAAACTTGCTGAAACTTGTTATTTGGCCACCTCCAAACAAACAGTAGAAATGATATAATAGGATCAATATTGATCTGGGTAAAAGTTATGCAAACATCTTCCTAATTATAATATACCCAAGGAAATTACAGAGGACACGGTATTTGTTATTACTAATGTTATCGGATCCCATCCATGATATCATCTTGGAGATATATATATATTTATATGAATGAGCGTGTTCACTGGTGTGTTAGTAGATCATCTGAGAACAACCAGATTTCCTCAAGTCCTACCAGAATGGCTCAGGTTTGAAGTTTTGCTAACTATTCTGCAAAATAACATTTATTAGAATTAGGCACTTTATTCACATCGCCACCATTCTGCTTACGTTTATTTGGTGTAGAGTTTAGTAGGAAGTAAAATTGAGTAACATGGTGATCAACTGGTATAGACTGATAGAGGGCCCTTCATGCAAGGACTTACAAGTTACTATCTATAAGGGAAGCGGGATAGGGTTAGTAAGTGAGGGGAGAATCTGTTCAGGTGGTTGTATGGTGTCAGTAGGGTTATTGGGTGTGGGAATCCATTCAAGGTGAACAATAGTAACAATAGCTTTAATATATATATATATATATATATATATATATATATATATATATATATATGTAATTTCTGGTGATACAATGTATTATAAGAGACATGACACATCAATTATTTACCAAAATGAAAGACCTATCATGAACATACCTGACATGGCCTGATTCATGCAAAGTATTCTATATTATGTATTCCTTATTTGTTCTATGAATAACAGGACTTGGATATTCTACTTAGGTAGTCAGGTTAGTAAATTAAGAAATTGCTATAAAAGGAAATATGATTTTAGCATTAACAAAAGAGAGATATAAACTTACAAAACAGATGTAAAATTCCTCCTTTAAGTGTTCCTTGAAAGATCACATCTTGCATATGGAATTCAGTAATGGGCACCACATTGTATATAGGATATATTATATCAATATTGGAAACTCAATTCATAAATGGATTGGGAGATTCTAATAAGTCCTTGCTAAGCTGTTCTTGAAAGTTCTAGAGGTGGGACCCAAATCTATTGGACAATTCCTAACTTATGCTTACCTATGATTTATTCATCCATGATCTATATAGGGGATAGTTCTTTACATTTAAAGTAGTCAAGCTATTGAAATCCTTAAAGACAGATACAATGACAGGAGCCAAACAGGTATAATGACATATAGCAAATGCATATACTGTATATGTATAGGACAACAAAAGCCAATGAAAACCAATTGAAAGAGTCTAGATAGAAATTGAGACAGTTTAGGTAACTCTCTGTGTAGTAGTGTTGTTAATGCTTTATGAGTCATGTTAACCTTTGCTACATCTGTATATATAATTTATCTGGACAAATTGTCCAATTGCAGTGATTTGTCCTAGGGATTTGTGTTTTGTCTTAATGTAGATAGACAGGCCTGGGAAAGGATAAACTTGATTAACCTAAGTAATTATATAATATGTAATAAGGATCTGTTTCTTATTAATAATAATGAACTTAAACCCTCTTCTGCTACAACCATTATTTGATTTTAATTTTTTCTTTTCTCCCTGTCTTCCAAAGGCCATAACTTTTTATTTTTCTATTCAACCGAATGAGGGCATAATATTTGTTGGCTAAATTGTATTTTGGAATTATATCATTTAATATTCTATACGATATATCGGGAAGCTGGGAAAAAAAGTCATAATGGGGTGGAATTAGAGAAAAACTGCATTTACACCACTTTGTTTTTATAGCTTCTGCTTCAAAGCAGCCGCCATATTTAAAAGACCTGACATCTGCAGTACTATTTTAGTGGATGTCGGGAAGGGGTTGAAGACTCAACTAAGCTTCAATTTTACATAGCCCATGTAGGAGTAGTGCTATCTCCGGAAAAAAGTAGCTTAGGCGTGCATATCACTATGCTAGCTGGGCATTCTAAATTGGATCACAATGTAATTATATTGAAATTTTGTTATATCAGTTTAAAACAATGAAGTCTCTCCTCTTTTCAGTACTAAATCTCCTGCTCCAAACCTATTAGGGTATGTTCACATGGAGGAAAAGGTCACTGAAACCTTTTCCGCCTTGTGAACATTCTGCCGCAACAAGATGCTGATGCAGCACCGGCATTCCATCGAAGCATTCTGCTCCTGATTAGACCTGAATGACTGGGCCTAAACAGAAGCATGTCTTGAGCCGCGGACGCCGCGGTTGATTCAGCCGCGCGATCCACGGCAAGGTAGGTCATTTCGCTTCTTTTTTCCGCAATTAGGTAGCACAAAAAAAAAAAAGAGCAGCTCCCATTGAAGTCAATGGGAGCTGTTTTTGCAGGCAGATTCCGTGTCTGTGAACATACCCCTGCAAAGGTGTGATTGCTAGAGATAAGCGAGTAGTGTTTGATCGAGTAGGTGTTCGATCGAATACTACGGTACTCGAAATACTCGTACTCGATCGAACACTACTAGCTGTTCGAAGTTTAAGGTTCAATGCAGAACCAGCGTTGATTGGCAGAATGCTATACATTCTGCCAATCAATGCTGGTTCTTCTCTTACCTTTAGAAGTCTTCTCCGTGCAGCGTCCCCGCGGCGTCTTCCGGCTGGAATTCACTCTGCCTAGGCATCCGGCCTAGGCAGAGCCGACTGCGCATGCGCTGGCTTGCCCTCGCATGCGCAGTCGGCTCTGCTCAGGCGTTGGGCCGAGCAGAGCCGACCGCGCATGCACAGTTGGCTCTGCCCAGGCTCCGATGCCTAGGCAGAGTGAATTCC
The DNA here is from genome assembly GCF_031893055.1 of Leptodactylus fuscus. Lineage (NCBI taxonomy): Eukaryota > Metazoa > Chordata > Amphibia > Anura > Leptodactylidae > Leptodactylus > Leptodactylus fuscus. The sequence continues at coordinate 164,961,603 of NC_134269.1, read as the reverse complement.
AGCTGGAAGACGCCGCGGGGGCGCTGCGCCGGGAGAAGACTTCAAGGAGAATCCAACCCGACCGTCACTCGTGGACTTGATAAGTATAATGTTATCGAATTTTGCGTACCCCTGAAACGAGCATTTCCCCCCATAGACTATAATGGGGTTCGAAATCCGTTCGAACAGTCGAACAGTGAGCGGCTGTTCGAATCGTTTTTCAAACCTCGGACATTTTAGTGTTTGCTCATCTCTAGTGATTACGTCTTATCAATTTCACCCAAACTTGGTACCAGTCTATATACTTGTAGTGTTTGGCACCACATTTACTACTGGGGGCTTGTCTCTTCATAAATTTGGAAAATGTCCTTTTCTAATCAGTCATAAAAATAAATCTAGGATTATTGTGATGAATCACAATTCATATTACATTTATTATATTCATAGTATATGTATTGATTTTTCAGTGGTAATTACTGCTAATTATTGTTTAATCTAATATAAATATATTATTATTGCCGTGTAATATTGACTACATGTAATCTTGACTTGTCATGCATTTTTTATTCTAGAATACAGATTCTGATAATCCTTTCAAAAGTGACTTCCCCGTCCAGCGTGAGCGCTCACTTTCACTCCCTTTCAGCTCGGTGGAACTTGAAGAACATATCAAGCCAGAGGTCAATCCTAAAGAAGTCATTTGGGAGAAAACTAAACTTTGCTGTAGAAGTACTCCAGGAAAAATAGGCAGCTATTTATTTGAACTTTTCCCCGTGCTTACTTGGCTTCCTCGCTACAAGGTTAAGGAATATTTGCTTGGTGACATTGTGTCCGGACTCATAGTCGGTATTGTTACCATTCCTCAGTCTATAGCTTATTCACTATTGGCAAGCCAAGATCCAATTTATGGCCTATACAGTAACTTTTTTTGCTGTATCATCTATTTCTTTATGGCTACATCTCGCCATAATTGCATCGGTACATTTGGGGTTCTTTGTCTTATGGTAGGCCAGTCTGTGAACAAACATCTAAGAGATGCAGGTTTTCCAGAAGAGGGGGAGATTATATTGAATTCAACTCTTGCCACCAATGGAACTGTATGTGGTCGAAGCTGTTATGCCATTACGGTGGCCACCTCTTTAACATTCATGGTTGGAGTTTACCAGGTAAGTTGGAGATTCTTAAAATGACATTGCTACGTTTGCAACGTTGCAACGTTTAACTTGATAACTTTGACAAGTAACTTGCTGCAGCTTGATATCCTTTCAGAAAAGATGCTAAAAGCCATTGAAAGAGTTAATATATCTGTATGATTATTGCAACATAATAACACATTAAGTATATGGAAAAGAGTTTACTATTAGAAGGTGAATGTTTGTCTTGTCAGATGTTGTAATGTTGTAGGCAATTTTCTTGTACTTCGCAGTAAGTAGTCATGTTGTCACAAAGATGCATTTACCTAATAATGGTTGCTCATTTTCAGTTAATAAAGCCTTTTTTGCTGTTTTAAACTATCAAACTACTAGAAAATTTGTGCAGATAACTTCCCGATGAGACAAAAAGTCATCTTCTAAATGACATCTCCAAGGCCTCTGCTAACAGTGCGGAAAGTAAGATTATGCTATCAAATATCTCTGGAGTCTCACTTTTCATCCTCCTTGGCTCTAGCTGTCATGGATACAGTATATAGTACACTTCTGCTAGTAATATAGAAAACAAGCTCACCTTATCCATTTTTTCTACAGTTTATTTCTTCACTGTGACTACATGTCATAGGTACAGGGTGGTCACTAGCGAGGAACAAATCAGTTTGGTTCAAACCAGATTTGGTCTGAATTTGCCAAACGTATTGGGTTTGACCTGAACCTGAAACTTTGAGAGTTTGTCACTCACGTAACGGAAGTGGAATTATTATTATTATAATAATATCAGGTCTCTTCAGACTCCAGAGTATAATAGGTGGCCCAGAGGAGGTGTAAAAAATAACTCATCTTCTCTCACCTCCTCTGGGCATCCTCATGGCATTCGGCGCTCTCTCTGGGTCCTACAAAAAAAAGCTGATCAGGTACCGTGATGATAAACTGACCGATAGGCTGGATCTGGATTCATTTTAAAAATGGGTTATCTTCATGAGACGGTCACTCCAGTTATATCTCTGTCATCAATGGGGAAGGCTTAATGCTATTACTTTAGGTGTGTCCTTATGTTATGACAAGACTAGCTTAAAGAGGACCTTTCATGTCCTCAGGCACATGCAGGTTTTATATACTGCTGAACTCAGCACACTGTTGGCTTTCCCATTATGTGCCCCGGGGAAGAGCCGTTACCGATAGCTCTTCAGTATCAGAAGGGCGTTTCTGATAGCCTGTGAGGAATGCCCCTCCTGACAGTCGTGTCCATAGTGCTTTACTGTGAGAGGGGGTGTTCCTTACCACCCAGCAATGACACTGAGCGGTGAGGAACTCCCCACAAGAGCTGGTCTATGGACGAGTACTCTCAGGAGAGGGAGGGGGCATTCCTCACCACTCAGCATCATAGCTGGGCGGTAAGGAACGCCCCCCTCTGACAGTATAGAGCTATGGACACTACTGTCAGAAATGCCCTTCTGACATTAAAAAGCTATTGGTAACGACACCAATAGCACTTGCCCGGGGAACATAATGGGAAAGCCGACAGTGCGCTGAATTCAGCTTTGGCTTACTAGCGGTATATAAAATCACAGATGTCCAAGGACATGAAAGATCTTCTTCATTAAAGTAAAGAAAATTCTGTCATGCAAATAACAATTCTTTAATTTGTGCAAAACTATGTCAATGCTGATATCACTGTTTTACTCACTTATTGTAACCATTTCAATACACTTAATATAACCTAATATTTAGCAATGCATTCTTATCACTGCAGTGAAAAGGACCATTTTCCTGCTCATATTAAACAAATATGTACTTGAAAATATATTTTCTGAAGCCTTGCTTTTTTCTTCTTTTCAGATACTTATGGGACTCTTTCATCTAGGTTTTATCTCCATGTACTTATCTGAGCCCTTACTGAGTGGTTTTGTTACCGGGTCTTCACTCACCATTGTAACCTCGCAGATGAAATATGTGTTAGGCTTGAAGATTCCTCGTCGTGACGGGGCAGGGTCTTTGGTCTTGACGTGGATTGATGTTTTCTCAAACTTACAAACCACTAACATTTGTGACTTAGTAACCAGTATTGTTGCATTAGCTGTTATGCTGCCAATCAAACACCTCAATGACAAGTATAAGAATAAGTTGAAGGTTCCAATACCAGTAGAGCTGTTTGTTATCATTGTCGCGACTTTGTCTTCCCATTATTTTAATTTCAATGGCAAATATGGCTCATCAATTTGTGGACCAATACCTACTGGATTTTTGTCCCCAAAAGCACCAGAGTGGAGTTTAATTCCAAAAATTGCAATTGATGCAGTCCCTATTGCTATAATTGGATTTGCAATGACAGTATCTTTGGCTGAAATATTTGCTAAAAAACATGGGTACACTATCCGTACCAACCAGGAGATGATAGCTATAGGTATGTGCAATATGATCCCATCTTTCTTTTACTCTTTTGCAACCTGTGCTGCTCTAGCCAAAACTCTACTTAAAGAATCCTCTGGTGCCAAAACACAACTCAACGGTATTGTGACTGCAATAGTTTTACTGCTCGTATTGTTAGCCATTGCCCCACTTTTCTACTCACTACAAAACTGTATTTTAGGAATTATCACAATTGTTAGCCTTCAGAGTGCAATTCTGAAATTTGGAGACACACCAAAAATGTGGAGAATTAGTAGAATTGACACGGTGGTCTGGTGGGTCAGTATGTCGGCTTCTGCTGTGATTTCTACTGAGATTGGACTGTTGGTTGGCGTCTGCTTTTCTATGCTCTGCGTGATAGTCCGCACACAGAGGCCAAGAGCTACTCTTTTGGGCCAAGTCAGTGGGACAGAGATTTATGAAGATCAGTTTCAATACAAAGAGCTAGACAGTGTGCCAAATATCAAAATATATCGCTTTGATGGTTCTCTCTACTATGCCAACAAGGACTATTTTAAATCAACCTTGTATAGCAAAACTGGTGTTAACCCATCAATGGTGTCAGCTTTACAAAGAAAGGCCAAGAAGAAGATGGAGGATGCCAATGCACAAAACACAAAGTTCAGGTTTTTTTCTAAACTGAATGTAATTAAAACAGTCTGTAAATCTGACAAATCTATGGATTCGCCCCTCCCTAAGATCATTATGCACTCTCTGATAATTGACTGTGGTGCTATGCAGTTCGTAGACAGTGTAGGCCTCAGTGTACTCAAAGAGGTCCGCAACGACTATGAGGAGATCGGTGTATGGGTATTTCTAGCCAACTGCAATCCATCAGTACGCCGTTTACTTGACAGCGGAGAATTCTATAGCAAAGCAAATAACAATGACAGTGAACACGCATTTCACAGTGTACATGAGGCAGTCACATTCGCAGCGAGGAAATTCCGGAAGAAAAGAAGGCTAAATCAAATAAATAATCCAGATTTTGTTTCCACGATTGTTGATGGAGAATATGAAATCACCAAACATTAGAATACTTTTTTTACAGTGAATTTTTCATTAGAATTACTTATTTCGAGCAACATTAATAGTTTAGACCATTTTTGGTTTTGCAGACAACAAACAAGAATACAAAATATATATTGTAAAATTCTAAAGTGTATGAGATTGCTTTTTATTCTATATAGAAATGTACCTGCAGTACACGACCACCTCTCTAATAAACCCGGACTATGTTTTAGGCTAAGGCCCTACGTAGTCTGACTAGATATGGACCCAGTAGCTGGATGGTACTGACAGGACATTGAACACTGGCAGGGGGGCTAGGATATGACCGTATGGGATGGAGTGTAGCTAACTAGTCCTCGTCCCTACGATACGTCTATCAGTTCCCATATGCACAGCTGTGTCCAGACGATCCTCGGTCTGTATTGATGCGGATAGGTTGTATTTACACTGCGGACGCTTTAAGCAGTGCTGGATACACAGGTTGTCATTAAGATATTGGGGATACCTATAGAGGGAGGTAATACTAATACCCTCGTTCCCCACAATCTGTGTATATACTTTCTTTTAATAATGGCTATACAATTTGAATGGAACTTGGAGGAGTGAACTCAAATACATCCCTCTAAAGTATTGTGTATAAAGCCATATATATACTATATTTGAGCCAAGCGCTACAATTTTAGTATCACTATTTATTTTGAGGGCTATGTACCCTAAATAAAGGAAAACTCATCTTTTTAATAGGTCACAATTGTTTTGTTAGTGTCATTCTTGGCTTTGGCTCAAAAAAATCGCAGCAAAATCTGCAACAGAAAAAGCTGCATTTTCGCAATGTGGGGCCTTAGGATCGGCAGGTTCTTAAAGGTCCCCTACTTCTCACTAATCTCATTATTTTCAAGTCTGACAAATATATTTATTATTATTTGAATCCCAAATTATGAGATATTTGTAAGCCGTACCCCTGTTCGACCTGGTAATGCCACTAAAAGTACCAGAAATCCCCATTGCTGTGCAAAATATGCAAAATCCTGACCATTTTCAGGTCTGAGTTTTATTATGTTAGGGCTCATTCAGACATTGAAAGTGAAGCGGAATTAAGGTGGGGTCCCCGCAGCAAAAAGATGAATGGTACTTGTAATGTCAAACAAAATGCTTATTTTTCCAGCATCCTGCTCCACTCACAACAACAGTAGGCAGAATCAGGGCGAAATTTGGCAATGATTTTGAGATGGAATCCACATCAAAAGCAGCGCCGAATCCTGCCGTGTGAAATATATTAACAATGAGGCAAATGTAATAATGTAAATTCTAATCTTAAATGAATTAGTTTGTTTTCTGAAACAAAATTGAAAATAAATGTTAATTGTTCATTTAAAGTTTTGGCATTTTTTTCGTATTTTTTTGGCTAATCTTTCTTAAGGAATAGATTATCACAATATGGGTGCACAGAACCAATTTACATTGGACATGCAGCAATAAAAAAAAACTTATTTTTCAGAATCAATGGAACAAACTTAATGATAAAAATATGGCTTTGAGTTATTAAGACATATTGCATTGAAATGTCACCTAAGGCAGGGACCCCAAGTGGTGTAAATGCTGTTGTTTGCCCGCGGTGGAATAAAGTGTGGCATTTTGCAGCCATGGTAGAGTGGATAGGATTTTAACGAATCCCATACCTACAGTGTGGTAAAATACACATAGCGGAAATGCTGTGATTTCCAAATTCGTTGCAGTTTTGGAAATCGCAGCATGTCATTTATAGCTACAGAAACGGTAGGTTTCCCTATATGTATGATTGAAGCAGAGTCTGCAGAGGAAACCTCTGCGAACTTTCAGTGGAAAGCACTGCAGGTAAAACTGTGATGCATTGCTGCCGCAGTTTTTCCCACAGAGCTTTTTTTAGCCTTAAGGGGGAGTTCACACGGAGTAACGTGCCGCGTGATGTGGCACGTATACGGCCGCAAAATAACGCGGCGTATACGATCCAGGCTCCCATTGAAGTCAATGGAAGCATATACGGCCTGCAAAGTCTCACACGCCGTATACGTGCCACATCACGCGGCACGTTACTCCGTGTCAACTCCCCCTTAGTTTAAATATTAAGAAACATCATAAGCATTGCTAAATGCTGGTCTTTGTGGTCTTTGTCCACTCACCACCTATGCCCAACCCAACCCACCTTTTAAACAGTGGCATGAGAGGTATAAACATTGAAAAAAAATGCATGATACTGTGATTTCCATAATTTCAAGACTTTTCCTTCTTGGTGATGTAATAAAATTTCCAATAAAAAAAGACAAAAACTGTTGTAGTAAAATGCATTTTTCTGAGTTAAAAGTTAAGACTGTCAACTACACATATTATCAAGCTATGTTCACATCTGCGCCTGATCTACGATTGGGGTTTCTGTCCCCGAGTTCCACATAAAAAATACTCTGCATTTTTACACCATTTTTGGGAAGAAACCCGGCGGACCCCATTAGAGTCTATGGGGTCCTTGAGTTTCTGCAGGAAAGCTCTTTTTAAAGTGGAATAGATTTCGGTACATGGGGTCCCCAATGAGACCCCATGAACAGAAACCTGAATGCAGGTGTGAATCTAGCATCACAAAGGTCCAGGTACAGTTTTGTTATCCAACATTCAACTTTTCTGTGGAGAACAAGAATATTCCACATCCACTAGAGGGCATGCCAACTCCAGGAAAGATGCAATACAGCAGCTAAACTGCGTAGCCGTGAAATATCATACAGTGACTTTGTAGTATAAATCTTATTTTAACAGTTCTTTTAGGAATTATATACTATTCAGTGACAGATTTAGGTTACATCTCATACATGTAAATGATCCCATTAGGATATATAGAAGATTTTTTTTTTCACTCATGGACAAATTTGCAACAAAAACCTTTGAAAGAGCAAGAACACGTACAAATCCTAATGAAAAAAAAAAAAAAATGAGTCCATACAGCATGAAAATCCTTCTGCAGCTAACTAGAAAATGCAGCTGACCAGTTGGACATAGATAAACTGGATGGCATACCAACACATATCTATAGGATTTGGGAACTTTGATTTTTTGGGGTAAAAAAACCCTCATGCAAGTGGTATGGTATGTGTATGCCTTGTCACATTCACCCCCATTTCTAACACTTTCATGTGCCTGCTATGAGCCTTGTCATGAATTAGGTGACTCCTTCATCATTGCTGGGATCACCAAGACTGGCATATACTACTCCGCTCTTCATGAATCTGTCCCACTATGTGACCTTAACCTTAATATGTGACATTGGACATCTGCCCAGGTCCAATGCCTGGCAGAGTGAACGAAGAGCCGGAAGATGCTGCGGGGACGCTGCAAGGAGAAGACTTCTCGGAGGATCCAGCCCGACCCTCACTCGTGGACTTGGTAAGTATAATTTGATCGGACGTTTCCTACCCCTGAAACGAGCATTTTTGCCCCCATAGACTATAATAGGGTTCAATATTCGATTCGAGTAGACGAATATTGAGGGGCTACTCAAAACGAATATCGAACCTCGAACATTTTACTGTTCGCTCATCTCTAGATTTCTGTAAATAATTTGGTAATAGGTACATTTTAAAACAAACTATTTTTTCACGTACAGTTTTCCCCATAATAAGCTGATATAATTAGTATTCTCTAGCTGAGTCACTCTGTACTAAAGAAGACCTTTCACCACCTCCACCAACTCCAGTCTTTTATTTCTGTTAGTTTTGGCAATTAATATGCTAATTAGTCTCTCTACAGTCAGGTGGGTGGTCCTGAGCTGGAGCAGATAGAATGGATCTTCCATCCAGATACACAGAACCTAATTAGCATATTGGATGCTGAAACTAATTGCTCAGGAACAGTGGGGGAGGGAGAAAGAGAGTCCAACTGCAGCTAAACCAGTGGAACATTGCCTATTAAAGGATACAAAGAGCTGAGGTTAGTGGAGGTGAGGAAATTTCCTCTTTAAGGCTAAGGCCCCATATAGCGAAGCATAGTTAAAAACGTGTTGCGGTTTTTTTTTGCACAGTGTTTATCATTATTTTTTTGCAGCGTTTTTCAGCAAATTTTGTTCCCTCATTAACCCCTTAATGGGGGCATAATGGTACGTCCTGGGTCGCATGGGGATGTATGGAGAGAGCTTAGGAGCTGAGCTCTCTCCATACAGGACGGATGTCAGCTGTGTAATACAGCTGGCACCCACCACTAACAGCAGCAGTCGGTGCCCACAGAAATCGCAGCTGTTAACCCTTTAGACGCGGCAGTCAAACCAGACCGCGGTGTCTAAATTGCACAGGCACCACAGGCACCGCCATTTTTCTACGATCGCCGCCCTCCTGAACATCACTGGAGGGCAGTGATCAGTTGCTATGACAGCCGGTAGCCTATTGAAGGCTCCCAGGCTTGTCATTGGATTAGTTCTATTGAACTAATAGGTCTGATTATAAAAAAGAAAAGAAGAAAAAAAAAGTGTTTAAAAATATAAAAAAAATAAAAAATACAAAAGTTCAAATCACCCCCATTTCCCTAGATCAGATATAAAAGTAAATAAAGAAAAGTAAACACAAACATATTAGGTATCCCTGCACTCCAAAATGCCCAAAATATTAAAATACTAAAATATTTATCGCACATGGTGAACGGTGTAGCCACGAAAAAAATCTGAATAGCCAAATAGTGTTTTTTTCAACACTTTGCCTCCTATAAAAGTTTAATAAAAAGTGATCAAACCATCAGATCTTTCCCCAAATGGTATCAATAAAAACAAAACATCATCTTGTCCTGCATATAAAGACGCTGCACCCAGCTCCATACATGTAAATATGAAAAAGTGACAACATGGTGACTCAATTTTTTTTTTCTATTTTGCTAAGTTTTTCATTTTTTAAAAGGTATCAACACATTACAAATACAATATAAATTTGGTATCGCCGTGTTCGTACCGACACACAGAACACAGGTAACATGTCATTTCTACCACACAGTGAATGGTGTAAAAATTAAACCCATATGAAATTGGTGCACATTTTCTCCAATTGCACCTCATACAGCTTCCCAGTACATTGCACAGCATATTGAATGGAGCCATTACAAATGACAATTTGTTTCGCAAACAATAAGCCATCATGTGAGAGAAAAACTTCCTGTTCCTATCATACCTATACAGAAATTAGCAGTGTTTCCATAGGTATAATTGACATGCTGCGATTTACAGAAACGCAACGGTTTTTGAAACTGCAAGATTTCTGCTGCACGTTAAGAAAGGTTATTGGAATTTGAAAAAACACAAGACCTGTAAACTATATTCTGAAATGCGACACAATCCTACAACATATTCAATATAACCTGTTCTTTTCAGAAACAAAGTAGGACTCAATAGTGGCCTGAATGTCAACTGAGTTCTTTCTGTTCCAGTCACCTACTTTTTGAGGATTGATTCCAGCAGGGAAAGCAGCGTAGACTACTAGTAGCGGCAAGGCAATGATCTACTGCGTGTTTAATACAATGCAATGGCACCATAAAAGTCTCTTGTGTTAATGGAATCAATGGGTTTGTAGTGTAGATTGAAATGCCCTATTTGCTCTCATTTCTAAGAAGCCAGGGATCAGCATGTGGGACCTTTTTTTTCCTTAACTACTATTTGTTTTCCACTCCTTCCACCAGTGTTTAACCTCAATGAATTAGTTTCATACAATTTGTCAAGTTGGTCGCTGTTAACACTTAATTTACTGCATTAACGAATTACATCTAAGTACAGTACTGCATGGTCAGGACAGAAGGAAAGAGAAAAGGAGGAATAAAATCTCTCTTCATCCAAAGTAGTCAATGTATATGCATAAATGCTATGGCTACATGAAAGACCAAAAGCCACAATCTCTGTAGAAACATTTGAGGTATGATACATCAGTAAGAAATGACCTCCATATCTCATTGATATACTACTAAGGGATAAAGCTAAAAGCCGCATCTAGGGACAGCTTGCAAGAATGACAATCCTCACAAATAGGAGCCTTAGTAGCAAACTAACGCTAGGTTCACACCTGCGTTCATGTCTCCGTTCTATGGTTTCCGTCTTCTGCATGGCAGAAGACGGAAACCATAGACCGGGTCCGGCCGTGCGCGGCGGTGAGCGTTTTAGGCTCTCCGCCGCGAAACCGGATTTTTTAATCCGGACACAGAGTAGTGCATGTCCGACTCTGTGTCCGGATTATAAAACCCGGTTTCACGGCGGAGAGCGCAAAACGCTCACCGCCGCTCACGGCCGGACAGCTTTCTCACCCATTCAAATGAATGGGTGAGAAAGTCTCCTGCAGGCTTCCGTCTCCTGCATCTGTTTTATGCAGGAAATGGAAATCTGCAATAAGGACAGATGAACGCAGATGTGAACGGGCCCTAAGACAACGCACTATTATTCAGAGGGATATGGTGGTATTATTTAGGATGTGATTTGCAGTATTAAATGGAAACAACCTGGCACTGTTAGGGAGTAATATTTGGATGGTGCATATTGTTTAAGCAACGTAAGGTAGTTTTTTATTTACAATGTACATGGCAGAATACTATTGGTGCTGTCTTTAATATTATATGGGCTTAAATTACCAGAAAAACTTTCAATTCCATCTGATACTGAATTATGTTCCCACTCCCCAGTTCATTGTACAAAATAATAAATGGTTCCATTTTAAAGTGCAACTCATCACGCAAAAATCAAGCCTTCATTTGACTGTATAAGGGTCCATTCACACAGAAGAAAATGGTGAGGAATTTGGTGTGGAATTTCAGTGCTGAACAAAAAGCCTCCCATTGACTTCAATGGGTTGAAGTCAATAGGAGGCTTTTTTTTTCAGCGCTGAAATTCCACACCAAATTCCTCACCATTTTCTTCCATGTGAATGCACGGAGTAAAAAACAAAAGCACAAAAATAAAAAATGTCTGTGCCATGTAAATTAAAATATACATAAAAAGACTGAAGTATCCATGTTAAATAGTATGAAAGCCTTCAGGGAAAATGAATATTAGTGCTGAATTATTACAAAGATAAGTTATATGTGACGAGGCTGCTAATAGGGAGGGATTGTTTGTTTCCAGCTTAAAAGTCTATGTACTCTTTTTCAGTGGCATAACTATATCGGTCGTTACTGCGGCCAATTCAAGGGGACAGACAGGTCACCCTCAACACAGTGGCCGCCTCAGAATCCGGTCCAAAAAACAGCTAGCCACAACTGGATGCCGGTGCAGTGCATACAGTGCACTGACATTCACTCGCGGCATTCCGCTCTGGATTAGGCACAAATGAATGGGCCTAGTCGGGAGGGAGTATCACGAGATGGACATCCGCGGCTGAAACAGCCACGGAATCCGCTTGAAGAAAGGGCATGTCACTTCTTTTTTATTTCAATGGGAAGCGGCTTTTTAAGCTGGATTTTGATGCAAAATGCTGACCAAAAAACTCCCATGTGAACCTGGCCTTAGGACATGCCCTGGATAAGAATATCACCACCATGCAGGCCCCCTCAGCTCTGCAACAGCCCAGGAGGATAGCTGGAGGAGTCTACAAGCTACTACTACTATTTACATTATTGGACTTTGATTATTAGTTACTTGTTAACTTGTTATTTTTCCAGGTTTACCAACAAACCAGCATAGCCAATGAGAAATTAACAAACAATAATTAAGACGCTTCTAATTACTATACATAAATTAAGCTGACATATAACTGCCATAGTGGAAAGCAGTTCAGTAAGGACTCCAAAGAGCTGCCATTATTCTTACGCTATGATTTGGTTAGATGTGCGTCAACAAGCCTTCCATCACAATAGACCTATGCCCAACATGTCCACTGGACTTCTGCAGCAAAAATATCCCACAAGAAATTTTATGATTTAAATTTAAGAAAATGCTAAACCCATTTACCTTTACTGTCTTACAGTGACATTTGTAAGTGATGGACATCAGATATTGATGTCAAAAAGACAAATGAATGGAAAATGAAAACAATGGGAAAGCATTTGTCTTTGCTGCTATGCTTACTTGTATAAAAATGTGATATTCTTCAATAGTGAAACCTAAGTGCACTATATTACTGAGAATGGCATTGTACTAGATTCATCTATATTACCAAATATATGTGAGAATTGTTCAAGTTCTAATTTCAAATTAGAGGCTGATCCAAGAATTTATTCTCATTGGTAAAACTGGAATCATAAAGGATTGTTTCCCTAACATGGCATAATGGGAGTCATCCGCATGGGTGTTTTTGTCTTTCTCTTAGTCAACACTGTAGGATTCTGGATTGAACTTGATGGAGCGATGTCTTTTTTTGACTTTATTAACTAAATCCTATGTTCTGGTGCACGTCATATGTGCATGGCTGAGTCTCAAACATATTGTAAATAGTTAGTCAATTGTAACCAGTTGTTCATCGATCTTGGAACTTGTTTTTTGCTTTGTTATGAGTTTCTTGAGTAGCAGTTGAAGAAATGTGGGTGGAAATGTTAGGATGAAAAAGAGGAACATATGACACCATATTTGACAACATACTGGGTTGTTTGTAGTCTGTTACCATTGAGACATATGTATCTGCCTAGGAGGTGTAGAAAGCTTCTTATTTATTCCTACATTGCGCACAAAGCAAATTCTGCTTTCTTTCCTAACCATGGCCGTTTTAATGTATTCTCCACTATAGTATTCAACCTCTATCTATAATTGTTATTTTAGCTCAAAAATACAACCCAAAACTTGCAGGGGACAGTGAATGTGGTTTGCGTAATACTGTATGTTACGGTTGAATGCTCCATGCCACCTGTGAGTAAAATTATTGACCTCGACCATTTCATACGACGATAAGTCCAGTGCACACATCACAAAGTGTTTGTTATTCTGCTCCAGTGTCAAGATTCCTGATATTCTAGTGTTGGGAAATTCCACTGGGAAAAGCCAGAGTCAAATACTCTTTTTTCCACGTATTGATTTATTTGTGTTGATGATGTCCAGACAAATGTGTTGTGTGTCATCTGTAGCGGTTCAGCGTCATTCCTAATGTCAGAATGTCATCACTGGTTTACAATGAAGTGTATCGCTTCTGTACATTTATCTCTCCATCTTCTTTACACTGACACTAGGCTGTAAAATATGTCAAATGTCCAGGTAATTGAAGAAAGGGGGCAATGAATTATGGAGACTGTTTATCCATTATGTGCAGAGATTACCTTCATGGTAGACAGAGAACTTTATCAGTTGCTTGGACTATCTTTCTGATACTGTCTGTGAAAGAAACATTATTGTAATGCGATAAACAGTCTGATGAAATGGTTCTAGAGAACAGTTCTAAGTTTGTCATTCAGTGCAGAGAATGTCAGCTGAACAAAACATTAGCGTGTCAGATGTCATGTAATCTGTCATTTACCTCCAAAGATTCATTCATTTTTATCCCCTATTAACCTATAGCAGGTTCACCAGACTTCATTTTCACTGAATAGAATAGGGCAGCAAACTATACTACAATAAAAGGCGTTTAATGTGCATTTCTACACTGCATGCAATTCAACTATTGTATTTGGTCCTGTATGTTTATAGTCATTTATTTATTTACCCATGAGTATTTTTATTGTTTCTTTCTCCCTGTTTTAAGTTTGTTGTTTTTTGCAAGATCCTTCATAATTTATAAAAGGTTTCTTTCGCTCTGGGGCAGATTTACTAAAACTGGTGTATCATATTCCAGTCTTAATAACGGCCCCAACTAGCACAGTGTATGGCTTCTGCTTCTTCATAAATCAGATGCATACCCGTGCGCCCGAATGATAATCAATTTCAATTATAACTCATGACATAAAACTGGCGTAGTTATAAAAAGTAAGTTCAGCCTTTTTGTGTTTATCATTTTTATCCAGTGCTCATGTTTTCAAACTCATACTATATGTCCTAATTTACACTTCTTGGTTGTGGAAGTGTCAGTGCTTTTCGAGACAGCTCACAGTACTTGTCCATAGACAAGTGGTATCAGGAGAGGAGGGAGGCGTTCCTCCCCGAAACTCACAGTACAGCGCTATAGGTGCTGCTGTGAGGAAGGGTGTTCCTGACTGACTGTCAGAAATGCCCTTCTGACAGTGAAGGGCTACGGTACCGGCACCGATAGCTCTTCACGGGGGGCACAGAACGTGAAAGCCGACAGTGCGCTGTGTCCCAGGTGTTGAAAGGTCCTCTTTAAGTATGGGGGGGTATTTTTTTCTACTATTTAGGTGTCCTTGAAGAAAGGGCTCCAGCTGAAGGACATGCTCACTTTGATGATCTTGTTAATGTTCATATTAATATACAGACCTGTGTGCATTCTTATGTACATATACAGTACATATGTTATTCAGGCATTTGCACTGCTTTGTTGGAACGCAGGAAGGGAAAAGGAAAAGACTGTACCGAGTGCTAGATGTGAGTATTGCAGCACATCGTTCTGCTTTACTTTTTAATACATGACTTAGTACGTACCTGTTTTTTATACTTGCCAACTCTCTGGGAATGTCTTCAAGGCTCCCTAAATAAAAAGTGTAACCTCCTGGAATCCCAGAAGAGCTGGCAAATCTCGTGGATCCCACAGAAGGCTCCCACATCCACCATGCTCTCTTTCCTTCTATACATGACGGGGCAATTGATGTGCTAGATAATTTACAAAAAGGGGCGATTGTTGCATTTTCATGTCCATGTCACAAAAGGGTTCATGACATTCTCCAAATGGAGCATGATCTTCAAAAAAGTGGGCATGGCCACTACCCAAAATATTTGCGGCACCAGTCTCTTAGAGACCTATCAGCAAACTTTGGCAAGTATGCTGTTATACTGTATGTGTATGTGTAGGTAAGGAGTAGCATGTGTGTCTCTGCCTCTATCTTCCCTAGGCACTTCTATGTTTCTTCTCCTCAGACTTCTATGTAAGCTGGTCTATTTGTGAACTTTCAACCCATTTTCACAAAAGTTTTAACCCTTTCAGAAGAATTGTAATATTGTTCTTATGACCTACAAGACTGTCTCGTGACTTTGGCCCCATAATCCAGTTATCAGTTATGTAGCATAAATATGAATTTCCTCTTTTCACTCTTCTTGCTGCCAAAACATTTGTGACAAGCACCCAAATTTCAATGAAAGACCTGCAGAGCACCCAAATGCAACTCAGCATCACTGACAAGATACAGTTAGTGTGAAACCCTTTGAACGGTATCCACAGCAACAGCCCAGCATGGAATGAAGGATTTTCTAAAAGCTTCTTGAGTGATTACCATATTTTGATCTATCCATCCGAAAGGAAATAGCAGATCAAAGAAGCTGCCTATCAGTGGCTGGGCTCACTCCGGCACCATCCCTAAGACAGACCTTTCTCTCACAACAGGTGCCATGGAATTTCATGACGTACATAGAATGATGACAAATTGGAAACAAATTAAGCTATTTTTGGACACTTTATTACAAGATATTTAACTGTTTCAGTTAAGGTTCACAGCTGCACATTGTTATAGGAAAAATATAATATATTTATTACTGAATGTAGCTGTTACCCGAATATGTCAAATATTTACATGTGTAGAATACAGTCTTTAGATAGTAGATGACCCTGTCATGAAGTCAAAAGAGTCTGATATGCCTGAGATAAGTCGCTTAAGCTGTTTAAAGGTTCTCCTGATTGATGCATTTTACTGTTATGATGTCTGTTCAGGTCCCACATTCAGTCACATGACCTGCGTTATGATCTGCCCATAAGCGAATCTATGAGAGTCTCCTTGTGAGCCTCACAGACAATAGAGAGAGAAAGACCTTTGGTCCGCAAAGAATATTTGTGATTTGAAAGGTCACATGACTGAGCAGGAGACTGAAATGCAGTGGCGTAACTACCAGGGTAGCAGGGGTAACGGCTGCCACAGGGCTCGGGACATTAGTAGCCCGGCGAAAGCCTCTACCCCTGTGGTGTTTTTCTTTTTTTAATAGGCCATTAGCGGCTGGAGTTACTCCAGCCAGTAACGGGCCCTATTTACTTACTGATCCTGGCAGGAGCCGGGATCGTTAAGTGACACCGCAGGCCCCACAAGCACTATTATTATACTCGGGGGTCTTTTCAGACCCCTGGATATAATGATCAGAGGCCCCGGAAAGGTAAAGGAACATAATAAACGTGTTACTTACCTTTCCACGCTCAGGGCAGGCTTCGGGCCTAGTTGTGTGACATCCCTGAGATAGGTAAGAACGGGAGATAGGTAAGTAACATTTTTTTTATGTTTGTATCCCCCTGGGTCTCCGATTATTATACTCTGGGGTCTGAAAAGACCCCAGAGTATAATAATTGTTCATGGGTGTTCATTATGGGGCATAATAGTGTGTGCAGGGGCCACTGTGGAGCATAATACTGTGTGCAGGGGCCACTATGGGGGATATTACTGTGTGCAGGGGCCACTATGGGACATAATACTGTGTACAGGGGCCCCTATGGGGCATAATACTGTGTACAGGGGCCAGTATGGGGCATAATAGAGCACGCAGGAATGAGGTCGAGGTCTTCGGTGTCGGTCAGAAAGGGGGGGGGGGGGGGAGCATGTCACAAGTTTGCCACGGGGCCCCGCCATTCCTAGTTATGCCACTGCTGAAATGGATTTCATAAAGAGAGTAAGTGGCAATCCAGGGCACAAATATAACTAATAGTACGTAAAACATAAACGTTACAATTGGGAAAAAAATAAAATTAGGTCAGAGGGTACAAGAACAGACAGTATTAAAGATTACAACATGACAAAGAAATTAGGAGTGAGGGTTTACAATCCATGAGGAAATAAGAAGACACATGAGGTAAGAAGGCTTAGAACTTGTCTTATGCCTGTGGTCACACATACTTACTCAGGCTCAGTTCACATCTGTGTCCGGTCTCCATACGGGGATTCCGTTCCCCTCTCCGCATGATGTGGAGAGAGAAGCGATGCAAGCAGCACCTTTTTCTCCACATTTTTTGCACTTTTCAGGCGGAAACTGAACAGAAACCACACAGACCTCATTATAGTCTATGGGGTCCATGGGTGTCCTAAGGCAACCACTTTTTTATGTGGATTAGATTTCCATTTGAGGGGTCCCCAAGTGGATCAGCCCAAACAGAAACCCGTGTGCAGATGTGAACCAAGTATAAGTCAGTCTAATTGCATAATTGCAGTTATCCACCTTAATCTTTAGTTTTTTTCTATGTTTCTATATTTCTTTGTTAATACTGGTTCCTGATATTGGACAAATTGAAAGTCCAAGATTTTTGGCCTCTTAGTTCTGCTGCTTACCAGTTTAGCAATAGAAGTGTTCAACTAAAGAATAAGATCTTATTCTCATGTATAGCAATTGTAAGGGGGGGTTGCATGGTTGTAGTCATGGCGTACCCTCAGACAATAACAGAAACAGATGCATGCTTCATAGATTAACTATTTAATTTATCGTGAATCATAACTGGAACATGGATGAGATTGGAAAACTAAGTCTTTCAGTTGGTTCCGATTTAACTGGTAAGTAACACAAATGTATAACTGATACATGGAGCGGTAAGACTCTATGTGGTGAAACTGAAAGAGACAAAGACTGTAATGAAAGATTCCCTCAAAACATATCTATATACTCTTCTCTCAGTACTTTATTTTACACAACATACTCTTCCGTACTTTCTCTCACAGGTTATCTTGCAGCTGTCTTTTCACTTGTCTCTCACAACACTCTATCTATGCGACTCAAGACAATTGTTATTTAAAGCTTACCCATCCAAATTGCTGTGGAATAGACATGAAGGCCTTATGCACACGGCTGTGCGTCTGTGTAAGTCTACAGACTTGAATCTCACTTTTGTAAAAGTCATTACATGGACATTATAAAACCCATGATTTTCAATGAGTATATTCACATGCCACTTTCTACGTGCATGAAAAACGGACCATCAAAAAAACAGCCATGTAAATATTTCAATGTGTTGTCAAAATGGCCAATGATCATTTTTTGCGGTCATGTGAGTAAGCCCTAAGTGAACATTGTATCACTTCTGCTTAGCTGCTGTATCCCTGGTCACTTACAGGGGACACTAGAGTAGTGTCTAGTAGGGAGTAGGGCTTATTAGTTATTCCAAACAAGACACATCACAACGTGCCTTTTCAAAGGTAAGGGAGCCTTAACATGGAGTAAACGCTCCGCTCATTCTGAACGTAAACTCGTTCAGAGTGACTGGCGTTAAAACAGATCCCATTGATTTCTATGGGTGTCGGCATACGCGTGTATCACATTGAAAGCAATAAGTAAAAAAGCCTCCCATTGATTTCAATGGGGAACGCGCGTATGCCGGCACCCATAGAAATCAATGGGATCTGTTTTAACGCTGCTCACTCTGAATGAGTTTACGTTCAGAATGAGCGGAGCGTTTACTCCGTGTGAAGGCTCCCTAATAGTCATAAAACAAAAATGTTTAATAATAAATAGAACAAAGAAAAAAATAAGCATGATGATCTCAACCCTAGGGAATTTTCTTATTTCTTAATGTTCTTCTTTTATGTCTCTCATTATAATGATCAAATATAAAGCAAAGAAAAAATGTACAGTACAATGTTTTTCTAGCCAATTTATGAACAAAACTGCCATTTGAAGTTTTTGTTTAACCCCTTGCAGACACACGTAATAGCATATGTTGGTTATTTAAATATGGTGCCCCCTCAGCCATAGAGACTGTTGTATTGCTGTCTATGGCATAAGCAATCTATTTATTGCAGATTCAAGCCTTTTGGAGTGGGTTAAAAGGAGAATATTTTTAAAAAATTAGGTAAAAAAACATTTAAAAAAATAAAAATATCTAAAAGTTAAATTCCCCTTTCCCTTTATCCCAAATATATAAAAATATCCAAAAACAAACAAAAGCAAATTTAACATCCTAACATGCGCAAGCTATAAACATATACAAATAGTGATAATGAAATAGTGGTGATATTTTTTTTCTTTTTTTTTTTAAATAGTTTTAGGTATTGCAGACATAGATTAGTGCAGAGGTCAGCAACTTTTGGAACTCCAGCTGCTGTGAAACAACTCCCAATATGCTCCATTCACTTCCATAAGAGTTCCAAGAACTGCAGAGCAAGTATGCATGCTGGGAGTTTTAGTTTTACAACAGCAGGAGTGCTAGAAGGTTGCCATCCGCTGAATTAGACATTTCCAGCAACATGGTGGCTCAAAGGTTAGCACTGCAGCCTTGCTAGTGCTGGAGTCCTGGGTTCAAATCCTGACAAGAACAACATCTGCACGGAGTTTGTATGTTCTCCCCGTGTTTGTGTGGATTTCCTCCCATTCTACAAAAACATACTGGTAGGGAAAAAAAAATGTACATTGCGATCCCTATATGGGGCTCACAATCT
Source organism: Leptodactylus fuscus (assembly GCF_031893055.1). Classification (NCBI taxonomy): domain Eukaryota; kingdom Metazoa; phylum Chordata; class Amphibia; order Anura; family Leptodactylidae; genus Leptodactylus; species Leptodactylus fuscus. The sequence goes on along the minus strand of NC_134269.1, from coordinate 164,941,648 downwards.
ATATTTTAAAAAATCACCAAATTTTTCTCTTTGGTCGATGCTGTACGATGAATATGGCACGTTGTTAGCGTGTCTAATCTAAGTTTGCACCACATATAAATTGGCTTAGTTTCTGACATACAGTAGTATGACAGTAGTATGGGTATAATTTACTGTAGCTTATACTACATTTAAAGGGGTTGTACAGGCTAAAACTTTATTTATTAATTAGGTCAGGAGAGGTGAAAAAAATTAAAGAGATCATCAAGTGTCCCCAGCAACTCCACGCAGAATCCGATCCTTCAGCTCCATTGTTGTCTTCTGGCAGAAGCACCCGCCGCACATGACAGCTGAGGCCAATGAGCACCTCAAGAAGGGAACCGGAGAAGTCACTACCTACTTCTCTTTCTGAAGCCGCTGATTGGCCTCAGCAATAATGTGGGAGGGAGCCGAGATATCACAACCAATAAGAAATTCCATAGCAAGAAGGTAGCCGAACTGCAGGACCAGACTGCCCTAGGAGGATACCAGAACATCTGGAAAAGGTGAGTAGTGGTTTTTTTTTTAAATTTCTTTCACCTCCCCAACCTAATTTAGAAAATATTGTTTAGTGCGGGTTCACACCTCCGCTTTCAGGTTTCCGTCTTTCCGTGAGAGAAAATGGAAAGAAGACGGAAACCCAGCAGTCAGTTTTCAAACCCATTCACTTGGGTTTGTAAAGTGACCGCCCATGTGCATCTTGTGACTGTCCGGGGGAAAACCGTTTTTTTCAATCGGAGACCCGGTGTGAACCTGGAGACCCGATGCAGGTGTGAACCCACCCTTAGCCTGGACAAATTCAAAAAAAATTGCCAATTCTTCTAGAGCTGAACAGAGTGGACTGAACAGTGGTTAAGTTAGATCCATCTCCTCTATATATTTACCTCAGGTAATAACATATCTACAACCTATATAAATCTCTAAAGTATTTTAAATATCAATTTAACAAATGCAAATACCAGATAGTAAGGTTAAGAAAATCTCATATTTATTTATAGCAAGTAAAACTATGAAAAGCAGAAGTAATTCTGTCCCTAGAGGGGAAAACTGTCATTTAATCTAATTCAGTATTAAGCATAATAATTCCAATGGCTTGCAGCTCTATTAAATATTACTCCTAAGTCTGTCCTCTCTACAGCAATGTAGTGTGACTGACGTGCTAACTTTAACCCTGATGCACCAAATATTTTCTATGGGCATCAAACATAATGCATGGTGGCATGTAAAACTACAATGTCATTCATAGGTTACATATTTGTTAACATAAATTTGTGATGTTTGCTGTATGTATCAGTGCTAAGGCTCCACCACCGCAACACAGCAGCCATAGGAGGAGCAACCCCGCAGCAGCCCTGCTGAGAGGATCGACCCCCTGGCTAGGGGCCACACCACCCTAACAAGCACAGCAATGTAAGACACCATGTGAACAGATCTCAAAACTTCACCTTACCATATGGTCTTTGTCGAAGGACTGAGAGCTAGTAGGCAAATCGCTTGGGCTAAAGCCTCACATTGCGGATTTTTTTGTTGCAGATTTTTCTGTAGCTTTTTAGTCAGGATTGTCTTGATAAGGAATGGACAATATAAAGGAATCTTTTAGACATTTCCTTCTGTTAAATACAAAACTAAAAAAACACTGCGTTTCCACTACGCGGAGTCTTAGCCTTATACAGTCTCCTAGTACTTAAAAACACCAAATGGGAGGAGCGCTGTTACCTAGGAATAAAAATGAGGGGGCAGAGGATAAAAAGACTATAAGACAAAAAAAAGGCATGGACGCTGATTTTAAGGCGGATTCAGCATCAAAATCAGCACCAAAAAACTCTGTGTGCACTGACCCTAAGCTCACTAACCACTTCACGGTGACCTCTATATAGCAGGTCCCTACTGGGGTTCAGCCGATCTTGAGATTTCAAGATTGATTTTAAAATCTGATTTCCAATCATTTTCCTGCTGATCTCGATCCCGATCGTGAAATTTGCTCGATTGCCGATCAGAATCCAATCTTTGCCGATCCCGATCCTCAACCCTAGTCAATGCTTCTCTATGGGAAAAGTCACTTTTAGGGTTGAGATGATCTTGAGATAACCTCCGATCTCGATCCCGCTGGAAAAGATTGGTTCGGAATTACGATCGCGATTGTGAAATTTACTCGATCGCCGATCAGAATCCGATCTTTTCCGATCCCGATCCCTCAACCTTAGTCCCTACTCTACTGAGTAAGTTATAGGTTATCCTTCCTTATTTTCATTCGGTGGAATTTTTGGCAGAACAGGAAAAATAAAAACTTTATCATAAAATTGCTGTATCCAGCCTCAGGAACATTCCCTAATAGAGCACTTTAACTATAACATTGTATCTGATCATTTCAAGTTCTATAATCCTTTATTATAGATAGTGACTCCAACTATGTAAAGTTTGTATAAAATAATGAAATCATGAACAATAGGGAAAATGTGAGTAAAACATAAGTATTATTTGTGTAAATTAATGTATATGGTTTCCTGTGTATTGTTTGTGATTTTATATGTGGTTGTATTTTTTTTATTAATTGTTGCACGCATAACATAGATTAGCAAAATTATAATTCCTATTGCTTGGGTGGAGAAAGCTAATGCTGCCCTCTTGTGTTGACTTGAGAAGTTCTCATCACAGAAATACTACTGTAGACATTTTATTGGCGCATTTGTTTAAAGACTCTTTTGGCCTGGAACCAGAATTTTTTTTTATTTTTTTTTTTTGTTAAACTTGTATTTGGGCTTGCTTTTGCCACATTATTTGAAAAATTGGGCTCGATATTTTTGTCACATTAACTTATTTGGCACTAAGCAGAGGTCCTTACATATATGTCATAGGTTTGTAGTGCTGTCATATATCATATATCACTATATGGTGAGCGTATAGTGGTATATATCGGCTCTATACAGGGCTCTGCAGACGATTTAGGTGAATACAGTGCAGTAACATTTTGTGACTTACAGGCGACGTCTCTGACTAATTGTTCCCATTTCCTTTCCATTTCTCTTCTGACCATGACCACTTCATTCAATCTCTTTAAAGTTTGCAGCACAGACATCTTTGGCTCCTTTCTTTTCTAGGAACCTGACCAACATTGTCCTCACCTGCACACCCATCCTGCTATTACCCCCAATTATAACGTCTCCCCGCCCTGTACCCGCCCACACTCTCCTAAGCAACAAGCCCTGCCTTCTTCCTAAGTTTGTAACACTAACCTGGGAGGCGGGTGCAGCGAGGCGAAGAGGACCGACAACAGCGGGGACCGGACCAGCGATCTGTGCAGGTAAGTGGACACCAGGGGGGAATAAGTAGCCAGAGGATTAAAAAAAAATCCTCTGGCTACTTAGTGATTAAAAAAAATCACTATACAGCTTGGATTCTAACAATTAAAGTGTTCAATTGTTAGATTCCATGCTGTATAGTGAATAGGAACGTTTTTACAATCCGATCTCCGATTAGTAAAAAAATCTCATAGACTTGCATTGGGATCGGAATTGGGATCGAGATCGGGTTCAAATGAAAAATGATGGGAAATCGGATTTCAAAATCGTTCCTGAAAAGTCAAGATCGGCTCAAGCCTACTGCAGATGTATTAAGCAATAAAAGTGTTTTTTTTTTTTTCACATAATCTAAGGCCATATGCATATAACAGTGATATAGACATGTAACAAATGTTTCTTTAATGTCCATTAAATGTTAGTTCTTAGAACAATAGAAGTCAATGAGTACATTGGCGTAAGCTTTTCATGAATTAAGAAGTTTATCCATTTTTTCATTGTCAAAAACTGATGCAGAATTGACGCAAGATGGATGTTTAAAAACTAACACATAGCGAGAAAACTGATGAAAAATAAGGGTCATACTGATGGAAAATGGATGCTAAAAACTGACAGTTTCATCTGTCATTAATGTCTGTTGTCAGGTGTATAATGCCTTAAAGGGGCTGTCCACGAGTATACTATTGATAATCTATCTTTAGGATGGATCACCCATAAATCCAACTTCATCCATCCTTGCCAGTCAGCCGTTTGCCAGAGCCACGTTGTACCAGACTCATACATATCTGTAGACTGTAGAAACCTAATGCCTGCTCATTCCCACTGTAACATTCAGCTCTTCATAGAGTTAATATTGCAGTATGATCCCTGTTATATATAAAATCGTTTAATTGCACATTCTCAAGATTTATAAAGGGTGACTCACTTTCTGGCTACAAAAAGCTTTGAGCATTACAGAAAACATCAGAGATTGGTCCAGCGATGTGACATGATATATCTGAGATAAGCATTTTCACTGAATGAGGATTTACAATCTTGTAAAGTGAGTTGGGATGTAATGCCATTCTCATTTCATGTAGTAACACTATAGAATGTGATCCATACAGTCAATGGATGACACCTTATGTGTTATGTTGTTTGTCTTTACCGTCATATTTATTGAACTCATTTTATGGGTTTTTCTGTTTTTAAACAATATCAAAAAGGAATGCAACATTTGAGTCTCCTATAAAGTCTGGAAAGAATTTTCCAGAGAAGCTGAGTTTATTCTTGGCCAAAAATGCAGTCTTAATAATAATAAAAAAAAGTAACAAACATTTTTGGTAGTATATGCCTATGTCAGTTTGGTTCTTCACCACCTTATACTGCCCCTGTTACTATAGAAACATTCAGGTTTGCATAGGAGCTGTAGAAATACATGGAAATTGTTGATTTTTTTACTTTAAATGTATTGATAATTCATAAAAATCAGTCAATAGGAATAAAAATAAGACAGACATGAAGCTATGTGAATGTGCTCTAAGGGAAAACAATGGCAACATAGCCCTATAAAATAGGAAATATAATGAGTACAACAGGGCATCAATAATACTAAACAGAATTGTATCCATAGTGGCAAACAAGCCAAAGAACGTCATGAACTTTTATCTACAGATAAGAAAATACATGTGTTAGATTTACTGATGTGCCACTTGTATCAATCAATGTGCAAAAAGTTATACGTTTGGTGCAAATTATGACAGCGCAGCAAAACAGACTTAAAAATTCCCTATCATGATATACAGTATCTCCCCCTGCTTTATTAGCATCTGACATTTCAGGATCTTTGCTTGCAGGTGGCCATACTTTCAGTGTCTTGGCACAAACAAATTTCCATTTACTAACTGAACGCCATGATGAGATAAAATGTTATATCTAAGCATTACTTTCCATTACACAGTAATTAAAGGCATTTTCTGGAATTTTTTAATTGACTACCTATAGATAGGTTATTAATTCAAGATCCAAGGGCATCCGACACCCTGGAACCCCGAGGATCAGTTGTTTGAAGTGGCAGTGGCCCTCCTGCTTTACAGGCCATCACATTCAGTGGTTACATGGCCTAATTGCATCTCAGTCCCATTCAAGTGAATGAGCTGAGATGAGATACCAAAGCATGGGCACTGTACAAGCATATGGTACTGTGCTTGCTAAGTATTGAAGAGGCCGCAGCTTTCACGCGATATATAATATATTCATTCTATATCAAGCAGAAGTTATCTCACATATTCCTGTATTGCCAACTAAAGAACAATACTTATAGTCTTGGCACATCCAGTTTTCACCTACTACTTCATGTTAAGCTGCCAATAAGAAGATAATCTGTTTTGCCTAGTTATACAATATAGGGGTTGTACAAGAGAAAAAAGGGTCAGCATTAGGGCCCCTTCACAGGGCGTAAGCGCGTCACTCTTTTAGACCCGTATACACGAGCGCTTCAAAACACATCCCATTCACTTCAATGGGCGCGCACGTGAAGCCGGCTTTACGCGCGCTCCCATTGAAGTGAATGGGATGTGTTTTGAAACGCTCGTGTGTAAGGGTCTAAATGAGTGGCGTGCTTACGCCGTGTGAAAGGGCCCTTAGTGTTGAGCGAGTTGTATTCGACCGACTACCTCGCCGGAATAGGAATGCGTGTAATCGGCCGAACACCAAGGGGTTAAATGCTTTGAATATTCGATGCGTTCAACCCCTTGGTGTTCGGCCGATTACACGCATTCCTATGTCAGTGAGGTATTCGATCGAATACTACTCGCTCAACACTAGTCAGCATGTCTCTTGTCCATGGGCTGTCTGATATTAAAGCCTAGCCCTATTTACTTGGCGCTAAGTCTAAATTATACAAGAATTTTAATAATTTTGCTTCTTGTTAGATCAGAGTTCAACAAGTAGTTAATTTTCATCCATTATCATCCAGTATCGCCCAATTATCCCAGTACACGTCCTAGAGAATGCGGCAGAGAGGTAGTAGGGATAATATATGAATAAACTTATCCTCCATTTCCTTACACTAGAATATATTGATAAAATCCTAAAGTACTGACTGTGAATACAGCTTGATGTGTTGTTGGCAGCGCTTACGCTGAGCAGGTGTTATGAAAGTTACTCAGTCCAAGATGTGGGAGTACATTTTACAACAAAATGTCTTACAAGTAACAGTTATACTCCTCTTCAGCGCTCCCAGGAGGTTATGTGTGGATGATTGTATCATAATAATAACTAAAAAATACGACAATATTGTATCATGTTATTTATTTATTCATTGTTATCTAACAATAAATGTATTCATATGAAATGTAGCACTATTCTAAATAGCACAAGCTAGATAGGGGCCCTATACTGCACCAAGCCCAGGAGCCTCAAGTTACATCTTTGGTTGTGGGGACAGTTATTTTAGAAAGTGTTCTCTAGATTACAAGATTGAGGGCCTATCCTTCTATCCTTAGGATAGACTATGAATATGAGATTGGTTGGGGCTTGACTCTAGTCACTCCCACTAGTCCGCTGTTCTATATGAGCCACAGTGCCCAGCTGAGTGATGCAGACTCTTCATTGTTTACATTGGTCTTCCATAGTTGTGTTTGGGTCCATTCACACGGAGGAAAATGGTAAGGAATTTGGAGTGAAATTTCAGCGCTGAAAACAAAAAGCCTCCCATTGCCTTCAATCAGTTCTCTTTTTCTGCTAGCACCCGTAACTTTTCTGCTAGCAGAATAAGGGAACCCATTGAAGTCAATGGGAGAAATTTTTTTCAGCGCTGAAATTTCACACCAAATACCTCACCATTTTCAGGGCAAAAAGTTACGGGTGTCAGAATATGGCGACCTTTAGTAAAAAGTTTTTTTAACACAGTTTTGGATTTTTGTTAAGGGGTTAAAATGTCATTAAAACAATATAAATTTGGTATCCCTGGAATCGCACCGAAACATAGAATACAGGTGACATTTTAGCTGCACAGTGAACGCTGTAAAAACGAAGCCCGTAATAAAGTCGCACCAATGCACTTTTCTTCAAATCCACCCCGTTCAGAATTTTTTTTCCAGCTTCCAAGTACATTGTACAGAATAATTAATGGTAGCATCATGAACAACAATTTGTCCCACACACATTAAGACCTCCTATGGCTCTGAGAATGGAAAAATAAAAAAGTTATGGGGTTTGGAAGGAGGGGAGTCAAAAAATGAAAAACAAAAATTGAAAAATTCCTGTGGTGGGAAGGGGTTAAATCAATAATGTCCCCTGTGTCTATCCTAATAATACTCCTGTATGCCTACTTAAATCAATAATATCTCAGTTAATAATGTCCCTGTGCCCCCTAATTAATAATTATCCTGTATACCCCTTTAAACTGGGTGCCCAGGAAATGCAGGGGAGGGTGCAACATAAAAAAAGCCATACTCACCTGTCCCCAGTGCCCCCTGTTCAGTCCAGTGTCGCCTGGGGGCTTGTTCTGGTGGAAGTCTTTGCTGCATGTGACTGCTGAGGCCAATCAGTGGCAGTTGCAGAAAAGGACCTGGAAGGTCTCTCTCATAGATTTTTGTTTTTTTTTAATGTAGATTGAGAGCCCCATATAGAGATCACAATGTACTTTTTTTCCCTATCAGTATGTCTTTGTAGAATGGGAAGAATTCCATGCAAACAAAGGGAGAACATACAAACTCCTTGCAGATGTTGTTCCTAGTGGGATTTGAACCCAGGACTCCAAAGCTATAGTGCTAACAACCGAGCCACCGTGTTGCCCCCTACCTGTTCCTCTTCTGTGACCTCTGAGGCCACTGATTGGCCTCAGGACTCATGTGTGGCAAGGAATCCAAATATGAACTGTTTTCTATTCTATTCTATTCTTATTTTCTTATTGTAGATTTTTTAAATTCTATTCTCTGTACATGATTATGGATGATGCCATCTTCCATGCTCTGCTAACAGCATTTAGTGATATGCTTTACAGTGTTTTCCTGCACATAGGCAGCATCAGGGGTATAACAACCCCTGTAACATGAAGCCCCATAGCCAGTGGCGTAACTACCAGGGTATCAGGGGTAGCAGCTGCCACAGGGCCAGGGACATTAGGAGCCCGGTGACAGCCTCTACCACTGCGTTTTTTTCCCCGTTACCGGCTGGAGTTACTCCAGCCGGTAACGGGTCCTATTTGCTTACTGATCCTGGCAGGGGCCGGGATCGTTAAGTGACGCCGCGGGCCCCTCAAAAATCATTATTCTACTCGGGAGTCTTTTCAGACATGTCAAAAGTTCACCACGGGCCCCCGCTTCCTAGTTACACCACTGCCCATAGCAAAACTTGTAATGGGACCCCATTCTGCCATGAACAACTTAAGCTGCAAGTTCAAAACTCGAAGTGGTTTTATGGTACCAATAATGCACACAGTGATGTCACAATACTTGGATAATATACACAGTGATGTCACAGTACAGGGATAATAAACACAATGATATCACAGTACAGGGATAATGTACACAGCAATGTCACAGTACAGGTATAATGCACACAGTGATGTGATAGTACATGGATAATAAATACAGTAACGTCACAGTACAGGGATAGTATACACAGTGATGTCACAATACTTGGATAATATACACAGTGATGTCACAGTACAGAGATAATGAACACAGCAATGTCACAGTACAGGGATAATGCACACAGTGATGTGATAGTACATGGATAATAAATACAGTAATGTCACAGTACAGGGATAGTATACACAGTGATGTCACAGTAAAGGGATAATGTACACAATATTGTCACAGCTCAAGGATAATACAGACAGTGATGTCACAGTACAGATATTAAACACACAGTGAGTAAAAAATTAAAATATTTTATATCATAAAAACTTGCAGAAAAATATGCAGCATTTTACATTCCCAGCACAGTAGATGACATTGTAAGAAAATACATCCCACATTGCCAAAAAAAAGCTGCAGCAGAAAAGACACTGTGGCAAATTTTTTAAAACCACGGTATGTTTATTATCTTCATGCTAATGATTTTCATACTGCATTTTGCTGAGGTTTTTCGCAATCGTCTAACATGGGCAGAAAGAACACATCAGCAAAAAATGCTGCCCTATACTTGTATTGTGCTGTCACTGCAGAAATACTGTCAAGTATAAAGTGAGAATGCAAGGAGAATGAAATACTGATTTGTAGTTTGTATCAGGAGTCAGGACAGGAAGAAAAAGCTTTTGGTTGGGTGATCAAAAAAAGCAAAGAAAAAGCAGTGGGAACGAGCGCAAAAATGTGATAAAACATGAAAGCATTTAGTGCACTTATATCCTTAGTTTTCAGGCCGCATTATCACATTTTCTGCCTTTTTTTTCCTCACAGGACTAAAGAGCATCGGATAAGGCCGGGGCCCCATGTGGCGTAAATGCCGCAGTTTGCCCACAGTGGAGACGCCACGGAATAAAAGGAGCATTTTACAGTCACTGTGTAGTGGATGGAATTCTAGCGGTAAAATACGATCTCGGTTTTGGAAATTGCATCATGTCAATTATACTTAAAGTTTCCCTATAGGTATAATTGAAGCAGAAAGTCTGCAGACTGTAAACTTCTGTGGACTATCTGTGAAAAGTGCTGCAGGAAAAATCGCAATGTGTTGCCATCGTGGTTTTTCCTGCAGGACGCAACGTGAGGCCTTAGGCTGAGTTCACATGTAGATTTTTGGTCAGGATTTTGAGGCCGAAATCAACGGGAGCCAGTCAGTTCTTTTTCCGGGAGCCGGAACAAAAAAGAAGCAACATTCTCATTCTTCAGGCGCCCGACTAGGCCCATTCATCGGGTTTAATCCGGAGCGGAGTGCGTGACTGGATGCTGGTGCACTGCACCGGCATCAAGTCGCAGCTACCCGTTTTTTGGTCAGGAATCTGAGGCGGCCTCCGCCTCAGTTTCCGGCCCAAAAAACCCTGTGTGATCCCGGCCTTAGCCTAAAATCTAATCAAATTATTGCAGTTTTTATGATGTTTTTGTCTTGTCTACGTTTTCTCCACATTTTTATGATCATTCAATCATAAAATTCAACCTCAATTCTATCTGCATTTTCACTGGGGCATTAACAGTAAAAAAAAAAAAAAAATTATTAAAATGTATGTTATGAGTTTTTTTGCTGAGGTTTTCTCGACCCTCATGTTTATTTCCAAAAAAAGTGCCTTTTTTGGCTTAAAAAAAACGCAGCCAAAATGTTGTGCAAGCAGAACTTTTCTTTCCGCATTTTTCTGGCAGAAACCGGGCGTCAACCCGGCAGACACCATTATAGTCTGTGTGGTCCGTGGATATCTGCAGGTAACCACTTTTAAAGCAGATTGGGTTTCTGTTTTTTGGATCCATAAGAAGAACAGAAACTCAAGCGCGGATATGAACCTTGATTTACCTGTAAAATCAAAAACAGCACCAGAACAACATGTATTTTTTTCTAATGGAATTTTAACTGCACAGTTTGCGTACACCATCAAGATATGTTCAGCATTGAAAGGGTGTTTGTGATTACAGGTTGGGGGTGTGGCCAGCTAATTAAGACTTCTCAAACACAGCTGTCCAGGGATACACAAAAAGTTTTGGAGGAGCCTTATGAGGAATGGCTGTGATATAGGTAAGTGAACCTTGTGCAAAATGCAGCAGAAAACACAACCCTCAGAAATGCTAGTGGTTTTCTGCTGCTTATTTTGTCTTAAATCTCTAAGAGAAAATGTGGCATATTTGTAGGTAAAGCTAACATGCTGTTTTTTTTTATAGAGGTTTTTTTGTTGCAATTTGTATGAGAATTTTGCTTTTTATTTCTATGGAAATGAGCTAAGGGTTGGTTCACATTAGCGTATGTATTCTATCCGCATGGAGACCCTGGACTGAATACAATCGCAAGCACTGTGCTGTAAAAGAACACAGACCCCATAGACTATAATGGGGTCCGTGTGCTTGCCGTGCACAGCCCGCACGAATCATTCTCTAACTGGACGGAAAACATATGCTAATGTGAACCAGGGTTAAGAATGCATTGTTGGTATGCTCTGGGGTGGTTGAGTATTGTGGTGAAATCTTTCTCTTGTTTGCTATGAGGCAGGGGAAAGCTCCAATAAAGTTCATGCACACCGGCCGGCGGTGTGCACCTGGGCCTATGTATTACGTCTTTAACATGGGTTCATGATGCATTGATTTCTGGTCCTATATCATTAGGAGCAGTACTTCAGTGAATGTTGTTGAGGCATTACTTAATCCTCCAACACATTACTGTGTTCCATTAGGTTATTTCTATCCATTCCTTTTTGTGATAGGTGATTTGTATTATCATTAATATTATGTATCCTAAATATATTTGTCATATTATGATGTAGATTATATCCTTAATGCTTGTCTTTGTGTGCATCCCATAGCATTATAATTATAGACTATTGTAAATATACTATTATCAGGCCCATTTTTGGTGGATTCCACTTGTCTGGTACTTTAGCTTTTTTTTTTTTTTTTTTTTTTTTTTTTTTTTTTTTTTCTGTATTATCTTGTCTTGTGCTATTAATAGTTTCTTTTATTTTATAAAATGGTGTTTTCATTTTGAGTACCTCTGGTTTAATGGGGTTGTCAACTTTCAGACCAATATTGAGAGACCGATGTTATGGTTTGTATATTAAAAAGCTGTATAATTTTCCAATATACTTTCTGTATCAGTTCCACAGTTTTCTAGATCTCGGCTTGCTGTCATTCATTCTGTTACGTCTAGTGGATAAAAGTCTGTCCATGGTCATGTGATGAGCACACAGGTGCTGCTCGTTATAATTACAGCACAGTAATCGGACATCTGCCTGGTAATGAGCTGTGCACCTGTGTGCTCATCACATGACCATGGACCGTAAATCACATGACCATGGTCAGACTTTTATCCACTAGAAGTAACAGAATGAATGACAGCAAGCAGAGATCTAGGAAACTGAGAAGAATTGGTACAGAAAGTATATTGGAAAATTGTATAACTTATTGTACAAACAATAACATTTGTTTGTCAATATTGGTCTGAAAGTGGCCAACCCCTTTAATGTTTGTGTGTACCTGACAAGCCTAGCAGAGGGTGCCCCTTGTCATATGAAATGCACTCTCCCCTGTCTCCGGAGCTATGAAGACTGGTGTGTGTGTCTGAATCTTCAAAAATGACTGTAGATAATACAGACCCTATGCTAGAGTTTTGTATACTCGGCTTATTCAGTTTTGCCTTGTTACTAGCTACTGCAGCAGTAATTGTTTTTTTTGTATCTGATGTCTCTAGTGTGTATTCAGCGTCTACACATTGGAGGGCCTCTTTCCAGGTACATCCGGAGGTCCACAATGTCATCGTCTTGTCATTGCTGCCTGTGGCTGATGTTGCATGATCCTGGGATCACTGCTGAAACCAGTGATCGGGTCTCAGTGGTTATGTGGTGCCCCATGTGACTGCTAAAGCCCAATCACAGGTCTCAGTGATTACTTCTGGAATGCGTGGTGTGAGGCACAGATCTGAAGAGGAAGATGGAGACAACTGAACAATGCAAGAATGCCAGGGAAAGGTGAGGCAAGGTGAGTCTAATGGTCTATGTTCCTTCACCTCCTCTCACCCATACTTAATAGTATTAACAGTAGTAGGTCCATTCACACGGAGTAAACGTGCGCTCATTTTGGCACGATGCATGTGTAAAGAATACACGTGTAAAAATAAGACTCCCATTGACTTCAATGACTTTTTTTTTTACACATGCAAAAAATGCACGTCAAAATACAGGTGTAAAATGTCAATGGGAGTCTTATTTCTACACGTGTATTCCTTACATGTGTATTGTGCCACAATGAGCGCACGTTTACTACTAATTTGGAGGGATTTGGTGAAGCGGCTTGAGGCTCATGGAAGCATATTATACTAGGGGAGCTACTGTGGAGTGTTGTATTGGGGGAAGGGGGGTCCACAGTTTATTATACTGTGTGGGGCAACTGTAGAGCATTATACTGGGGGAAGGTACTGTTGGGAGCCTATTATGCTTGTGTAGAGCTGCTGGGGAGTATATTATACTGTGTGAGTACTTTAGAACACTATACTGGGGAGGGCACTATTGGGAGCCTATTACACTGAGGGGCTCTGGGGAATATTATGTAGGGAATTATTCTGTGTGGTGCCTATATACCATGTGGGGCCACAGTGGAGTATTATATATTGTGGGGGTTCAAAATTCTTGATGGCAGCCCTGTGTGCTATCCCTGCATCGCAGTTCCCTCACTAAAATCTTGCACATGCATAGGGTGCTCCATGATCATGTATTTCTCCATATAGATAGTATTGTACATGAACCAGCAATAATTATTGGGGATTAAGATACAGGGAACATACTCGGTAATTCCAAATAGTCAGCACATATGCAAAATTTCAGTGAAGGAGCCATGGTGGAGGCTATTAGTAGGAAGCTGTTGGGTGGTTCCCACAGAAGTAGTTCCTCTGGTGGGTTCTAGGCCCTTCGGTTTGACACTTTATATAGAGCACAAAGCTATCAGTTAATTCCAATTGGTAACTTGCCAGCATTAGTGGTTTATTTTAATCCATCATTTTAAGTATATCATGACAACAAACCATGCAACTTCATGATATTAATATCAAGCCATCATTAGTCCGGACTGGATAGGGAGTGGCTACTTTGTGCGTGATATGCTTCATCAATAATGGGGGGGGGGGGGTCTTGTCCAGATAGCTACAACAGTATAGCAGTGGCTTTTAATAAGTTGTGAAATATTGATGTCCTGTAATAGGAGCTGGTACATAATAAGTATAGATAGGAAATGCAAATCCCAGGTTCTTGGATCTAGTACAAATTAAATATAAACCATCACAAGCCTTATAGAAGACACATAATGTATATGGAGAGTAGGAGTCTGGGTTAGTGCTATCTCTCGATCTGATCACTTTACATTATTTGTCAGTTTATGAGCATCATTGTCACCCTGAGCTTCTCTGTTAATCCATCCCCTCTGCCATAGCCACCCAGTAATTTTTCTGGGTTTTCAAGGTTCCAAAACTTATAAGGTCCTCCTTTTTTATATCTGATTTTCAGGTACCGCAGTAGACTCTGTGTAATTTTTTTTTTTTTTTTCAGATATAAACAATGTATATGGTAAAATAATGTATTGCATGGGTATGATCTACCTAAAGTATAAAATTTTAAATATATTATACTCTGCAAACTCTCCTGTCAGTCACTGCCTCAGTGACTCCCTTTATTGACCTTCTACAAGAAATGTTTTCTATTCAGCCATCTATATGTTTTCTATTTCAAGACTCTAATTACATTGTAAGCTGTGACATTTGCAGATTGTTCAGTCTTTTGCACGGACCAAACATTGTACGGAGAATCGACCACTCTCCTTTCTATTTATTGTGTGATGACAGAACCTTCCCCCTCCACTCACTGTGAAGATGTATTGCTTTTGGATAGTATCTATGACCAGACCTTCCCTAGCAACACAAATGAACTGATCCATTTTGGTCACTTTCTTTATGAAATTAGACAGTTGTCTAAAGAACTATGGTTTAAATGGTCACTAACTTTTCAAACACTTAGGAATATTATGTTATCTGAACTGTGCACTACTGAGAAGACTGGTGATTTCTTAAAATACTAGGTTGCAGTCTTAATGCATGGTTCCATTGTTCTCTTATGGTCCTTATATTGAGCAAAACTCTATCTAATGTCAAGCCTTCAATATCTTCTACTAATGATTATTGTCATGACAATTTGGTGTATGGCTAGACATCTTTTTGGGGTATGGGGAGGAATGTATGGCCCTGTGTATTGCATATTGCTGTGTCCTATTAAGCCAAATATCTGTTGCCTAAGTATCTGCTATGTGTATTGTTAAATACTATGGTTCCACAGTCTGTGGTATGGTTTGAAAGAAATGCCACTCTTGTTCCTTGCTGTGCACTTTTCCTGAGTTCCATTTGATCTGTGTTCCTTTGTCATGATTGCAGGGGAGGGATGGCTACTACAGCCTGGGTCTTGAACGTCTCTGGGGTCACTCAGAAGGAAGTGGCAAGCAGTAGCTGGGGTGTCCTCACTGCACAATAGTATCTTCCAAATCTTGTCTTTTCTTCCCTGATTTTTATAGCTGTTTTTGTCATTTTATCTCTTATACCTGTAGCACTGAAAAATCTCAGTATTAAAGTGTTAACTTTAAGGTTACTTTGTGTATGCTCTATGAACTCATTACCTTTTTGAAGTGAACTTTTTGCTGGACCTGAATCGGCAGTGGGGGACTGTGGGGATACACTTTATGCTCAATTTGCAGCCTAGGGGTCCATTCACACAGAGGAAAATGGAGAGGAATTTGGTATGGAATTTCAGTGCTGAAAAAAAGCCTCCCATTGACTTCAATGGGTTCCTTTTTCTGCGACCTAGCAAATCAACACATCAAGGAATGTAAACAATTCAAGCTTTACTGAAAATGCCGCGTTTCAGGGTATCACAATATTGTACCCCTTCATCAGATCTACACAACATAGTGAATAATAAAACAAAAGAGGACAAATAAAAAAAAAAAAAATAAAAATCCATTTTTCTCAAAATGGTATTATTGCTGGTTCCATAGCATAATATAAATCGTCACAAGAATGTAAAATGAAAAGTGGTGCTTGCAGGACTTTTCTCTCTGCCTTTTTATAGCAGAATAGGGAACAGAATCCCCAGGCAACGACAAGGATTTGCCTTAGTTTGTGTCATAACTGGAGTGTTATGAAGTAAGCAAAACATCTTTGCTCATGTAAAGCTTTTTAGGCAAATTGGCCCTTGCCGTAATTTTGATCGGGAGATGTTCACCAAAGAGACAATCTTTAATCATCAGTTCATTGAGAAAGCATAGCAGACACCAAAATTTAAGCAGGAATTAAAATATATCTATTTGATGTCGTCAAAAGCCTAGACTGTCTGCACTGTGAGATCAACTGCATTATTGGGCAATATTCTAAATTAATCTCCACGTTATCAGAGGTTGCTTTCCCAGGTCTAAAACCTGTCTGCTCCAAATGCACCAAAAAGAAGGATTACAGGTTACAATCTTGTGGATAAAGTGTTTGCTAATAACCTGTAATAAAATAAGTACTTCAACAGGATTCAATCTTAGATGGAACTATAGCTTGTTGCAATATCAATATTATCGATGCATCCTGCATTGCTGGAGATGGGGAACATTGTTCATGGAAATAATAATTAGACCTGTAACAACAAAGGAAACAACTCCTAAGAGCAATTGTCTAAAACCTACAGTGGCAGTCTAGCTATTCCGCTTGCCCTTCCTCTAAAAAGTTGCTAATGAGCTTTTTGCAACTCTAAGTCAATAGGGATTTCAAAACGTCTCCTAACTTTTTCAAGTCAACCCTCGGGAGAATCTTGGATCTGTTGTGTAGAACCCTGGTATTCAGATAGTTATAGCCCCTGAGCTTCAGAAATTCAGTCCTCGCCAAAATTGCACCTCGATCTTATCTAGCTGAAGTTTGAACCGATTTCTGGATTGAACTAGCCTTGCCAACAACTTCACCAACATTTCCCCTACAGAATGTATTTTCATACAACTTAATTGCTGGCCATGCTGAAACAAGACCATTCTTTCTATTCCACTTAAAGGGGTCGTGCTGTAAAAGACACTACTACTATGCTACTGAAAGAGGACTAAGGGCTGGGCCCACAGGTTCAGCAGGTACCTGATGCTACACAGACTGCGTTTTAATTCCCAGGACAAAGTTTACTGAATAAGTCACAGAATAGAGATCTGGGAAAATATGAAACAAGGTATAAACAGAGAAGAAATACAAACTAATATGGAATAGAATATTGCAGCAAACTAACACTATACTTCTAGTTCCCACAGTTACTTAACAGGTAACAAATACAAGTCCTTTAAGAACACGGTTCTCCTGGATCAGTCCCTCGTTGGGGTGCACCCCAACTATTGCTGAATACTATTTGTAATCCACAGGGAAATGGTGTCTTCACTTACAAGTACAGTTATATCCTTTGCTCCAGCTCTCCACTTAACAGAAAGGCCAATCTCTCAGATGGTAAGGTGTCAGCGTAAGATTCCCTTATATATCAACACGGGGATGCGGCCAAGCCGTACTTACAAGTCCTTGAGGCCTTTCTCTCATATGTTCTCCTTTACCTTCTGAGCTTCAGAGGTTTCCAGACTCAGTCCCAAAAGTAGCACCACAAACTCTGTGTCTCCAGACTCAGTCCACAGCCAGCATGGCAGTTCTTCCATCGAGCACAGCACAGGCTGCCATCCAGCATGTCAGGTCTACATCCAGCACAGTTCAGGTCTCCACTCCCCTCCCCTCAGTACATCTCCTCCTGCTGCAGAACAGGACCCTTCTCCACACAGAACTCTGTTCCTGTTTCCTGGTAAGGGATGTTGCAATTGCCTATCTCCAATGCAAGGCATCAAAACTGCAATCCCAGCACACTGCCAGGCTTGTAGGAGTCCAAAATGTCCCAGTATTTACCTCTAATCAGACTTTTCATCCTAGAACAATATTTACATTCACAATAATTAATTGCATTAATTCACTATCACCACCTGATCTCTAAAATTGACCTTACTTGGTCCTTCAACTCAATTCACCTTGCAAGATTGAGTCCATACTGGATCTGTTTCATAAAATACAGTATATACCACATTGTTTATAGACCATGTGGGGAAGGTAGCTCGGTAGAAGAAGTGATGGGGACTCAAACAGTCAAGACAGGAACACAAAATATGCAGCAAACACAGGTTTATTTACAAAAAAAACCAGGAAAATAAATAAACCTTCACTTCAGGCACTAATGAGCATAACAAAAATTCAGCCTTAACTTCAGGCAAAAATAAACAAATTCCTGCTTGTCGGAGCGACAAACTAAACAGAAGTTATAACCTAACTATATGTGTGGCTTACTACCAGCCACACGAAAAACTCAACCACAAATTGGTCTCACCCGACTCAGGATTACATGACAGACCAAGTCACTTACTCTCCTCCGAGGATCTGCTCTGAAGTGCAGGCTCTTCAAATCTTTTATGGGCCTGTAGCAAGCCTATGACCCACACCTGGGCAGAAGCCTACTCCAGACCCACCCTGGACCATAGATGGGTCAAAAACCTGGGGCTGATATAGCATGATTCCAGCACTCTGCCTTTCACCTTCTCACAACCATTATCAATAATTATTTAATCTAAATGATCTGATAATGACCTAGGTCCTATCGCAATAGAATTAATGGTAAAAGAGTACATAATGCCAAATCGATGCTTGAAAATGTGTGATCTGTACAATAATAAGTATACAAATCTGGATCATCCTATGCCTTCTTCGAATAAACCAAATCCATAGCAATAATTAATTTAGTATGGCCTGATGAGCCTGCCAAATTAATCACAGCCATACCGGACTGTGAATACTGTCCAAATCTAAATCCATTACAACAGTATACTCTCCAAGAACAAAGATGTACATGGAAGAAGCTTACATAAAAACCTTTTGGAAATAAACTTCCTCTCTCTTTCCCTGGAGTAATAAGGCAAATGTACAGATACAATTGTACATTTCACAGCTTCCAATTGACCATAAGTAATTACAGAGTTCATTACTGTCACAACAACCTCTTTAGCTATTTTGGAATGTGTCAAAATAACAACCCCTCTAGTACTGTTTAGAAACTAAAATTTTTATATATACCGTATATACAGTATATATATATATATATATATATATATATATATATATATATATATATAAAATATATCTTTTAGATTTTGCTTTTGTTCATTTGCCTTGTATTTTATTTGACAAATATAAACTATTAACACTTCTATTTCTGAAAGCATTTTTTCTCACTACAAAGTTTTGCCTAAAACTTTTTCTCAGCCCTTCAGTTTCATCAAGCTAAGAAACACCATTAAACGCTTTACTACATCTCCATAAACCCTTATGTGCAATGACATTATGATTATTATTAGTTTATTGGTCTTTTATGGCCTCCCCATAAGCCATACATTCTATTTTAACATAAGTAAGCTGCCCTAAACTACATACAAACAGTAGCGGCATCTGACCAGATGTGCAGGTTTGTAGCTATAGAGGGCAGTGCGCTCATTATGGAAGTATAAATTCTTAGTATAATTACATAGTACGTGTTCTTTATTAGTGCCGATAATGAGCATGTAGAAGCACTTCAGCTTCTTGGCAGTCGCTGTAAAATTCTATATAGTTATTTCTATGCTGACAATTAATACTGCTGGTATTGGATACCATTCAAGATGAGTAAAATGACTTCTTCAGCATCTTTAAACCATATCACAAAGCATCTACAGATCACGTTCGCACAATGTGAGAGCTACAAATGAACCATTCTGCAGAACTGAATGCAATGACTTCAAGTGAAAGAAAATCATTTTAAGCCATTAGCTGGAAAGTTAAATAAGCTCAGTATTTCGAAGATTCTGCGGGTCATTTGCAAATGGATGTTAATCATTGTATGAAATCTTTGTTTTCACCCCCTTTGCTCCTTAAAGGAGTTTTTTTGGAAAATACATTAACATCTGAATGATCTAAAATAGAGATGAGCGAACACTAAAATGTCTGAGGTTCGAAAGCTGCACACTGTTCGAACGGATTTCGAACCCCATTATAGTCTATGGGGGGAAATGCTCGTTTCAGGGGTACACAAAATTCGATAAAATTATACTTACCAAGTCCACAAGTGACGGTCGGGCTGGATTCTCCTTGAAGTCTTCTCCCGGCGCAGCGTATCCGCGTCATCTTCCGGCTGGAATTCACTCTGCCTAGGCATCGGGGCCTAGGCAGAGCCGACTGCACATGCGAGGGCATGCCCGCGCATGCACAGTCGGCTCTGCCTAGGCCGGATGCCTAGGCAGAGTGAATTCCAGCCGGAATACGCTGCGGAGACGCTGCACGGAGAAGACTTCTAAAGGTAAGAGAAGAACCAGCGTTGATTGGCAGAATGTATAGCATTCTGCCAATCAACGCTGGTTCTGCATCTAACCTTAAACTTCCAACAGCTAGTCGTGTTCGATCGAGTACGAGTATTTTGGAATACCGTAGTATTCGATCGAACATCTACTCGCTCATCTCTAGTCTAAAATGGTAAAAATAATGTTGCACCTTCACAACCCTCCAGTTGTGAATAAAGATGTGCCATCATTGCAATGGGGCAGAGTTGAAGATTTTGACCTCTGTCACCAAATATGCAGCCTTATTTGTCTAATCTTTCAACAAACTTTGCACGAATCAATACCACAGTGTGCACATGAAGTGTATTCTGCAGATTTTAGCAGATTTCCTCACTGCCTGCTGTATCACTAGTTTGTCTCTAATAGTTCCTTTCTGAGCTGCCACTTACTCCACATAGTGAAGAGAATCCCCTCTAACATTCTCTTTATATGTAGATGTACTAATAAGAATGAAGCTCTTTGGTTGTAATAGCAAGGTCCTGTTTAGCTCCAACATCAGTCTAAGCTTGCTATTCCTTTAGTATTGTCATACTGCACTTCTTGTTTATTCCTCCCCTTCCCCTCTCCATAGACTTCTATGGAAAGAAACAGTCCTGTGAGCTGCAGTCTCTCAAAGATAAAGCAGGAATTTTCAGAGTGAAGGTCATTTTAGCAAAGTGAATGGGGACAAGGAAACCATCTGCTGAAAGCAGAATGAGGCTTTTCCCTCTGAAAAGTTTGTTGAAGTTTAGTTACCATTTAAGGGCGCAGCACTTCTCTTTTTGTTTTTTCCTTGTCATGTCCCAAAAGAGAGATATAGTGGGGAATCGCTCAGGTAGATGCTTGTAGCAGTGCAGGAGACAGGGACACAGACACTGGGTTCCACACAAGTTCAGTCTTTATTCAGTTGTAGTGCATTAACTGCCTTTGCAAAGGCAGAAATGAACACAACAAAAACCTTCTCTGCTGAGAACTAACTAAACATAAGCAAACTGCTCCCTGACTATCCAGGAGACTGGCTACCAGACTACTGCCTTGGCAACAACAACGGGTGGCACAGTACCTGGTTTGTAGATTTGGTCTGGACAGGCCAGCTCTGTCAGTGTGGTGCCACACTCCCAGTCCTCACACACAGACTAATATAAGGCCGTGATTACTCTCTCGCAATAAAAAAATGAAATATATATATATATATATATATATATTTAAAAAATATTGTAAAAAATAAAAATAATTAATGGACCATATAACAAGACAAGTACGCCCCCCCCCCAAAAAAAAAAAAAAATCAAAATGTTTTATGAAACGATAAAAAAAACGGGTCTTTCTGTACAATAATATACCTAAAGTTTTTAAACCGATTCATAGCTTATTGGATCTTGGGGATGCCTACTTTCATATTACAATTTTCCAGACTCACCAGAAACTTCTCAGATTTGCACTTCCGTTTCATGGATAAGTTTAGCATTTTAGTCTGTGACTTTGCTCTCTGGGTATCTTCAACCACCTATACTTTCACAAAGGTCATGATCAAAACAATACCATACCTAAATGACACATTAATTACAGTGGCTTCCCGTCATTTCCTAAACGACCAAACCACTTTTACTTCAGGAGCTGGGTTGGGTAATCAACCTACAGATTACCAATCTTGCTCCCAATACCAATAAGTTCTTGGGTGTTATCCTTGCCTCTCAGAAGCAGATGACATTCCTTCCTCTTATGAAGAAGGTATCTATAAAACATCTTTCCAGAAAAGGGCACCTTGTAATATGCAAGAAGCTGTGTCTATGCTGGGAATCGTGAGCGTGGGGTCAGTTTAATTCTCGCAACTAATGTGACAGACAAATTTATTTCTCCTAAGGCCAATTTGAAGATCCCTAAATTGATGGAGGCAAAATCAGAATTTGGATATAGGAGTATTCTGGTACACCAGTCACATAGTTAGCATTACCAAGGAAGCAAGCCATGTCAAACTGAAGGGCCTAGCGCCCACAAATGGAATTTGTTCTTGAGGCCCACCCAGCAGATGTCTGCTAATAGCCTACACCATAGCTCCTTCACTGAAATCTTGCATATGTTATAATTCGAGATGAGCGAAAACTGTTCGGATCAGCCGATCCGAACGCCACGCTCCCATAGAAATGAATGGAAGCACCTGGCACGCAGACTTTGCCGGCGGCCGGCCACTTAACCCCCCGCGTGCCGGCAGCTTCCATTCATTTCTATGGGAGCGTGCTGTGAGCGTGCTCTTTGGAATGGCTGTTCCGAACAGTGTTCGCTCATCTCTAGTTATGACTATCTGGAGTTACGGAGTATGTTCCTAGTATAGTCATCCCCTATAGTACTGTGTATGCCCAATAGCTCTACAGTATGGCCGGTTCATGCACAGTAATGTTTGGAGAATGCCATGGAGCACTGCATGTATGTGAAAGATTATAATGAGGGAGCTGTGTTGCAGACATAGCATACAGGGCTGCCAGGAGGAAGTTTGAGACCCCCACCCCAAGAGTATAATGCTCCACACTGCCCTGTATTGTATAAAAATCTTGCTGAGCCCTCCATGGTATATACTTCTTCATAGTGGCTCTACACATTATAATATGCTCCCCAGTAGCCCCCTGCCAGTATAATGCTCCACAATGGCCCCACACAATATAATATGTAATATACTCCCCATAGCCTCAAACCACTTCAGGCAAACCCCCTCCACATTAGTTTAGACTTTAGACTAATATTCATGAGGTTTGCCCATTCATTTCAGTACTATTATTATACTCTCTTTAGATCCCAGAGGCCCAGGGGAGGTGAGGGAAAATAACTGGACATCCTCACATGCTCCACTGTCTGTTCTGGCTTTTTCTGCAGGTCTGCAGCTGATGTATTGTGATCTGGACATCAGATCTGCTCACATCAATAATTGCTGAGGCCTGTGATTGGGTCTGAGGGGGTCACATTTGGCTCGCTGGACAGCCAGGAGAGGTGAGTAAAAATGTTTGCTATTTTTACAGACCTTCCCTGGGCAGACTTCTACTGTATTGGGAAGGGGCCTTGTGGCACATGACACTGGGCCCCTTTCAGTTATCAGTGTGACGGGGCCTGACTCCAGGATCTGGAATCATCAGGCTCTGGATCCCAGCGGACTTCTTTGGTGGTTATCCAAGGCAATTCCTCAGTCTGTCCACCGAGGGATTCACCAGTACCCCAGTGGGCCAGTCTGAACCTGGATGCCTGGGGTTGACCAGGTTCAGGATCTCCTGTTGGAGGATCAATTGTCCACAGCCATAAACTACACCCTACCGCACTTTTCACCCAGCTCATGCAAAAATTCACTTTTTACTATTACCAAACTCCCTTATTGGCCACATATAGTATCATGGTCCCTAATGGACTAATATACAGTACATGTTCCCTAATGGTACTCAGACACTTAATAATGCTGCCCACTTGTCCCCAGGTGGTAATACTCCTCAGTGGCCCCAGGCAAGTAATAATGTCCCCCAGTGACGCACACTGTAGTTGTGCTATAGAAAGAGGAAAAAAAAAACACCACAAAAGCACCCATCTCCAATCACCCAAATCTCTGAGAACTTCCTGCTTTTTATATGCAGAGCAATGCAGCTGGTATCACGATCTGATGCCCGAGTAATAGAGCAGGAAGTTAAAGCCTGTTAAACCGTTATATTCAACGATATCAGGTAAAAGGAGACATGTGTCCATTTCCTCACCGTGGCACCCTGGTTGGGAATTACTGGCCTACACTGATCCCACAAAAAGATTTTCACAGACAATTCCACAGTTGTAGCTTTTTTGCAACATCAAAGTAACAACATCTGCATCTTTATGATTCATAGGGAGGTTCTTATTTTAGGATTCCTCTGAACCTGCAAATGAAGGGTGTGATTTAATGCTGTATCCCCTATAAGTATTCCCGAGAGTGCCACTGGGGAGAGAACAGCAGCCAACATTTTCAATATGCTATCTCTCTGTAAGAACAAATAAATTTTTAAGAAAAATTCATCTTTGAGTGATTTGCTCTAGTTTTGTCATTTCCCAAAAAGTGAATAAATTAATAAAGCCGGGCACATGTGGTGCAAACTCTATTATTACCTAGATGCCATGGCTTGCAGCAGAGTGAACCAGGAGGGAAAGATGTTGGAAGGTCACAGAGGTTGAACCTACATCTTTGAGATCTTTCTAAAAAAATCCTCAAGTTTGTGATGTCCATTTAGTGTGTACGCCAGGAAAGCTCTTGATGTGTTGTAAATGCTAGACATATCTACAGGGCATTAGCCCCTTAAGGACACAGCCTAAAATTACCTTAACCCCTTAAGGACGCAGGGTACTTTGTACATTAATGCTCGGCGACTTTTTTAGTAGGTTACCTCCCCGTCTTCCAAAATTCATAACTTTTTTTTTTTTTTTGACATTGCATGTGATGACTTATTCTTTGCGTGTTGAGTACTTACATTTGGCCCCATTTTGGGGAACATATAATGTTTTGATTTAGCTTTTATTTGTTTTTTGGGGGGTCCAAGTGAAATAACGCACAATTCTATCATCATTTTTGCATTTTGTTTTTATAGTGTTCACTCTCTATTGAAAATGACATGGCAGCTTTGTCCGGCGGGTCATTACGATTACATCGATACCATATTTATATTGGTTTTTATCATGGTTTACCGTCCCTTTTTGAAAATTGAATGATTTTCCTGGGGTCGCCGAAATCTGACACCTATAACCTTTTTTGCTGTCCTGTTGTCAGAGATATGTGAGGGCTCTTTATTTGGGGAGCAACTTGTACTTTTTATTGGTACCAATGTTTGTTATATATGATCATCTTTTGATGATTTTTTTTATTTTTTTGGGGGAAAGCAAAGTGACCAGAATATGTTAATTTGTGCATTGTGGTGTTTTTTTTTTAATGGAATTCACCGTACAGGATAATTAGAACAATTTTTGATAGCGCGTGGGGATACCCAAGTCCTCACTATCAATCAAGGCATCCAGAGGGTTAATTCGAAAGAGTATATTTCTGCTTCAACTGCAGGCACACTGCCATACTTTTATTAGTACGGCACAGAGCGAGAAGGGGTTATGGACCAGGCCTCATTTTTCAAAACTGCCGTGTCCCTTTATATGGCAATAACTTTGAGATGTTTTAATTTAAACAAGTGATTTTGAGATTGTTTATTTTCATGATACGTTTTGTTTCATGTTGGTGGTAAACATTGCTCAAAATTTTCGTATTTTTATTGAAAAAAAATAGTAAATTTGATAAAAATTGCAATTTAAAAATTTAAGTTAAAAATTTAAAATTTCATAGAAATATGCAATTTCAGTGTACATATTGTGTGAGACGAAATTTTAAAACTAATAAGTGGGCTATCCCTGAAGAAAGAAGATTTTACAGCAGTGAAGACTGGTGAGTATGCAACGTGGGAATACCCCTTTAAGTTATTTCTGTGGACGTAAACTGCTGTTTGAGCACACAGAAGGGCTCAGAAGGAAAGGAGCACTGCACTTTTTGGCTATTGAAGTATAGATTTAGAGGGAGTTTCTGGACGCCTGTACTTCATAGTCCAATATGGGTGGGCGGAGCTACACACAAATTTGGGGGCGGAGCTAAACGGCAGGTTGCATGTGAAACCTCGCCCACCAAATGATGCAAGAAACCAGGAAGAAAGAAGATTTTACAGCAGTAAAGACTGATGAGTATGTGAGGTGGGAATACCCCTTTAATGTTCCTCACCAGCTACCCTCATGGTTTAGTGTCTCTTTCCAGCACCCCCCCCCCCACTATTTAATGTGCCCCTCAATCTGAACCCCAGTTTAATGTCCTGTTTCCTTCATCTGCCCACCCATGTTTAATGTTTCCCCTCCATCTCCTTAACATGATAAAAACACTGATACTTGCCTTCCCTTGCTCCCTTACTGTTCTTTAGAAGTCTCTTCTCCTGGGGTGTTCAGAGAGCTGCAGGCGCACTGTGAGTGACATCATCACAGCACACCTACAGGTCTTGGGGCCGGAGCACACAGGGTCACAGTGGTGAAGCATGAGTTTCTGTGGATGGCTCTTGCTTCATCACTGTAGTCAACTCATCTGTGTCCTGGATGCAGATGAATTGAAGCCGGGACATACTTAGCGAGACAGGACCCAGACTCTGGAACTGTCCCAATGATTGAGGATGGTTGGGAAGTATGGTGTCATGACTTCCAAAAAACCAAACTGCCTAAATCAGTGCTCCAAAAACCACATAGCACTCTTTTCTTTCTGTGCCTGGCTGTGCCCAAATAGCAGTTTATACCCACATATAACATTAAGTTAGTTATCATGTGTACACCAGTGTCATGTAGTGTACATGTGGGCATAAACTTCAGTTTGGGTACACAGCAGAGCTCCGAAGGAAAGGAGCTATGTGGCTTCTGTAGTGCAATTTTAGATGTTTGGATGCAATGTCATGTTTGCAGACCCTCTATGGTACCAGTTAAGTGAAGTTCTCTAAGGGGTGACCTGAATTTGAAAACTGTGCCTCTCAAATAATTTATCAAAGAGGGCATTAGTATCCCAGACATGAATACACTTTTTTTTTTACACACTAGGACTGATCACTGTTTCAGTACTATACATTCATAGGCTAACGTCCTCCTACGGTGGCAGTCAACCAGGTATGTGGGACTCTAGCAGCCCGCGGTCCCTGGTCAGACCCCACGCAGCAGAAAATACTTTTCAGCACCCCCTGATTTATTTATTTTTCTTTAGTTCAACAAAGATTTGTTTGATATTTTGTAATGATCTTTGATTTTAATTCTTATCTTTATTAGATTGATGATTTAACAATAAATGCAAAAAACTGCCAAAATAAGGCAAATGTAAAGACAGCTATAGGGTGCGTTTCTATAAGGTTAGTGCCTGGTACTTGATGGTTACTGAACTGTCAGTTTATATGTAAACATGACCCCTGCATAGCATGCATTGACCCCTCTTTATTGACTTCTGCTCTGAACAGCAGTGTACACCACAAACACCATAGTCTGCACCAAGGGTGCAAAAGTTGGCACAAATCAGTGAGGAGAAGAAGCCTTAGGCCTGGACACAGCGGCCACATATGAACTCTAGCTTCTGCCGCATAATACTGAAGCTGGTGAACTGGAAAATGAACTTCCGCATTGTCACTTTTTACTAGTTTGAATAGGTGACTGGAGTTTATAGAGTTAAATGACTGAGCGATCTCGCACTGCCTACATATCCTGCCTACATATCCTGTGAAATCCGCTGCCCAAAGTCATTTAACCCTATAAAAACACCTGTTGTTCAATTCAGTAAAATGTGTCTGTCTATTTTGATGCCAGTTCTTTTGTGCAGAATCTGTTCCGGCCAGGCTGAACTCAGCTGAATTTGAGAAGTGGCATCACTTTCTGTATGTTGGCATTTTGAAATCCGTGGCCCAGTCATTTAACCCTATATGAAAACCAGCTACTTATCAAAGCCGTAACAAGTATGTGTCCTTTATGCCCAGAATCTGTTCAGACCAGGCCTTGTTTCACCCTTTGCATGTTGGCAGTGTAAGGTCAGTGACCAAGTCTCTTTTAACCCTTTATAAACACCAGCTACGTATTTAAACCAGTAAAAACATGACCATCTGCACAACTTCATGCCAGCTTTTATGCCCAGAGCCTGTGGAGACCAGGCTGCGCTCAATGGAATTTGATATGGGGATCGCCTTCTGTATTGTGTTAGTTTGAGACCAGTGGGCCTAAGTCATTTCATCTTTTAATACGCCGTCCACTTATTGAAATCAGTAAAAAGTGCCACTTTACCATTTTTTAATGCTGTTTGGGTCAGGGTGACCGCAACTGAATTTGATAATGGACATCATCCTCTGCACGTTGACAGTGTGACATCAGTAGACAAAACTTATTTAACCCATTACTTATTCAAATTGGTGAAAGATGCCTCTTTGGCGGCTTTGATGCCAGTTCTTCTGATCAGAACCTGTTTGGGTCAGGCTCAACTTAAGGTTAAGGCACATATTAGGCCGCAGCGCTCTTCACAGAAAGTAAGGAATAGGAAAGGAAACCTCTACGGACTTTCTGCTTCAATTATACATATGGGGAAACCGCTAGTGTTTCCATAGGTATACCGTATTTTTCGGACTATAAGACGCACTGGACTAGAGGAGGAGGAAAATAGGGAAAAAAAATTTTGAAGCAAAAAATGGTAAAATATTTAATATATGGGAGTTGTAGTTTTGCAACAGCTGCAAGGCCACATTGACAGGTGACCCTGCCGCTGTACGGGGATGCATAGAGTGTTTTTTTTGCGGGGCCAGCTGTACTTTTTAGTTATACCATTTTGGGGAATATCTATTGCTTAGATCACCTTGTATTGAAAAAAAAACCCGGTGGTTTATGATATACACTCACCGGTCACTTTATTAGGTACACCTGTCCAACTGCTCGTTAACACTTAATTTCTAATCAGCCAATCACATGGCGGCAACTCAGTGCATTTAGGCATGTAGACATGGTCAAGACAATCTCCTGCAGTTCAAACCGAGCATCAGTATGGGGAAGAAAGGTGATTTGAGTGCCTTTGAACGTGGCATGGTTGTTGGTGCCAGAAGGGCTGGTCTGAGTATTTCAGAAACTGCTGATCTACTGGGATTTTCACGCACAACCATCTCTAGGGTTTACAGAGAATGGTCCGAAAAAGAAAAAAGATCCAGTTAGCAGCAGTTCTGTGGGTGGAAATGCGTTGTTGATGCCAGAGGTCAGAGGAGAATGGCCAGACTGGTTCGAGCTGATAGAAAGGCAACAGTGACTCAAATAGCCACCTGTTACAACCAAGGTAGCCAGAAGAGCATCTCTGAATGCACAGTACGTCCAACTTTGAGGAAGATGGGCTACAGCAGCAGAAGACCACACCGGGTGCCACTCCTTTCAGCTAAGAACAGGAAACTGAGGCTACAATTTGCACAAGCTCATCGAAATTGGACAATTGAAGATTGGAAAAACGTTGCCTGGTCTGATGAGTCTCGTTTTCTGCTGCGACATTCGGATGGTAGGGTCAGAATTTGGCGTCAACAACATGAAAGCATGGATCCATCCTGCCTTGTATCAACGGTTCAGGCTGGTGGTGGTGGTGTCATGGTGTGGGGAATATTTTCTTGGCACTCTTTGGGCCCCTTGATACCAATTGAGCATCGTTGCAACGCCAAAGCCTACCTGAGTATTGTTGCTGACCATGTCCATCCCTTTATGACCACAATGTACCCAACATCTGATGGCTACTTTCAGCAGGATAATGCGCTATGTCATAAAGCTGGAATCATCTCAGACTGGTTTTTTGAACATGGCAATGAGTTCACTGTACTCCAATGGCCTCCACAGTCACCAGATCTCAATCCAATAGAGCATCTTTGGGATGTGGTGGAACGGGAGATTCGCATCATGGATGTGCAGCCGACAAATCTGCGGCAACTGTGTGATGCCATCATGTCAATATGGACCAAAATCTCTGAGGAATGCTTCCAGCACCTTGTTGAATCTATGCCACGAAGAATTGAGGCAGTTCTGAAGGCAAAAGGGGGTCCAACCCGTTACTAGCATGGTGTACCTAATAAAGTGGCCGGTGAGTGTGTGTGTGTATATATATATATATAATTTTTTTTTTTTTTTTATTTTTTTTTTTCTAGGGACAGGAGGTGATTTAGAATTTTCATTTATATTTTTAAAGCTTTTTTTTTTTTTTTTTTTTTTACTATTTTATTCCCCCCCGGGGGCTTGAGCCTGCGGTCACTATTGCGGTCAACTGTATTGCCGTCTATGGGACATTCTGTCTATTAGTATTACGGCTGGTCATAGAGACCAGCCGCAATACTAATACAGCAGTGACAGGCCTGGGAGCCTCATTAGGCTCCCGGCTGTCACCCGAACAGGTCGGCTCCTGCGATATCGCCGCGCAGGAGCCGGCCTGCAACTTCACAGGTACGGGGCCGGTGGGGACCGGCCCCAGGGGAGAAGGGGCCGCCAATACTGACCCGGCATCCGCTGTACTAGAGAGGCGGATGCCGGGGAGGGATAGACGCTGGCACAGGTGCCGGGCCTGAGACATCGCTGCGCTCCACTGTCCTGCATGAAGCCGCTGCTGGCTTCATGCAGGGCAGAAGAGCGCAGCGATGTCTCAGGCCCCGGCATCTATCCCTTGCCGGCATCCGTCTCTCTAGTACAGCGGATGCCAGGCGCCACATTCGGACTATAAGACGCACCCTTCTTTTCCCCCAAATTTGGGGGAAAAAAAGTGCGTCTTATAGTCCGAAAAATACGGTAACTGACAAGCTGCGATTTCCAAAACTGCAATGGTTTAGGAAGCCCCAGCGTGTCCGCAGTGCGTATTTCTTCGTAAGGTGTGGATGAGATTTGCTATAATCCCATCCACCTTGCAGTCACTGTAAAATGCCACGTGGGGCAAAAGCATCCATTCACGGAACCTGCGTCAGAATCAGCGCTGAAAAAAAAAGACCTATTCACTTCAATGGGTTCTGCTAGCTTTTTTTTTTTTTTTTTTCACTTGCAGAATTTTTCCACTACCTGGGGAAAAAAAAGCTTATTTCAGGCGGATTCCTCCTGTAAAAACCAACGCAGTCAATGTGAGGCAGAAAATCCACATCACAGAATTTGCCAAATCCGCACTGAAAAACTGAAAATCGCGGAAAAATACCACGTCAAATTCAGCAACAAATTCCTCTGTGTGAATGGACCCTGTTGCAGGCTATCACCCGCCCTCTGTATATTGGCAGTTTAAGGCCGGGGCCCCATGGGCCGTAAACGCCGCGATTTGCCCGCAGTGGAGATGTGGCGGGAAAAATCGCGGCGTTTTACAGTACAAGCAAAGGGGATGGGATTCATGTGAATCCCAGCCCCACTTTGCGGGGAAAAAAACGCAGTGCGGACACGTTGCGGCTTTGCAAATCGCAGCATGTCAAGTATATCTATGGAAACGGCGGCGGCTTTCCCATAGATATAATTGTAATAGAAAGTCTGCAGAGGAAAACTCTGAACTTTCTGTTGAAGGCGCTGCGGAAAGAACTGCAATGCATTCACGCTGCGGTTCTTTACACAGCGCTTTAGCGCTGAGATTACGGCCCTATGGTGAGACGTTTTTAGGAGGAGGAATTTGAGTCAGTGTCCTGACCAAAAAACTCCATGTGAACGCAGCCTTAGATCAGTGGCCTAAAATCATTTCCCCCTTTACTGCTTTGAATAAACAACTGGTGTCTGTCTGTCCTCTTTGCCAGTTCTTTTGCCCAGATTTTGAGGCTATGAAGACCTCCCTATGTAAAGTCATTTAACCCAATAACACTAGTTACTTATTCAATTGAATATCACCTGTCCCTATGCCCACTTTGATGCCCTCTCTCATGCCCAGAACCTGTGGACTTAATTGACATTGAAGCACATGATCCATTTTTGTATGTTGCGTCCCTGTGAGATCAGTTGATTCCTTTAATCATACTCTATGGTGCCAACTTTGATGCCCAATTCAGTTCCAGTCATGTTGTATTCAGGCTGCTTTCACCAGTTTCCATTCCACAAGAGTCCATTGAAATATATTATAAGGTAATTCCTCTTCATAAT
The DNA here is from genome assembly GCF_031893055.1 of Leptodactylus fuscus. Classification (NCBI taxonomy): domain Eukaryota; kingdom Metazoa; phylum Chordata; class Amphibia; order Anura; family Leptodactylidae; genus Leptodactylus; species Leptodactylus fuscus. Next base: position 164,909,655 of record NC_134269.1, on the reverse strand, counting down.
AAGAAAATATCAGACAAATAAGAAACTGCTGAATAAGAATCAGCTTCAGCCCTGACTAGGAATCTGACTGAATAAGAAACCAAGTTCAGCATCGCGTGTGCCGCCCTGTGATTGGCCGAGGCACTGAATGAATGTGTATACAAGGCGGCAGTGGAGACTCAGTCAGCTGCGAGTGCACTAGTCAGCACAGCTCCAGGTGCTCGCTGAGGCAAACTTCCTGAGGGGCTGGCACTGCACGGGTTAATGTGGACGGAGACTTCGTGCAATGAGGGCACTGCAGGGGATACTCCAAGGAGGAAAGTGAGCGGAGTCACATTCACGTCTTGTGAGTCCATGGAAGGATGAGGACTGTTATGAGCCAGTAGTAACATGCATTTGGGACTCTTCTCTGCACCCACACTGCAATGGTAAGACTGTGCTATGTCATCTGCTGCATTCATGCTATATAGTTGGCACTGCTGAGCTCGGGGGTCCTGTAGACTTCATGACTTCTTATGGAATGTGCATTTAGGGGCTTCTCTTAAAGTGACAGCGCTGCAAGAACATGACAGATCGAAAATGAGACATCTGTGACTGCAGTGCGATGATCAGGCATCTGCTGTGTGCATTCTCTCCTGCAGGCTCAGGTTAGATGAGTGTAAGCTCCTTAGGTTTCACTGCCTGCACTTACTGTAGCAGTGTATCTGTAAGCAGCACTTGTAATGCAATACACCTGATGTCACAGATTTTATAAGTGCACTGGATATTGTTGTGCTTGTATGCAATGCTTCAGGTGCAGTGACAATACTGCTTCATGGGGGTGTATTTACATCACACACACACACACACACACACACACACACACACACACACACACACACACACACACACACACACACACAATACCATAGTAATTCCACCAGTCATCTCAGTATGAGCACTTAAATGAGAATTTCTTTGGCTTCATTTAATGACAGTTTTATTAAATAAGAATGCAACCTGAACCTGAAACATGTTATAATTAATATAGATAATTACCCTGTGCGATGAATGACAATATTAATGTCTTATGTGAGCGCATTGTAATTGGAAAATGTTCCCTGCTTGTATATTCCTTCATTACATTCCAATGTAAATAGAGTACATTGACTTCTGCATGTAGACAATAGATCCACCCTAATATATGAAATAGGATAGTGATGTGGAATATAATATACTTATTTTGTAGCTCCTACATATAGAAAGTTCTGCTTTTTAGGGAGTGTACAGATTCATAATCCAAGAATATAAAACAATAAACCACACCGAACAATATTGTGGCACAAATGTGTGGCATTACCACTCTTTGTTGGGTTCGCACTTTTTTATTTATTTATTTTTGGCTGAAGAACTGTTCAGTGTTCTTACACCAGAAATTTCCAGTATAATGGCTGGTAGCATACAGGTGACATGCATAGTAACATGTCCTAAGCATTGCTGCAATTTCAAACGTCAGCAAAAAAGCCAGCCTTATATACAGCAGAATACACCACAGGTGGGTGAACCCAAGTGATTTTGTGAAGGGCCAGATGTATCTGCCATCCCACCGACTAGGAGCCAGTGGTGCTCATCCACCTCCACTGGTTCCTCCCAAGAAACCATTAGTCTACCCTGGATAACTTTCATGGATGCCTGAGTCTGTCTCCCACAGATAAAGAATACTGCCAAGGCACATCACAACCAACACAGTGTGTGGGAAGTGACATTACTAAACTTCACAATAAATAGAAGTGCTAGGTAGATGGGGATTACTTAGTACAGTAATGTAGGAACAAAATCCGCCTGCTACCCCTCATTTGCCCTTCTTTAAATGCCTTCCTAGGGACCACATGACTCTTCTTATGGTTCCTTATGCGCATTTTACCCCTTATCACTTTATAATGAACCCTGATATTGTAATCTATAGTTCAGAAAAAACTGTCTCCCATTGAAAATCCTGGGGACTATGGAATCAGGTACATGCATCCACTTGAAACTCGGTGTTTTGTTGTATTTACAGATAATCCTCATATCCCAATCTCCTCTCTGTCTAGAAAGCTAGAGGAAACTGAAATATAGGACACTGACTGCTAGATTCTTCAACCAGCAATGTTTAATGATTACTTGTGGGTTAGGGATCTGTCAGTAAATGAAGGTTATCCATTGTATACATAAAAGTTGTAAGTTTTCTAATTTATAATCACATGACTCAAACAACGAATGAAGATTCCCTTTAAAGTGGATCTGTCAGCTTAAAGGGGTTTCCCCCCAAACCTGACTATATTTAAGTTTTTAGACTATTAAAATCTTTTTAATAAAAAGGGGTTATTTTCCTCTAAAATATCTTAATTGGTTGCCAATGGTTACAGTCAGAAACTCAGCCACGATTCATTATTGTGGCCAGTTTATCACACAGGGACACTACATGTATGAGAAGATAACTCTAGAGAAAATAAGGAAATCACTCCTGCAATACATGCATACACCATAGTCACCACCAAGGGGTGGAGGAAGGCATGGTTGTCCTCTGCTCATGAATACCATTGAACTGAAGATATGACACAAGTGTATTTGTGAGCAGTGCCAGTGGCCAAATGGCACCCCCCCACCTTTTTGTTTTGTTTTGGCTACTAATAGTACAGACCTGTAGCTATCGTATGATACCCCTATATAGGCTAAGTCCATATGCAAATTATTGTATTGTAACATACTGTATGTTAACTGCTGAGTTACTGTACAACTGTGGTCTAGAAAATGACTTTCATTTATATCCAGACTGAAGCAGCCATGCAATAGTTAAAATTGCCTAGTTGCTATTCAAAAGTCTCCGTCTTGATTTGTGTATATCTTTAATATACAGTAATGAAATCGTGACGTTCCTTGCAGAGTTTATGATTAGAGATGAGCGAGTACTGTTCAGATCAGCCGATCTGAACAGCACGCTCGTGTAGAAATGAATGGACGTAGCCAGCACGCGGGGGGTTAAGCGTCCGGCCGCCGTCAAAGCGGAAGTACCAGGTGCATCCATTCATTTCTATGGAGCGTGCTGTTCGGATCAGCTGATCCGAACAGTACTCGCTCATCTCTATTTATGATCCAGTGACCACAAGGGCTGCCTATGTGATGGAGACACTGGTGGAGTGTAATACCTAAGTATAACTGTAGTCATAAGCAAATGTTTTCGGTTCTAGTTATGTTTTCTTACGTGCATGTGATGGAATTTTTGGGAAAAAGTAGTCGCAAGTGGCAATTTTGCATCTGCCAGGACACTTTTCAGAAAGTGGGTGAGGTCAGGGTCACTACCTGGGCCACATTTATTATCATTTATGCCACTTTTGTAGTAGAAAGGAGTTCCGCAGCCTCATCATGAATTGAATTCATTCTCCGTTTTGTAACTTGTCAATACAGACTGCTGTGTAGCTGTAAGGAAACAAGCGCATCCTCCTTCAACCACAATCCCCAATATAGCTATTCTGAAAATGTATCTTATATGTCTTATGTAAAAATGAAGAAACTAATGACTGTTTAGTGAATGGAATCTAATGGTAAAACTATATAAGAAATAAAATTGTATAATAAAACCTCTTTAAAAAAGAGCACATCTATGAGAAGACCATTCTCTTATCAAGACCAGATTTCTGGTGACATTTTCTTTTCTGTGATGTACTATTATACATATATGTACTACAAATTTTACTGCATATTTTCTACAATTGCTGCCTTCACAATCAATATTTAGAGTGCAACTGAAATCCAACTCTTCTCTACATGGACTTAGTTTAAGTTAATATATACTGTATCTAAGTGAAATAATACAACCGTATCCCCGGCTCCATTTCCTAGCAGCATGGTATAAACAGCACTTCCTGTTATGAGAGTTCTTGGTACACTTGTTAATGATATCTGGGTATATTATTTTACTGCCCTCTGGTACAATTATATTATATTTATCTTTGCTTGTATCATTGGTGAGGTGATGTCTATTCTTCCTTGTTATTGGCATTCCCCATTCTTGTTCCATGTACTGTATACCTAGGTAATCTGTACAGCTGCCTTAAACATTTATTATATTCCTTGTAAAATAAGTATTCATCGTGCTTGACATATTATATTTCAAGTATTTGATATGTCTACAGTATATGTAGTGCATTCAGTCCACAGCTTATAAACAAACAGCCATCCTAAAGATGATGCGTCACAACTCCTTCGTGATTATATAGGAGAGCCCCTTCACAAAGCTGTGAGTGGAGGCAGAAGCGGCACGGGGAATATCTGCAGAATGAATGACTTAGGAACCTCACTTGGTACTTCAGCTTCATTTGCTAGGGCTCCAAAAGCTTTAGTTGTGCTGCAAAAAATTGTCTTGAAAATTCACGAATATCCAATGTAGTGCTTGGAGGGCTTGCGTGACCAGCACTCCATTCACATCTATTTAGTTTCTGGGGTGATAATCTTTGGCAAATGAATGGCGCTCGGGTCACCAAGAGTACTAGAACTTCATTCACATATATACAAGAGAACTTTGCCATCTGACCCTTATCCTCTCCTATGTGTATATATGTATATAAAATGACATTTGGGGGTAGTTTATGATCAAAGGTAGTAGTTTGCTGGACTTAACAGAGGTGTTGGTGGCGCTGGGTGTCAAACAGCATATCAGGTAATCCAAAAGAAGTGGCTTTATTCAGCTTGAAAATGGTAAGGGCTTGTTCACATAGGGCAAGAGGGGGCAGATTCTGATGCCAAATCCACCTCAGAATCCGCCCCCTCACAATAGAGGTCTATGTAGACCGCTACCTTCCTTTTTTCTGTGAGCGGTATGTTTCGCCTCACGGAAAAATGAAGCGAGCTGCCCTTTCTTCAGGTGGATTCTGCAGCTGATTCAGCCCCGGTGTCCGCCTTGCGACAGTACCCTCTGAACTAGGCCCATTCATTTGGGCCTACTCCGGAGCGGGAAGCCGCGGCAGGCGCATTTTGGTCCTATTCTGACGTGGCTTCCTGCATCAAAATCAGGACCAAAATACACGGTCCCATGCCCTTGTGAACTAGCCCTAAGAAGAGTAACAAAACATAACAACCAAAGGAAACATGAGACAAATGCAAAAATATATATATAAAAAGTATGAAAAATATTTATTGATAACTAAATAGTTAAAAAGTCACAGGGATACATATAAAAATAACCCACTAAAAATAGTGAGCAGACACATAAATCAACCCACTCAGCAAAGTGCAGTGCAGTCCTAGTCATAGGCATATACTAGGGAATCTCTGAGACTATGGAGTATGTGCATATAACACAATGCCCAGGGAACATAGCAGCTAGCCAGCTAGACAACTAGCCAGATAAATAGCAACATCATATATCAAAAATTACATACCCAGAGACAGAGTAAAATAGTGAGCAACGGAGACCACTGCACAGTGCTGAGGGGAGTAAACTGCTGAACACATGATGCGCATTTCACCTACGAGGTCTCCCTGTGACTTTTTAACTATTTGGTTCTCAATAGATATTTTTCATACTTTTTATATATATATTTGCATTTGTCTGATGTTTCCTTTAGTTGTTATGTTTATTCTATAAAGGGACTTTATTTGGTAGGGTACGTATTTTTTTTTTTTCTAGAAATAACAAAACAGCCTAGCTCTCACACAGGGCAATACCTCACTTTGGTTCCTGACTCGAGTAATCCACTGAGGGCAAGATTCTTTACTGAGGTTTCTTCTCATCAGTCTGGCTCTCATCGAACTTAACCAAGTCCCTTCTGAAATCCCATTCTTTTGGGACAGACCACTTGTATGTCTCTAACTGGTCGACAGTCCACATGCTCCTGCAGGTCACCAGCAGCACTCTTCTTCTCTGTTTACTCTCTGGAGTTGGGTCCTCAGGTATGGGTGTGGTGAAGGTCCTTTTCAACCCTGTTTTTGGGTTGCTCTCCAGTGCCCTCTAGGTTCACACCCTCATATATATAGATAGATAGATAGACACACACACACCTACAACACTACAAAACACAGTGTGAAAAAGCTAAATTTTATATATATATATATATATATATATATATATATATATATTACAGTATATATTCTCCACTCTTATCTACTAAAGGAGTGACCGTGTACCATTTGGCAACAGCCTGAATACCAGAAATGACTACTTATGTTGGTTTTCCTAAGTTAAAGATACCAGCTTACAACTGAATTGTATAAGCCTGAAAGGTCAATGTTTGATGGTGTAGCTGATGACAGAGCCGATATTGCTATTCATCTAACATCAGATGTAATGGATGAAGCAGTCAAGAAAATGCAATTGGGAAAATCCATCTAAAATCCATGATTGTAATAGAACAGCTAGAAATATTGAAAAAGCATTTAAGAAATTGTGGCAAAACCACTGTAAAGCCACATTTATGTAGGTCTGTTTTTCAGCCTATAAGTATAATAACATTTCCATTCACATACAGCAAGTAGAGATCCTAAAAATAGTAATGACAGAAACTAGAAGTAACTAAAACGTGGGGGCTCCTTTATAACCAGCGTCTAGATAAGTGCATAAAGATGGAAAGGCTAATGTGAGCGGCTCCTTTAATCCTCACTTTCTATTAGATTTTATTGCTTGTTAGGAGAGACCACTGTGATAGACTGCCAGCACCTCCCTTCTCTAGCTGCCTGGCACCACCAATAAAATAAGGTGGCATCACTTGACTTCCTGGCATTTTGTAAATACTGGCCATTTCCATTAACCTCTTCCCAGCAGCTAGTCATGATACAGAAATCTTTTCTTTTTTTTCCTCTTTGTGTATGTTTTTGGAATAAACAAGGACTCGCACATAAATTCCTAGTTTTCTAAGTTTAAAGATATATGTTCTCTATGATGCAGCACAATGTCAAAATAGAATGCATATGTGATGTATGCCATTCTATTTGCTTACATAAAAAAAAAATTCTCAGCCCCCCCCCCTTTCATTTTTCATGGTGTAGACTCTCACGCAGTCTCTATTTGGTTTATTTCTCTGATTTGTAGCTTTTGCTATAGCATTGAGGCAGTGTTAAATGTTTTCAGCCTCCTGCATCATTTCCCGTGGGAAGTGCTCTCCATTACATACACTATCAGTATTTAGTTTGTGCTGTAGCTCATATTTGTATCCTGTACAGAACACAGGAGCAGAGTGGCACCTGGGTTATAGGTAATAAAGGCGACTTCCTTAAAAGGTGACATACAAGCGCAGTAATGTTTGTGTACTGACTTTCCTCATCATCCCCAACTAACCCCTGAGGTCTGCACGGATCCAAGTATTTGATTTGAGAAGCGCTGGCATATGGCAGTGCCCAGATGCTGCCTCTGCAACAAGTACAAACACTATCTCACCAGTATTAGTACTACTCCCCAGTGTCCATTGTCCTAAATGCAGCAATTCATCTACAAGGTGAGTTCACTTGCAGTACAAGCCTCACTTTATAGGGCTCACGAATAGCAGCAGTTCACACAGGACGATGCAGATATGTGCATTTAAGGTCTCACACCTTTTTTTTAATTTCCACATTGCTATTAGAATAGCATTTTAGCTGTATGAGGTATCAGTTAATGCAATTGCATGGGAATAATAAAATTCCTTGAAATTTCCCTACCAGTCTGTCAGCATGTTACCATTTATAGCAGTCTATAATTTGTGATTTTATACCCAGACAACAGACTATATTAAAACAGCATGCAGACTGGTGTTAGAAAAACCAAGGGGGGGGGGCATACAATAAATTCCCTTCAGCTACAGTATATCTTTAGCTCCCTTGGTGCTGAAGATAAAATGAATGGTGTCATAGTGACGCCTATTAAAGCAATTCCGTAATATATTCTTGTAGATGTAAAGTATACATATTAAAGGAGGTACATAAATCTTTTCCTTTTTAAACAGGGTTTTTTGAGCAAAGAATTGTTTCTAAACCAATTTTTAATAGAATAGCTAATAAACTTCCTAATTTACTTTGTTCCAAAAGTGGCGCTTTTGTGAGCTAATATCACTCTCCCTGTTCGGAAGTTTAGCTTTTATTGGTTTGTGGTCTTTTCTATAGTGACAGGTCTCAGCACTTGTCAGACAATAGGGTGCTCTTATCTTCTGCTGTATAGATGGTGCAGATGATATCAACCCATTGTTAGGGTGCATTCAGACTACGTAACGCCGGGCGTGTATGAGAGCCGTACACGCCGGCATTACGGCAGACTGCCGAACACTTCCCATTCACTTCAATGGGAGCGCTCGTAAACGCCGCTGTTACGAGCGCTCCCATTGAAGTGAATGGGAAGTGTTCGGCAGTCTGCCGTAATGCCGGCGTGTACGGCTCTCATACACGCCCGGCGTTACGTAGTCTGAATGCACCCTTAAGGTGCAAAAAATCTTATTAAAAAGCTATTCCTGATGAACTCCCTATGCACATACACACTTGCTATGGACAGGCATATTTGTATTTTCTATAGGGTGAGGGGATGTAAACAACAATTGGATACCTGTTGCTGCAACTTATTGTCAGGAGAACAAAGGATCTGGCATGATAACATTATCAAATCCTGTCCTCCCTCTACATAATCTGTTGGGAAAAAGAGGGGAGGACTCCATTCATATAGAAGACTGACTTTCTCGTATGTGAACTTTAAGACTTCTGTAGTGACATGTTATCATAGAAGGGAACAGAGAGACTAATTTTGCTACAACTGATTTTTGGCAGTAAAAATCCCTAAGATCCAGATGTTTTTCTGCACCAGCTGTCTGTGTAACACATGGACACTCAGAATACATGATGACCAGTACACTTTCTTGTCAGTGGCTTCAGCTTATTCTTGCAAAAACCTAGGAAGTCTTGCAGGCCAAGCAATGCTCCTTAGGAAATGGTATGTAACTTGGCTTTCCTTCAAAGGAAGAAGACTGTCTAATACCACCTAACGGTAGGATCACCTCAGCCTTGGACTGATATTATGTATTTATTTTTTCCCCCACTGCAAAAATATACAGCAAAGTACCTTTAGTACCACTTTAGGCTAGGTTCCCTGCCAGCCAAACTGGTACCAGAAGGTCATGTGTCCAGAAACTGCTCATTGCTGATTTCAGATAACAACCCACTACGTGAAGCAAGTAGTTTCTACAGTGTAAAACCAACTGCCTCGTACCCAAACAGAGTCAAGATGACCTGAACTGAATCAGGTTTATTCTGTACTGTGCACTGGGAGAGTGGCTTTAGTGAATGTCCATCCCATTTAGGAGCCTTGGATCATGACTAGGTTGTTCTTTTCTATTGTCTATATTTTCTAATCTAGTATATAAACAAGGATTGCTTAGGGTCAGTTCACACGTGAAAACCGCCTAGCTTATTTGTGCGAGGTAAAAAACCTCGGGGAGTTTTTTTGACGCTGTTTTTTGCATTCCACGCGGTTTTTGACAAGGTTTTTGACGCGGTTTTCGCTAGGTTTTTTTTTTCCTATATGTGCTATAGAAACTGCAGGCGAAAACCGCGCGGTTTTTTGCAAAAAAACGCGCGGTTTTCTGTGCAAAAAACCGCGCGGTTTTTTACCGCGCGGTTTTCGCCTCCCATTCACTTCTATGCAATTCTTCAGGCGTTTTCCGCCTGAAGAAAGGTCATGTCACTTCTTCAGGCGGAAAACGCTAGGAGGAAAAAAAAAAGCTAGTGGTTTACATAGACCACCATGTTAAAGGAGAGGTTTTTGAAGCGAATTCCGCTGTCAAAAACCTCCCCTTTGCCCACGTGTGAACTAGCCCTTAGATGGAATAGCTCATTAAAAAAAATAAACAGAATTCTTAGCACGTTCTAAAAATATCTCCTCAGATCTGTACTACTTGTATTTGAGAAGAAGGCACTTGCATACATATGTTCCTCCACTTAGGCTGACGTCATTCAAATGGCAGAGGCCTGTTCAAAGATGTGCACTCCCTTGTGGCCGTGGTTTGTGTCAGTGCCGTGAGCTGTGATAGGTTGTGTAACCTGGCCAGCCAATCATTCTTATAAATTAAAGGCAATGAAATAGTAGAGAAAAGATGTAGCAGGAGGCCCAAGCAGCGGCAATGGAGAAAACCGTGAAGAATTGTAGAGGTAAGTATTTAAGGCAGTATGTAAGTCTCCCTGTCTGTTCTTTCCACATAGTGTGGTTAGTGCAAGATGAACACTTAAGGAAGATTTGTTTAAGTAAATATTTGCTTTGCGTATTATGACGTTCTTCAGTTTTAGCTATGGGACGTTGTTTGTGAAACTTCTCCAAGATACTCTATACAGACAAAAGTACTGGGACATGGCTCTTATCATTGTTTCTTAATCATTAATCATCTTTTTTGCAGGAATTAATATAATCAGAAAGACAGTGCATTAGGGGTAGTATTGGGTAAACCTTGTGAGATTTGTATCACAACATTTCCAGAGAATGGCACTGCAGTATTTGTTTTGGACTGTTCAGAACAAACCAGAACTACTGTGGAGTCTCTTCAGTCCACAGAGTTTAATAAGCAGGTGATAAACTTTAACAGTTTGATGGGGTTGTGTGTTCCTGTTGTCTTCCATCCTCCTGAATGACGTGCGTGGTTCTGACATTATGGTGCTTGTCTAAGCATCATGACATTGGCAAACCCTTCGTGACCAGTCCCTGGAGGCCACTGATGCCATTCGGGAGGCCAGAAGAGTCCCAAAGGAGGTGGTGCCCTACATAAGATGCCACAATGGAGTGTGGAAGAAGTGAAGAGCATTGTTTATTATGTTTACTCCCCTACCCTGGGCTTCCACTTATATTGCTCTGGGGTCTAAAGAGACCTCAGTGGCCTGTAGGTGGCAAGCCCAAAAATTTTGGGTTTTGGTCAAATCAGAAATTTTTGAAAAATCTGTAATAAACTTGGCTTGTTACAGACCAGTTTTCTCATTCCTGGGAGTTTCATGGCATGGGTTATCACGGTCAAGCAGCAGCAAGCCTTATATCACAAAATATAATATTAAATGGAGTGTTGTAAGTTATGCCAGCTCTGGACTTTGGAGCAATGGATGGATCTGTGGAGTGATAGATCACACTTGATCTGGCAGCCTGTTGAATGAGTCTAAGTTTGGTGAATGCCAGAAGGACGTTGCTTGCCCAACTGCATTGTACTAAATATAAAATTTAGAGGAGGAATATTGCCGTGGAGCTATTTTTCTGGGATTGGTCTGTCCCTTAGTTCAAGTAAAGGGAACATTGATTGCTTCAGCATACAAAGACATTTTGGACAACTGTATGCTTTCAACTTTGGAAACATTTTGGGGAAGACCTTTTTATATTGCAGCATAACTGTGTCCCAGTGCACAAAGAAAGGACATGGTTGGGTGATTTTCATGTGGAAGAACATGAATGAACAAAGCCCTGAATGTCACCCCATTTACAAATTTTGGAGTGAACTAGAATGGAGATTGTGAGTCAGGTCCTCTTGGCCAATGTTGGTGTTTGACCTCACAAATGTTCTTCTAGATGAATCAGCAACAATTCCTACAGACGCACTCCATTATCTTGTGGAAGGTCTTCCAGAAGCTGTTTTAGCTGCAAACAGGGGATCAACTCATTATTAAAGAGGACCTTTCACCATCTGGGGCACACGGTGTTTAATACATTGCTAGAAAGCCGACAGTGAGCTGAATTCAGCGCATTATTGACTTTCATGTTCTGTGCCATCGGTGAAGAGCGATCAGTGTGAGTACCATGGCTCTTCACCGTCAGAAGGGCGTTTTTGACAGTAGCCACTATTGTGCTATACTGTGAGAGCGGGGAGGAACACCTCCTTCCCCTACTAATAGTACTCGATAGCTCTTCACCGGGCGCACAGAATGGGAAAGCCGATCAGTGTGCTGAATTCAGCGCCCTGTCTGCTTTCTAGCGGTGTATTAAATCGCATGTGCCCGAGGATGTGAAAGGTCCTCTTTAATGCTTAGAAGTATAGAATTTGGATGCATAAAGTATCATTATATAGGTATTCCAAAGCTTAATGTATAGATAGTTATTTTATATTTAACTATAGAGGGAAAACATTCCATAGTTCATAAAAATGGTATTGATGATACATAGCTTAAAAAAAAATCAATTTCTAATATTTGTGTACAGAAACTAAAAATTAGTTCAAATATCCTAGTTATTCACAGAAACAAAGCACTAGTTCTTCAAGGTTTAACAACTACTATTAAACTTTTATCTCAGAAACGAGAGGAAAAACTAGAGTGATCCTGCCACAATAATGAAGCTGGATGGCTTCTATCCTTATATTTATGTTGGTTAGCATGGTGACACGGATAATTGGTCACTTTCCCTTTTTGTAGCTGGCAGTGCCACCATCTTCAGCCCTTTTCATTCTCACCAGCTTGCCAGTCAAAAACCTTTTCATGTTCTATTTTTGTATAACGCTGACAGTAGTTTGCACCCATGTATAATCACACGTAGATTTGGAGCAGACCTGTAAGGTACGGGTGCTAGTAGCTGTGGGAATGTTAGTTTAGGATTTATTGTGATCTATAGAATTTGTGTGCACACACGGTAAATATACTACAATTGGGCTTCATTCCCTGGGCCATCAGTGATGCAGTATTTATAAGTTACCTGGGAATGTTGCGTCATAGAAATGTATTTATGTTCAGTCACCGGCAACTTTAACTTATTCACCAATGCATTTTGGTGTTTTACAGTATATACGTTCTCTGTCTTAAATGTTTTTTTTTTTTTTTTTTTTTTTTTTATTAACCCTATTCTGGGACAGACACTTTCCTTTTTTTAATTTTAGATTTTCCTTCCTAACCCCTCATACCTATAATATACTTGTATACCATATCCATAAGAGGGCTTTTTTTCTCCCCCTTCCCCTCATTAGGTTTTGCAAAATAGTATAAATCTTTATGGGGTAGAATGGGTGAAAAGATACAAAATTTGTCTGTGATTTTTGGGTTTCCATGTTAGGGTGTTCACTATGGTGTAAAAGCTACATGTAAACTTTATTCTGAGCATTACTATGGTTCCAGTAATCTCAAATTTAGTTTTTAAATGCATTACTGCTTTAAAAAAATTATTTTTGAAAATAGATTTGTCAATGGAGCTGTATAATGGCTCATTTTTGTGGGACAAACCAGTTTTTTATTGGTAGCATGTACGATACAAACCTGTTTTGATAACATTTGTTGATTCATTGTGGTTATGTTAGGGCATTTTAGACATGCCAATGCCAGTTGAGGGTTTTTGTATATTTTTTTCATAAGAAAATTTGGAAAGGTAAGATGATGTCAAGTTTGAATTTGTTGTGTGTTTAAACAGCAGGCACATGGTTATGGCTTATGACCCCAATATGTACCATACATAGGATTAAAGGGAAGGCATTAAAGCTTTCTTTGAGGCTAAGGCCCCACGAGACGACCCACAGCTATAAAGCGCTGTAGGGAAAACCGTGGCAGCAACACATTGCGGTTCTTCCTGCAGTGCTTTAAAAAGAAAGTTCACACAGTTTTAATCCGCGGACTTTGTTTCAGTTATATCTACGAGGAAACCGCTGGCATTTCCGTAGATACAGTATAATTGACATGCTGTGATTTCCGAAATCGCAGCATCCATGCCACGATTTTTACTGTAAAACGGGCATTGCATTTGCAAGAATCCCATCCACTTTACATGTACTGTAAAACGCTGTGGGCAAATCGGGGCCTCGACCTAAAAGTGTGTGTGGTGGTTTTTTTTTTTTTTTTCTTCTCCCAAGACCAGCAAGAAAATCTAGACATGTGAGACAGAAATTTTTATGACTTATCTTTACCATTATTTACCTGTTGAATGCCATGACATTTCTGCAGTGGTGCCCAAATGCGCCCTTAGGCTTCGTTCCCACGGAGTAACGAGCCGCTCATTTAGACACGTAAACATGTGTCAGAGCAAGGCGCTTCAAAACAGATCCCATTGACTTCAATGGGTGCCGGCTTATGCTTGCTACCCATTGAAATCAATGGGTTATAAAGCCTCCCATTGATTTCAATGTGTCCTTATCTCTACTCTGTTTACAATTTTCTACTTTTAATCCCCTTATCTGCCCTCTAGTCAAGTCTTCTCCGAGATTAAAAGAAAAAATATTCAAAGAAACTGACACAATTTAAATGGACAGTGTTTGCTATCAGCATAAAAAGGTGTCAGCATGAAATCAGTATGTACATCAGTCCGTTTTTAGTCTCAAAATGAATGTAAATGGACTGCACAACAGCATGTGTGAACCAAACCTAAGGGTATTTCACATGTAAAAATCAGTGTCCTGTTCAATCTTGCGGTACAATCTTTCGCGGCTTGAACCTTCCTACTTATTAGGCCCATTCACCTGGCCCTATTTGGCAGTGGAAAGCCTTGACGGCCGAATACGGGAGAATTTCTCTTCACTTTCTGCCCTCTGAACCTAGGTTCGCACAGAGGAAAATGACTTTATTTTCCACAGCCGTATCTGGTTGTGGTATTGCTGCTGCACTGATTTACATGCTGTCAAACACGTGGCCAATGAATATTAATTTAATGAACTTGCATTAAAGCTTCCTGGATTTTCCAGTAACCAGTCCCACAGTGTTTCGACAGTCTACAGTTTATAGCAGTATGTTTACTGCAAGGCATTGCTTTGGGGTTCCTTGAGCACCCTGATACTTTTGCAATAGGGAAATGAAGCTTATTGTAACGGTCTCTAAAACAGAAATCTGTAAACCTGTCTGAGCAAAACAATGGCAACAAACAAGTAGAATACTATACTCGCCAAGATTCTTTAGGTGGCAATAGCATTCGGGTTTTCCTTGGGGTAGAAACACTTTTCAAGGGTTCCTCTGCTATAATAAGGTTGGGACTCACTACTGTAGACAGCGAGCTGCACATTTCCCTTAGTTTAAAACAGAGCAGTGCTGCATTTTTACATGTTTGGAAGTTGAAAGTGAATTTTTCCTGGAAAGCTCAGCATGGAAATGTTTATCAGTGCAAATATTAGCAATACAATAATAATAAATACTGTAATGTGCAATAGTTTGCATAACCTGAACTGCTCTCCTTTTTAGATAGCAGTGTGGAAATGGTGGAGTTATGAGTAGACTCACTGGTCACTATTGCTTTTGACACCAAATCCTCTTCCATGCCTTGAGGTGGCACAGGTATTAGGGTTATGCTAAGGTGATGGTGAAGAATGCCTGGGTGGGGCAACACGGTGGCTCAGTGGTTAGCAGTGCAGCCTTGTAGCGCTGGGGACCTGGGTTCAAATCCTGCCAGGAACAACATCTGCAAGGATTTTGTATGTTCTCCCTGTGTTTGTGTGGATTTCCTCCCATTCTATAAAGACCTACTTAAATGAAATAAAAAAAAATAAATAAAAAAAAGTACATTGTGATCCCTATATGGGGCTCACAATGTACATTAAAAAAACAAATCCCTGGGTCACCCTCTACTGCTTGTCTTTTATGTGATGGTGTTTTGGGTGTTCTGTTAGGTGTGAATAAAGGCACAGGAGGCAAACTGTAATAGCTTGCAGCTCACTTGCAGGATTCATCCAGTTACAACGCAACATGGAGGCTCATTCACAGCAGCATGTATGGCACTGAGCATACACAGACAGGAGTGGTTATTGCTATTTAGCTCTTCTTCTGTTCTAAAACCCTTTCCACTGTGGTGATCTTGGGCAGCATCTCGTTCCCCTTTCCAACCCCACCTTGGGAAATGCAAGGCACCTTTTGGCCCTGTAAAGCAAAAGGATGGGTGCTCTTAGCAACTACTAAATTCCACCAAGCTTCTAGAAACAGAAAGTAGAAGCCATTCCTGTTTTTACTGCCACACAGAAATGGCAAGTTCTCTCCAGTTTGTCCAGGATGAATCTAAAAGGTTGTGATTATCTGTAATGAAAGGCACTAAACACTGTAAATAACACAGATTAGTCCTTCCTTAACAGTATCCATTTTAGGGACACTACAAACACATATAGCACACATCTACCTACAGTGTAAGTCACCATGTTAATGCTAGGTTCACCCCTGGGTACCAATTTCCGTGGTTTGGTATCGGGGACCCGAAAAAAGCAGTTACCCGCAGACCCATAGTTTGCCGATTTTCCTCCTGCAAAATGTCAAGTCAAATCAAGTCCTTTTTTCTGCATTTTTCAAGCTGAATGGGGAACAGTATCAACAATTTTCTTTCTGGTGTCCCCCCCCCCCCATTATAATGCAGTGGGAGCCGAAAAAAACGCACCATTTCACAAAATGTATTGATTGTAGCGAAAATGATTTTTTGTCTTTTTCCATTTCTATCCTCTACTCTCCTGGTTGATGAGTATTTGGCAATTTTGTACATGTCACATGACATTTTTCAGTCAGTTTCATAGTGTGAGGTATACATATAATCTGCAGCACTAAATTTATATGCATCACATACATTTGACAAAATGCACTGGTGGTGTATACAGTGTTGGCCAAAAGTATTGGCACTCCTGCATTTCTGTCAGATAATACTCATTGTCTTCCAGAAAATGATTGCAATCACAAATTCTTTGGTATTTAATATCTTCATTTATTTTGCTTGCAATGAAAAAAACACAAAAGAGAATGGAAAAAAAAAAGTCAAATCATTGAACATTTTGCACAAAACTCCAAAAATGGGCCGGACAAAAGTATTGGCACCCTCAGCCTAATACTTGGTAGCACAACCTTTAGACACAATAACTGCGCACAACCGCTTCCGGTAACCATCAATTAGTTTCTTACAATGCTCTGCTGGAATTTTAGACCATTCTCCTTTGGCAAACTGCTCCAGGTCCCTGAGATGTGAAGGGGGCCTTCTCCAAACTGCCATTTTGAGATCTCTCCACAGGTGTTCTATGGGATTCAGGTCTGGACTCATTGCTGGCCACTTTAGAAGTCTCCAGTGCTTTCTCTCAAACCATTTTCTAGTGCTTTTTGAAGTGTGTTTTGGGTCATTGTCCTGCTGGAATACCCACGACCTCTGAGGGAGACCCAGCTTTCTCACACTGGGCCCTACATTATGCTGCAAAATTTGTTGGTAGTCTTCAGACTTCATAATGCCATGCACACGGTCAAGCAGTCCAGTGCCAGAGGCAGCAAAGCAACCCCAAAACATCAGGGAACCTCCGCCATGTTTGATTGTAGGGACAATGTACTTTTCTTTGAAGGCCTCTTTTTTTTTTTTTTTTTCCTGTAAACTCTATGTTGATGCCTTTTCCCAAAAAACTCTACTTTTGTCTCATCTGACCAGAGAACATTCTTCCAAAACGTTTTTGGCTTTCTCAGGTAAGTTTTCGCAAACTCCAGCCTGGCTTTTTTATGTCTCTGGGTAAGAAGTGGGGTATTCCTGGGTATTCTATCATACAGTCCCTTTTCATTCAGACGCCGACGGATAGTACGGGTTGACACTGTTGGACCCTCGGACTGCAGGGCAGCTTGAACTTGTTTGGATGTTAGTCGAGGTTCTTTATCCATTATCTGCATAATCTTGCATTGAAATCTCTCGTCAATTTTTCTTTTCCGTCCACAACTAGGGAGGTTAGCCACAGTGCCATGGGCTTTAAAATTCTTGATGACACGGAGCACGGTAGACACAGGAACATTCAGGTCTTTGGAGATGGACTTGTAGCCTTGAGATTGCTCATGCTTCCTCACAATTTTGCTTCTCAAGTCCTCAGACAGTTCTTTGGTCTTCTTTCTTTTCTCCATGCTCAATGTGGTACACACAAGGACACAGGACAGAGGTTGAGTCAACTTCAATCCATTTCAACTGGCTGCTAGTGTGATTTAGTTATTGCCACCACCTGTTAGGTACCTCAGGTAAGTAACAGGTGCTGTTAATTACACAAATTAGAGAAGCATCACATGATTTTTCAAACAGTGCCAATACTTTTGTCCACCCCCTTTTTTATGTTTGCTCTGGAATTACTGTATATCCATTTTGGTTTTTTGACAATTCTTTTTATGGTTTTCCATTGAAGACAAATTAAATGAAGATGATAATACCAAAGAATTTGTGATTGCAATCATTTTCTGGAAGAAAATGAGTATTATCTGACAGAATTGCAGGGGTGCCAATACATTTGGCCAACACTGTATGATATAAATACGACATATTTGGGAAGCAGTAGCTACATGGCCAGATCAAATTTTGCAATACACTAGAGCTGTAGATCGGAACAAGACAATGTGGATCCACGTATACCACAAGCAGACCATTATGTGTCTGCAGCCGGGAACAAACTAAATGTGAATTTTGTTTCACTTTTGATGGACTGAGAATAGATTTCTTTCAAGAATGATATATAGTTTACTACATTTGATGTCTTATAAAAGAGGAAAATAGCAAGAAGGACAAATGTATGAATTTTGTTGTCTTGTGTGGAAGAACATTTCTCCAAAAATAAAAATGAACAGTAAGACCATGGCTCAGTAACAGCTTATGATATTGTTTGGGTGCCAATAAATATTGGATGCAAAATGAATCATGTCACATTGCTCTGTGAGTGCTGGAATGATTGATGCGTAGAACCAGTGAGTCAGGCAGACATCTGAACCAAAAAAGGTTTTTTCTTTGTGTAGAAGCCCCATTAAGCAAGTCAAGTATCACTTGTTAGCTGTAATTCATTGCATTGATAGCTGCCTTGCCAGCATTAACAGGATGTGTGTGCTAGACATAAACCATATTTCTGTCCAAACACTTTAAAATCGTAGCTCTCCGATTGGGTATTGGCCTTTCTAAGAGTTAATCAGCGGCCGGGTTCATGGTCTTCTTTCTATACAGCATAAAACAGGCAGATTTATAGCTATTCTACATTACTACATACACGTAATGAAGTGCCATCCGCTGTTTAGTGCCAATTCCCTGTGCACTCATCCGTTTCAATGGTGATGTGGCACTAGAATTTCACATGCTTAACAAATGTGATTAATTGTGACTAATCTGGATTAGTTGACACAATTGAAACTACCTGGTGGCCCCCAACCCTTTGACTGGCTAAAAAGGAGTCAAAGGGGTGTGAAGACTGAAACTACTTTCCAGCTTTCCTTATTTCTGTCACCTTGACAGGTGTTGCACACAGTAGCATAACTAAAGTTTTCTGGGCCCGCATGCAAACTGTTTATGTGTCTGAATGAGCGGAGCGTAACTCCATGTGAAACCACCCTAACAGTGGGGGCTAGAGCATATAATCCATCTGGGACTGAATCAGTGGAGCAGCATATATTTGCTGGACTTGTTGGAGGTGGTGAAAGGTCCTCTTTGAGTTTGGCAATCTTTCTCACTGTAGACTGACTTTAAATCATTTGGAAATGGCCTTAGGGGGCATGCACATGGAGTAAGCGGCGCTGATTCTGCCACAATAACTCGCGGCAGAATCAGCGCTGGTAAAGACAACTATTGACGTCAATGGGTTCCGTTTAACGCGCGTAACTCATTGACATCAATGGGAGCCTTTTTATCAGTGCTGATTCTGCCACGAGTTATCCGTTACTCTGTGTGAAAGACCCCTTATAACACTTG
Source organism: Leptodactylus fuscus (assembly GCF_031893055.1). Taxonomy (NCBI): domain Eukaryota; kingdom Metazoa; phylum Chordata; class Amphibia; order Anura; family Leptodactylidae; genus Leptodactylus; species Leptodactylus fuscus. Next base: position 164,890,127 of record NC_134269.1, on the reverse strand, counting down.
CTGGATTGTTGGGCAACAATTGCTTCTCTAAAGTTATTGCTGATGTGTTTCCTCCTTGGCACATCTGAATGCTCTAAACTGCCAAAAAAAAATCTGCTTTAATACAGGTGGTCAAACTTTCTGATGATCAATTAATCAAGGGTATTAGACTAGGGGCACCTGACTGTTAGTTTGCCTCTTCATTCTTTTGGAAGCAGTAGGGGTGTACTCAATTTTCAGAGGCTGCATTTCCATTTTGGCCCAGCTTTTGTTAAAGAGGACCTTTCACCATCTTAAACTCTATATTTTTTTACTAGACACCGTTCCTCTGATTCCAGCACACTTTTGCCCCGCCATTCCCTAAGGTTGCGTTCACACGGAGTAATGCTCCGCTCATTCTGACACGTAGACACGTGTCTGAGTGAGCACAGTAAAACAGAAATCCCATTGACTACGCATTGAACTCAATGGGAGGCTTTTTTACCTATCGCTTTCAATGTGATAGCTAATTTTAGGATCAAAGAACAAAATGTTGTGTTTTTTTTTTTTTTCTTTGTGTCCTGATGTGAGTAACTATGTAATGTAAAGAGATGTACTTTGTTTTTCTCGTGACTCTATTTGTGCCCCTTTTTTCTGGAGTATTTTGCTCCAGAATAGAGTCTTATCTGCTATGGGTTTAGAAGTGGGAGCGCCTGCTGGTTGGCCAAGTTGTAAACTCCTTTAGGAAATTCCACTTTTTAAAAATTGTACTCATCAAAAAAAAGTCACCTCTAATCCACACAGGCGTCATTTTAGCCAGTGTGAATGTATAATGATATGTACGTTGGGACAGACTGATCAAAAAACGGGAACTTGCAGCCATAAAATGTCTCCTGATGTACGTCAGTAAAATTTCCCTGTAAGCCACATTTCCAAGTTACAGCTAGGAATCTGACACCAGGAAACTCTATATCAAAACAGTAGCATTATATTGAGCACGGCAGACCTTTGTATTGAAAATGATGCATCTATTACACTATCTAAAGACCGTGTTTATATCTATGCAAATAAGGCTGAAGTGCAATGGAGGTATGCCAAATCCTCCAAGGGCTTTGTATGCAGATGGAAAAATCTGAGGATCTGGCACAAGCCCAAGGTATTTGAACCTCATTTGCATAACAATAGCTTTTTCCTGGAAATGTTGCATCTATTTGGCTAGCTAAAGGTGTAATGGTGCTCAGGATAAGACCGTATGGCTGCTTTGATATTGATTTCCTAATGACAGACTCCCTTCTGTATGACCCCACCCCAAACTACCCTGTCATTGGCTGCTATGGTTTTTTCGATCAACCAGCTTTCATAAATCTGACTTGCAATATTACCGTATAATGCTATTTACCTAAACCACAGGCTTTCTTTCTGTGTATACAGTGGCAGTATTTCTTGCTGATTGACGTCCCAATATGTAGATCAGGGACATGTTTACAAAGCACCACAGAGATGGAGCTGCAAGTTCAAAGCCCCTCACCTGCCTATGTGCCATATGATACTATCCATTAATGAGTCAGGCCTCCTAGGGGACGATCAGCAGGGATCAGGATAATGAGGTGCACATGCTCAGTTTTTTCTGCTCAGATGGGAAAGAGAGGACATTTTTTAACCCTGCTGATTCTGTTGACATCTAAATAAACTGAGATCCCTTCAGTAAAATATTGACTTATTGAATTTTAATGGAATAATCTTAGTAAAGGTTATTTAGCTTAGGTCTGATAGTTTGTCTCTGTTCCCTTTGTCATTAAATACTCATCATTCTTAGAGAAACCACATGCAAAACAGTCATTTAATATACATAGACCTTTGCATCATGGAGTGAAAATCTTAAAGGGATTTACTAGTTCTGGCAAATTTGTTTGATGGTAACTATAATAACTGTGTCATTGTCTTTAAAAGTAACTTCATTGGTGGGAAAAAAAAATCAATTTTGCATTTCCATTGTTGCAACTGAGTTGTCTCAAGGCTGACTGTGATTCTCCACTGTTAGTCTAGTGTATAGGACATGATCAGCTAATTGTCCCAACCAGGAGACAACCTCGTTAATAAAAATATGCTGTTGTTTTGTGCATATAACTTCTATAAGGGAGCTTGTCATAAGTTCTTGCTATCTGAACCACAATCAGCAGGAAATGGGAACCCTCGTTGAGAAGAACAATGCCTTACTATAAGGCTGAAGGCCCCAAGTGGTGGGAATGTTGTGGTAAAAAAAACCCGCTGTGTTTTAGAGTCCGTGCTAGCCAATCTCTCATATATATATATATATATATATATATATATATATATATATATATATATATATATTGCACAGAGGAGGGGCAACACGGTGGCTGAGTGGTTAGCACTGCAGCCTTGCAGCGCTGTAGTCCTGGGTTCAAATCCCACCAGGAACTACATCTGCAAGGAGTTTGTATGTTCTCCCCATGTTTGTGTGGATTTTCTCCCATACTCTAGATCAGTATGGGAAAACACAATCTGCATTTAAAAATAATAATAAAAAAAAAACTAGGCACAGAGGAATTGCTCCGATTTCCACAACGAAGCAGAAAGTCCACTTTGAAAGACACTGTGGTCTACTACTTGGGCCTTGGCCTAAAACACTGCTTTGTTCTAGAGAAAGCAAGTAGGGTGATCTATCATTCGTTGCAAATAGTATGATGTCTGTCTGCAGTTTTCTCTGCAATGCTCAGTCTCATTGAAAAAGTATATCTACTTTGGTCTCATCTCACCAAAGTAAATAGTGACCAATTTATCAAGGCTGTTGTTTTTCGTGGTGCCTTGATAATCCATGCTTTGCCAGAGTTTGGGCCTAAGTTAGGACTAGGTGCACACTGAGTCATGATAAATCTATCCCATTGTTCCAAAAGTCTTGTGGTCTGTTGAAATGCAAATTTACAACTTCAGCATTGCTGCCCTGCTCATTTTAGAGAGAAGCTTTCTGCTGCCAACCTTCCCAAACAAGACATTCTAGTGCAGTATTTTTCTAATTGTTCTGTCATTAACTTGAGTCTTTGAGAATTGCATGATTACTTTAGACCAGCAAACTGCCAAAACTTCTCCTTTTATTTGGAGGTGGCACTTGCTGATGATTAAGGGTATTTCATTAGAAGCACCTGGCTGCTACTTGCTCCATATTATTATAACTTCTCGTGTTATTGTACATCTGAGATTGTATTTAGCTAATCTTCTGTGGACTAGATGTTTTATGTCCTGATATGTATAACTATAGATTTCAAAAAGGGTGTACTTTGTTTTCTCATGACTGTATAAATCACATTGCAAACTTTTCCCTGTATCTGGCTTGATGTCAAATATGTTTTCTCTGAAACACCTCAGCGTTTCACAGTTAAACATATCTCTCTATAATGAGGGTTCCTGTCGGGATTTCATGCTGGTTGTGGTTCGGGCAGCATGAAAGTGATAACAGGTTCCTTTTAAACCTGTATGTTTGTAGTCTGTAACTATGGAGACAGTCACTGTATAGTCTAATCTTGCTGTCATGTGTTACTACTTCCTTGAGACTTCTGAGGGATGTGAATTGGAGCATTGTGTGTTTCTTGTGTACATTAATCCAGCACAGTGACCTCTTTTATATAATCTTAATGCCCAGTATATGAGATGACAGCATGACCTCAGTAACTGTCAGGACGTTAGATAAGGGCAGGTTCAAACCTGCGCCCGGTCTCCGCTTTAGCCAATCTGGTAGATTTCTGTCTTCTGCCCCAATAAACTGGACAGAAGGACATGCAGGACTTTGTGTCTGGTTAAAAAATCTGGTTTCGTTGCGGAGAGGCAGAACACACACGGGTGGTCACTTTGCAAACTCATTCAAGTGAATGAGTTTGAAAACTGACCACCGGGTTTCCCCTGTCCAGTTTCTCGGGGCAGAAGATGGAAACCCGCCCGATTGGCTAAAGTGGAGAATGGGCGCAGGTGTGAACCCGCCCCAACTACCAACTATCTAAGGCTACCCATAGTTGGGATGGGTGGGAAGATTAAAAGCAATATTATTTAACTAAGAGTAGTTGAGGCTGGGAACAAACGTCCGGCAGATATCTATAGAAATATATAGTAATTGAATATTTTAGGATGAACATGTCTATCGAAAGATAAAAAAGGTAATAATATAAGGGCAGACTAGATGGACTATGTGATCTTTATTGGTTTTCAATCTTCTATATTCCTATGTTAGAGCTCCAGCTGCCATACTAACAAAGACCCAAGGTCTCCCATGGGTTTATGCCTTTTAGACTTTGCTTACGGCAGGGCCTTTAACGTTCACTGTCAGAACATCGCCAATGGCCAATAATATTTAGCAGCATTATAAATCTTTGACTAATACTTTTACGGCATAAAAACCAAACCTATAAAACTGTATTAAAGATGTTATAGCTCTTGGAGTGTGGAGACAACCCTAATGAAATAAGTGATGCACTCTAGACTAGCCTCCTAGTGGTAACAACATTGTACAATAGGAACATAACAATTTAGACTTTTTTTCATATTGATTAGATCTGATCGTTGTATATAATGTAATATATATTTTATTAACTTACAGACAAACTTATTTCTTGTATGATATTATACAGAAGTATCTACTGCTGTTTCCTGGTGTTCGCGTTATAAGGTTGACTAATAGATACAGAGTTTTATATCATCAGCTATAGCAACAGTGGCACATGCATTACCCATGAAGTGTTGCATTTTGTAACTCACTCAATATCTTTAAAATAAGTGTGTTACTGCAGTTACCATGACATGACATTGACTCCATGGGAACACCATGTTAGTATTAGGAATGGTCAACAAAGCAATGTTTATTTTAGATGAGAGAATGAATAGAACCATATTTTATTGGCATCTTTGTTAGTTTGCAACATATATTTTATTGTCTATTGACAACAAATTGAATTTTTTTAATGGAATGTACTCTATTGGTCTAGTGTACTCTCTGACATGCCAACACAGTTACTGTTTGTCCTGGGGGAACGTATACCAGTTATCTTTTGGCTGCATCCCTATTGTTCTGCAAATAGATCATTCATTTGTTCAGACGATTGGTCACATCATTTGGGTTATGAATTGATTCATGTGACAATGATATCTGACCCGCAACATTCTGTAACTTGTGTGTGCGCAAAAGAAAACCTGTTATATGTTGTTGTTGTTAAAATCTTAGTCATACACTTTTCCTTTTAAAGGTTCCTGTTGTACAAGTGTTTTTGTGTAACAATACTTAACTTTTTTTAAAATTTTTATAACATGGATTTGCAGCAGCATTAAATATGACATTTAGTCCAATAATGAATGATAAGCCTGTGGAGAAGCTCCTTTAAAAATAGAGATCTCCTTGACATGTGTCATTTTAATTTGCTGCATCTGTCATCCCATTGACATAAATGTTAAGAAAGAAAATTGGATGGGAACATTGCTTGGACATCATATGTGAAAGATGAGAAAATGCTAAGCAGGGCCAGCTTCAGCTCTTTTTCTTTTGAAAGGCGCTGCCTCACTGATTCTGGCAAAGTTTGGAATTTGATTTTTTTCCTCTAGCCCCCACCATTCCTGAGTAATCAGTGCAGTTAGTTTTTGTTTTTTTTGCCTGATTATACTAATTGAGCTCTGCATTGTCAGGAGGGCGGTGTCAGGAAGGAGCAGGCAATAGATACAAAGGACTCTGATACTGTCCAATCAGAGATGGAATGTGTGAGAGCTCCGAATCCTGCCCCCTTGTCTGCTCTGGTATAAGACCAACAATATAACAGTAGATGCCTAATTAACATACCAGAGTTTTTTTTTTTATTTTATTTATTTTTATTATATTGGTCCACAATCTGAATGTGCCTCTCTTCATGGACTGGATAAGGGGGGGAGTTATTGAGGGAATGTGAATGAGTGGGACTGGTAGAGTGTCAAGGCTCCATGCAGTGGCTAAGGGATCGTTTCTGCTCTTTCCACTTTTGTGTAAGATGGCAGTGGTGCTAGCCAAGGGCAACATTTCGTGTGTTTACTTCTGTGACGGGTACAGCCATACTCTCTGTTGTTCACACCAAACACATTACATGCTGGCCATAGCTGATGACACTAGGGCATCAGAAAGAACCTGGTCCCAGTCACACAGACCACTGACGTAAGCATTGGAGCCAGTAGACTTGTCACTTTGTAATGTAAGTTTTTACTGAACCGTTTCTTTCATGATGACACATGGGAATGGAATTCTTTAGCTGTGAATGTTGTGTATGCAGGGAAAGGTTTCAAATCACCCCTTTACATATGGCTGTGTCCTGAATGGCTCCTACATTCACCTTTTATGCAGGCCTCAAGTCACTATGCAGTTTTTGGTCTATTGATCTTAAGTATTTTCAGTGCATTTTTCTAGTGCATTTATTGCATTTAAGTAAGTGTGTGCTGCAGTATGTATATGCGTATTTGTCATTTACTCCATAGTGTGACACAGCCAGCATGCTGTCCCATTACATGGCCGACTGCACCCATCTCAGTCATATGGATCACCTACCTCAGCCTCAAGGCAGTCAAGTCAGCCCTGCCCAAGCAAGGAAAGTCATGTAGTTCCTCCCATCAGTTATCCAGATGGCCAGGGCCCAGCCTACCACAGGGTCTATTCTTCAAGGGGGTAAATGGACCCACAAATTTTGCCTGTATTGGGCTTTGGAAATTCCTGATGGCTGCCCTGAAGATTGAAGATATTGGTCTAGACTAGACTACTACTCCCCCAAATCTTTATCTCAATGAAATGACCTACCAATATCTAAACAAGTACATGCTTATAAATAGGTTAACAAAATGTTTGGAGCATATAATGGAGTGTGTGTATACCTGAGTGCAGTATATGTATACTTATTCACAGTGTATATGAGTGTACATGTTTTATAGTATTTATAACCGTGTGCATCAATGTAAGTATATTGGTTGCTATATTCTGACTTCTAGGCCTACTAGCTAACAGTATTCTCATAAGCATGTGCAGCACAAAGTAGTTATTAACATCTTAGCTACCTGCCGACCTTCATACACTGAGTGAAACCGGCAAACTGTTAAGTATAATAATACATTAGAGAAACTAGTAAAAGCATTTTAAAATAAATTGTCAAGCTGCTTTTATTTTTTTTTCCTTTTCTGGAATATTTTGAAATGTTATCTTGTAAAAACCTATTATGGATAAAACTGGCTAGCTCGGAGATGCAATTTCTACTCCTCTGAATTGACGCATTAGCATCTTAATGGATCTCTAGTACTTAAAACTGGAGTAAAACATAACTTTTTTTTTATTGATAGATTTGGTAAAAAAATAAGAAACCGCCAGCAGACATGTATATGCCGATTAGGTGATGTAGATGGTTTCAAATGAATTACGAGAAGAAGTGCTTCTACTGACTAGTGAAGATTTTTTTTTTTTAATTTTTATGGCCATTATTAGTCAGTGCTACAGAACCAACCAAATGACTATTTGGGAGCTTTGTGACAAAGTTATATCTTCACTTACTCCCTCCTAGTAAAACGTCTCTTTATACAAGGGCATGTCTTAAAGGTATTTATAAGCACCATAGCATCATGGCAGTCATATATAGTGTTCGTATTCTAATTTTCTACTTAAGCGTGGGAGAAATGGTACTTGTAGCATTGTCAACCATGCAACATTTATTACTAGCACTACAATAGAGGGGATAAATAATTCACAGGAGTGAGACGTTGTACATGGTATACAGGTAACACTGAATGGAGCTCACAAGGTAGTTGTCATGTGGGAGACATAAACAGCATGAGTATGTTAGCACCTCATTATACTGTGTGCAGATGAATAATACAGCCTAGTTAGTATCTGACAAATGGAGCCAAACACTGTTAGATGTTAATTAGAGAAGAGCAGTTAAGCTGCTACAAGGCTATACAAGATGTCTTTGGGTCATGTTCATACTGTAGTACAAACATGAGAAAGCCGATTAGTGATGCAACGTAAATAGCGGTGTTTTAGAAATCATTACTAATGTGTGCTAGGAAATATGTGGCAGATTGTATTGATGAAACTGGTAGAAATTACATGAGCTAAGAACATGTGAAGTGTACTTGCACCTGAAGTCCTTGTGATCACTGTAACCCTTTACATTTTTTTTTATTTTTTTTTTAACCATTTACGGCAGGTCTTGGGGATCTAGAATGATGCATTAGCTAACCCTGCTTTAATGGGCATCCTTTCACCTATGATTATAAATGCAGCTGAATAATGGTAGTAGTATGTAAGCACTGTATGGTAATATTTTATGGTCATGCTGTTATTTTAGACCCTTTTTCAATGGATGGTAATGGTGATACTACAATGTACTTTTATGTAAGCAACTTTACTGAATATTTATTTGGTCACCTAGTAGCTGTCATGTGAGCATCATAATGTATGTATCTATAATTAGACATGGTTATCTGTATTTTGTATGACCACATATAAAATGATTGCATGACCAAATCTAAATTATTAAAAAAGAAATTCTCTAACCATCTTACTGGCAACAGTCCTTTGTCTTGATCAGTTGCCAATGGATATGACCATGCATATAGGACTTTCTGTCTAAAATCCATTGATTTCCTTATTGTGCCTGGTTTATCATGCATGTAATCTCCCTGCCTGATAACCAGGCCACAAATTAGGAATTATGGCTGTTTTTCTGACTATAGAAAATTCCTACATTCATGGTTGTATCTATTGCCAACTAGACAAAAGATCATCACCACTAAAAGTTTGCTAAAATCTTTAAAACACAAATTTTTAAAATCAACTATTATAAGTTATTTAAAACTAACAAATTTAATGGTAATGCCATACCTTGCCACCCGGATAAGTAAAGGCTAATGTGGCTATGATGCAACAGTCTCAAAAAAAATACAGACCTGTTGTATTTTTCGTTGCAAGTAACAAGTAATTGTGACTACTCTGCAATTTTGCACAACTACTAATCATAGAATTGTTATTTGTTGTGCAATTTGTTTGAAACTTTCTGTTTTGCAAATCATGTTGCCGTGTACCCCTAGAAACCCTGTATTTCAGAAATGGGGGAGAAAAAAAATCCACCGAACATTTACCATGAACTTGGACACTATTCCATTTTTGGAGCCAGTATATACTATTATTTGTCTCTCGGTGATCTCTTGAAACTAGGGAAGAATATGCAAATCTGACTTCCATGATGTAATTAGGATGCCAGTGCCTCAAGTATGCACACCAATAGAGGGCGCTGACTGAGAATGTGCAAGGGAGCGCCCTCTATAGGTTTGTTTGACTGAGACTCTGTCTTCCTAATTACATCATGGAAGATAGATTTGCATATTCTTCCCATGTTCCTTTGCACAGTGGAGCACTCATGGCTTAATAAGACTCCACACACCTAAATGGTGGTTCTCTCCTTATGGTGTGACGATATCCCCTCAACTCTTGAAACTTGTAAACCTTCAAGAGAAGTGATAGGCTATTGAGTCATGTAACTTGTTCATAATATTATTCTGAGTCATCTGTTGCTTGAAAGAAAGAAAAATAAGATGCCACACCTCTGTTGTCAACAAGATTAAGCCATACCTCGTGCCACCTGCAAGTAGACGTTTGTATATTTGATATCATCAGAGCTAGTTGCAATAATTCTGCAATCATTATTAGATCATTTTTCAACAGGATTTGTTTTCTCCATTTATGATCCTCAGAATTTTGAAGATTTTCAGTTCTAAAAAAACAAAAAAAAACTTGGTGGATGGTGTTTTAGCTATTGGTCAACTGAAGCAGTTGACCAATAGTAAAACGTTGAATTTTTCTACTGAAATCATTACAAAAAAAATGCTGTTACTTCTTGTGCCCAATGGGTTTGTTTCCCTTCACATAGTGCCCAACTAACGGGTTCAGAATCATTTGAATATAGTCTCAAGCACAGTGCTTCCCAACCTTTTCAGACTCATTGGAAAAATAATTTCCTCTGGACACCCCTACCTAATAATCATAATTAATAATAATATTATTATTATTTTTTTTTTTTTTACCAAAATACAAAAGACAACAGCAAACTCAAACCACACAGACTATGTTGGATGAAGGTATGTGGTTATTCTACCACCCAAAGTTTTGGGGCCTCTAAGGTATCTCCAGCACGGTGGTTTCTGTAGCCTGGCAATCTTTCCACCACCTATAAACAAGATAATTCAGTTAATGGGGACAGCACTATGATGCATATATAACCACTTGCACTGGTAGCAATAAAGGCTGTGTACACCTTAACAATTACATATATTAGTATTAAATTTAATGTATTTTGGGATAAAAATTACTTTTTTTTAATTTAGTTGACTTAAAGGGGTTGTCCCATCCCAAGGATCCTATCTATACTGCTTGTTAATGTGGATGTAAGACTTTTCCTAAATACACTGCTTCAGCAAAACTGCTTTGTTTGTCCACTATATCACTTTATTCAATTCTTTGTAGCCACAGCCCTGACTTAGCTGCTCATGAGTCAAGTGAAGTATCTGCTGCTCTCAGGGGGGAGGGAGGAGGGGCTAAGTGCAGGGGAGCGAGCCTGTGTTTCTAGCTATTCCTGTGTCTACACCACGTGACCTAGCTTCCTGTTAGCAGATAGGGGAGAGGAGCTGCTTTCATTTCTTCTGTTCTCCCAGTTATCAGGCTAGCTAATTCAATTGTGTTCATTATTATTATTATTATTGTGTATCTAATCCTCCCCTGTGTGGTATTGTGTGAAGAGGCGTGTATCTAATCCTACGGCGTGTGGAACTGTGTGTAGACACGCACATCTAATCCTATGGCATGTGGTACTGTGTGCAGACTCGTGTATCTAATCCTATGGCACGTACAACTGTGTGCAGACGCGCGTATCTAATCCTTCAGTGTGTGGAACTGTGTGCAGAAGTGCATATTTAATCCTCTGGTGTGTGGTACTGTGTGCAGACGCGTGTATGTAATCCTTTGGCGTGTGATACTGTGTGCTGACCTGTGTATCTAATCCTCTGATGCGTGTATCTCAGTTTGGATATCAGTGTTGGATTGTGGATGTGGAGTGACCGTGTGTATTGCAGTTGGAATATGAGTGAAAGACTTGCAGGTTTGTATTGGCTAAGGGGGGCATTGTGTTTGGAATGCTGTATCTCAGCAACGGTACGTCCGAGCGAGTTGGAGTGTCATCTTAAACCTTCCCAGATACCTGAAGTATCTCTGTACCAAATTTGGTGAAGATCGGTACAGTCGTTTGGTTTGCATTAGAGAACAGACAGACAGAAATTCATTTTTATAATATAGAGAGATAGAGAGATTACTAGCAGGAGGACCCAGCTTTGCACGGGTATATTTCATTTATTGTTTGTGTAGTGGCCCCATAAGAATTGCCCAGTTTTATACTGGTCTATTTTGTATGTTGTTTGTATGTGTGTGTTCATAAGCATCATGTGTATTTCATTTTGAATATCGGTGAAAAACCTGCAATCGGTTGTTATGGATACCTGGAGTAAAGCTGTGTGAATGTGACCTTGTGTAACAGTGTCTAACCCTCTGATGGTTGGATACCAGTGGTTGGATAGCCGTGTTGGATACACCTAGAGTAATGCTGTGTACATGTGGATTGACCATGTGTATGGCAGTTGAAATATTAGTGAAAGACTAATATTAGTGAAAGACCAAATATATAACATTTAACCTTTGACACAATAGCCTTGGACTCAGCCTGATGAAACTGTCATATATTCTATGTATTTAACAAAGTTTTTCAACTTAAAAAAAAAAAAAAGAAAAAAAAATCCCTGGATTATGTGGGAATTATGTGCTCTTGTACTGTACTGCTTACTTACTATCATTGCTGAGCAGTCATCAAATCTCACATACTGGCTATACAACAGCAGCAGACCTGGCAGCCTTTCCAGTTCATTTTACGAACACTTAAAAAGCTATGGGGTGTGAAAAAACTAGTTAGTTGTCTGGAGTGTGGTGGTATCTTGTTTTATTAGAAGTATGCATTCTGCATTTTATATGTAAAGAAATTAAAATAAATCTACAATACTGTAGAGAAAAACACTGCTATGAAAATGTATCTTCTATTACTCTAGAATTGTCAAACTTTGATTTATCTGCATTGATTTATAGAGGTTGTATAGGATTAAAAATATGGCTGCAAACTTCCAGAAACTGTACCACTTGTCCATATGCCATGTTCAGCAATCTATGAAAGGTACCGACTTGTAACTAGGGTTGAGCCGATCTTGAGATTTCAGGATCGATTTTAAAATCCGATTTCCGATAACTTTCCAGCCGATCGCGATCATTAAATTTGCTCGATTGCCGATCAGAATCCAATCTTTTCAGATCCCGATCGCTCAACCCTAGTCAATGCTTCTCTATGGGAAAAGTCACTTTTAGGGTTCAGCCGATCTTGAGCTAACCTCCAACCTCGATCCCACTGGAAAAGATCGGGATCGTAATTCCGATCGTGATCGTGAAATTCACTCGATAGCCGATCTTTTCCGATCCCGATTGCTCAACCCTACCTGTAACACCACTCACTACTATGGACAAAAGCTGAGCTGTTCCTAAAGAAAAGCAAGCATGCATTTATAATCTTGAATAATACGCACATAGTGATTCTTATAAGATGATTCTTATTGGCTGGCCAGAACAATAGTAGAAATTACTCTGCTGGTTCGACTGAACTACTGAGCATGTTGTGACCACCAGAATTTAACACATTATGTGGATTTCGTGAAAGAATCAAAAGAACATCAGGGAACACCATAGCAAGAGATGGTAGATGAAAAATAATTCTTAATTGTTGTCTTATGTGCAATATAACATAACATTTTTTCCAGTGGCTAAAAATCAGTCCATGGTCATGTGACAAGACAAGAGTTCTGTTCACTAAGACTAGACTAGACTGTGACTAGAGTGAGCCGTGCACCTATTTTATCACGTGACCATGGACTGATTTTTAGCCACTGGAAGTAAAAGATGAAGAAACCCACTTTTACCCCATCGAACCAAGTGTTGGGTTACAGTTTTGTGAAGTTTGTACACCACTGTCCTTGCTGTGTATATGGATTTTTTTCCAGTCGTTTTGAGTGTCTCTTGTCCCATTGGCCAGCTCATGTACTATGTAGCTTGTATACGCAGTACCTCTGCCCTCATCTTTCTGGAGACTTCAACTTCCAGTACATCAAGTCAGTGAGTTGTAGGTTCCTGAGTCCTGGTCACAATGGCTTGTGGGATGTTTGTAGTGACAGAAATTGTACTGTAACTGTTTTCAGTCCTCTTGAATGCCAGGGGGTTTTGAACAATAGACTTCAGGATTTATGAAAACCGATTAGTGCACTACATTGCAAATTTTTGCAGAATTGCTGTGTACTTTACCAGAGAACTATATATGAGACTACACTTAATAGGAGAGAGAGAGAGAAAATAAATAATATATATATATATATATATATATATAATCTGCACATGTGCATCTCTATGCCAGTGGTTATGAATGGCCAGCGATACATCCAGATAAGGCCTCAGAATAAATAACGACCTCAGATGAGACTCCAAAATAAAGACCCCAGAATAACCGTAGATTCTAGACCAGACTCCAAAATAAACATGGGGTAATTTGTCACATAATATTGATTTTTGTCTCTTTCAGTTTTCAGTATTTTTCCTATATTTTCAGTACAACGCAAGCAAACTTTTTTGAACATTATGATATAAACCAATATAGCCTATATGTGCAATGGGATCCAGCAGGATTCGTAGCTCCATTATATGATGAATCCTATAAGAGGGAGAGAAATGAAAACTCTGAAAGGAGATGTGAACAGAGTCTTATGTCCTGTACTAGGCTTGGAAACTTGTATGTATTTATATACATAATAAACTGAATCATTGCATGGTTACTAGCCTGCATCTTCCCTGCTGACTGCCTCAAAGTAGGCTCTAGTGCTATAGAGCATTGAGCAGCTACATGAGGCCAGGATGCTATCTGTGTGAGATGTATTAGGAAAGTAATATCTCATTTCAGCTTTGATCTTGATTTCATCTGTTTCCTAACAATATTATGCATGTCCTTCTGGAAATTGTAATAAATGCAGAAATTGTCAATTTTCATATTTGTACACACTTAAAAATAGCATTTAAATGAAGTACTATATATGCAGCATCCGCTGGAAACCGCTATACTTGTTTTGTGATGCTTATATTGTTTATGTGCCACTGTGTCTGTATATATGTATAGTTTCTTTTGCACCTTCCCTATAAGTTTGTTTCCCCCCTATTTTTAGGAGCGTGCTACTATGAAGATACAATCCTACTTCGTAGGACAATTTGGCTGGGGTAATGTGAGACTTGGTCTCCATAACCCAGCAGTGAGTGCTGCCTGAATGGTGGAGCAGGAAGCCAAAAGCCATCTGAGGACCCAGTTCTAGTTAAAAGTCCTGACTGTATGGTGGGCTTACATAGTCAGTGCCCTGTGGGCTATGCCTCTAGCTTTATTTGATTAAATTTTCTTGTAGTTCATTGTAGACCAGTTGTGTGGTATTATTACATATAGGTTCAATATGAGCCTGAAGCTGGGAATGGTACCACAACTGTGGAAAGCATCTTGTGTGGTACAGTTCCAAAGACGCCTCATCCGACGGACCTTAACAGCTACAGACCTGTAGCATTGACGTCCCACTTGATGAAGGTCTTAGAGACTGGTTCTTACACATCTCTGCCCTCTAGCGAGCTCAGTTATGGACCCTCTCCAGTACGCTTATCGGGTGAACGATGCCATCATCCAACTTTTACACAGAGCTCTTTCTCATCTGGAGAAACCAGGGAACATCTGTGAGAATAATGTTCTTTGATTTCTCCAGTGCTTTTAACACCAAACAGCCAGGACTACTGAGGAACAAGCTGGACCTTGTTGGAGTGGACCATCACCTGTCCTGTACTACCTCACAAACCAACCTCAGTATGTGAGAGCCTGGGTCTGTGTGTCTGTAATACGGGGGGCACCTCAAGGTACAGTTCTTGCCCCTTTCCTCTTCACTCTGTACACTGTAGATTTTAGGTGCAACTCATCTAGCTTCTACTTACAGAAGTGTTTGGGTGACTCTGTAAAATAGTAGGCATCACAGATGGAGATGACAGGGAGTACAGAAAATTAAAGCGGGATTTTGTGGATTGGTGGCAGCAGAACCAAATTATGATTAATTTTGGGAAGACCAAGTAGATGGTGGTGGACTTTTGCAAGTAGAGATATGCTCCAAAATCAGTGGACATCCATGGGACGGGCATTGAGATAGTCAACAACTATTAGTACCTGGCTTACTTTAATGGTAAGCTGGTAAGATCACCTAGATGTGCTGTACCGAAAGGGCCACAGCAGGCTCTACCTGCCTAGGAGGCTGAGGGCAGTTGGAGTGCGGGGGCACTTCTTAGGTCCTTTTTCAACTGTGTAGTGGCATAATCCATCTTCTTCGGAGTGGCCTGCTGGGGGAGTAGAATATCAACCAGGGATGGGAATAGACTCAACAAGCTAATTAGAAAGGCCATCTCTGTCCTAAGGAGCCCCCTGGACCCAGTGCAGGTGGTGAGTAATAGAAGGATACTGTCTGTGGTGAGCTCCTTGCTGGGGAATAACTTCCATCCAATGCATGAGACTGTGATAGCAATGGGCAGTACTGTCAGTGACCAACTGCTTCACCCCAAGTGTGAGAAGGAGTGCTATCTGAAGTCTTTCCTCCCCACTGTGGTTAGGCTGTACAACCAACACTGGGCTAAGCATAGATCACGCCATACAAAGAACTGAAAGATCCTTAAAGGGTATTCCCATAACTCTTCTGCTGCCTGCAGGGCTCTGTGTTCTTTTCACTTCCTGGATTTCTCGGCACATTGGTGGGCGGGGTTTCAATTGGTCTTCTATCTGCTATGTTTGCAGTCAGTAATGAGGGATTGGTTGTAAATGCATTACCACAGTATAAAGCTGATGTGGAAACTGAGCTGGATTTGAGTCAGCTTGCATTACATACAGAGGTAATGGACTCCTTATCTCAGCCCTTATCAGCCAAATTCGATTAAACCAGCTGATAATTGGAAAAGCTGAAGATAGACAGCACAGTAATCCCGAAGCTCTCACCTCCCCCCTCCTCTATCTGAGGATCTCTGTTGCTTGTCAGCCCCTCCCTCCCCCCTGAGAGTAGGCAGCTACAGCACTTGGGAAATGAGCAGATAAGCCCAGTGGCCATAGAACGCAGTGTCAACAATGAAATGAATAAATTAAGATAGCGGTCAAACAAAGCAGTTTTGATAAAGCAATGTATTTAGGAAAAGTCTTAAATCCACATAAACTAGCAGTATAGATAGGATGCTTTTCATGGGACAACCCCTTTAAGTTGTGATATCCTTCCTTCTATCTTCTCTATCTTTATCTTTTTATTTGTACCTACTGTCACTGTAATGACTCCACCGTGGCGCATTTGTATTATTATTGTATTATCTATGCTGCTGTAACACACTGAATTTGCCCATGGTGGGACTATTAAAGGATTATAACAGGCAATGTTTTGTTCTGTCTGTTGGACCGCTTTCAAACAATTGGATTGCCGAGGGTAGTGTAGTACAAAGTGAATACTGATAGAGTATAACTGTGACTTCTGCTGCAGTAAACTGTGCTAATATCCACTTGGCCGCAAACGCTGCATGAAAAGGAGTAAAATCCTATCTGTGAACTGACCTGGGTGCTACTGTTCTCCACTCAACCTTGAACTCTGCAGAGAGGAAGACATGACACTTTAGCAAGCAGTGCCATCCATACATTATTTACACCGTAACACCATCTTGTCCCCATGGGCAGCTGTGCCTGCTACTAGAGCTCAGTTCTGTTCACTTTAACAGGACTGAACCACACCTAGTGACCTTAAATGTAAAATGGATATCCTCATATATCAAAATAAAAAGGAAACCTAATTTGGTTTAGCTTTACTCAACTTGAAATCCATCACAAAGAGGAAGTAATAATATGGGAATAAAGACATAATTGGCCTTTCTGTTGTGTAGAGAGATTGCTTTGATTGAACGCCAGGAAATATGGCAGGGAAGTCTGGAATGAATACCTGTGGGTTGGTTTTGAGGTAAGCGCAGAATGAAAATGATGTTATAAACCATAATTGACAGCTTCATGGCAGATTCTAGTGAAGTTACATTATGACTACTCCTCAAGGACTGTCACTGTAGAACCTCAGTAAAAATGTAGAGAATTCCCTCTTGTAACTTGTTATGATGAGGCAGGATTGTAAATGTAAGATACAAAGCTTAAGATCATAAAAACCAGGTATTGATTTATTGTAAGTGGGCAAGGTGACAGTAGGTGATGATGGCCATTGTTTTCAATGGAGAATTGATGGGAGCAAAATCTTTTTAGCTAAGAGTTCCAGGAAATGGCAAATTTAATTTTGTTCTTTCCAGAAAAGAATTTATGACATAATCAATTCTTCTAGGAAAAAAAGGTTGAATATTGAGTTAACAAACGTTTTAAAATAGTATATCAGCTTGGTTTGCAATGTGAACATTTAGTCATATTTTGACCCTGTAGAATATCTGCCGCCTTTATTCTATGAACATACTGAACATTTTGTTCTTATAATGTCTATTGTTTGGTTTTTTGATTCTGACAAAACTTTAACAGTTGAGAATATGGCCTTTTTTTGACATAACCAACAGTGTCTTATGATTTTTAAGGAGAAGTACTAGGGCCAAGCATGTGCAAGAGACTGTGAGGGTCTGATTGAATTACTCTTCAGATGCATTGCCAGTATCTGCCAAGGTTATATGGTACCATGTTTGAGGGTAAAAATAGGAAATGTTCAAATAGATTCTGGAGTATTGTATCATACAGGAAGGTGTCTTGAAGATGGATTATGACAGTAGTTAAAGTAGAAGAAATGTGGAATTGTAATTACTATTAGGGATAGTAAAAGAATGATTGCCCAGTCAACATGCACCAAACCACACTATATGGTAACACACGCCTTTTACAAGGAGAACATCCAGTAATCTATTAAGTCCTAAATATTCAGAAAAAAAAAACAAGTGTAGGAAAAGAACATAATGATGACTAGAAAATGTTACTTAAACAAATATGCTAGGAAAGGAAACATGTTCTCTTTAACCTCTTGAAGGAGTTCTCTTATCTTAAATGGGAAATATATGCAAATCTGTTTTCCAGGATGTAATTAGGAAAACACTGCCTCTGTTCACTGCCTCTTAGTACAGCCCCCTTAACATCATGGAAAACAGATTTGCATATATTTCCCATAATCCCCCAGTGGAGCAAAAATGGCTTGTAGGTCCCCATACGCCTGCAAAGGTGCCCACTCCATAAATCTGTTTTGTTATTCCCTGACCCTGGTCTATAGTCTCTCACCCAGTCATACTAGTATCCCTACGCTGTGCTGATGAGATCCAACAGATCGAAACAGCGCTGTCCACAGCAGGGAATCTGTTCCTTTTGGAATAGAAATACTAGTTTGGCAATAATCCCTGTATCCTGTTGTTAGGCTTATTGAAAAAAGCCATGCATGATAAGGGGGCTGTCCTAAGAGGCAGCGAACAGAGGCACAGTTTTCCTGATTACATCCTGGAAAACAGATTTTCATATATTTCCCATAATCCCCCATTGGAGCGAAAATGGCTTGTAAGTCTCCATACGCCTGCAAAGGTGCTCAATCCCTAAGGGGTGTTGTTATCCCCTGACCCTCACCCTAAATGTCACTGTACTTTGGCATCTGGGAAAGTACTTTTGGCATCTCTAGAATTCTCATTGAAATGAATGGAGCTGTCTGCGCCAATATTTCTAGGTACACTTCCATAGTTTTTGAAGTAACTTGGCAGGGAGGTTGTTCCAAAAATCTTGGAAAATTAACCACTTTAGTGGAAGTAGACTTGCTTAAATTGTTCTCTCGTATTTTTGAAAGTATTCTTACTGTCGGGGAATGCCCCGGGGTAGATGCCATCGGTATCCGAATCTGGGAAAGATGGGTTATGTTACGAGCTCTGAGAACACAGAATACAGACCACTCACATTCTGTATATTAAAATTGTTATGATTTAATGGCGGGAAAAAGGTAGTTTAAATACATTACAGACAAAGAAAGTTTGTACTATTCTAATTAGTATAACATGATTGGTTGTAGTGTTACATGATAAGCCTGGCACATGACTATTGGCTGAGGCCTAATGTAACTTGCATCTCATTAAAACTTTCCAGAACTGGATAAGCTTTCTCATGAAACAAAGAAGAGTGAGCTGACATCCTCCACACTATGTTCAGATGTATATATCCTGGCAAGAGAGAGAAGGAGACATGCTGGGTGCCAGACTTCTCCCAGACTACAGCCTTGGAGATAACAAACAATAGCCTACAGAAAGTCTGTGCCTACATTCCTTCACACTCTGAGTGACCTCATCTCATAGTATTTGTGTTAGGATACAAAATGGATGACATATACAAAATGGAGTTCATGGAACAAAATGGAGTATATACAGTAGAGATACATGACTATACTTGCCCCTCACATTACTATGGAGCATATTGCACACCTGCCTATAGGTTTTGCACAGTACTGTATATACATTACATTTACATGCATACAAAGCAATAGCAGCAAAACAACAATGCTGTAAAGCAACTAAGAATCCTAAGGGAAAAAAAGCCCCATTTTTAAAGAAAAATATTCTGGCACTTGATACCATAACAGGTTGCTCGACAATTCCAACTTTTCACCTTTGCGAAGGATAAGTAATATATGTCTGATTGCTGGAGATCTTAACACTAGGACCCAGACCCCCACTGATTGTGAGAAAGCGCCTCCAGTGTTCTCCATTTGAAAGGAGCAACAGTTGCACATGTGTTCTTCTGCTCCATTCACAGTCTGTGTCCTAGTGAATATACACATTTGTCTAATCTTACTGCAGAGAAAATCAACTTTTATACTGTATGCAAATGAGCTGCTGGGCAAACCCAGATGCCCGTTCCTGTCTTATCTAAGATAATATACCAAGTGCTTGCCACTACAAGTACTTGTGGTCTATGCTTTCCTCACACAGTATCACTGCCCACCCTGTACTTCATTTGTCTTCAGTAGTGAGGAATGAAACAAAGAAATATTTTAATGGGTTAACTCCATTTTTTGCTATAATGATAGTATGTGTGGTCATTTCTATCTATATTAGAATGTGGCCATAGCACCTTGAAATGCATTAGGAACCTTGGATGTACGTTGCAGTATTTTATTATTTATATTGCTACTAATTCAATTTGTGGCTCTGTTATTCAAACTGCACTAAATGTTATTATGGCGAAGATGAAGTCACTAGCGTGATGTTCTGGAGGTTTAGTTTCTTCAGTTCTGATATGTTATGCTGCAACAAGGCCTATAATTGAAGCCGTGACTGATCTAGAGGAAGTATTCTCACACATTATTGAATTAGTAAAAGAGTGGTATCCTAAAGATACTAATAGGGATCATGGTAAGCCTGACAGGTACAGGCTCATGGGGTCTGTATGAGAACACTTTCTAATCTTTTTACTCCAGAACAACATTGGTTCTTCCTTATTATTAGTGTGCTTAATTAATTTTAGTTAATAATAGGGAGATCTAATGGAAAAATCGATGAGCCTGGAGCAAACCGTAAATCAGTTGTTATACATTGTGTGTGCAAAATAAACAAATATTTTTTTTATTTTTTTTTATCATAACACGTTTTCCTGATGCTGCATCTGCAACTAGAAATTATATATTACTAGCCTCTGCCCACGACTTCATCTGCGTGTTGTTGGCATTAATGATCTGCCTTTATTCAGCAAATTGCTACCGTCGATGGTTCGCCTGCTCTGGCAATTTGGCAGCTCTCAAGCTGTCCTGCTGCTGAACTTGTTCCTCTCACCATGCCTGTGATTGTTCTGGCATCTGAGCAGCTAGCTGGGTTGCCATATAATGAGTGTGTTGTTGGCATGGATGATCCGCCTACTCCAGCGTTTCAGCAGCTCTCAAGCTGTCCTGCTGCTGAACTTGTTACTCACGCCATGCCTGTGATTTTTCCGGCATCTCAGTAGCTGGCTTGGACGCCATATAATGAGTGTGTTGTTGGTATTGATGATCCCTCTCAGCTCCACTTGAGGAGAACTCTGTTGACTTCTGGCTGCCTTCATAGCTCTTGATATGTTACAATTTTGTGACATGTTGGCAAACTGTTAATTTTGATTAAAGTGTTTTGCCATCCAGTCTGTCAGCACTGGAGCAGATCAGATAATATGCAAATGTTTGTACACTATGGACTAGCTGTGGGTTTACATAGAAAGATAACAGACTTGGCTTTAACGGCAATCTCCAATTAACTGAAATAATGCTGCTGCCAAGAGCAGTGTAATATAGTATGTGAACATGAATCCATAACAGTCGTGAAGCCATGTCATTTACGGGGATAAAAAGTAGCCTATGTGTTAAGTGAGTTTACAAACTATCTATGTGCCAAAATTCATTTCAAATTTGTGTGAAAGAGTAACAAACACACAAACTTTCACATTTATAATATTAGTAGGACCTACTACTGTATATAATTTGTATATACTGTATTTATTATATATTTAATGGTGTAAATGGGCAGTCTGAAAGAGTGGCTGATGGTAGATGGTAAATCGGTTGTATGTTTCGACTGCCTAGTCTAAGTTTATACTACCTATTAGTTGCCCCTCTTTGAGACAGAAATTGACATCACAATGGAAGCCTGAAACCATCAGCCAGGAAATTCATTTCACCATTAAAGTATCTTGCATCTTTCTGTAATTTGGCATATTTATGGTACATGCGTTTTTTTCTTCTAAGAGACACACCAATTTTTTTCTCTCAAACTTATATACAGCAAGATGCTCAATTTAGCTCAGGGGGCACACTTCAAAGACAGAGGGCAACACGGTGGCTCAGTGATTAGCACTACAGCCTTGCTGCACTGGAGTCCTGGGTTCGAATCCCGCCAGGAACAACATCTGCAAGGAGTTTGTATGTTCTCCTCGTGTTTGCGTGGATTTCCTCCCATTCTACAAAGACATACTGATAGGTCAAAATGTACATTGTGAGATCTATATGGGGCTCAAAATCTACAAAAAAAAAAAAAAAGACCTACTGATAGGAAATTTAAATTGTGAATCCTACTTGGGATAGTTGACAATATCTGTAAAGAGCTGTGGAATATGATGGCGCTATATAAGTAAGCTAAATAAATAAAAACTTTCTTTAGAATATTTGTCACTCTAATGTAATATTCACATAGCAGCGTTTACAAGAGAGGGTTGAACATACTAAGCCGTTAACCCATTTATCATTGAATGTGAGCCCCTGTGATGTTTTTGGCATGTACAATATTCATACTGCCTGGTGTAAGTTTATGATATTTTAGCATGACTGTGTTTTAATTTTAGAAAAACTAATACTTTACCATTGTTGTTATCCACATGTGATTTCTCCTAGAAATGATCAGAGTAGCATGTATTTTCCAGGAAGTATTGCTCGTTTCTCACACTCCTCATTGTTCCAATAAGATTAAACATATGATAAAGACGTTTGGAAGGAAATAACGGCCAAAGGATCGAGAGCATTTATTTTTTATTGCTCTAATATTTTCTGTTCACTTCCTGCAGCAAGTATTCCCTTAGGTTCATATTCAGAAACTGCAAAAATCTATTTGTCTATAGTTCAGAGTATGGATATTATCCGGGTGCTATCCTTTTTTCACTAATCTGTTACCAATAGAAAAAAATAAATAAATGGATTCTAAACATATGAAACATGAATGTTAAAACAGACAGTGTGACAACATCAGACATGCACAGTGCTGAGCAGCAGTTAGCAGCAGCAGATAGTGAAGCCCATTGATGGAAAGCAATGCTCCTAAAGCCCATTAATGGAAAGCAGCGGTCCTGAATAAAAAAATACATTAACTGTGCTGGCAGCCCTACATGGTACTAAGATTTAGTTTATATCTCAATTTTGTGCTGACAAAGTCCCTTTAATTTCCATAGTATTACTTCATTAAAGCGACTATCATAGGCCCAATATTCTTATTCTCACAGCAATATAAGGTAAATTTGCGTGAGTAAAGCTGGCCAGATACATTAGATGTATACTGAACCTGCCAATTTCAATGAGATCAGAAGGCCATCTAATCTGTATGGGGCCTCCCAACTCTCCACGACAGATGTCTGGGATATAAGGATCAGGCAGTTGTGCTTCAATAGTCCGATCATTTTGTTCTATGGGAGATGAGCCACTACCAGAGGTGGCAGCCACTTTCTACCTTCTCCCAGTTCAGTACATGTGCACTGCTTGGCTCATATGTGGGTAAATGTATGGGGAAGTCGGGTGAGATAACTGTTAATGTCAATACAAAGCATATCTATTGCTTGATAATGGTTTACCTAGTTCTGGAATTGAAATGACTTTTACCTAGTGAAATAATGGCTCCAATATTGCAACATCAGAGATATCCATAAATAGAACCAGATAAATAGGCCCCATTCCCATTCCTTCCTGGAGTAGCAAAATGAACATTTGACACGCAGTAAATAGACGGTCATTAAGTAGGAAACAAAGAGATTATAGCTCATGCATTGAATCTATAAGTGGCAGGAAACTTGGTTCCTTTGTTGTAGTACAGTACAGTCTTACAGGAGTCATACCTAAACCAAAACGGTACAAATTCCATTTCAAGAAAATATATATCGGCTACATTGTCCTGATCCAATTGCCTTGACATGCTGGTATAGATGAAGCAGACCTTGCATTGTGACAGAAGAAATATCATGTGTGAAGTTTTGTTGTATGTAGCAAAGTTACTAAATTTGATCATTAAATTCATATGTATAGTAACTAAAGCCATAATGCAATATGAAGTTCAGAAAATATTACATTCAGTATCTGCATTTTTCCCATTGCAAATAGGGTGTAGCTGCATGTTTTGTATTTCGCATTGAGAGATTGATACGGACACATTTGTTTCTCATTGTTAGAGGGGACCTTTGAATTTTTTTTTTTATACATAAAACTGCAGGTAAAGTTAATGCATTATGTTTATTATAAGACCCAACATAGACAGTATACAGCAGGGGTTGGCAACCTTCTTTATATAAGCTGCCGATTTTTATTTATTTATTTATTTAATCAAAGATGAAGTAGTCAGTGTGCAATTCAATTATTATAAGGGTATCGACCCTTACGTGAAATTCACAATACAACCAATGAATTAGATTATTACATTTAAATTTCAATGAGATTCATGAACCTGACTTTTTTTTTTTTTTTTTGCAAAGGAGATTCTTCTGATGGATACAACTTTTAGCTAAAAACCAGGACTCTAAGTGATCTGTAGTAAGCCTGTCTCGGATGCCCCTTACACAGCCCAGTCTTTTTGTTGAATACATCTATCCAAATCTGTCCAGCCTTGACTGCAATTGCATTCAAGGACTAGAAAACAAATTGCTAACACGATCATTTCCTTCTGACTAGCTCAGGGCCTGGACACTAAGATATTACCCCTAATGCTTTCTCCCCCTTGGTGCCCTCTCTCCTCTGACTGTGTTTCCATGGCCCATGAGCGAGAGATTGCCACTTGTGCAGCTTAAAACTGCTCTGTGTTTAAATCGGCAGAGAGTCCTCTGCCAGGTAGATATGGCTGAGTTGCCAACTTTAGCACTGGTACCAGGGGCTGCTGACCCCTGGTGTAGAGTCATAAAACATCCAAAGATTTAAAATAAATGTCACTATAACACTATGCTCATATAAAAACTAAAGTATGAATGCTCCTCTCTACATATACCTAAGTCTTTGGGCTCTTATACACCGGATGACTAATATACCGAGGGAACATTCACTTCTGAATGTTTTCCACTGGTTGGCTACGTTTACCGATTGACTAGCCAAATAACCGACCCATGTAAGGGCTTGTTGGCTTCACTCAATGCCTTCTGTGCAACTATGATAGAAGGTCCAACAGTGTCTTACTTCTCCATGTTGGCTTACAGATCTGATACAAATATATACTCTTGACACCCATTTAGACACTTGTTTTTTAAAAGAATGGATGAATACATTTCATGGTAACTTACAAGGCTGAAGATAAGGGTAACACTATGTGTATATAATGACGTTCCGCCAGATGTCCATTCTTTTTCATTGAAACCACTGGATGAAAAGGTTAAACTTGCAAGACTTTTTTGTCTTAAGACTTTTGATGGACTGTGACAGAGTCTCCGAATGTAGACTACGACACAGATGGGAACCCAACCTGTTTTAGTTTAAATTAAAAAAAAAAAAAAAAAAAAAAAAATCAGAATTCTTATTGGAAAGTAATCAGGTTCCTGAATAATGCTGGGTGATAGAATCAAAAGTCCTTTTTTTGCACTGCAGGATTCATAAAGTGGAATTTGAGAGTTGGACCAACCTCAGAAACGGAAACACTATTAAATCCTCTCCATCTTTTCGCTTTCTCGTTGTTTAACTTCCAGTCAACAAGTTAGGCTATTAACATTTACTGTCAAGCTTTGTGGATATTACAGGCACTTTGCTGTTCTGTTGTGTTATAAATCTATGACCAATTGGTTGAGTCTCAAGTGCAGTTTTCCGCAGGCCAAATGATTTAGTCAAGGAGTTAAGCAAAATGTATTGAGAATGTAACTAGCACTTGACGAGTTTAGATTTATAGGTAGCCTTAGTACTATGTTGGTGGTCGTCTTGCAGTCATATAATGTAATGGGTTGAGCCTATATTTATAAACTAGAGCTCCTTGGTAGATCTGCAGTTCAGGAGACTAGTAACATTTTACATCTTCCATTTTTTTTTTTTATACTCTTCCTAAGTACAGCATAAAATTCTACAATTTGCTACATTTTTACTAAACTCCCAAGTATCTAGAATAAAGAGAAACTGAAACCCCTTCCTTTTTTTTTTTTTCTCTTATTGATGGGATTGCCTATAGACAATTGCAAGTGCTCTGGCTCTTCCCTGGAATTGGCGCCTATTGTCTCCGCTTTAGCCATGATTTGTTATTTTCAGTCTATTATTTTTAGCCTCTCTTTGCACCGATAGGTTCCCCTGTTTTTGCTGATCTGAAATAACTTGTACCTATCCACTTAAAAGGTCATAAATGTTTGACTGACTGCAAGGACCATTTACTCTAACAGGGTAAACCAAGCACTTAAAACATCTAGTGTATCAGTATCACAGAGAGTAAATCTAAAATATAACTTTTAATGATATTCAAGATAAAAAAAACAAAAAGTAAACCCCCCAAATGTGTAACAAAAAATGTGAGACAAAGTGTGTATCTATATATATGCACCCAGAGTAATGGTATCTGGGTGTACTGATGCACTTCTCTCACACAGTCACCAATGGTCAAAATTTAAATCGCTCAATATTAGATGATATATCATGTATGGAGAGGTGGGGCGTAACCCACTAGCAAACACTTAGTATATGCTTGGCTAGAGCACCAAGACATCCTCCCCAATATTGTCAATTCTGGGATATATGGTATAAAGCACTGCAGTCAAGAGCACACATATGATGTCCAATTGTACAGAGACACACTGTCTATAGTTCCCCAATCAAGCTAGCAATGCTCTGTACTGACGGTGTTGTCTGTCTAAGCTGGACTTGTATGACTATGTATATGGCAAAGCCTAGTGTTTGATATCTGGCCTGTCCACGGACATTACATGCTTATCTGCCCATCTGCTTATTAAAACTATCCCTGAATTCTTCTGATAGATAAGTTGGAGAGGAACAAAAGGTGCAATAGCGAATGGTCTATGTGATGCTATATCAGTCTATCCCCATGCACGAAAAACAACTCCTCATCTTGGGATGTATTCACTCAGGTCAGAGTGAGTGAGTATATGGTCAGAGTAGAAAACTCTCTGCACTGGAATTATCTCTCTTTATTTGTATATACAGTATATATCCCCTGAGTTTCTTTAGGATGGTTACCATAAGGAACATTGGCATGTTCTTAATGACTTGGCATAGGTGCTTGATACTTTGAGAGTGTCATACACCTGTTATGGACCTTATTTACTTGACAAATACAGGTCAGTGGGATAATGGCTTATATGGACAGTTCTGAAGATGTCATACCTTTACTTTCACTAGTGGATAATTCCACATTAATTCTATAAAGAAGAATAATTTAAATTAATTAACCACAATTGATACAGAATGTCCTACATATCCAACTATTAGTAAAATATTTTACGGCAATGAAACAGAAGTGGTGCTATTTCTCATTAGGGAGAGAACTTAGACCATGCATGTCCTGCTAAGAATTCTGGATTATTTGAATGTGTAATGTAAGCCGATGGCTGGTCAGGTAATGGAGGGGGTGTACATCTCACCCAGACTACTAAGGTGGGTGAGATGAGAAAACTCCAGAAAGAACATTTCTCAGCAGATAACTATTTTCTGCTGAGGGTTATTTCAAAGTTCCAGTTACTGGGCTAGATTTTTAGGAATGGCAGGTAGGATTGATAGTGGGACCTGTCATTCCACCCCCCTCCAGTCCACACTTTGGGGATGTGACGGCAGCGACTCAACTGCAGGAGGCTTAAGAAGTTTCTCCAGTAGCAAGACTTGGGCAGAGCTTGGCTGGAGAGTGAAAGAGAGAGGTCATATTTTTGGAGCTGTGTCCTGAATGACTCAACAGGCTTGTGATTTCTATTACTCTAGCTGAGGTAACCTATTCTATGTTTAGTTAGAGCCTAGCCGGGCAGGTATTTATTTTTGTATTGTTTCCTTCTGTTGCTGCACTACCTTTTTGAGTGAAAATAAACTCGACTTTTGTTTTTGGACTAAAGAAATCTGGACTTTTGTGTCTATGCCACCCCACCTAGCAACCCCAGACCCTGACAGTAAATATCACCTCATTGGTGACGAAGAGGTGACACAAGAGCATGTTCCTCTTTTCCACCAATGAGGTGTTTGCATTGCATACTGCAATGAAACCATAGCAAAAATATATATTTAAGTACAACTTTATGACTTTTAGGTATTAAAATGCAAACACTGAAATCTCAACATAGAACTAAGATACTTAAAGGGGTTTTCTGGGTCTAAGAAATTGGGACTAAAGGCAGAACATGCTTGTTATATGAATAAACATAATTTAGTACTTTTTATGTATGTTTGGACCATTTTTACCATTCTTCAGATTTTCAATCTTATGCAATACTTCCTGGTTTCTACCTAATGGTTGTGGGAGTGTCAGTACTTCTTTTTTTTTTTTTTTTTTTTATATGGCACACATTGTTCAAAACCACATGCATTTTCCCTGTATGATGCCAATGATACAGAATTCACATCTTTTCAAATGTTGCATGTCTTCCTTGTCTCCTTTCTCTCCTATGCATTTACCATGCTGCCAGCCATAAAACTTAGGCATTATCTAGATGTGTGAACCAGGTGCTGGTATGTCTGGTGATCAGATACCAGCCCTCGCCTATTCCTGTCTGCTCTCATAGTCAGTAAACTTTAGAAAATTGCTGCTTTCATCCGTGATGACATCACTCTCATGGTGGCTGTGGCTAACAACTGATGTCATATACACGATGAATGGCACATGATCATCACCTGTAAGGAAGTGATTGCAACAGGGATTGTGTTGGACATACAGTCGGAAAAAGGTCAGGACAGTTTAATTTGGTCTCGATTAGACCAAAAAAATGTGCTTAAATATTTCTATGTGGAAAAAAAAAAAATCTTGGAAAACCTTTTTAAGACTTAATGGGATATTTGGCGGGTCACAGCAAACTGCCCGCTATCCAAATGTCTTTCCTTTTAACCCCTTAAGGACTAGTGGTGTGTTTTATTGGCGGCCATTAATGGCTTTATTCTACAGTTCTGTGCTTGTTTATGGGACCAACTGATGACTGCCATAGTTGTCACTTGTCTGTATTTAGCTTGATGATGCTTCCCGTCACATCTCAAGGATCATATCTTTACTGGTAGCTTATGTAAATTGAAAACTTTTTCTAAATATATTGCTTTAGAAATGCTGCTTTGTTTTCCTGCTATGTGAACTTATTCCTCCCATTGTGTACACATCATTGCTATAACCATGGACCTGTGAGATAGAACAAGTGATTTCACTTACTCAGTTCTGGTAGAACAATTAGTTCAGCTAATTGGAGATTACTGATTAAAGCTGAGTCTGTTATTTCTCTATGTAACCACACAGATAACACTGAGTAATAATAAGTAATAAGCATCAGCATAAGTATTGTGATTCCCATTCAGCAACCTGGGGAGGAAGGGGGGTAGAAATACAGAAAGAGAGAAGAGAGAACAGGCAGACTGCTGAAACAAGAGGATGGGAAACCCCTTTAAAGTGCTAAAAATAGATTCCTACCTAAGGGTGTATTCACACGGAGATTTGTGGTACTGTTTTTGCCACAATAACTTGTGTAAAGAATGCGTGCTGAAATTAAGACTCCCATTGACTTCAATGGGATTTTTTTTTTTTAAAATACTCGTGTTATTTTATGTGTGTGAAAAAAAAAAACACAACAGCAAACACGTCAGAAAACGCACCAGAAAACCTCTTCACGCCAAAATCACGTCAAAAAACGCCTCGCCTATTTTTACACGTGCAAAAATCAATGCCCAAATCAGCGCCACTTTATTCCGTGTGAATGCACCCTAAGGGCTCATGCACACAAGAGTTAACGCGAGCGTATTTTAGCATAATACACGTGTATAGGATACAGGGGTGAGCCTGCTCCTTTCGCCGCCCGAGGCTAACTGCAGAAAGCCACACCCCCCCCGCCGGGAGGAGGGGGTGGATCGGGGGCGTGGCCGGGCGGATCGGGGCGTGGCTGAGTGAAGGGGCGGGGCTTATTCCCGTTCGCCGGCAGAGAGTAGGCCCGGAGACTGCCTGCGCTCTGCCTGAGCGTGAGGGGAGGCTGCTGGAGCAGCGCTGCTCCAGTGGCCTCCCCAAACCACCGCTCGGTGATAAGCCAGTCCAGGACAGCTTGTCCTGGACTGGCTTAGTTTAGCAAAAATGCCGCCCTCCCTGAGGCCCTGGCATAGTGCCGCCTGAAGCGCTCGCTTCAGGTCGCCTCATGGGAGGTGCGGCACTGATAGGATACACATGTAAAAATAACACTTCCAATGACTTCAATTAAATCTTTTACACCTGTAAAAAAAAAAAAGTGTCAAAGTGATGCGTTTTTTTACATGTGTGCACAAGCTCTAACAGTTATAAAGTCGTGTGTTTTCTTCTACAGTCCTATAAATTATATAAAAGGTTAATCTAAACAGATTCACAGATTTGCTCCATAATTCTTCTTGGTAATAGGAGAAACAATGTTAGAAATCCTCCCTAAACCAGAAGATAATAAAAGCATTCTTGGCATGAGAACTTTCTTACATTATGTGAGAGTTTGGATCCTGCTTCAGGTAAAGATACTTCAGACATTGTCTCTTAGTATTGTCTGTCTGGCATGGACATGCCAGTATCTACAGTGTCATTGACTAATCTTGACAAGACTAGAGTTTGAGAAAAACAAATCCCAGTATTTGGAGACTGGCAGACACAGCAGCACAGAGACCGACCTGTTAGATGAGAGTCCCTCGGGCTGCGTTTCATGTTCATGAAAGACATGCTTTTTTGTCATAACTCAACTTGTGCCATGGGGAATTTGCCAAAGCAAATAAATATTAGTAGAGGAAAATATGACTCCTTTAATAGAAGCACAAAGACATATCATTTTATCCTCATTCTTAACTAGGGTACTAATATTTTACTTTTCTTTTTTTTTTGTTAATCAAGAAACAATTTGGCCTATTAAATTCTATAAACACGTTGTGTTAATGTACATGATTATTATTTTTAATGCATTTTTTTTTTTATTAGATATGGA
This sequence comes from Leptodactylus fuscus, assembly GCF_031893055.1. Taxonomy (NCBI): domain Eukaryota; kingdom Metazoa; phylum Chordata; class Amphibia; order Anura; family Leptodactylidae; genus Leptodactylus; species Leptodactylus fuscus. The sequence goes on along the minus strand of NC_134269.1, from coordinate 164,859,147 downwards.
TTTGGGGATGATCTTGAGTAGTTGGATCAAAAATCCATTTTGCCAGGTAATGTTATGCTTGTAGCTGAAATATTCTTCTAATTGTAGTTCATCATAGCCAATTCTCTTGTTATGTCCTAGAACTCACATATGGCAAGGTTATATTTATTTATATTCCATGCCATATGAGATACACATATCTTAAGATGGAGAATTAACGTTCTTACAACAAACTTTTCACTTTTTTTTTTTAACCCCTTCCCTCCATGGGAATTTTTCAATTTTCATTTTACTGTACCTTTTTGACTCCTCCTTCTGCCTCCAAAGACCATAACGTTTGTGTGTTGTTTTTTTTTTTTGTTTGTTTGTTTTTTCCTGCTCTGAGCCATATAATGTTTGTGGGAAAAATTGTTCTTCATGATGCTACCATTAATTATTCTGTGCAATGTACTGGGAAGATTGAAAACAAATTCAGAATAGGTGGATTTGAAGAACAAGTGCATTTGTGCGTCCTTCTAATGGGCTTTGTTTTTACAGTGTTCACTATGTAGCCAAAATGACATGTCACTTGGATTTTATGTTTCGGTACAATTTCGGGGATACCAAATTTATATGGTTTGATTTACATTTTAACCCCTTAAAAAAATCCAAACCTGTGTATAAGAATTTTTATTTCTAAAAGTCGCCATATTCTGACACTCGTAACTTTTTTTTTTATACTTCCATGTACGGTGATACACAGGGCGTCTTTTTTATGGGACCAGGTTTACTAATTAGTTATACCATTTTGGGAAATTGCTATTGTTTTGATCTCTTTTCATTAAAATTTTTATCAGAGGCAAAAACGGCAGTTTGGCACTTTTGAATTTTTTTTCGTGATAACTAATGTGTATCTGTTTCACAGTAAAGTTCTTTTATACATGTTTTAGGGAAAGGTGGGTGATTTGAATTTTTGCATTGCAAAAATCTGGCAGTTCTATTGCCATCTACATAGAGTAGCCTGCAGTAGAATTAATTGAATGACAGGCCTGGGAGCCTTCACAAGGTTCCCAGCTGCCATAGAAATCGTACGCCAGCCCTGGAGCATGCTCTGGGTGCCTGCAATCCCCGGGAAAATGACACTTCGGTCAGCTCTGATGGAGGTGCCAGAGGGATTAATGCCCGCGATTGAAGTGGGCACCGATCACTGGTATTAGCACTGGGTGTCTGCTGTATAAAACAGTAGACACCTGGTGGCTATGATGTCTGCCCGGCACTCGAGCAGCCACCATCTTTAAACAGCCGGCATCCGCCATACTAGTACAGCGGATGACAGGAAAGGGTTAAAAAGTAGCAGTTTATTTTTCTATTGACATTTATTGTTCCATATAATATTAGTCGAAAATCAGTTCTGCCTTGGGTTTTTGTATTTCATTCTCATGGCACGGTACAGTGATCATGACCTTTTATACTGTGGATCTCTACAATTATTATGGCAATACCAAATTTATACAGTTTTTATGTTTTATTACGTTAAAAACTTTAAACTTTTAGAAATTTTAGATTTTATAAATCATATCAGGTATAATAAAACAGTAAAACTTTTTGGTTAAACTCAAAAGGCACAAAGTGCTTAACATTTTGCTGAGTGTAGCAGCAGGAAAGATAATTATTTGATACACTGGCGATTTTGCAAGTTATGTCAACTACAAAGAATGGAAAGATCAGAATTTTTTATCGTAGATACAGAATTTCGAGAAAAAAAAAATCCAGAAAATCACATTCTATGATTTTGAAATAATTAATCAGCATTTTATTGTATGAAATAAGTAAAAGATCACCTACTGACCAGCAAGAATTCTGGCTCTAAAAAAACCTCTTAATTCTTCTTTAAGAAGCCCCCTACTCTGCACTGTAGACACCTGTGCACCTGTGTCGACAGGTGTGTTTTTTTGTTTTGTTTTTTTTTACAGGTAACAAGTTCATTCACACTCCAATCTCTCCCCCATGAGCAAGGCCAAAGAGCTGTCTAAGGGCACAAGGACCTGCACAAGGCTGGGATGGGCTACAGGACAATAGGCAAGCAGTTTGATGAGAAGGCAACAACTGTTGGCGCAATTATTAGAAAATGTAAGAAACACAAGATGACTGTCAATCTTCCTTGGTCAGGGTCTCCATGCAAAATCTCGCCTCGTGGGTAAGAATGATTCAGAGAGAGGTCAGGAATCAGCCCAGAACTACACGAGAGGATATGGTCAATAACCCCCAAGAGAGCTTGGACCACAGTCTCCAAGATTACCATTAATAATACACTACATTGTCATCGGTTAAAGGTCCAAGATTGTTTGAAGTTCACCAATGACCATCTTTAAGATCCAGAGGAGGCATGGGAGAAGATCATGTGGTTACATGAGACCAAAATAGAACTTTTTGTTATCAACCTCACTTACTGTGTGGAGGAAGAAGGATGAGTACAACGCCAAGAAAACTGTCCCAACTGTCAAACATGTGGTTGGAAGCATCATAATTTTGGGCTGCCTTTCTGCAAAGGAGACAGGACGACTTCACCATTGGGAGGACGAATGGGGCTTTCAGTAAGAACATTGAAGATGAGTCATGGCTGGGTCTTCCAGCTTGACAATGACCTGCAACACACACCTAGGGCAATTAATGAGTGGCTCTGTGAGGGTCAGTTCACACAGTTTTTTGGCGCTGATTTTGAGGCTGAATCCGCCTCAAAATTAGCCTCCAAAAATTCCTCGGAATAGAACTCTATTGGGAGGCATTTTTTGGAGGCGGATTCAGCGTCAAAATCAGCGCCAAAAAACTCTGTGCTCTGACTCTAAAAAGTGTTTCAAGGTCCTGGAGAGACCTACCAGTCTCCATACCTGAACAAAAATCTTTAAAGTGACTTGAAACTCAATTTAGCCCAGTGACAGCCGAAACGTGAAAGATCTGGAGAAGATCTGTGTGGAGGAGTGGGCCAAAATCCCTGCTGCAGTGTGTGCTAACTTGGTCAAGAACTACAGGAAACATCTGACCTCTGTAATTGCAAACAAAGGTTTCTGTATCAAATATCGTGTAAAATACTTCATGCAATAAAATGCAAATTAATTATTTAAAAATCATACAATGTGGTTTTCTGGATTTTTTTTTTTTTATGTCTCACAGTTGAAGTGTACCTACAATAAAAAATTACAGAACTCTCCATTTCTTGTAGGTGGGAAAACTTGTACAATTGCCCATGTATCTAATACATACTTTCCCCACTGTATGTTGTTAGCATTGCTCATAATATTGTAAAATAATTTATTTTAAAAATAATGTGCAAGTAAATCAAATGAACAAAATGCTTAAAGACATTAGATCTAAAGATTAGTCTTCTACAGCATAAGATTGTCAATATTAGTCCAAGTCAGACTCACATGTACGATACTAGTCATGCATCATTTACATAGGCTTAAACAAGATTGTTCCCTCAGGGAAATTGCCCATGTGCCTTGCTATGCTATAAAGTTGTCATAGCTTGGATGTCTGATGTCTATTCATTATACTAAGTGCTATGTAATACAGAATTTCCTTTGGATTTACTTTCCCGAGACTCCAATGGTTATCCAATTTTCAATTTGAAAGCATTACTTTTCATAAGCATGAAATTGTGGGATGTCTGACACCTAGTATCTGCACAGTATATGGAGCCGGAAGCAAAACTGCTGTACATGGTGCAGTAGCTGTGCCATCATATTACAGCTCAACTTCTATTGAAAATTTTGAAAATTTCTGGCACATAGTAAGTAGACTAATAGATAGTATAAGCTTACACTAAAGTCTAACAAAGCACGAAATGTATCTGTTTACACTAAATATTAGCCAGGGTTATTACATCTGTCCCTTTGTTCTTATATAGTATATTTCAAAGAAACCAGCATGCAAACCACTTTGAACAGACCTCGTGTCAGTCAACTTAATAGATAAAACCATACTCCATAATTTACATATATGGTCAAAATTTTGTTCTAACTTGATGATATCCATTATGTAGATGTGATAAACTAAATAAAAATAAACAGGGTAATTGATAATGCAGCAGGTTCTAACATAGGAAAAAACAGCGATAATTGATTTTAAGTTATGAATCTTCTATTGTCCTTTACCATCTTACAGTGAAATGGCTTTTGTCAACCAAAACTCTGTAAAGAAATTATTTTGCTTATAGTTAGTTTAGAAAATATAGTAAAAAAAATCTTTTTGTCAGAATATAATATATAATCAAAATTAAAAATTAAATTTGAAAAAATAAAGTTAAAAAAACTATTATGTGGAAGTGTTTCTACTCTGTCAATGTAAAGAGAGTATGATTATGCATATACTATGCCAAAAATTCCTTGCAAATTCCATGTTGGACATCTAAACATCCTTGGTAGTTTGTCTGACTCTGCTGTCTTCTATAGGCACTACCTCCAAGCTTCTCAGGACAGTATATGCTGTCATTTACATTAAGCATGTTCTCAGATCTGCTTCAAATCTAACAAGGGCTTTCATGCTGAACTGAATTGAGTTACATAGGTTACCTGTAATGCTATAATACACTAGACGGTGGCAATATTCTTATTGCTGAGCTATTGCAGGATCTTTGATGTCCTTTCACTTGTTGTTAGAAGTTATTATTGAGAAGGTGTAATTTTAAGATAGTGGGTGTCAAAGCAAAAACTGTAATGGGACCACTGCCTACCTTGTGCTTTTTAGAATTGTGGTATACTTTTTGTAACAGAAGGACCTTTTGGGACCAGTCAGGGTCTAGGACCCTGTAGCGACTGCTAACACTGCAGTGTAGGTATGCTTTCATTGGGAAGATAACAGAGAACTGGACTCTTACAATTGGTTCTCAATACTCTTTGGTATTTCTCAAGACCACATATTTCCTAAACATATAATTAAATTGATTTTCTGGGCTTATAAGACAACTGCCCTACTCTTAGAATGCGTCATCAATCAAAGATTTTATTATTATGGGCACTTATCTGGGTTGGTTTTAATGCTGTACGTTACCTATCTATATGTACTGCAGAAAACAGTAATGTACTGTGCACCTTTTATGCACGCAATGAGGACAAGGGACCCATTTTGGCTCAGACCCCATCATGGTATTAAACTGCTTGCACATGGGGCAGTCCAAGCCTGTACACCAGAGACAAATGACAGAAAGGATGGAGATGTGTAACTCAGGAACTATTTGTATTTGCCTTTATAGTGAAGTGTCTGATATGTACATGGCTTTATATACACTGTTTAGGTCATTCCAATCAATTCTGAAATTGACATAAAGAGAGAAATCTGTAATGCAATACATTCTAACCACGAAAGGAAGGACAAAAACAAATCTATTGCACAAACAGATCAATAAAATATTTTATTATAGCCAAAATATGCAGTCAAAATGCAGAATATAGTTAAAGATGGTACGGACAAGTCTGTATTGACAAACATTTTCAGGATCAAGCAGCATCAACTTCCTCCTCTGCTTTATCGTGTTCACTCTCATTCTTTGAAGTCTCCCCAGTCCTTTAGTTTTCTCACTCCACTTCCTATATTAGCGAACCTTTCTCCATACACCTTGTCCAGTTTCTCTTTCCAGCTGTAACCACCTACCTTTCTAAAGGGGTTATCCAGTTTAAGCAAATAAAAGTTGTTTGGATAATAAAATTACACAATTCAACGATGCACCATATTTTTCACATTATAAGACACACCTGATAAGATTCACCCAGGTTTTAGAAGAGGAAAATGGCAAATATTTTGAACCAATTCCTGAACAACTTCTTTAAGAATACGTGGCTGCTCCACACAGTATAATGACTATAGTGACTGAAATTCTTGAGGTTCTCCACCCACCAACCATTATTATTCTGTGGGGTCTCTTCAGACCACAGTGTTTAATGATAGGAATCCCTGGGGAGGTATTTTAACGTAATAAACAGTTTAATTCACCTCTCTCGGGCTCCGGTGTCTGTCTTTCGCATCTCCTGTTCAGACCCGTCTCTGAATGATGGCAGAGACCACTGAAGCCTGTGATTGGGCCTCAGTGGTCATGTTGGCGCCATGATGGAAAATGATAGCGGCGTAATCCCACATGACATTTTTGTGTCATGACACCAGTGTGAACACTAAGATCCAATCACTGGCCTCAGCCATCTCTGACGTCTTTCAGAGTGAGTTACACTATTTATTCAGATAAAACACCTCCTTGGGGCCTCCGATCATTATACTCTAGGGTCTAAAGGGATCCCAGTGTAAAATAAGGGTTCATGGGTGGCGATCGTGCAATAGTGCTAGCTTGATTTTCAGCACTTTCACTTTATAAAATGCACTTTATAAAAAGTGCAAAAACAAACCACAAACAATATATTACATTCTGTATCAATTTCTTATGGTTTTCTAGATTTCTGCTTGCTGTAATTAGGTCCATGGACATGGTCTGGTCATATGATGGACACAGCTCCTTGCAAGACAGATTTCTTATTACTGTGCTTTGGCTGTCAAGAGCCGTGCACCTGTGTGTCCGTCACACAACCATGGACTGATTTTTATCCACTAAGTAAATAATGGATGACAAGCTGAGATCTAGAAAACCCTAACTCTTCACTATTTGTTACTTCATTTTGCTTGTACCAGATTCAGCTAGATCACTGAAATATGAGGCTCCAGTACAAAGAAATATTATTTAATATCAAGCTTGTATGTGTTTTTTATAATTCCAGAATTAACCCTGTATGGAATTTTAATTATAGAATATGTAAGTACTGTGAATATGTGGAATAGCCTACCCCAGGAGCTGGTCACAGCAACAGCATCAAAAATTACAGCAAAATAGCATTGATGCTTATAGAAATGTTTAGAACACTTATTTCCTTCACTCGTCCCTTCAGTCATGCCCCTACTTTCTGCCTTATAGTTCTTGGGTGTACCCAATTCAGTCAGATCACTGAAATATGGGAACTTCAGTATATCTTTAGAAATATGATTTAGAATGATGATTTTTTTTTTTTTTTTGTCTAACGTCTAAATATGGAGTTTCCCACAATCACCCCAGTGTAAAAACAAGTAACTTGATATGTACTTGTCGCTCCATTAAGGATTAATAGTTCAGTCTACTTCCAAGAATCCCTGTTCGGTAGCAGCTAAGCTATGTCTTACGACTAGAGATGAGCGAACACTAAAATGTTCGAGGTTCGAAATTCGATTCGAACAGCCGCTCACTGTTCGAGTGTTCGAATGGGTTTCGAACCCCATTATAGTCTATGGGGAACATAAACTCGTTAAGGGGGAAACCCAAATTCGTGTCTGGAGGGTCACCAAGTCCACTATGACACCCCAGGAAATGATACCAACACCCTGGAATGACACTGGGACAGCAGGGGAAGCATGTCTGGGGGCATAAAAGTCACTTTATTTCATGGAAATCCCTGTCAGTTTGTGATTTTCGCAAGCTAACTTTTCCCCATAGAAATGCATTGGCCAGTGCTGATTGGCCAGAGTACGGAACTCGACCAATCAGCGCTGACTCTGCTGGAGGAGGCGGAGTCTAAGATCGCTCCACACCAGTCTCCATTCAGGTCCGACCTTAGACTCCGCCTCCTCCGGCAGAGCCAGCGCTGATTGGCCGAAGGCTGGCCAATGCATTCCTAAGCGAATGCAGAGACTTAGCAGTGCTGAGTCAGTTTTGCTCAACTACACATCTGATGCACACTCGGCACTGCTACATCAGATGTAGCAATCTGATGTAGCAGAGCCGAGGGTGCACTAGAACCCCTGTGCAAACTCAGTTCACGCTAATAGAATGCATTGGCCAGCGCTGATTGGCCAATGCATTCTATTAGCCCGATGAAGTAGAGCTGAATGTGTGTGCTAAGCACACACATTCAGCACTGCTTCATCACGCCAATACAATGCATTAGCCAGTGCTGATTGGCCAGAGTACGGAATTCGGCCAATCAGCGCTGGCTCTGCTGGAGGAGGCGGAGTCTAAGGTCGGACCTGAATGGAGACTGGTGTGGAGCGATCTTAGACTCCGCCTCCTCCAGCAGAGCCAGCGCTGATTGGCCGAATTCCGTACTCTGGCCAATCAGCACTGGCCAATGCATTCTATTAGCCCGATGAAGTAGAGCTGAATGTGTGTGCTAAGCACACACATTCAGCACTGCTTCATCACGCCAATACAATGCATTAGCCAGTGCTGATTGGCCAGAGTACGGAATTCGGCCAATCAGCGCTGGCTCTGCTGGAGGAGGCGGAGTCTAAGGTCGGACCTGAATGGAGACTGGTGTGGAGCGATCTTAGACTCCGCCTCCTCCAGCAGAGCCAGCGCTGATTGGCCGAATTCCGTACTCTGGCCAATCAGCACTGGCTAATGCATTGTATTGGCGTGATGAAGCAGTGCTGAATGTGTGTGCTTAGCACACACATTCAGCTCTACTTCATCGGGCTAATAGAATGCATTGGCCAATCAGCGCTGGCCAATGCATTCTATTAGCTTGATGAAGCAGAGTGTGCACAAGGGTTCAAGCGCACCCTCGGCTCTGATGTAGCAGAGCCGAGGGTGCACAAGGGTTCAAGTGCACCCTCGGCTCTCCTACATCAGAGCCGAGGGTGCGCTTGAACCCTTGTGCAGCCTCGGCTCTGCTACATCAGAGCCGAGGGTGCGCTTGAACCCTTGTGCACACTCTGCTTCATCAAGCTAATAGAATGCATTGGCCAGCACTGATTGGCCAGAGTACGGAATTCGGCCAATCAGCGCTGGCCAATGCATCCCTATGGGAAAAAGTTTATCTCACAAAAATCACAATTACACACCCGATAGAGCCCCAAAAAGTTATTTTTAATAACATTCCCCCCTAAATAAAGGTTATCCCTAGCTATCCCTGCCTGTACAGCTATCCCTGTCTCATAGTCACAAAGTTCACATTCTCATATGACCCGGATTTGAAATCCACTATTCGTCTAAAATGGAGGTCACCTGATTTCGGCAGCCAATGACTTTTTCCAATTTTTTTCAATGCCCCCAGTGTCGTAGTTCCTGTCCCACCTCCCCTGCGCTGTTATTGGTGCAAAAAAGGCGCCAGGGAAGGTGGGAGGGGAATCGAATTTTGGCGCACTTTACCACGCGGTGTTCGATTCGAACATGGCGAACACCCTGATATCCGATCGAACATGTGTTCGATAGAACACTGTTCGCTCATCTCTACTTACGACCTGTTCACAGACTCGAAAATATAACAAAAAAAATGATTTGTGAACTTTGCAATTTTTCTCATTATGTTTTTTTTTTTTCTTTTTACTACAAATTCTCCTCAATTTAGTGCCTTTCTAAGGGTACAAGTGCACATTGCAGTCACCTTGGGGAATCAATTTATAGCAAATTTTGGTAATTGCAGGGGTGTTACTGTAAGTATGGATGGTAATCACAGTAGCCAACAAGTGACTCGTCAACGTAATGTGTACAAACACCCACAAGTCGGCTCTATACATATAATATGCACACTGATTTGTTTCATATCATCACAGATAACCAGATGTGCACACTGTCTGTTTTCTGTAACTAGGCACATACAAGTCAGCAGAAAAGCGAGGACTAAACAGACTGCTGTAATTAAGTATAGAAATGATAGGAGTTTAAGTCTAGGTTGTGATGTGTGACAGCAACATGTTTCTGAAAGCCTTCACAGCTGATGGGGCCAGTAGCTGCATAGTATTGGTATACCCGCTAATATGTGCAGCCATTGGTCAATGTGAGTGAGCGCAGTTTAAGGTACACATAGGGTAATTGCTTTATTCTCATAACCAAAAAAAGGGCTGTGGGAAAAAATACATCGGGAAACACTGTGGTTTTTCTCATAAAGTCCGCAGATGTTTCCTGTGATATACAGTCCATGGTCATGTGATGAGGACACAGGTGCACAGCTCGTTACCAGGAAGATGTCTGATTACTGTGCTGTGGCTGTAACAAGCGGTGCACATGTGTGTCCATCACATGACCATGGACTGTATATCACATGACCATGGACTGATTTTTATCCACTTGAATTAGGCAAGGTGTGCCAGCAAGCGAACATCTAAGAGACGGATACCAAAGTGTAGTTTAAAATTCTTGAACTTATAAATAACTTATTAACGTTAATAAAATTTTATTTGCTGAAACTGTTTAACTGTTGTTTCACAATGAATATATAGAAGGTTGCTCACTTATGTATTACAGGTGCATCTCTATAAATTAGAATATCATCAAAAAGTTATTTTTTTTTTTTGTTTTTTTTTAGTAATCCAATTGAAAAAGTGAAACCCATATATTATATTGAGTTATTACAGAGAGAACCTTTTCAAGTGTTTCTTTCTGTTAATGACTTTTGGGTTTTCCTTGGCTGTAAGCCATAATCATCAACATTATCTCAGAAAATTAGAATATTATATAAGACCTGTAAAAAGAAAATAAATTATTTAACACAGAGATGTTGACCAAATGAAGTGTATGTATAGTTAATACTCGGTCGTGGCTCCTTTTGCATGAATGACGGCATCAATATGGTAATGTGGCATGGAGGCGATCAGTCTGTGGCACTGCAGAGATGTTATGGAAGCCCAGGTTGTATGATAGCAGCCTTTAGCGCATCTGCATTGCTGGGTCTGGTGTCTCTCATCTCATCATGCAGTCAAGCACAGAGATACTGTGGTTATTAAACCAGACATTTGGTACTTTTGGCAATGTGGACAGGTGCCAAGTCCTTTTGGAAAATGAAAAATTCCATCTCCAAAAAGCTTGTCAGCAGAGGGAAGCATGAAGTGCTGTAGAATTTCCTGGTAGACAGCTGCACTGACTTTGGTCTTGATAAAACACAGTGGACCTACACCAGCAGATGACATGGCTCCCCAAACTATCACTGATTGGGGAAACTTCACACTGGACCTCAAGCAGCTTGGGTTGTGTACAGAAGCCTCTCCATTCTTCCTCCAGACTATGGGACCTTGATTTCCAAATGAAAGGCAAATTTTACTTTAATCTGAAAACAACACCTTTGACCACTGAGCAACAGTCCAGGTCTTTCTCTCCTTGGCACAGGTAAGACACTTTCTGTGTTGTCTATTGGTAATGAATGGCTTGACACATGGAATGCAATACTTGTAGCCCATGTCCTGGATATGTCTGTGTGTGTTGGCTCTTGAAGCACCGACTCCAGTAGCCGTCCACTTTTTGTGAATCTCCCCCACATTTTTGAATAGCTTTGCCTGAACAATCTTATTAAGGCTCTCTTTATCCCAGTTGCTTCTGCACCTTTTTATACCACACTTTTCCCTTTCACTCAACTTTCCATTAATATACTTTTGGTACAGCACTCTGTGAACAGGCTGAACAGACAGCTTCTTTAGCAATAACCTTTTGTGGCTTATCCTCTTTGTGCAGTGTGTCAATGACTGCCTTCTGGACATATGTCAAGTCAGTAGTCTTCCTCATGATTGTGTTGCCTACTGAACCAGACTAAGGTACATTTTGTAGGAAGCCTTTGCAGCTGCTTTGGGTTAATTATTCTAGTTTTCTGAGATAATGACTTTTGGGTTTTCCTTAGCTGTAAGCCATAATCATCAAGATTAACATAAATAAACTCTTGAAAAAGTTCTCTCTGTAATGATTCAATATATTATTTGTTACACTTTTTCAATTGAATTACTAAACAAAAATAAATTCTTGATGATATTCTAATTTATTGAGATTCACATGTATATACCAAGACTACTTTATAGAAGATTAACACTGAATGAACATTAATTGGCAGTCCCTTAGGTAAGGTTTATTCTGACAGATTACAATGTCATTTAAGTCCTACTTTAAAAGGATTGTTTTCTGTTCTACATTTAAAACTGCATCCAGTATTATATACAAGAAAACTGACATTTTCCAAAGGTTGGTATACCACTGGTGGATTTTAGGGTTTATCAACACTCAGTGATATTTATGGAGTTGATATATATATATATATATATATATATATATATATATATATATATATATATATATATAATTTTTTTTTTTCCCTTAGATTTAAAGTACAGAGTCTGCCAAATTTAACAAAGGCAGCGTTAATGTTGACATGTAAACAGTATGTAAATTTAGCTCCACTCTAATGACTGCAGCTCTCGGCTGGCAGAATATAGTGACCTTTACTATTCTAGTGCAGCAGGTCAGCGAGAGTGTAAACTAGTATACGAAATTAATTTGATTTATCAGGCACGAAAAGTACATTTTTATGGGGAAAATTGGCTGGGTAATATTTTTTTTACTGACCTTTTGAGAGTTGAGAAGACAGACAGCAATGTAATGCAATCCAATAATCTTTCAGGAATATAATAACACAAGGAATTGGTATTTTCTAGCTGAAATCATAGTATACATTAGGAAAGACCAGAAATGCAATAAATATGGAGATTTAAAAAGAGCACAGCAATCATTTGTATACATGCTGTATGTCTGAGAGAGAATAAATATATAAAATATACTGTATATTTTACCATAAATCCTCCCCATAATTCCACCCAATAATTTTCAATGTAAACTATATTTCATATTTTATGATAATGTAAATCAATCTATTGTAGCTATGAAAATTGTAATCCTACTGTAATACTAATACTATAGAGGGATTAAAAAAAATACATTATATATATATATATATATATATATATATATATATATATATATATATATATATATACAGTACAGACCAAAAGGACACACCTTCTCATTCAACGAGCTTTCTGTATTTTGATGACTATGAAGTTCCTCCTCTAAGGCCCTCTCTGTGTCAGTCCTATATAGAAATAATCATGACTTCGGTCTACAAAGTTTATTTTTCCCCTTTTTCTCATGATTGTGTTCTCTTTTTTCCCCCTTGTGTTTCACACTTTTCTTTTTAATTGTTCTCTGTGTGTTTCTAGGGACATCCCTGTTAGCGCCACCTCTAAATAGCAGTCAATGACCTTCTCCTCTTTGCTTTAAAAACACAATTTTGTCCATCTGTCCCACTTAATCCTGACTATCTGGCTAGGAATCAAAATTGTTGGAGAAAAAGATGCAGGGTTGTTCACCGAAAAGGAAGGAGCACGAGTACACGGCCATGTAATTGCCTGTCTACAATATAACAAAGTGTCAAATGTTGAAATTCCAGTTGGATTGTGTAGTATATATATTAGTGGGATCAAGAAGTTATATACCAGATGGCAATTCTGTAAAGATGCAAGAATGTAGCTCATAGTCTAAAGCAGTACAAACCATACAGTATTTTATGGACAAGAAGATTTCACAACTTGGACTATAATCTTGATTTTAAGCTACCACTAAAATAGGTTTTCTAATGGCTTATAATCAGAAGTGGGAAAACTGTTATCTTTTTATGGCTTGAATCTCCTACAATTCTTTGCCATCAAAATCGACTCCTAGTACAGAGCAGAACAAATAAGATGTGGTTGGAAGGTATGCTTGAAGAAGAAGATGTGGCCCTCAAAGTGTCATTGTCTGCTGTTGCCTTATTATGATAACCCTATTAAAACTTCACCCTCCACAGTGAGCACCTCCTGGCACCCCTGGCAAACACCGATAGCTGGCATTTATTTAAAAGGATTCTATCAATAAAACTGCATTTTTTTTCTTGCGAATAGCCTTAAGAAAGACTATTCTTCTCCTACCTTTACATGTCTTCTCTGCGCCACCGTCCCGTAGATATTCCGGTTTTCATTGGTATGAAAATGAGTTTTCATGAGAACTCTCCAGCGACGCCTCTGTCATCTTCTGGAATGCCCTCTCCGTGACGTGTTCTTTGGATGGCATCCTCTGGCTTTAAATGGGACGCATGCACAGTCGGCTCTGCCATGCCTGCGGCCATTTTCTTGTGGCTGCTTACACCGTACGCTCACCCCCAGTGCTGCAAGAAACCTCATTTGCATATCGATGAAAACTGGGATATCTACGGAATGGCGCGGAGAAGACATCTAAAGGTAGGAGAAGAATAGCCTTTCTTAAGGCTATTCCTATGTGTTAGCGAGAAAAAAATGCAGTTTTCATGATAGAATCCCTTTAAGTCTTAGAATCAAGTCAGTGGCCGCAGGATGTGACAGGATAGGCATTTAGGCTTGGTTGTCATACACACTTTAGTTTTAATGAGCCCAATAATGAATTTTGTATACTATTTAACACCATGTAAAAGAGATAATCTTCTCCAACTGAAATCCGTCAGATAGTTCAGGGTGCGTAAAGACTTCTTTTGTGTCAAGCACATCCATGCAGATTGCAAGATCTTTACTGCATAACAGGCTACACAATGGTTTCTAAGCCTATAGCTCTTATAACTTGGCTGTGTTGCTAGTCATCTGGCACTAAGCAATCCAAATATAGAAGACAAACACTACTATAACGTCATTGTAAATCCATTTAATAGATAGATCCACCTTATTTGCTAGCTGCACACTTATAAATCATTACAGCCATTAGGGTATTTTTAGCATAATGGTTCTGTAGTGTATTGTTTCCTTGTTGTCTTTAATAACTAAATGAGTTATTTTAATGCTTCCTTTTGGATGGTGTCCCAGCAAGTTAGCGGTTAATGATGATTGAAAAGAGGGAGTAGAAGCCTTAGACTTATTGTATGTTACAGTGAAAATGACATAAATTGTAAAGCCACACAGCACATATGATACACACTATATGGAAAAACTATATGGAACACAACATCTGTCCAGCCAGTTTATATGATCATATTTGACAAAAATTTGGCATAAATGATGCTGGGCTATGCCAGCAATGAGCTGGCTTAGATTTCTCTCCAGGTGCATGGCCCGGTGAGGGGGTGTACCTAATTTAAGAGGAGGCAAACACCTAGTCTTAAATGAGCCACAACATCCATTGGCTCAGGGGTTATAAAGACTGGAGTTAAAAATACCAGTCTTCAGAAATCTCCTCTGGCAGCAACATCCGCACAAAAATTATATGCGGGGAACTTCATGGCATGGCCACCCAACTGCATTCAAGACTTCCATCACCAGACACATTGCCAAGTATCGGCTTGAAAAACCTATTGCTGCTGGACTTTGGGGCACTGGTTTGTGGAGAAAAGAATCAATGTTCTCTATCTGGCAGGCCAATGGATATGTTTGGCTTTAATGAGTACTGGGACCACAGTTGTAGCCAAAAGTTTTGAGACTGTCATAAATTTAGATTTTCACAAAGTTTGTGTTTTTAGATCTTTTAGTACTAAAGTACAATTAGAAGCATTTAATAAGTTTTAACAATTTTACTGACAAATACATGAAGTTCATATAGAGACTTGGTATTTACAGAGTTGAACTTGGTTTTTCAAGACTTCTGCAATTCGTCTTGGCATGCTGGATATCAGCTCCTGGGCCAAATCCTGGCAAATGATAACTCATTCTTATGTAATGAGTGCTTGGAGTTTACCATAATTTCAATGGAGTGAAGATCTGGGCAATTGTCTGGCCATTGTCACAAAGATTCAATGTTTTACTCACCAAGCCATTTATCAATTTTCCCTTGTGACATGGTACTCCATCATGCCAGAAATGGCAATGTTCATCACCAAATTGCTCCTGGGTGCTTGGATGTTGCTCTTAGATTATGCTTAGATACTATTCTTTATTCATGGCCATGTTATTAGGCAAACTTGTGAACAAACTCACACCTTTGGGTGAAAAATAACCCCACGCACAATAGTGCTCACCATCCGTCTCCAGATAAACATTGTTCCAAGTGTCCCTTACAGGTTGAAGGGGGCTTCGTCAGAGATTATCATCTTATCCTTGTCCTCTGGAGTTCAGTCATGGACTGTCAAAATATACAGTATCTCAGAAAAGTGAGTGCACCCCTCACATTTTTGTAATTATTTCATTATATAGCTTTGTGCTGCTGGATGTGGGGAGCTACAGTTCATTGAGGCAACCATGAATGTTAACATGTACTATGGCATACAGAAAGAGAGCATGATCCTCTCCTTTCCGAAACAACCCCAAACTTACCTCCAAAATGACCACTGCCTTGCTAAAGAACCTGAAGGTAAAGGTGCTGGACTGGCCAAGCATGTCTCCAGACCTAAACCCTATTGAGCATTTGTAGGACATCCTCAAACAGAAGATAGAAAAGGTCTCTAAGGCTTAGTTCACATCTGTGCACAGGTTTCCATTTGGGAACGGAAACCTAATCTGCATAAAAAAGCAGTTATCTTAGGAAAGCCACAGATCCCATTGACTGTAATGAGGTCTACATGGTTTCCATTTGGTTTCTGCAAGAAAAGGGCGAAAAATGCAGAAAGGAAAAAAATGCCCTATGAAGACTGGGCGCAGATGTGAACCAAGCAAAACATTCACCAGCTCTGTGATGATGTCCTAGAGGAGTGGAAGAGGATTCCAATGGCTATATGAGTCACTCTAGTGTACTCCATGCCCTAGAGGGTTAAAGGGGCTCTATCATTGGGAAAAGTAACTTTTAACTAATCACATCCTTGCATAGGCTTTAGAAATGCTATTCCACACGTACCTTTAGTGTGTAAATTGTCTCAGTAGTTTTTGAATAAGTCCATTTTTATTCATATGCTAATGAGCTTCCAGCCAGCACAGAAAGTTCCCAGCAGCCTCCTCTCCCCTATTATCTCCTACGTGTGTGTGCAAATAGGAAGCAGGAAGTCATCAGCAGCAGCAGCCTGTGCTGTATACACCCATAGGAAACAATAGTAAAGAGGGTGCACAATGCATCATGCACCCAGTCTAATTAGGATATGAATAAAAACGGACTTATTCAGAAGCCACTGATGCAATTTACATACTAAAGGTAGGTGTGGAATAGCCTTTCTAAAGCCTATGCAAGGATGTGCTTAGTTAAAAATGACTTTCCCCAATGATAGAGATCCTTTAAGGAAGTGCTGGAAAATAATGGTGACCACACAAAATATTTACACTTGGGACAGAAAGTGTCCATTTTCGTACTCTCTTTTTTTGCCAGGTGTTAGACATAAATAGCTGTGCATTAGTGTAAATTTGGTGTGCCATCACAAACAATTATACAAGCTGTACACTGACTACTTTACATTATATCAAAGTGTACAAACATTTGCATATTATCTGATCAGCTCCAGGCATTGCTCACAAACTGACATGGGCAAACACCTTTAATCCAAATTGGCAGTTTGCCAATTTTAAACATGCCTGGAAAAAGAAAATCTAATTTGTCGCAAACAATGACCGCTATGAAGGTAGCCAGAAGTCACAGAGTTCTCCTCAAACGAAGCTGAGAGGGATAATCTATGCCAACAACACGCTAATTATATGGTGTCCCAGCGAGCGGCTGAGGTGCTGGAACAATCACGGGCACAGCACGAGGAATGACTTCAGCGGAAGGCCAGCTTGACAGCTGCCGTAGCAGGTGGATCATCAACTAAAACAATAAGCTCATTTTATGGCATCCCAGCGCGCTGCTGAGATGCCGGTGCAGGCAAATCAAACCATCGATGGCAGCAATTTGGCAGATGAAGTCGCGGGCAGACATATTTTTGTGGTAGAAACACCCTTGAGGTCCCCTCAGGATCCATGGCCTGGTTGCAACTAAAGCTGATGGCTATGTCACTGAACCTACATCATGGTGAAAATAATAGTCTGTTATCAGCTTGGATTATAACAAATTACAATAAACAAAATGTGTATAATTGAATATACTTCACCCTGCAACACTCACCAGGGACTCTGTGGGCATCTCCTCCACAGGATTCGCTCAGTTTAACCTTGTTAACCCACTCCTTACTTTAGACAATGATATTCATTTATCTACATTTTGTGAGACTCAATCGCTTTCTGCTTTCTTGCTAGTTGATTTATTGTCTCCATCTAAAACCACAGATTATGCGTGCTCTACAGCTCCCATAGCGATGCTCATAAAGTACTATACACAAGGTGGGTCACTTATGAGTGCCCTAACCATTGTATTAAATTATGGTTTCTGCAGGAAGTCAGTAAACTGAGCTATTGGCCCATAAGTATTTTTCTATATTTGTGCATTTCACTATGCTTCGTTTATGTGTGGCATAGTTGCTGTGAATCTCCAGTATGGGGTTCTGCGCAAGTTGCAGTACAATACAAATTAAAGGGGTTTCCTGGATATAAATATTGATGACCTAATGACATATCCTTAAAGAGAACCTGTCAAGTGTTTTTTTTTTTTTTTTTTTTCCCTACCATAAACTGTTACTAACCTTTCTATTGTTGCCTCTCTGCAACTTCATTTTGCTGCTAAAGAAAGGTTACAAACTCCTGAAAACACAAAAAGTCATATGTAACTTACCCTAAGGGTTAGTGCACACAGAGTTTTTTGGCGCTGATGTGGACACTGAATCCGCCTCAAAATCAGCCTCCAATAAAAAGCCTCCCAATAGAACTTCTGCAAATGATGTGGCTAGTTCCTTTTAAGGTGGCCCCCATCGATCTGATCTTAATGACCTAACACCTAGCACCCCTTCTGGGCAAAATGTCATATTTGTATGTAACATATTTGTATTCAAAGGGGTATTCCCACGTCGCATACTCACAAGTCTTCGCTGCTGTAAATTCTTCTTTCTTCCTGCTTTGTTGCGTCATTGGTGGGTGTGATGTTGTTATAAGTATGTTCTGTATGTTCTGTTTTGCTTACTTATTCTGCTTTGTCTGCCTAGCAACAGTGAGGTAGTAATGGAGGAGGAGCTGAGCGTAGGGGGAGGAGTTGTTTGACAGGGAGCCATGATGGAGCATGGAATAAAGTGTTCTGATCTACAAGAGTAACCATCTCATAGTGGACTTATTCCAGAAGACCTGCATCCTCACTACAACACTACAATTGGCGACGAGGATTAAGAATAATCAGCTAAAGGTATTTCACTGCTACAGAAAACTGTGTACAAGACTGCAATCCTAGCACCAGCCATGGCCTGCTTACCCTCCTTTGCTGTATTTGATGTGCACCAGCCCCAAGCAAACTTAGCAGCATGCTGGAATAAATGGCTGAAACGCTTTGAGATATTCCTGCAAGCAATAAACATTACTGACAATGCAAGAAAGAAAGCCATGTTATTACACTATGCAGGGGAGCAAGTCTATGATATCTTCACAACTCTGCCCAATACAGGGGAGGACAGTGACTATGATCTAGGCAAAGCAGCACTAACTAAGCATTTCTCTCCATACATAAATGCAGCTTTTGAAATTTTCAAGTTTAGACAGTCAAAACAGTCAGCAACAGAAACCATTGATGAATATCATGTCCGCTTAAGACAACTTGCAGCTTACTGTGAATTTTCTGATATAGACAAGGAAATTCTGATGCAAATCATACAAGGTTGTGTGTCCTCTAAGTTAAGGAGACAAGCACTCAGAGATCCCACCATGACTTTAGCAAAGCTACTGGACATTGCACGTATTCATGATGCAGCAGAGAATCAAGCTAAACTTATAGAGAACACAGACTGTATACCAGAGCAGCCATCTTCTGTGGCGAGGCTCACTCAGGGGCCACATGTGCCTCACACACAGGCTGCGACCTGCTGCAACTGTGGAGGTCCTTGTCCTCATCGGGGACCATGCCCAGCAAAGGGAGTAACTTGTCATAACTGTGGGAAACAAAATCACTTTGCAAAAGTCTGCAGATCAAAATCACAATCTTCTCTCTCTGCTAAACAAGCCTTGCCACAGAAAGTTCAGGCAGTGCAGTCAGTGTCCCCTGCGGATGAGCCCAGTAGCACCTGCTTATTCTCAGTGACTGAGGGGTCTCGCAATGTGCATGCAATGTCTAATCCCAAACAAGTCATCTTAATACATGGCAATCCGGTGGAGACACTGGTAGACACAGGGGCGTCTGTCAATGTTATTAGTCATGCCACTTATAGCCAGCTAAAGAACAAACCTGCTTTGCAATGCACTAACCTGAAGATATATCCTTATGGTTCAGCTACTGCATTACCCCTATGTGGCAAATTTCAGGCATTACTAACGGCTGAAGGGAAATCCATCACGGACACTTTCTATGTAGTGGAGTGTTCTGCAGACACTCTTCTTAGCTGCAATAGTGCGGTATCTCTGGGCCTAGTGAAACTGGCAAACAGCGTAACACACTCTTCTGTCCAAACTATTATGCAGAAATATCCTCAACTCTTTCAAGGCATAGGAAAGCTGAAAGACTTTCAAGTGAAATTACACATTGACCAGTCAGTCCAGCCGTCAGTTCAACCTCACAGGCGCATCCCATTCCATGTCCGCAAGCTAGTGGAGAAAGAGCTACAAGACCTTGAGACAGATGATGTTATTGAACGTGTCGAGGGCCCAACTCCCTGGGTCTCACCAATTGTTGTTGCGCCTAAACCTAAGCAGCCTGGTAAAATCAGGTTATGTGTGGATATGCGACATGCCAATCGAGCCATTCAAAGAGAAAGGCACATTACACCTACCATTGATGATATTCTCACAGATCTAAATGGTGCAAAAGTATTCTCAAAAATTGATCTAAAATCTGGTTATCATCAGCTTGAATTGCATCCAGACTCCAGATATATCACAACTTTTAGCACTCATGTCGGTCTAAGAAGGTTCAAGAGGCTGAACTTTGGCATTTCATCGGCTGCAGAAATCTTTCAGAATGTTATCAGGCAGGTTCTTTCAGGAATACCTGGAGTCCTCAATGTTAGTGATGACATCCTTATCTTTGGCACAACCCAAGAGGAACATGACAATCACCTAGAACAAGTCTTTCAGAGACTGCAAACCTGCAATTTAACTGTTAATCCATCAAAATGCGAGTTCAACAAGACGTCATTGAATTTTTTTGGCTACATTTTTTCTGAAAATGGTGTTTCTGCAGACCCTGAGAAAGTAGCAGCCATAACCTCTGCTAGCCAGCCACAAAATGTCTCAGATGTTCGAAGTTTTCTTGGTCTGGTCACATACTGTGGACGATTCATACCTGATCTGGCTACTGTTTCTGAACCCCTACGACAACTCACTAAAAAGGATACTCCTTGTCATGGACAGTTGAACATCAATCAGCTTTTGATACACTTAAGTCCAGTCTTTCTAGTGACGCGGTCATGGCCTATTTTGACCCACTAAAGTCTACTGAGCTCATTGTGGATGCCAGTCCTGTAGGCCTTGGTGCAATTTTAACTCAGGTGTCCAAAACTGGCAGTATCTCCACAGTCTCCTATGCGAGCAAGGCTTTAACAGAAACGGAACAGCGCTATTCTCAAACTGAGAGGGAAGCTCTCGCAGTTGTATGGGGATGCCTTCATTTTCATCTTTACCTCTTTGGTCGTCCATTCACAGTGGTCAGTGATCATAAACCACTCATTCCAATCTTCAATAAACATTCATCAAAGCCACCCCCACGACTTGAACGCTGGCTACTACGCCTGCAGAACTATCGCTTTCACTTGAGATATGAGGCAGGAGCTGGGAACCCTGCAGACTATTTTTCAAGACACCCTTCACCACAGTCTACCAAAGACGACTTGCCTGCCACTGTCTTAGCTGAGGAGCATGTAAATTTCATTGTTACTCACTCTGTGCCAAGAGCAATGACCCTCGAAGAAATTAAACATGCGGTGGATTCTGATCCCCAACTTCAGTTGGTAATTGACACTGTTCGGTCTAAGAACTGGAACTCTTTTCTAGCTGAGACTCGTATTCAACCGCAGGGTCAAACAGCATATTTGCAGGCCTTCTTTAATGTAAGACACTCTCTTTCTGTATCTGACTCAAACATACTACTACGTGACAACCGCCTGGTCATTCCTCAGAAACTTCAGAGTAGAGTGATCGATCTGGCCCATGAGGCCCATCAAGGTATAGTTAAAACAAAGCAATTACTCAGGGAGAAAGTATGGTTTCCTGGACTAGATAAACAAGTGGAAGCACTTATTGCCACATGTATACCTTGCCAAGCAACTACGGTGGACCATAGCCGAGCACCAGTACAAATGACACCTCTGCCAGACAATCCATGGACTGCTGTGAGTGTTGATTTCTGCACTTTGCCAGATCATTCCTATTTACTGGTTGTCATAGATGATTTTTCTAGGTTTCCAGTCATTGAACCCGTTTCCACCACCTCTGCAAGAGCTGTCATACCAAAACTGGACAAAATCTTTTCTGCATATGGCATACCTGAAACAGTGAAGACTGACAATGGGCCACCTTTCAATAGTGCAGATTTTCAGTCTTTTGCAACTTATCTTGGTTTTAACCACAGGAAAATAACTCCTTACTGGCCTCAAGCCAATGGTGAAGTGGAGCGCTTCATGCAATCAATCAACAAAACTCTTCGGATTGCTACCATGGAACACAAGGATTTGCAGCAAGAATTGTACAGATTCCTTAGACAGTACAGAGCCACCCCGCACTCTACTACAGGAACTCCGCCAGCGACTGCGCTTTTCGGCAGGCCTTTGCGCATTAAGCTTCCAAACATCCCAGTAGTTCACGTCCAGACTCCATTGGTCCTCAATGATTCCCTTGCCAAAGGCAGGATGAAAAGATATGCAGATAAGAGAAGTTGTCGCTTCAAACAGCTGGATGTGGGAGACTGGGTCCTTGTTAAAAGGCTGAGACCCAGTGACAAGTTATCATCCCCTTATCATCCAGAACCCTTTCAAGTCACACACGTCAAAGGTACCATGGTTACTGCTCAACGCCAGGGTCATCAAGTGACACGAAATGTCTCCCATTTTAAAAAGCTTCGTGACTACAATCCAGGAGCAAGTGCAGAGGAGACAGATGATGAGGAAATTTCACCAGGTACAACTGGTTCAGCAACACCAACAAGAGATACCGAAAATTCACAGACTGTTTCTGATAACGAGATGTCTCAACGCTACCCGACAAGGATAAGTCGAAGGCCACCAACGCACCTCAGGGACTATGTTCTGCAGTAAAATTTTCTTTTCAGTTCGGACCTTTTATTTATTGTTCATTTATAATGTTTGCATTTTCTTTTTTTTTTTTTTATAAGAAGGGGAGAGATGTGATTGTTGTTATAAGTATGTTCTGTATGTTCTGTTTTGCTTACTTATTCTGCTTTGTCTGCCTAGCAACAGTGAGGTAGTAATGGAGGAGGAGCTGAGCGTAGGGGGAGGAGTTGTTTGACAGGGAGCCATGATGGAGCATGGAATAAAGTGTTCTGATCTACAAGAGTAACCATCTCATATTGGACTTATTCCAGAAGACCTGCATCCTCACTACAACACTACAGTGGGCGGGGTTACATATGCAAAGCCAGCGACGAGAAGACGTCACTTCTATGCCGCTGGCCCTGCGTGTGCGCTCCCAATGCAGCTAGGCATCGGACGTACAGCCTTCACAATGCAATACAGACTCTGCATCCGCTGTAATAGAGAGGCGGATGCCGGGGAGTGTTAGACGCCGACACAGGTGCCTGCAACATCGCTACGCTCCTGCCCTGCACGAACACAGCAGCGGCAGGAGTGATGCTGCAATTCCGCTCCTCCACCCCCTCTGGAATAGCAACATCGCTCCTGCCGCTGCTGGCTTCACGCAGGGCAGGAGCATAGCAATGTTGCAGGCACCTGTGCCGGCGTCTAACCCTCTCTGGCATCCACCTCTCTATTACAATGGATGCCGGGTCTGTATTGGCGGCCCCTTCCCCCCCCTCCAAAGTGTAAACTACACCCCCTCCCCCCTCCAGGCTCGCTCCCATGCACTTAGCCCCTCCTCCCTGAGAGCAGGCAGATACATCACTTAGATACAGATACAGATACTGCAGATACAACAAAGCAGTTTTTCTGAAGCAATGTATTTAGGAAAAGTCTTACATCCACATTGCCAAGCAGTATAGATAGGATCCTTGTGATGGGACAACCCCTTTAACAGCATGTGGACGTTTCTAGTAAAAAATACATCACAAAATCTGTAACCCCTATAGATTGTGTAGTGGATGTGTATTACAATCCCAAGCACAAAATTACTAAATCTTATACTATAAACTATTCTCTGGCCTAGGCTGCTTTTACAGTGTTTGGTCAGTGATTTTGTTCAGTGATTGTGAGCCAAAATTAGGAGTGAAGTCTACACAGAGATCAGGTATAATAGAAATATATAAATATATATATATATATATATATAATATATATATATATATATATATATATATATATTTATGTAGATTGTGAGCCCTACATACAGCTCACAATGTACATATATTTGTACCTGTTCTGTGTTTTTAACCCACTCCTAGTTTTGGCACACAATCGCTGACCAAATACTACCTGTGTAAAAGCGTCCGTAACCGCATATTTTCTTTTTTTTTTATTTAATTTTATTTTGGGTTAACCACCTTCTAGTCTCAGTCCCTTATCTGCAGTACAAGGTGACTGGACATCTTTGGGTGGGGTTTTCCGTGAAGTTTACCTTATGATGGTGTTTGCCATAAAACCCTTGCAGAGAATGTTTTCACCTCTCAAAACACAGTAACCGTCCAGTGTCTGCTCCATAATAAGTGCCAGCTGCTCTTCCTGATAATTAAAATGTGGATTTATTTAAATTATGACAGGTGTTCGCAAAAACTTCTTTTTACATGTTTATATTTGATATCCATATCTTTCACGGAACTTACGACACAAAAATAAGCAAAACTCGGTATACTTAGTGATTTGCATGCCTAGTACTCGACAACTACTTGATACCTTTTAAAAAATGAAAAACTTTGCAAAATAGAAAAAAAAAATTGTGTCGCCATGTTGTGACACCTGTAACTTTTTCATATTTACATTTATGGAGCTGGGTGCGGTGTCTTTTTATGTGGGACAAGATGACTTTTTTTATTCATATCATTTGGGGAAAGATCAGATGGTTTGATCACTCTTTATTCAATTCTTTTATAGGAGGCAAAGTGTTGTAAAAAATGCTATTTGGCTATTTTGATTTTTTTTCTTTTTGCCGCTACGCCGTTCACCATATGGGATAAATATTTTAATATTTTAGTAGTTCAGGCATTTTGGAGCGTGGGGATACCTAATATGTTTATGTTTATCTTTTATTTACTTTAATATCTGATCTAGGGAAAGGGGGGTGATTTGAACTATATATTTTTTTATTTTTTAAAATACTTTTAAAACCTTTTTTTTTTCTTCTTCTTTTACATTTATGATCAGACCCCATAGGTACCTTGAAACCTAGGGGGTCTTATTGCTCATACTATTCACTGAAACACTACTGTATTGGAGTGAATAGCAAAATGACAGCAGTTCTATCAGACGCTGCCTCTGGCAGCATTCAATAGAACCAATGCTATGCCTTCAATAGGCTTCCGGTTGTCATAGCAACTGATCACTGCCCTCTAGTGACGTTCAGAAGGGTGGCGATCGTCAAAAAATGGCGGCGCCTGTGCCACCTGCGCAATTTAGAGGCTACGGTTCCATTTGACTGCAGCATCTAAAGGGTTAACAGCTGCGATCAGTGCGGGCACCAACTGCTGCTGTTAGCAGCGGGTGCTGGCTGTATTATACAGCCGGCATCCATCTTTTATGGAGATTGCTCAGCTCCTGAGCGCTCTCCATACAGCCTCATGCGACTCAGGACGTAGTATTACGTTCTGGGTCGCTAAGGGGTTAATATTGCACATTAAATCATGCAGATTTTTTGTTTGGTATCTGTGTCTGCTATAACTTGAAGGGTTATTTATTTTTCTAGAACATTGAAGACCCTTTTATCATAGGTGTTTTCTGTGATTTTAATATTGATCAACTAGAGGGATCTGGGGATCCGACACTCAGAACTCCCAACTATTATCTGTTTGAAGAGATTGTGCTATTGGTACGGTTTGAACGTCTGGTAATGCAATGGCATCACCAGTGCCACAAATGCACGCCACCATCTGCAGCTAACAACATATGGCTCCTCGGTGGGGGAAACTGCTTTAGTACATGGCACTATGTATTAGGATAGAACCAGGGCTGCTGCTGAAGAGGGTATTTACGTATGTGAGTTTTGATATTGCATAATCTGAAACCTTGAAATAAAAAGCATAGTTTCACAATGCCTTCAGTAACTTGGCATGTACAGCAGGGACGTTGCTATGTGAATCAAAGACTTGTATATCAAGCAGTATTTAGTTAAGCACTTCAGCTTCAGGATTATAACTTTCAATGTTGGGTAAATCAACAAAATAAACACAAGACAAGGACATAATATTTATTCTAGACAAAGTCCATCAGAAAAAGTAACTTCTGTTTTGTAATGGCTTCATTGTACTCCAACAAAATATCTCCGTCATGCATTTGTTGTCTTGTTATTTTTAGTCAAGTAGAAAACAGGTGGAATATTAAGTCCGAGATTATGTCTTCATTTGTTTACCCTCTACTCGTAAGCAATTGCTTATACTGATAGATGGACAAAGCCAAATATAGATCTTTTTTTTTTTTCAGTTTGACTTGAATTTTGGCTACCTTGGACAGCTTCAACACTCTTTAACCTTAGCCAACCTCAGTGAATAAGACAGTGGGGTAGAATTGAGTTGCAACTAAATCTAGAGGGCAAATCTATGCATATATGAATATACAAAAGTACAACAAATCATGTATGACTATATATAGTATTACCAGTCAGCTAGCATTGTTGGTAAATGAATAGGGGCATAGACACAAGGGGGACTCTGAGGCACAAGTAAGTTGTGTACCCTTCTCAGGCCTTTGGGGATAAAGATGACTCTTGACATTACCCCAGTTGATGCCTTTGTGATGTCTTCACCCATAATTCCTAAAGTTCGACACTGGAGTGCCCACAGTTTGGAAGTAATGAACACTTACGCTGGGTTCACACTAGCGCCCGGACTCTGTTTTCAGGTTTCTGTCTTCTGCATGCAGAAGACGGAAACCTGTCAGATCGGGTCTGGCCATGAGCGCCGGTAAGCGTTTTATGCTCTCCACCGCGGAACCATTTTTTTAAAAATGGACACAGAGTACTGCATGTCCGACTCTGTGTCTGGTTTCAAAAAACTGGTTTCGCGGCGGAGAGCATAAAACGTTCACGGGCGCTGACAGCTGGACACCTTTCAGACCCATTCAAATGAATGGGTTCGAAAGAGTCCTGCAGCTTTCCGTCTCCTTCTCTGTTTTGTGCAGGAAATGGAAACCTGTATGAACGGAGACCGGGTGCAGATGTGAACGAGCCCTTAACAGAGTCCAGACACTCCAGAGATTGCCCTGGAGGGCACAAAACTTAAATAGGTTGGCCACTTTCAGACCAATATTGACAAATGCACAATAAAAAGATATACAATTTTCCTATATACTTTCTGTATCAATTCCTCACGGTTTTCTAGATCTCTGCTTTCTGTCATTCATTCTGTTACTTCTAGAGGATAAAACTCTGACCATGGTCATGTGATTTACGGTCTATGGTCATGTGATGAGCACACAGGTGCCGCTCGTTCTAGTCACAGCACAATAATCAGACATCTGCCTGGTAATCATCTGTGCACCTGTGTATATCACATGACCATGGACCATAAATCACATGATCATGGTCAGAGTTTTATCCTCTAGAAGTAACAGAATGAATGACAGCAAGCCGAAATCTAGAAAACCGTGAGGAATTGATACAGAAAGTATATTGGAAAATTGTATATCTTTTTATTGTACATTTGTTTGTCAATATTGGTCTGAAAGTGGCCAACCCCTTTAAGAATCCCTCCAACCAGGATGGAAGGGAAGGCCTAAAATTTGATGGTGGCAATCTCCTCATACAGCATCTCCAGATGGTAGTGGTAAAGATGGTCACTACTGAAACATCCTGCAAATTCCTACAGCCTGTCTTGTTCCTTTCCCATGGCTCAGTAGAAGGCTTTCATAGATGTTGACATTGATGGGGCCTGTGGTGCAGTGCAGGGGTAGCTCCGTATTTCCCTACAGGGAGGTGATCACTGATGGAGATGATGATTCAGAATGGCACATGGTGGTGTGACCAAAGCAGGTGGTGGTTGAGGTAGTTCATATGCTGCAGCAGATGGAGCTGAACCAAAGGTAAACCCAGTTGGTGTTGGGTACTTACCACACTTCAGGCAGGTCAGGAGACTCTTCTGTTGAGCCCGTTTTTATTCATATGCTAACTAGCCTCCAGCGAGCAATGGGGCTCATTCAAAAACTACTAAGATGATTTACATACACAACATATGCGTGTAATAGCCTCTGTAAAGGCTATGCAAGTATGTGCTTAGTTAAAATGACTTTTCCCAATGATAGAGCTCCTTTAAATGGTAATTTTCCAAGAACATAAATGTGAACTAGATGAAAAGATTATATATAAACAAAAAGCTAATATTCCCTTTATATATTTCCAGTTTAATAGATGTTTTAATCATAGCAAGTGTTAACTTGACTTCAGCACTTACAGTATCTCATATCGATCTTTCAGTTTCAAGTACTTGAGATTTATAAAGCAAAACATTTTTTCTGAATTACACTTCTAGAAACTCAATGATATATAATAGACATTGGTTTTCAAGATTATATTGACATGAAAGTGAATAGACAATGAACTTTGAAATTGATTTTCTATGATGCATGACAAAAAAAATAATGCTGATGTTGTGTTCTTGTAAAGGGTTCATTTCACCATGGCTACAATGCTACAATTCGGAATGGTGATGCCTGAGCAGAAATCTAAAATAAAAAGGAACCATTCACAATATTGGTAATGGTTATTCATGGTCACATAAACACTGTGCAAACAACAAACCTGCCTTAGATGATACATAGCTGGTAACAGACCCTATTGACTGAAATGGGGTCGGTTGGATATTCATTGTTTTTAATCTGCAACTGGCAGAGGAAAAAGTTCTCTGTATGAGACTACTTCCTTCGCCGATTTTTGGCAGATAGTACGCTGGAGTCTCCAACAGAGACCCTGGCGCAGATATCAACGTAGCCTAACCTGTACAGTGGCCCCATGAAGGACTACGTCAATATGTTGGACTGCCTGTAAATAACATGTGAAAAACTAATTTGTGATAATTGAAGAACGTTTACCTTCAGATTGTAATACAACCTATAATAAGTTAAAATACCCTCCGTACACTATTTACAGGAACCTATAGAATCTAGTAGAGTGCGCTCTATCCATCATTGATACGTTAGTCACGGTTCAGTAACTCCTATGACCTTCATTTCAGGTTTTAAGTGTGTAACTGGCATAAGATGGTATAAGAAAAGCAAATCTAGTTCTTATGGATATTTACACAGTATTGAGAATAAGTACACATTGCCGGAACAAGACGCCTTTGTGTGAACTTTGGCGCATGCAAGTAGAATCTGCCATGATAGCTGTAGCTTGTTTGTTCATATATGTAACGCTTCTGAATAACACCGTGGGGCTTCAGCTTTTAATAAACTAGCACAGACATAAAGGAAAAGTATTGTACTGAAAACAAGAAGACAGCAGTAAACCACTCGATGTAATAATGGTTCATCAGAGTGTATTATTCTTCATTATGCTAGATCTCGGTTATATGAGAATACAAAGATAAGTTAAAATGCACCCTAGGGAGAATTCTGTACAACACTGGCAGTAATGTGTATTTGTTGTTCTTGTGTCCGCCAGACAATAGGACTACTTAGATTGACATAGGAATGTATTTATAATTGGGCCCTTTTTGTAATTAAACTGTAAGATATGGCGAGATTAATATGTCGTCTTACATTTTTATTACAATAAAGCTTTTGAAGCAGGTCAAAATATAACTGAGCAGCTTCATCACTTATGTAGTAGATACTACTTAGAAAAACCTTCCAAGAAATATTGTCTATAGAGGCAGTTAATAAAAAAAATACACAATTTTTAAAAGGATTTCTCCAGTCATCCTCCATGACGGCACCACAAGAGGTTGACATCATGCCCTCCAAGGACAGGAAACAAAGGTTTAAAAGATATTCCTCCCCTTCCTCACAACAGGGTTTTTCTGTCCCTAGGGGAACATGACAGAAAGGTACTGACCTTGCTGGCAAAGTTTCAGATTTTTTTTTTTTTTAATTTCTAATCCCTTTTTTAACTTTTTTTTTTTTTACCGGACAGTGAGGGATTGATCACTTTGCCTTCGTTGCCTCATTGCTGTTTCTGCCACTGCCGTACCTTTGCACCCACCTATGCATCCTTATAAAGCTGAGAGATGGTATAGTCATGTTTTGGCTCCATGTGAGATTTTAACAATCACAGCTTTACCTGCTACATCCTCCACCTCAGGTTGTATGCTGTAAGGAGCACTACTGTAGTCAAAATGGAGAACTTCCAGTTGGCGGAATGTATAGCATTCAATAGCATGGACATGATGACTTACTTCCAGTCCTATTCAGTTACCGGAAGTGAAGTTTTTACAGTGCTGGCATCCAGAAGATGGTTTCACTGGTGTCTGATAAATTCTCTCCTTGATCTAAATCTGTTGAGCCTATGTTGCCTTCTGGCCCAGTAAGTCTGGAAAAGGAGGGGGTCCAATTGGTGGGGAAACAAAGGAATCCTACATGTCATGGTCAAAAGTGTTCTAAAAACCCATAATCCAGCTATAAGCAATCCATGTATAGGAAAGATTTTAAAGGAAAAACATCTGTCCTTCTTTGAGACCAATGTAACTTCAGGTTTGGACGATACTATTGAAGAGGGGGAAATCATTCAAACCCTCCCCTCCAATTAAAAAGTAGATTTTTTTTCCCTTCAGAATTCATGGATGAGCTCCTTCAAGCCATTAAAATTACAATGGATATTGGCAGTGGCGTAACTAGGAATGGCGGGGCCCCGTGGCGAACTTTTGACATGGGGGCCCCCCCGACACCGAAGATCTCGACCGAGTCCCTCCTACGCATTCCTGCGCGCTCTATTATGTCCCATAGTGGCCCCTGCACACAGTATTATGTCCCTTAGTGGCCCCTGCACACAGTATTATGTCCCTTAGTGGCCCCTGTACACAGTATTATACCCAATAGTGACCCCCGCACACAGTATTATACCCAATAGTGGCCCCTGCACACAGTATTATACCCAATAGTGGCCCCCTGCACACAGTATTATGTCCCTTAGTGGCCCCTACAGGACTAAATACTGTCACCGCTGACCGCTATACCAGGACAAATTGTGGATAAAAAAAAATCTGGTCCTGTGCATTACAATTTAGTAACTCCATGTGCCTCATATTAATAGAAGTTAACCCCATCATCTCCCTCACATTAACCCCTGTCTGCTTCACCATAAGAGTTACTGATATGTGAGAGACAAGGAGGTAATAATAAAGTATCTTCATTACTATTACCCCCAAATGTCTCACATATCAGTAACTCTTATGGTGAGACAAACAGGGGTTAATGTGAGGGAGATGATGGGGTTAACTGCTATTACTATGAGGCACATGGAGTTACTAAAACACAAGTAATCCCCCCAAATGCCTGATAGTAATAAGTAACCCCAGTACGTACCTGTGTAGCTTCAGTTTCATTTTCCTAGAGCAGCTTCTTCCTCTTCTCTTCTGTGCTGGACGGCAGGGATAAGCCCCGCCTCCTCCTCTCATTGGTGGGCAGAGGACAGCAGAGAAAGGGAGGGGGGAGAGAGGGGGAGCGTCCTGCAGCGCTGACAGGAGCCAGAGCTGCAGCTCCTGTGTCTCAGCCGTTGCTGCAGCTTCGGGGCCCCCTGTTGGTGGAAAGTATTCCACCAACAGGGGGCCCCGATCATTATACTCGGGGGTCCGAAAAGACCTCCGAGCATAATGATAGCAGCGGTAGCAGCTGTCACCGGGCCCCTAATGTCCCGGGCCCTGTGGCAGCTGCTACCGCTGCTATGGTGGTAGTTACGCCACTGTATATTGGGTATTGAGGTTCAGGAAGGTAATACTGTTTTGCAAGATCGTGCAATAAAAAATGGCAGGTTTTTCCAGCACATGAGAATCTTAAAGCCCTCATCAAAATCAAATGAGAACACTCAGAGGAAAGAAAAATAACTCTTAAAGGAGATTGAAAGAAAGATTTCCCTTTTGGTGAAGTCTTTGATCTTAGGAAGGTCTTCCCCTGCCTTCACAATGTTCGGTTGGACAGAGTTGAGAAGAAGACCACCATATCATTTCAGAATTTTTCTTTACTCAAGTATCATGCTTAAAGTAATCCTATGGCCTTCACTTGGGTGGCCAGATCCATGTTCTGCTGAATAAATCAACTGGAAATCCCCCACAAATGGATCTTTTTGTTCTCCAGTCCAACCACAAGGTGGCAACTTTTTTTTTTCTCCCTCAAACCGAGGGATTCTACAGTAGTGGTGGAAACCCTAGCTCAGCTCCTGAAATTTTCACCTCATGTATGCTTTCCCATCAATTCCTCTGCTTCTGAGAGTCCTCCAGAAAGAAATACAGTACCTGTAACTAGAGATGAGCGGGTACTGTTCGGATCAGCCGATCCGAACAGCACGCTCGCATAGAAATGAATGGACGTAGCCGGCACGCGGGGGGTTAAGCGGCCGGCCGCCGTCAAAGTGGAAGTACCAGGTGCATCCATTCATTTCTATGGAGCGTGCTGTTCGGATCGGCTGATCCGAACAGTACTCGCTCATCTCTACCTGTAACGTTATTATTAGTAACTCCGTTTTTACCAAATGCAATTGGTTTGACCTCCTCAACAATCTGAACATGTTAGACCCACTGCTCCTTCCAAATACTCACGATCTACTCCATTAGGGTCTTGCATAACAACCCTCAGTATCTACAGCTAGCAGCCTGACTTCTGAAGAAGCAATCTTGAAAGCCAGAAGACTTTATGAGATGTAATTTATACCCTTCTGTGAAGCCGGAATCCTGTCACCCCAGCTATATACATCAAGGTATGGTAGACATTCTGTCCCTGGTCTGGGACCAGGATAAACCAGAACCCTTTTATCCTAACATTGCTATGACATTAGACAAAGATCTAAGGTCTAGTGAGCTGACGTCTATGGGATGCCCAGACCTTATAAAGGAACCAGAGCCAACTACTTCCATCTCTGTCTTGTGCATAGCATGGGCATGAGAAGCATATGTTAGGGCTGTCTATTGCAATAAATAAATACGCTTTTAAGAAAATCGAATATGTCTATAGAGGCCATAATGTCTACTTGATTCCAGAGTCCAATTTTAACACAGCACTTGTCTGCTTATAAATCTGCGCAATACTTGAGTTTAGATTTTTTTTTTTTTTTTTTTTTAAATTTCATGGAAAAAGTGTAATGTTCCATTTCATTTTGCCTAGGGATTGGGGATTAATATTAACAATGATTACTAAAACTGCATGAAATTCAGAAACCTGTTGAAAGCCTTTTGTTTTCTCAAAATAAGAGCCTTTTGTTTGGACCAGAAAACAAATATATATATTTTTAATCTCACAGAATTGTTATCCTGTGTCTACAAGTAAAATCCCCTGAATGCTTTAAAAGCTTATTCCAGTAGGATAGTGTGGGGTGTATATATATATATATATATATATATATATATATATATATATATATATATATATATATTTATTTCCTGTACTACTTCAGCCTACATTAGTGGGAATGATAGAGCTGCAGGGCTCTGGTTCTCCTTAGATGACATTGTGCTTGGGCAGATGGTGAATTCTTTGTTCACCGGCGGTTATGCTTGGTGGTTTGCAGGTCCTGTACTTTTGCTACAAGTGTTTTAGATATCAGTCTCCATGTTTCATAATAAATGAGCAAGATGAGTGTTAACAATAAATGCAATTAATTTATACTAATAATAATACAAATTTGTGCTTCTATTTCCATTTGCTTCATGTTTATGATTTTAGGTGACATAAGCCTAAGAATAAACCTTCCAAGTTACTGCAACACAATATGTTTTAAAACATTCATTTTTGAGTCCTGTTTCTTTCTGTATTTATTGTATGTATAGACAGTGCAGTGACTAGGTAGCAGTATATAATATCTTAGATTACTTACTCTAAACAGGAATGTAGTACAGGACCTTTGTTACTTTGTTCCTGCTTTGCTGACTTGTCCCAGTCTACACAGTAAAGCTGACAAGTGAACTGCATCAAATAATTACTGATTGTGTGTGCTCTAGCGGCCAGTGTGAAAACTGGAATATTTTTATATAGATGACATTAAAGAAGAAAAAAAATTGAATAGACAGAAGTGATATAAATAGAGATGAGCGAACAGTGTTCTATCGAACACATGTTCGATCGGATATCAGGGTGTTCGCCATGTTCGAATCGAATCGAACACCACGTGGTAAAGTGCGCCAAAATTCGATTCCCCTCCCACCTTCCCTGGCGCCTTTTTTGCACCAATAACAGCGCAGGGGAGGTGGGACAGGAACTACAACACCGGGGGCATTGAAAAAAATTGGAAAAAGTCATTGGCTGCCGAAATCAGGTGACCTCCATTTTAGACGAATAGTGGATTTCAAATCCGGGTCATATGAGAATGTGAACTTTGTGACTATGAGACAGGGATAGCTGTACAGGCAGGGATAGCTAGGGATAACCTTTATTTAGGGGGGAATGTTATTAAAAATAACTTTTTGGGGCTCTATCGGGTGTGTAATTGTGATTTTTGTGAGATAAACTTTTTCCCATAGGGATGAATTGGCCAGCGCTGATTGGCCGAATTCCGTACTCTGGCCAATCAGTGCTGGCCAATGCATTCTATTAGCTTGATGAAGCAGAGTGTGCACAAGGGTTCAAGCGCACCCTCGGCTCTGATGTAGCAGAGCCGAGGCTGCACAAGGGTTCAAGCGCACCCTCGGCTCTGATGTAGGAGAGCCGAGGGTGCACTTGAACCCTTGTGCACCCTCAGCTCTGCTACATCAGAGCCGAGGGTGCGCTTGAACCCTTGTGCACACTCTGCTTCATCAAGCTAATAGAATGCATTGGCCAGCGCTGATTGGCCAATGTATTCTATTAGCCTGATGAAGTAGAGCTGAATGTGTGTGCTAAGCACACACATTCAGCTCTACTTCATCGGGCTAATAGAATGCATTGGCCAGCGCTGATTGGCCAGAGTACGGAACTCGACCAATCAGCGCTGGCGAGGCGGAGTCTAAGATCGCTCCACACCAGTCTCCATTCAGGTCCGACCTTAGACTCCGCCTCCTCCGGCAGAGCCAGCGCTGATTGGCCGAAGGCTGGCCAATGCATTCCTATGCGAATGCAGACTTAGCAGTGCTGAGTCAGTTTTGCTCAACTACACATCTGATGCACACTCGGCACTGCTACATCAGATGTAGCAATCTGATGTAGCAGAGCCGAGGGTGCACTAGAACCCCTGTGCAAACTCAGTTCACGCTAATAGAATGCATTGGCCAGCGCTGATTGGCCAATGCATTCTATTAGCCCGATGAAGTAGAGCTGAATGTGTGTGCTAAGCACACACATTCAGCACTGCTTCATCACGCCAATACAATGCATTAGCCAGTGCTGATTGGCCAGAGTACGGAATTCGGCCAATCAGCGCTGGCTCTGCTGGAGGAGGCGGAGTCTAATGTCGGACCTGAATGGAGACTGGTGTGGAGCGATCTTAGACTCCGCCTCCTCCAGCAGAGCCAGCGCTGATTGGTCGAGTTCCGTACATCAGAGCCGAGGGTGCGCTTGAACCCTTGTGCAGCCTCAGCTCTGCTACATCAGAGCCGAGGGTGCGCTTGAACCCTTGTGCACACTCTGCTTCATCAAGCTAATAGAATGCATTGGCCAGCGCTGATTGGCCAGAGTACGGAATTCGGCCAATCAGCGCTGGCTCTGCTGGAGGAGGCGGAGTCTAAGATCGCTCCACACCAGTCTCCATTCAGGTCCGACCTTAGACTCCGCCTCCTCCAGCAGAGCCAGCGCTGATTGGCCGAATTCCGTACTCTGGCCAATCAGCACTGGCTAATGCATTGTATTGGCGTGATGAAGCAGTGCTGAATGTGTGTGCTTAGCACACACATTCAGCTCTACTTCATCGGGCTAATAGAATGCATTGGCCAATCAGCGCTGGCCAATGCATTCTATTAGCGTGAACTGAGTTTGCACAGGGGTTCTAGTGCACCCTCGGCTCTGCTACATCAGATTGCTACATCTGATGTAGCAGTGCCGAGTGTGCATCAGATGTGTAGTTGAGCAAAACTGACTCAGCACTGCTAAGTCTGCATTCGCATAGGAATGCATTGGCCAGCCTTCGGCCAATCAGCGCTGGCTCTGCCGGAGGAGGCGGAGTCTAAGGTCGGACCTGAATGGAGACTGGTGTGGAGCTATCTTAGACTCCGCCTCCTCCAGCAGAGCCAGCGCTGATTGGTCGAGTTCCGTACTCTGGCCAATCAGCACTGGCCAATGCATTTCTATGGGGAAAAGTTAGCTTGCGAAAATCGCAAACTGACAGGGATTTCCATGAAATAAAGTGACTTTTATGCCCCCAGACATGCTTCCCCTGCTGTCCCAGTGTCATTCCAGGGTGTTGGTATCATTTCCTGGGGTGTCATAGTGGACTTGGTGACCCTCCAGACACGAATTTGGGTTTCCCCCTTAACGAGTTTATGTTCCCCATAGACTATAATGGGGTTCGAAACCCATTCGAACACTCGAACAGTGAGCGGCTGTTCGAATCGAATTTCGAACCTCGAACATTTTAGTGTTCGCTCATCTCTAGATATAAAACCTTTGTTTATAATAATAAAAAAACATACATATTCTGATGTGTTCCCTTCAGGATGTATTCTAATAATGTACCTATCGATAGGCTAATCCTTGCTGGTCCATAGATTTGGAGTCAATGATATGCCAAGTCTTGTTTGCCATTTGTACTCGCCTACATACAGCCATATGCAATTCCTCATTCTAGCCCCAAAACTACCTCTTCTATACCTTTCTGATAACTGGCTACAGTTTACTTAAGCAGACCAACTTGTCATTAAAGTGGTTGTCCAGGGTTATACCAGAGTCCTTTTATTTATTTAGAATAGAAGGACTTTCAATGTTATTTTGTAGATCTTCTCGCTGTAGTTGTTTCACATTACATACTGACCTTTCGTACACATCTGCGTTTGATAACCTGTTCAGGGAGTCCACATGGGAACCCCCCAAATGGATTACCAAACACAATTGAAAGCGCTGTGCAGTGAAAGCACATGGAATCCATAGACTATAATGGGGTCCGTGTGCTTGCGCACGCTGCCTGCACGAATCTTGCAGACAGGATAGTAGACTGTGAACTACTTTCCTGTCCACATGTTCTGTACGGAGATCTGGCGACAGCACACGGATCCCATTATAGTCTATGGAGTCCGTGTGCTTTCACTGCACGGCGCTTTCAATTGTGATTGGTATTCCATTCGAAAACCAGCAAAAATGTACGAGCACAAATAGATACAGAGCCTTGTTTTTACAAGGAGTGCACTAATAGCAACAGAATAGTCAATACATATTTTAGCACTGATGCCACATTAAAACATAACATTTATTATTTTTAAAAAAAATTGTTCTATGTAAAAAACAAACAAGTGCAGTCACTATAGTTGTATATATGACAGAAAGGATATTGTTTATGGGCAATTGACCTATATTCAAGATTGTTTAAACAAAGGAAAACCCTTGCAATAGACAGTCACACATAGGTAAAAAAGTGGAACAGTCTTACCAGAGTTTCAGCAGGAGTCAGTTGATACACAGAGAAACGCCAGGTAGTAAGGAATACACCCTACTGACACCCTAACCAGGCCCTGGCTCCCATAGACTCCCGCCCTAACAAGGGCAGTCCCAAGCTTTCCCTGGTTGACGGCCCTATTTGTCCCTAGTCCCTACGCGTTTCCCGGAGCTGTTATGCGCCATTCATCAGGGGACTCATACAAATTCTTAATGCAAGGATACTGCAAAATAGCTGCCTAAATAAATAGGTAAATAGGTCCGCCCACAGTGGTAGGTCTACCTTCAGCATCTAGCATCCTAGCTGGCTAACACCATAGTGACAGTGGTATTCCATTCGGTATCCCCATGCGGACTCCCCAAAACAGAA
This sequence comes from Leptodactylus fuscus, assembly GCF_031893055.1. NCBI lineage: Eukaryota > Metazoa > Chordata > Amphibia > Anura > Leptodactylidae > Leptodactylus > Leptodactylus fuscus. Next base: position 164,821,116 of record NC_134269.1, on the reverse strand, counting down.
TACCAACACAGATGGGAAGCAACCCTGACACAGAAGGATACAGGTGTCATGTACTTTGCAATGGTTGTCTGTACTGTGCATATGGAAATGCACACGATTCTGTGGACGCCTCTGAGGTGGAGGGTTGTATTTCTTTATATTTTATATTCAAAGGTTCATTTGTTTATCCCAATAAAAGAGTTAAATAAAATATAATAAATAAAATTTGGAAAATTGACCGTGTGATGGCAATTTGTTTTTCTTTTACCGGCCATCACATGTGCATTAAATTTAATGGATGTGAATTGGGCTATTCAAATGATTTGTTGTTTTTTTTAAAATTTTTTTATTGGTCCATTTTAACTATCTGCCAAAATATTCATCACGTCCTATTACCCTTGTTCACAGATCACTCAATAGATTGGAGTCTGAAGGACAAGTGAGCACTTGTGACCCTCGATTGCAAAACAGCCAGGGTAAACATCCCTTTTTTAAGGCTGTTTTGTACCACGGTCATGAGAATATAACTTTAGACATTATTCATACTATCATCTTTGACAGATCTAACAGCTGTTAAATATTTGTTTTGGATGGCCATTTTGCATCTATTTTGCATTTGTTTTTAATGGGCCTTTAAAAATAATGGATGAATTTAATTTGTCTTTCATTTTTAACCCGACCAACCGATCAATTTCTAATAGACATAATCCGCACATCAACTAGTTTTACGTCCATTTAAAATGGATCCATGGATTTCTGTTGGGTCCATGTGTCCGTCAATATCAACAAAGATAAAGAATGTCCATTGTTTTGGGGGTTTTTTGTCCGTCAAAAATCAGACATGTGAATACACTCATTCCATCATATGGCTGTTTTTCACTATTGTTTCGTAAGGCCTATGACAGAGTTATAGGGTCAATGTTTAGGTTCGTGCCCTAACTTTGCATCTAAAAACATAAAAGTGGCTTATTGCCTCCCCCTTCCACAGCTTATGCCCCTGTGGTAAGGACAGTACTAAGCCTCATACACACTGAGTCAATCCAAACCGGAAAATCTGGTCCATATTTGGACAAATTTCCCAGCCAAACCCATTTCTCTTGGCTGTATATATCCTTAGATATGGGATGACAAGGTTTTCAAAACATGATTTTGCATATTCTGTCACAAAATGCCTGTTCTATATGCATGATCACCCATTTCTTGAGTTGTGATTTGCAGCCTGTTAAGGATTATGTTAATATGGGGTGATACTGTATTGTAGTAAAGGTTAGACCCCCTAGAATGTTTGTTTCTAAACCTCCTAGTAGACATAAAAACTGTTAAAAAGTTGCAAAAAAATAATATAAAAGTTCAAATCACCTTTTCCCTAGATCCCAAAGAAAAATAAATAAATTAGCTGAAACGTCAGCCTCCCATATGGCAAACATCATATCGGGAGAGTAAATAAAAATGGCCAAACCACCGTCCTTTCACTGTTCTCCTCCAAGACAAATATGCATAAAAAGCTGTTAAAATATTACAAATTCCCCAAAACAAAAACAAAATAAAAACATTATTACAGCAATACCAAATGTATAATGACCCACAAAATTTAGGTGCAATATGTCACCTATATGCCAATTTGACTGCACAATGAGTGGTGAAAGTGCTATTTTTTTTTCTTGTGCCCTCCAATACATCGTGCACAATATTAAGCTGTACCATTATGAAGTGTAATCTGTTCTGCAAAACAGATTTGTCAATGGAAAAATAATTTATGGATTTTGCAAGGTGTGAAATAAAAAAACAAAAATTGGAATATGACGGTGGTAGGAAAGGGTTAAGGAACCCCTGCTGTTATCTCGCCGTAGTAGTGGAAAAACAGCATCGTCTTGTCTTCATATAGCATTAGCCATTGCTATTGACTGATATATGGATGGGTCTGACACATTTTCTATCTGCTTATATAGACTCTGTAGTTGGTCCCATTGTTACACAAAAAAGGAGCAGCCAAATGTTTGTATTTAGATGCAAAAGATTTGCGCTGCATATTTGCCACATATGTAGCTGTCCTTTGGTTATATAGTGATAAAACCTAAATCCTACACTGAACTCACAGGCTAGAAATCTGAGTGTTTTCTAAAATCATGACACAGAAAAAGATTCACAACCAAAACAAGAAAACTGAGCCCAATTCTGTATTACCAGTAGCAAAGCTCATAGGACTCTTATTGAATGTCAGGTCGCCTTTTTTGTATTTGAGTTCCTTTACTTGATATTTGTAAATTTCAGACGTCCAAAGTATCTTCCAGTAAAAGGTTACTGACATTGCTGCCAAAAAAGAGAAAATGTTAAAACAAACTATCCCACCTTTTAGTCTGTACAGTAAGTTCTAGTTCTGTCTCACACTGAAGGTCTTCCTGAAGTTAGCTAATGATCATGTGGTCCATACTAAATGTATCTGCTTCAGCCCCCACTATTAGGGGGCATTCACACGATGTAACGTGGCGTTGATTCTGACACGTAAACTTGTGTCAGAATCAGCGCTGCAAAACAGAATCCCATTGACTTCAATGGGTTCCGTTTAGCGCACATAACACATTCGGAGGCTTTTTAACCCATTGATTTCAATGTGTTACGTGTGTAACATTCACAGGGCATGTACAGTATGCAATGGATTGGGCACAGCAACAACAGGATAATGAGGTTGCAACAGAAGTCAAGATTGGAGGGGGAAAGTCACATGGAGACTATAACGTTCCTTGAAGTATCCCTTTCATCTGACTTCATATCTGAGGCTAGTAGGAAAGGAAGGACTGCTACACAGGATTGGTTAGATGTCCCTCAACTCCATTGGTGACATAAAAGTTGCATGAGCAGTGGCCGCAGCACTTGGCTGGTATGTAGAGTTAGACATGACTGCATTTAACAGGTGTTTAAATCTATATTAAACCATGTAAATACTTTTCTAATCCCTTTTAAAGTGATACAGTGATAACATAGGGTGTAAATGGCTTGCAAAAGACCATTCCCTTGGTTCATATTTATGTGCATAGACTATGCGGCCTCTTTACTCCTGACAACCATAGCAGGTGTGTGCAGGATTTTTTCTGTTTCATAATTAATTTGTCAGTTCTGTCTAAAAGCTTCTTTGCTGGAGTTGATGTAATCCAGCTCTCTGAACTAAATTTAAAGAAGAGATGAAAATTGCTATAAATTGAGCAAGTCAGAGAAATTCATCTCTCGCTCAATATTCAGAAAGCTAAATCCTTATTCCCCGGTAATTAATATATGCATAAATCGCAGATGCAGCAATTAGCAGTGGGGCTGTGAGTAGAGTTCATGCTCAGCCAATAGATGCTTTCAGGATACTTAAACTATGGCTCTTTGTGCACTGGCATTAGCTTTTGCTTTGGAATTGGGCCTTTCAACAGAAATTATTAAAATTACATGCTCAAAACTGACCTAAAATCTAGGCAGCGAAACGTAATGGCTGCTATCAGAGTATGGAGGCCATCTACAAAATATATTGGTGGATACTAAAAAAAAAAAAAAAAGCCAGTAGTACTTAGTTGATGTAACTTTATTCTGCTTTACTCCTATGGAAAACGTAACCTAGTCCCTCTTAAAATTAGGCCTAAAGGTGGCCTACACACTGGGCAACCATCAGCCTAACCCATCAATTTTGGTAGGACAGACAATTCATCTGATGTATAAGGCATGGTCCTGACTCTAGAGGTGTCTTGCACCTTAAGCCTAATTGACCCCTGTAGCTGAGCTAAAAGTCCCTGTGGAAGGATCAAAGAAATATCATGGAAACTCAAAAAGATATCACCTGACGTGAGCCAGGTTCAGAATCTTCCTCTGGGCATCATCTTTTCTATCAAATACATCTGAATATCTACAAGGTGGTATGTTGTATTTTATTGCTCAGGAAGCCTAGGGAACTTGGGCATTGACTGGAATATGAGGCTTTTAGTACATGGTGGCCCTTTTATGAGAGTAGAAGTCAGCACATGTGATCCATAACTTGAGTTGTGCATTGCAGGAACTGATTTACTTGCAGGAAGAGAATGCTGGTCAAAGTATCAGCCAAACCTGATTATTTGTGTGGGATCAGTTGAATATCGTATCGGTATTTGGGCTTTCCAACACTATTCAGATGTTGGTGGAAGGAAGGGTCAAGTATGTTATGGTTATCATGCCTGATCCATATTTCCCTCATGAGATAAGTCATCACCAGAAGTGTCTGATAGTGGCTTACTTTCCTCTCTACTTTCAAAATGCATATACCCTCAGCTGAAGCAAGTAAGCCTGCATATTGGATACAGGGAGTACAGTGACTTATATTGGGATTTTGTGGAATGGTGCCAGCGGAACCACCTCAGGATTAATGCTGAGAAGACCAAGGAGATGGTGGTGGACTTTAGTAAGAGGAGAATTTCTCAGAATTCAGTGGACATCCAGGGGACAGGCATTGAGATAGTCAAGACCTATAAGTACCCGGGTGTGCTCCTCAATAATAAGCTGGACTGGGCTGATCACCTGGATGTGCTGCACAGAAAGGACCACAGAAGGCTTTATCTGCTCAGGAGGCTGAGGGCCTTTGAAGTTCAGGGGGCACTCCTTAGGGCCTTTTTCAACTCTGTGGTAGCATCAGCCATCTTCTTCGGAGTAGCCTGCTGGGGGAGTAGCAAATGAAGGATGGAATAGAAATAGACTTGACAGGCTGATTAGAAGGGTCAACTCTGTCCCACCCACCACCAGCACCCTGGACCCAGTGAAGGTGGTGGGTGACAGAAGGATACTGTCCGTGGTGAGCTCCATGCTGGAGATCCACTCTCATCCCATGTATGAGACGGTGACAGCACTGGGCAGTACTGTCAGTGGCCAATTGCTTCACCCCAAGTGTGAGAAGGAGCGCTATCGTAGACCCTTCCTCCCAACCGTGGTCAGTCTGTATAATCAACATCAGGCTAAACAAAGATCACTCCGCACAGAGAACTAAATAATCCTGAAATCAGTCTTTTTCTTTTTCGTTACTATAACTCCTAGTATATTTTCTATCTGCTATTCTGAGCTTGTATATGTTCTTTCTTGTAACGTATTACTGTATTATCCATGCTGCTGTAACACACTGAATTTTCCCATGGTGGGATTATTAAAGGATTATCTTATCTTAAATTCATCTAGACTACATCATTTATAGATGGGCCTTGGGTAAATTTGTCATTAACTGGAGAGATATTCTGAATACCATACGGAAACTTGCACAATCACAGGTAGCACATATATACAAGCATAGTGGAAACCTTATCTGAGAACCAAGAATACCTTTTTTAAAGATTTTTCTTTGATATTTGGGATAAATGCATTTTTTATATGCTGTTCAAACTTTTTAACCTTATTATAAAAAATAACAATTCAAAAAATAAAATGGAAGTAATATGGTAAAAACACATTTGGCTCTCAAATAGATGGTCTACTTTGGCAAAAGAACACACTAAGCTCTACTTGTTACAGCTATCAAGCAAAGGGTATAGTAGGCTTAGTGTCAGGATCGGAGTTATTTATAAAATGGTTGTGTGTTTTTGGTGGTGTTCATCTGGGGATTTGAGCCGGTGTCCTGTGGTTCTCTGGTCGATTGTCTTGGCCACTGAGCTGTTGGGATAGTGGTTGGGTATCTGCCACAGTGTGTACTTGAGCTTGCTTTGTGTCTCGGTGGATGCGAGCTTGTAATGCGAGTGTGTAATTTTCGTCAACCTATCATGTCTTTCTGGTCTGTAAAAGGCTGACTGCTGGCTTCAGTCCTCGCCGTTTTTCATGGTTACCAGCTAGGATTCTTGGCCCAGTCTAGAAGGAGAGTTTAGTTAGAGTTGTACGGTTTCTGGAGCTGAATTGGAAGTGGTGTGAGTTGTAGACTCCAAAACATAAAATGGGCCAGCTACATCCAAGATGACTTCAATTACTGCGATACTCCAATCTTTAAAATATAACTTTTATTCCAATTCCATTAAAAAGTTACATGGTAACTACACGCATGGTGTGAGTTGTGTCTGTGTGAGAGTCTGTTTTACCCTCAACATTCCTACTCTACCCCTGTCCTGCATTTCTGGCTGCCTGTCACTGTTTAGTATTAGTGAGTTTCTGTTTTGGGTTTCAGGTTTGTTTTGCCCCTGTCCTCTGATACCCTTTCCTCACTACTCCACTCTTCCTCTCCTCAATTCCTGTTGAGTGTTTTGTGGTTGTGCTGCACCTGTTAGTTCTCCAGCCTGTACCATCCTAGTAAGTACTGTTTTCAGCTGCACTTATCCTTTCGCTAGGGATGACCGCCTCTAGTTTCCCAAGCCCTAGCCTCTTTCAGCTCTCATCCTACCTGTGTGTTAGGTCTTCACATTTAGAGAGTCCGTAGTTGTCAGGCCAAGCTTAGCTCAGGAACAGCTGACCAACACCCTCAGGCAGGGTCTAGTTAGCCATTGTAGCGCTAGGGACAGCTTACCTACTCAGTTTCCCTAGTAATGCAAGCACCATTCAGTACCACGGTTGTTGGGCAATGACACAACCGTGACACCAAAACTAGCAGAATATTGGAAACCTGTGACCTGGTCTGTCAAATACATGGTGATAAGTAGAAATATGCCATCCTAAAAGTCCATATGGTTAAATCCTAGTCATGTGTATCAGATATTTAATAACTCTGTGAAAGAAAGTTTCATAGTTTTTCTAATTGAAAGCATCAGATGACAAACCTACTACTATGGTCTGGAAATGATACAAATGGAGCTGTAAAGCAATGAGCACATTTACAATACAAATATATGCATCCATCAATATTCTACTGTAAACACATCTACTTTTGTGTTGAATGTAATAAAAGCATACCACACCTATCATTTCAGTATTGCTTTAGCTGTCAGTCTTGGGTTGCAGTTAGTAAACATAGCTGATATGTTTTATGTGCTCTTCAGTATGTGAACTATATAGATATTATCAGTGGAATATATTTGTGTTGAATATCTTTGTTGTATGTTTGATTTATACATAAAAGGACAGAACTAATGGCCAGCTCTGACTGTGCGCAAATTGTTCCTTAGACAAAGCCGAATGGTACCTGCTGATAGTACAACATCATTTTCCACTTGTCAGATCTACATCAGAAATCACTGAAAGGAAACAATCAGCCTTAATTGCATGTAAAATATATTCTAACAAAATGTCTTTCCAGAACTGAATGAATTCCATGAGTACAGCCCTCTCTGCCAAAGAGCAGTCACTAGCAAAGACATGTGGAATTTGGGGCTTTCTGTGATGGGCACATATTGGATTGTCATCCAAATGTATCCTGTGAGCTGGAAGGGAACACTTTGGAAGCATACAAAGAGCACGAACCTGTCATTTCACTTCTAGAATAGTAAATGTTTATTTAAAGGGGTTGTCCAGCGATGGACACATTTGGAAAGACGATGTTATTATTTGTATAATGAAAAGTTTACAGGTTTTCAATATACTTTCTTTAAAAGGGCTCTATCATTGGGAAAAGTAATTTTTAACTAATCACATCCTTGCATAGCCTTTACAAAGGTTATTCCACACCTACCTTTTGTATGTAAATCACCTGTCTTTTTTTATTCATATGCTAATTATACTGGTGCACGATGCATAGTGCACTCTCTTTTCTATTGTTCCCTATGGGTGTATACAGCACAGGCTGTTGCTGATGATGATGATTCAGCTTCCTGTTTGCACACACACATAGGAGATAATAGCAGAGACAACTGCTGCTGGGAACTTCCTGTGCTGGATGGAAGCTCATTAGCATATGAATAAAAATGGACTTATTCAAAAACTGAGGCAATTTACATACTAAAGTTTAGGTGTGGAATAGCCTTTCTAAAGGCTATGCAAGGATGTGATTAGTTAAAAATGACTTTTCCCAATGATAGAGCCCCTTTAAGCAGAGATATAAAACACCATGAAGATTTGATAGTCATCCATTCTCTTTACTTCCACTGAATAAAAATGAGTCTATGGTCATGTGATATACAGCCCATGGTCATGTGATATACAGTCCATGATTATGTGATGGATACACAGGTGCACAGCTTGTTATAGTCACAGATATAATATTTGGAAAAACAGTGGTACCCCAATTCTTGGTTGTGGTGGCCTGTGGGAGGATTATCCAATCCGTATTTTCCAGTAATAGAAAGCCACAGCACACACTATGTGAAAATGCATACTTCATCAAGAATTTATTCAAGAAGAATGTCTTCCTATAGAGGAAATTGTTGGTGTTTATGAATAACAATTGAATATATCATATCATAGAAAGTGCTGCTTCTGACTGTTGAAGTCACATGTTACGTTACAGAAGGTGCTGAAGAAGCTTTAGTCTGGGATCATGTGTCACATCGTAGACTGTGCTGCATATAGCAGTTTTAAATAGTTGTGTACATGTCATCTCATAGAAGGTGCTTCATATAGTGGCGGTGTTCTTATACTACATGTTCCCTAATATACTGTATCCAATGCAGTGGAATAAAGTTACCCATTAATACAGCTCACATATACCATGTTTCAGTCTTGTATGACCCTTCCCAAGTAGATATGTATGGAGAAGCTGTGCCGATCTGCAAGGAAGGGAACACTGTCCTTTACAATTTTGAGAGACAATGTCATTGTTTGTGTGTCCATCACATGACCATAGACTGTATATAACTTGACCATGGACTGATATTTATCAACTGAAAGTAAGCAGAATGAATGACAGCAAGCAGACATCTAAAAAACCACCTAAGGAATTGATGCAGAGAGTGCGTCAATAGTCTGTTCATCTTTTCTTCAGGACTTTCCAGGTATATTTAGAACGTACCCATAGTGAATAAAACAGAATTAAAATCAACATCTTTGTGATATCACAATTCTGTGTTTCTATTTCTTAAGTAAATGCTGTTTAACCTTACATATATTGTTATTGGCGTACTGATCAAAAAGTGACATGTGCAAAGAGCAGTAGAAATGGCAATGAATTGCTGTTCAGTTAAGAGGCTGCTTAAATAGATAAGAATTCTAGCAGTGTATTATTTCTGTGAAACAATGTATCTCATGTCATTCTGTGATATTTTTAGTTTAAAACTATAGGATATAAAGCAGTTCTTTGCTTGCTGCTATGAGTCACACAGCGATAAAATTGGTAACCTCTCTCTTGTCTGTTGGTTCCTAAAATATAATTCTCTCTAATGACCAAGAGAGTCATAAGTGATGGTATATTACAAAAAAAAACAAAAAACTTTGAAACCAAGGTGCTATTTGCCCCCCCCCCCCCCATTGTGGTATGGACACGTATGAAACACTATAGGGTCCCTTCCTACCTGGACAACCAACCCTTACTTACCAAAGACACAATGATAACTGTGGGTCTAGCTTCTGTAACTGTCTACAACCACTAGGGAAATATACATGTGGTTACTTAAAGGGATGTTTCCATGATAATAAGTTATCCCCTATCTATGGGATAGAGAACAACGTTTATACCAGTGGGGGTCTGACTGCTTAGATCCCTGCTGATCAGGAGAACTAGGGACTTTCCTCACCCATTATGAATAGTTTGGTGGTCGAGTATAGCATACTGTTCCATTCATTTCAATGGGATTGCCAAGGATAGCTAAGCGCTGTACTTCAGCTATCTCCTGCATTCACATTAAAATAAATGGAGAAGTGCATGCCCAAACACTGCCCTATTAAGAACAGCAAAAGAAAGTCCCCCCCCCCCTTCACCTGATTAGTGGGGGTCTGAGCAGTCAGTCCCCAATTGATCTGCAAGTTATCCCATATTCTATGGATAGGGGATTACTTACCCATTTAATGGCATCCATTCCAATAAATGGGTGTCATGTAATACATGATCATGCACCAGAGTATTGTCTTTGCACAACTCTGCTCCAGCAGATACGACATACAGATGCCCTTATAGGACACATGGAAGATCAAATACAACACAGATTAGCTTGACCTTCAAGTAGTATGCTTCATAATAAGCGAGAGCATGATATTTTGTTTCTTTAGTTACAGCATTATTTGCATTTTGTATGTGTGCTTATTGTATCCATTTTACATATATTTTCAGGTTATATACACTTTGTAACCTGTTTTATATCTGCTGCAGAGAAAAAATATACCATAGACCTTAAACATCCCTTAAAGAAACTGTGCGCTATACAACATCGCTATTAAAACAGGAAAACAGAAACCAGACATTAAAACTGTAGAAGTAGAAGTATATAGTCCTAATACTATGTGTTTTATAGAAATCATATCTCATACAACGTAATCCTGCTCCTGAGACCATTTCAGGTGGGATTGTAAAACCATATTATACAGTGCGTAGCTGGGGGCACAAATGATTGTCTATAGTGGTCCTTTGAGCATCTCAGCTTCACAAACTCAAATAAAAGTGCAACATTATACGTTCACCAATTCACATATGGATGAGACCTACTGTATTATCCAAAATAGCCCATAAATCTAGACATAGTCCTTCTATCAACAGCACTATCAAAAAGTAATAATGCCGGCAGCAGAATTGGCTTTCTGTGTCACTTTATTAAATTTATGGACATAAGCACTAAGAATATTACACTAGTTGCAACTGACTTACAGAAAAACTCAAACATTTTATTAGACACATTGAAGGACCTCGGTTTTTGCAGAATGTAAAGGCAACTTAAGAGTATCTATGTTTTTGTATTTGGTATAGCCACTGTATGTGTTCTCTATACAACCTGTGTACAGACATTACTTCCTGCATTATCTTGACCATTGTTGGTTGTTACATGCAGGAGGATCGAGTGAGTAATAGACACTATCTTTTATTTACTGCATATATTGATACTTATATAATGTATACCGCCTGCATTCTACCGCAACAATTGTTGTTAACATATGAATTTATGTATTCATTTAAATGCTGGGGGTTGTGCAATAATAATATATATATACAGGGTGGGTCATAAGTATGGATACACCCAGATAAAATGGAAGTGGTTGCTAATATCGCCTTACCGTTTGTGGCATATTAGTACATGGGAGGGGGGAAACATTTGAGGCCAGGTGACGCCCATGGTGGCCATCTGCAAACCGCCATTTTGGATTCAACTTTACTTTTTTCAATGGGAAGGGGGTCACACATCAAACACATGGAGAATTGCACAAGAAAAACAATGATGTGCTCATTTTTAACATAGCTTTATTCATTATCAAGTTATTGACACGTTTGTGACATTGAGCAATGACAGTAACTCACTAAAGAATGTGCTCAAAGTGCGGCCAATTGTGTTGAATTGCAATGCAATTCTGTTCTCCCACTCTTGACACACTGAGGTCAAGCAGCTGGATCTTGTAAGGGTGCCATCTGTGTGTAACCAGTAGCCGTCGAATGGACATTCAACTTATACCACACTCCAGGGACATACGGCGAGTGCTAAGCTGTGGGCTCTTGGTAAATGTTACCAGGACAGCCACTCATGTTTTGTCATTGGTGACAGTTTTCATATGTCCAGATTTAGACTTATCCAACATTGAAGCAGTTGCACGAAATTTAGTGAGCAGTTTGCTAACTGTGGCATGGGAGGTAGGTGTTCTCGTAGGGTTTCTTGCATTGAAGTCTGCTGCAATGACCTGGGTACTGCGTTCACCAGATATCAACTCAATGTCTGTCCGCTCCTCATCGGATAACCTCTGCAACATGTCAATGACTGTAAGAATAAGAAACATGTCAATAACTCGATAATGAATAAAGCTACGTTAAAAATGAGAACACCATTGTTTTTCTTGTGCAGTTCTCCATGTGTTTGATGTATAACATAACCCCCTTCCCATTGAAAAAAGTAACGTTGAATCCAATGTAATACTGTAAGACAGTATTTAAGTATTGCACCATAGACAATGTTTATAGCTTGGAGTTATATAGGAGCTAACCAAATACAATATTGCATTGTTTTTCAATTTTCAATTTTTATTTTATCTTCTATTTTACAAATTACATGGGTAGGGTTGAAACAATTTTTTTAGTGTTGGTATTAAATGGACATCAATCCTTCCATTTACCAAGCTAAAGTTCCAAGTGAATGGATTTGTGTAGACTACTAAGCCGATCATTGTTTTCTTCAATGAATTGCCCACAGTAATTAAATCCTGCCTGTTCCCTACAGAAGTAAAACAGATTGACTGCTGCCAGCATTGCTGCATGTATAATGCGAATCCTCATTGATTTAGCAGGGCTGAAAAAAAAAAAGAATCATTTGAAAGGGATAGCCGCGAGCCCTTGTGTAATATGTCATATCTGCCGGCACTTATTGTGTCTAGAATAATTAGTTTGTCTTCAGCTGGTTAGTTCATTAATGTCATATTTGTCTTATATCTTATTCTAATAATAATTTTAATGATGTTGGTTGAAAAGTTTCCATGAATTATGTTCTAATACTTGCAATTTAATGTGCTTTATTATTGTATAATACATGTTTATAGAAAGTGACTTCTCTGTTGTGAGTTTAGAAATGTTATATTAGGGGCTCAGATTTACTGTTGCGGCTTAGACTAGTCACTGGTGTAAACCTAGCTCATCTTTTGGCATAATGTGGTGCATTTAGTTTGGGAGTGTGGGTGTGGATTCTCAGGAAGAGAGCGCGTGGCTTACATTTGCCACAACAACATTGCTAAAAATGTACAAAGATTGTGTTGCAAAATTCTTCCTCCAATTCTTCCTTGTGTACATGACCAACCTTTATCCGTTTTAGATGTCTGGTATGTGATTAGGTTATAACCAATTTTCACCTTTCTTATTGGTTATGATTTTTCCAGAACATTAACGGAGTTGTCTCAGATAACCTTTCAGTTGGTGTTTAAACACTACAATCATTGTGTTTGGCATACATTTTTGTAAGACCAATGTTTGTAGAAACATTAGATCATATTATGAAATAAATAAAAAAGAAATATGGATGGAAGATGTTGTTGTAACATCTCTGCCTGTTCGGGCCTCTGCGCCACCCTCTGCTCGCATGCTGCGGCACCAGAGGCGTGTGCAGTTTGACAATTTGCTTAAGGTTTTTAGTTGCACTGTGTGAACACGGCTCTAGTCCTTAATTGGATTTGCACCACACCCGTCTTCTGCCAAGGTTGCCTCTGTTCATTAAGTGGTTAATCTGTCTTGCCTGTGATTGACAGCTTTTCTTCCTGTCAGGTTCTGGGCAGGTTCTTCCTTCCCTATTTAGTCTTGGCTCACAGTCACACTGGTGCCAGTTATTGCCCTTGCTTTCTGGTATTGCTTGCTGTTATTTACTTGTATGCTAATCCTTGACCTCTGGCTTTCCTACTGACTATTCTCTTGACTCCGATTTGGCACTGCATCGCTCTCTTGTTACCGAACCCTGGCTAGCTGACCTCCCTTTGTTGTTGTACGTCTTGTCTGCGTTTTGTGTTTCACGTATTCAGGGAGGGATTGTCCTCGTGGTTGTCGCCTATTACCTAGGATAGGGCCTGGCAATAGGAAGGGAAAGCGGGGGGCTTCAGTTTAGGGCTCACTGTCCCTTGTGCCCCTCCCTCCAGGGTTCACCAGCAGCTTCTGGGGAATTATCATCTGGCTATTCCATAACAGTTGTTTTTTTTTGTTTTTTTTTAATGAGGTTTCAACTCCCCCTTTCCCCACTAGCTAGGAGATGAGAACTCCTGCATTTTGTGAGGTGTATTCTTGGAGGAGTGGGTTACAAGTAAATAGAAATAAATAAAAGAATCTGTACTCGCTGCACTGCTTTCCTGTTGTTGTCTGTCCAATGCTGTGTTGGTAACTGCTGGTCTTCCTACTCCCCCTCCAACACAGAAGCAAGAAGCTGGGAATGTCCATCAACTAATCATTGGCTGAAATGGTGACTCATCTCATTTTTAACCCATTTGCCATCCCTTTCCACCCCTTAATAAGCTAGACTGAGATGGTTATAACTTTAGGGTATATAAAATCCCTATACTTTTAAGAACAAACCTGGGAGACTTCTATAGGCTTCCAGCTGTCCCAGATCATTGTTTATGGACTACCAGAAAAATAGTGGATTGTTTAGGTTTGAACGAGGGTTAATGCCCATGATTAGTGCAGGCACTGATTGTTGGAATTTTTGCAAGGCAGGGGCATAACAAGCAAAACCTGGGCCCCATAGCAAACTTTTGACTGACACCCCCCCTCCACACACACACACATACACACACACACACACACACACACACACACACACACACACACACACACACACACACACACTTTTCTGAACCTCATAGAATATAATGTGAACCACTTGGACCACACAGTATAATGCTCCTTTTGCTGGTCCCCACATTATATAGCATCCCCTTTTCTGGCCCCACGCAATATACAGACCCTCCTTACCCCACCCACTCTGTATATTGCCTCATTACTGGCTCAGTACAGTTTGCTGCCTTCTTTACTGGCTTCCATACAGTAAATGCCAATTTTACCCCCCCCCCCAAACACTGCATAGGGTCCTATAAAGCAGGAGTGTACTAAGTGCCCTTTTTATAGGCTCCTGTACAGTAAATTCTAGTGACTTCAGGCCACCACCTGCCCCAGGCCGTTCTGGAGTTTGTCCAATTTCTGGAAATCACTTTAATAATGATGTCCCATAGTGCCCCTTCACACAGTATAATGGACCATAGAGACCTCTGTTTGAATAATTTCCCAAAGCAACCCTCCACATAATATAATGTCCTATAGTAGCTCTTTCACACACTATCATGTCCTATAGTAGCCTCTATGGTTTTTGTTACTAATTTTCCAAAAATGTCCCAAAGCAGTCGCTATGGTGGTAGTTCCGCTATTGCTGCCATGTCTCTGCTGTATTATTCAGTGGAGACATGCTGGTTATTGAGTACATCCAGCCCGTAATAGTACAACAGATTTAGAAAGCATTAAAGCAACCAGTCTGCTTTTAGATTTCAACCTACATTAGAGAGTGATATCAGCTGCCTCGTCCTTGTTATCACTTTCTCCTGAGCCAATGAGAAGATCACTGAATTGATGATGTTAGCAGGTCATTATGGGACAGGGCTGAAAATGAGCCGAGATGGGTTTTTTCTGCTTAAATATATTTTCATGGCAAGGAATGAATTTGCAATTTGTTGCAATTCTTCTGAACACTCTTCATAATGATCTACATTTCATGCAAATTGCCTCTGCAAAATCTGAATCTGCAAACTTTTTAAAAATTAAAACTTGTGCTGGTCTCAACACTTTGATGTTTTTAGTGTACAAATTCTTTTCAGTTTAAAGGGACACTTCACTTAAAGTTTCCTGTGTCTTCTACTCACTTGTCTTTTCTTCCTCCTGCCTCTCTATTATCGCAGTGAGGAGCATTGCAGAGAACATTAGGCATCATGCTTTTTTTGATGTCTCTCATCTGTGTTTCTTTTTCTTCTTGCTATGTCTCTATACATCACACTGAAGCTGTTGTATAGGAAAGTGTGGCTCAGGCTGTGGATGTGTCACTTATACAAACACCAAGACGTCTTGTATGATGAAGCTACACTCAGTGTGACCCTCACAGTAGCCTCCTGACTCCCTCTTGTGTTAGACTAGGCCCCCTTAACCCAGTTCACATCTGTGGTCATTATTTTCCCCCTTCCCGCATGAAAAATGCGGAGAGAAAAGCGCTCCAAGCAGCACTTTTCTCTCCCCATTTTTTTTTTTTCGTGCCAAAACCAAGCAGAAACCAGATGGACCCCATTATAGTCTACGGGCCCGCAGGTTTCCTAAGGTAACCACTTTTTTATGTGATTAGGTCTACATTCGGGGGGTCCCCAAGTGGACTTCCCAAACAGAAACCCATATGCAGAGTGAACCAGGCCTTAGCAAGATAATGGAGACAGCAAGTAAGGAAACAGGGCTTTAGAGTTAGGATAGTGGCCAACCTGATGTCATCTCAGCCAGTCAATGCATCTACAGTATATATAATAAACTGAGTAGTTTGTTACATAGTTTACCCAGTCTATTACATGGTAGCATAAGCTGTGCGAGATGGTATATGTAGTGCAGTAAACTCATGCTTGCAGGGAGTGTGATCTTGGGGCCCCATTTGTTCCCCGTGGGACCAGTCCTATCACATTTACACTGCTGATGATTAGAAATCTCCTGTCATACATTTCTAATGAAATGAGAATCGCGTCCCTGTCTGTAGACTTAGTCTTTTAGCTTATTTGGGAAGCTATTGAGGGGAGGATAAATCACACAATCCTTCCAGCAATATCATTCATACACATACATTTTTTTTTCCGTGAAAGAGATTTTTTTTCTCCTCGCAAAGAATTGTTCACTTTGGCATCTGTACTAGCAAAATAAATATTGCATACCGCTCCGTGACATGAAAGTTATGTTTAAATGATATAAAATGTCATGTATTTGTACAAAAAATTTAGACCCTACAGTCCACTTCAAAGAGATGCGATTAAAGTTAATTATACAAATGAAAGTCTTTGTGAAAATCATTAATTGTGCCTTAAAGTGAGACCTAGAAAGCTGATTCTATTATAAGTCATTTTCCTCTCCAGCCCTGAATAGTCCTCCAGCACTTAATTAGACACTTTTATTATGTATGTGTAATAAACCTCAATCTTTTAATTGTCATGACAGCCAATTGCATCATTTAAATGCTGCGGGAGCATGCATCACAGATAAATGGGTATATGATGGGAGGCCTTTGATGTGACTCCTCTGTAATCGATATACGTCAATTTATAGCTTCGCTCCTGGGATCACTAGGATTACACAGTTATCAAATCTTCACATCTAAATTAATCTGTCATCAGGAGAAAGAGTCTCCGTTCTAAATCCAAAGCAGTCCCTGCCTTCTACAAAGTTAATATGATGAAAGAAGCCAAGCTGCTACCTGCTGAATCTACGGCAGCTCACTTAGTATCTGCCTGCCAGAAAGGAATGGTAGATTTAGCAGGAGAGAGATGATGACTCGAGTCCAAATGCAGGGAAGGTTCATTTCCAATAAGATTGTTCTTTTTGTTTAGGACATTTAGAGGCCTGCAGCCTTCCAAAGTATTGATGTTGAAACACAGCATACGCATCAATAATGGCAATCCAGAAATGGCAAGCAGAAAACAAAGAACTGGTTCGGAGACAGTCTAGACAAGAATTCATACAGGCAACTTTGAGTGTAAAAGTGGGCTCACATGAGTTACCAGAGATTTTGGTGAATGGTGTTGTCATTAAAAGGGTTATGCCATCTCCCCATCTCACCAGTTTGCCTGTTTTCTCTTCTCACTTCCTGTATTCTTCAACAAGCTGATGGGCAGGCTTTGACTGTTTGACACTAAGAAGTACCTCAATAGACATTGATTTATCATGAGAGATTTATTATGATTACTAGTAGAGGTGAGCGAGTACTGTTCGGATCAGCCGATCCGAACAGCATGCTCCATAGAAATGAATGGATGCACCTGGTACTTCCGCTTTGACGGCGGCCGGCCACTTAACCCCCCGGGTGCCAGCTACGTCCATTCATTTCTATGCGAGCATGCTGTTCGGATCAGCTGATCCGAACAGTACTCACTCATCTCTAATTACTAGATATCTAATATATATGCAGATCAAATAATATGCACAGTAAATGTATATTACATTACACAGGCATGGAGAGAAAAAAAATTATACATGCTGTCAGGACTGATAAGCAAACTATCCAAGCCTTTATCAGCAAAATGCACTTAACTAACCAGATTGCCCAGACCACAGAGTAGAAGATAATCATTCTGAAAGTAATACAGAGAACACAGCCCCCCTTTCTTCAGAAAGAAGTTAGTCACATCACCCTTCCTGGATCATATAACAGGCCAAGTGCCTTGACAATCTTCTATGAGATGGGAATACCCCTTTAGGCCGAAGCCCCTCTTAGTGTAAATGCTGTGATTTTCCACAGCGTTTTACAGTACCTGCAAAATGGATGGAATTCTGGATTGCAACCACACACTGCAGAAAAAGATCTACAGCAGAAATACTGTGATTTCAAAAAAACATGTTGCAACGTGTTAATTATACCTTTGGAAATGCTGGTGTGTTCCGTATAGGTATAGTTGAAGCAGAAAGGCTGCAGAGGAAAACTCCAGTTCCTGACAATCACAGCCTTCCATTTTGGCAATTGGGTGTACACCTAATTTATTAAGAGGCTGGAGTGTATGATAAGCCACTCTTAATCAATCTGTCCCACTGATTGTGCTTTCTGCCGAATTATTGAGTGATGAATGTTAAAGGGAACATGTCACATACAAAATGCTGTTCAATCTGGTGGGCAGCATGTTATAGTACATGAATTGCTGATCAGATGGGAAAACCAGTAAATTTATCCATTGAATTTCCTGATCTTTCTATGTTAAGAGAAGGAGGCAGTCTTTTCTATGACGCATGCAGAGGAAGACTGTCAATCACTGATAGGACCGCCTCCTTGTTTTTCTCAACATAGGAAAAGCAGAGATTTCAATGGATGAATGAATCTCTCCCCATACACATATTCATCTCTGTTCTCTGCTGTCCCTGCTCTATAACATTCTGGCTACAGATTGGAATGCAATTCTTATATGACAGGTTCCCTTTAATTCAGTTAATCTATGAGTTAGTACAATTGTCGCCATTGATCAGAGCAGGCTGTGAGGCTGTCTAGTACTGTCCGTGTACTGTACATCACACCTCTATGTAAAATTAGTTGACTGAATTTTACATCCCTAGGCTGCTATATAAACTGTCCACAGACATAATATGGAAACTTGGATGATTGCTGCAAGTACAACACTGACAGGTCTATGTACTCATTCATATATTATGAATGGGGAACTTTCTAAGAAGAAACTTAGCTTTACTGTCTATCGTTTAGACAGTGAAAAGTTAGACTAGACTGTCTTAAAGTGAGAAAATTATATTTCTATACTAAGATAAATAACCTAACTTCTAACTTGCTTTATAAAAAAAAAATGTATATTTGTAGATTGATGGGGCGGTCATGTTAATTAGTTGGGAAAGGCTAGTAGTGGGCAGGCTAGCTAGGTAAACAGGGAGGAGGAGGGAGAGGGAGGGGGAGGGAGTGAACGGGTAAGCTAGTGTGAGGGTCAGTGCACACAGTTTTTTGGAGCTGATTTTAGCGCTGAATCCGCCTCAAAATCAGCCTCCAAAAAAAAAAAAAAGCCTCCAAAAAAAACTCTGTGTGCAATGACCCTTACAAAATGTCATTAACACATAGATAATGAAGTATAAAGCATGTGTGCTAATTTTTATACACACAATTATACCATAATTCTGGTGTAATTTTAGCTTTAGTTTTAAAACTTACTCCAACTGTGACACTTTCATGGACTTACAGTATTGTTGGGACTTTTGTTACTTGTGTAGCCTGTAGACCAATTCATCTCTTATGCTATCTATTGCACTGATGTACTGTATGTGTCTAATAGTCAATTTGTATTTCTTTACCTGTCTTCGCAGGGCAAGCTTGATCACAAGGGCATTAACTTTCCAGCCCTCCATGCCTACTGACTGTGATGGAAGAACTTGATAGTAATGTGAGGTAAAGCTATTATAATAATACTAATCGGTTATGTGATATTTGTATTATATCACACTTAATGTAGTGTAAGTAATAATGCTGTAACATCTGAAGGACTGGTGAGCTATGGCACTGCCAGGTTTACAGAATGTGATACTCATGAGCTGTTCCTGGATGAACGGTTATGTACCATGAATCCATGAAGGTAGCGAGGTTTAACCTTAAACTTTGCTACATCTGGATACTGTAGATATATCTGTATACCATTGTTTCCTGATGATTATTGCTTTTTCTATGTTCTTCTGCAATACACTGTAGTAGTAGAAACAAGGCCTGCAGCCAATTACAATGCAGATCTATACTATATGCCAATCTGTGGAATGGTGGCAATGGTAGAATTAGTAGGAACTATTTTTGGAAATCTAGCACCATTTAATGTAAAGGGAGTATGTCACCAGAGCGCGGCTTATCAACCCAGCATGTTAGTGTCGCCTGGATCAAATGGTGTTCTCCCCTTGTAAATCGGTGCCTCTGTTACCAAGATAATGCTGTTTTAATCAACATGCAAATAGGTTGTTTGGCGCAATGACGGCATTGATGCATACCCCTTTGGAGAAATGGCAATTCCCTCATTGATCTATAGTTCTCATTTGCATATTGACAAACTGTAATAACCCTAATGGAGGCAACAATTCAGATAGTGAAACACTGTATGATTCGTGTAACTGTAACCTATCTATCTGCTTGGCTGGGTTGATATGCTGGTGACAAGACTTCCTTTTAAAGGGACATTCCAGTTAGAATGAGTAGCCTCTATTCAAAGGATAGGGATAACTTGCTGATTGGTGGTCCGACCACTAGGACCCATACTAATCGCAACAACTGGGGTGCTTTACACCTTCGTTTTCATGGAGCGGCAGGATGAGACATTGAAGATTATATCTTTGGAGCACTAGCAATGCCCTCGTTGCCCCAAGCAGATCATTTTCATTTTGACAAAAATTTCACAAAGGCGAAACCCCATTTGATCCAAATGACCCCTACCCTACATGGGGCTAAGTTCTCATGACAGGCTTCCATCATAGGCATCTGTTTAAAGGAGTCGAACAGTTGCAATTGTCACTATTCAGGATATCAAGTAAAAAAAACAAAAAACATTTTTTCTCACTCGATACCTGTGTACAAAACAGCACAGTCTGCTCCTCTATCTTATACAGATCAAAGAATGGAATTCCCAGAGATTACCACTGAATGGAGATAAAACCCCCCCAAAAAACAGTATATTGGGATACCTATGGATCCATTTAGCATATGCATATTTCAGTATGACCTTTCCTGAAGTATATGTTGTAGGGGTTTTCCAGGTTTATTAATGATAACCTATCCTTAGGATAGGTCATTAGTTGAAGATAGTCAATGGCCTGACATCTGGGATCTCCACCATTCTCTTTTGAAAGGGGCTGGCGCATTCGGAAGAGCCTTGCAGCCCCCTATTGCAAAACCAAGTACTGCACCATACATTTTACACTGGCTGTGCTTTGTATTGCAGCTCAGGCTCATCTACTTGAATGTGAGGGACGTAGCTGCAAACAGACCATGTGACCAATGAAAGTGATATCACATGGTTTGTGAAGCAAAAGCGACTTGTTTTTCTCTTTTTGTACACATATGGTAAGTTTCTTCCTTCACCATTTTTTTTTTTTTTTGTTTTTTGTCTTGGTACCAGCACTCTCCCCCTATTATGCCCAGGTGTTTTTAATTAGCAGGAGACTGCTAAAAGAGACCCATACTCTGACTGGGGCAATATGGTAAGGTGAATTTTTGAGATCTGTTCACACGGTGCGGTGCTGCATGGTGTCTGCTGCTCCTGTGGCGCTGTGCCCGTGGGGCGGCGCGGCCCAGAGCCTGGAGGCTTGGTCTAGTGGCAGGGGTGTTGCCGGACTACTGGGTCGCTCGCCCTGTGGGTGCTGTGTTACGGTTGTGGCGGTCGCTGTGCAGCGCCGCGCCCAGTAGAGTAGGAAACCACTATAAAGAGGTCGCCGTGAAGTGTCTAGTGGGATTATGCACATTGATCAATATGTATACTAAGAACCTCATGTTCGGTATTGTAAAATTTGCTGAGAAGCACTAGATCAATATATAAGGTTGGGATGTGCGGGCCATGTCTTTCTCTTTTTGTACACATACTGAACAGAATAGGACCTGCTCTATATTTTGTGGCGCGGACTCACGGCCAGCACACTGATCTGTGGAAGTTATGGTCGTGCACATGGACCCATAGGAATGAATGGGTCAATGTGCTATCTAAGAAAAACACTGATAGCACCCGAATCTCGCCCATGGTCATCTACAAGGAGCTAAAGTGTGTGGAGAACACATTGTGAAGGGAAACATGCAAATTTGAGGGATAATGACCTCCGCGTTATTAAATTATGTGTAGTATATAAAGAGAGTGGAACAGGACATTATGTCATATTTTGAACAATTTCTAGAAAGATGAAAGGGTTTCTTTCCTGGAAAGTGAAATGAATTGAAGTGATGATTGTAACCAGACTGTGGATTTTAATGCACCTCACTAGCAAATAAGATTGAACACTTGACTGACAAGGATATAGTGAACTTTTTGTGCTACATTTTTTTTTTGCCTTTTCTTATGTAATCTCATATCCTCTTTAGTTTTTCTCATCTGAGAGGAACGTGCCACTTTTTGCTGGGAGGGAAAAGAAAAGCACAAAGGCATTACTCTATAGCTTGATGTGACATGATGACGGCACTATTAAATCTCTCAAAAAATGAAATAGCTTGTAGCATTAGCGTTAAAGGGATGTCCACTTTGATACTCATTTTATGAACCTATATATGACCCTCTAAAGCTTACATGTTGTCTTTGTCTTTCCTACATTTTCCCTATATATTGCAAAGATTGACTTGGTTTATTTTTGCAAAACACATATGACAAATTGTACCCAGGAGGCCTAAAAAGATTTGTATTGTGTACAAGGGCAACAACTGTGTGTATAAATATAGTGTGCATATAGATTGAACATAATCCACTGAAAGTATCACAGCGGGGTGCTTTACAGATGACGCATTGAAAATCTTTGTGATAGGAAAACCGGTGTCCTTCAAGAAAGAGGAGGAATGTTTTCTTGAAATCGTGTCAGTTACGTATTACAATCAAATAATGTTACTTCATATTCTGAAAGGAAATGTGGAAGAAAATTACCTACTGGTTACATCTCATTTTTGGTGAAGCTTTTTTTCACTTTTTAGCACATCGATGCTCACAGCTATTGTATCAACTCGTTTAAGGGAACCCAAAGGCTTTGGTGCTCGGGTGAGCTTCGGAGTATGACTACTGTTCTTCAGCCCTCCTAAGCCAGATGGAGGTTGGAGTGCCCATGATACTGTTGAAGGAAATGAGGCTGAGAAGATTTGTGGTTCTAGGCTAACAGGTCAAGCACAACTTGACAGGGTGAAGGATACAGTAAGATATCTAACATCTTGCAGGTAATTTAGGTACAATTCTTATATAATACTTCCTCTGTGGGAAAGGGGTGAACTTGGTGGATAGTAGGTCCAGCAGTCTGCACCTGATATCACACACTCTTACTCACTCATTATCAATGTGCCTGTCTGTCTGTCGCCACCTTGAGGCGCCCTGAGTAGAGATGAGCGAACAGTGAAATATTCGATATTCATTTCGAATAGCCCCTCAATATTCGACTATTCAAACGAATCTAAGTGATAGCATAGGGGAAAAGGACTTGGGCATAATAGTCGATCACAAATTCAACATGAGCCAACAGTGCGGTGCTGCTGTAAAAAAGGCTAATAAAATTCTGGGATGTATTAAGACAAGCATTGAATCTAGATCAAGAGAGGTCATTATTCCGCTGTACTCTTCCCTGGTCAGACCACACCTGGAATACTGTGTACAGTTCTGGGCGCCTCAATTCAAGAAAGACATCGATATATTGGAGCAAGTCCAGAGAAGAGCAACCAAAATGGTGGAAGGTCTGCAAACCATGTCCTATGAGGAGCGGCTAAAAGAACTGGGATTGTTTAGTTTGCAGAAGAGAAGGCTGAGGGGAGATTTAATAGCAGTCTACAAATATCTGAAAGGTAGTCACAGTGCAGAGGGATCTACCCTATTCTCATTAGCACAAGGAAGTACAAGAAGCAATGGGATGAAACTAAAGGGAAAGAGATACAGATTAGAAATTAGGAAAAACTTTCTGACAGTGAGGGTAGTGAGAGAGTGGAATAGGCTGCCACAGGAGGTGGTGGGCGCTCCATCAATGGAAATCTTCAAGCGGAATCTGGATAAACATATAGCTGGGATGATTTAGGAAGACCTGCACTCGCAGGGGGTTGGACCCGATGGCCCTTGAGGTCCCTTCCAACTCTACCAAAAAGAAAAAAAAAAAAGAAAAAGAATATCGAACCCCATTATAGTCTATGGGGAAAAAAGCTTTGTTTCAGGGGAAACCATTCTTCAACTCAGGAGAGTCACCAAGTCCACTATGACACCTCAGTAGAGATGAGCGAATAGTATTTGATCGAGTAGGTATTCGATCGAATACTACGGTATTCGAAATACTCGTACTCGATCGAGTACCACTCGCTATTCGAATGGAAAAGTTCGATGCAGAACCAGCATTGATTGGCTGAATGCTATACAGTCGGCCAATCAAAGCTGGTTCTTCTCCTACCTTTAGAAGTCTTCTCCGTGCAGCTTCCCCGCGGCGTCTTTCAGCTCTGAATTCACTCTGCCAGGCATCGGGCCTGGGCAGAGCCGACTGCGCATGCCCGCTTTGTGTCTGGTTTATTTCTACACTATTTTTAATGCTATGTATACAATACATGAGTGAAAATTTCATATACATAAACTGTAGCCTAATTTCCTTGTAATGAGAAGAAAATAACTGAAGATTCACAACCACATGTCCCACCTTGGTAGTTCGGGTTAGTAATTGAGACAGTAGAACAGTCGTCTTATATTAGGTGGACACCCTGTATTCTAAGTACTAACTGGAAATTCTAGGATTGTTGCATGGGTTCGATCAGCTATGAAGTGAAAGATATTGTCGTCAGCAGTCTGGGACTTTACGTGTAAGTTAGACTATGAAAAAGAAGAAATATGCATAATGGATAAGGGATAGAAGACTGAAGACGGATCATATTGATGGTAGTCGAGCGTGCTTTTCAGGCTTGAGCAATACAGTGTCAGTAATGACAAACGAGCATTCCCACTCGATGAGACTAAAATTGGTACGCCTGAATAACAAGCAGTCATTCCTTGGACAAAGTTTGATGAAATAAAGGAAAGTGACTGACAGAGGGGCGTTTGCTTTTACTTCTTTGAATGAAATTTGACATTCTTGTATATCAGACATATAATCGACCTGTGTTTCCTAACTGCATACCTATTACTAGGGAAGTAGCAAAAGCGGTTTTCTATAGGACGTTATATGCAGATAGAGGAGTGTTTTCTGATCAGGGGACTTGTCCTATATCGGCACCAGATTATTTGCTCAGCAGAGCAGAGAACTAATACTGGAGCGATTGTAAGTGGATAACATATCATTTTGCATATGTTATATTATTACTAATTTGAGGATAGGTGCTCCTCAGTCGTAAATGGATTGCCTGTTTAAGTTTGGTTTTTAAATCGCTTTAATATTATGTGCTTTGGAGACATATTGTATAACATATATAAATATGCATCACTTATGCCACATGATGTTGGTCGTTTTTATAAGGTATACGTCTTATGCAGCAGATAAAGTATTTTCTAAAAATAAAAGAAGTGTAGACGCAGTAGGGTTTTGTTTAAGCTGAAGCCCCACATGGTGTAAACTCTGCAGGTTTGGGTGCATCGGAAGCAATTCCCATTGCACTGCAGTAAACACAGTATGCTAATGATAGGGGAACTGACGTTGTTTCCATAGGTATAATAGAAGCAGAAAATCTGCAAAGAAAACCTAAGTGGACTTTCTGTGAAAAGCGCCACGGTTTTTCCCACAGCGCTTTATTGTTGCGGTCCACAACATAGGGCCTTGGCCTTAAAGGGATTTTTTAGCCCCAAAAGATTTTTCAAACTGACAACCTGTCTACAGAATAGGTAACCAATATGTGGTCTGACGCCCAGACCTCACCCAGATCAGCTGTTCTGGTAGCCTTCTGGTAGTTATGGGTAATGGGTGTAGTGCTGGAATTCCCTGAAACCAGTCTTATACAGTGGACATGATCTCATAGATTGTAAATTTTTGCGAGCAGGGCCCTCACTTCTGTTGTTTGATATGTTAACTCATTGTCAAATTACAATGTCAAATCTTGTCTGTTTATGTGTCCTCTGATTTGTAAAGTGAAAT
Source organism: Leptodactylus fuscus (assembly GCF_031893055.1). Taxonomy (NCBI): domain Eukaryota; kingdom Metazoa; phylum Chordata; class Amphibia; order Anura; family Leptodactylidae; genus Leptodactylus; species Leptodactylus fuscus. Next base: position 164,795,180 of record NC_134269.1, on the reverse strand, counting down.
ATGTTGGAACTATATAATTTTATTTATTATTATTATTATTATTGCACTACTTCTATTACTTGAATAGGAGAAGCCTGCATATAAATTCAAAATCTGCAATTTTAATGTGACTGTTAGGGGGCTAAACCATTATATAGTATGTATGAGAGGTAGTTCACACTAGGATTGGTAATATGTCTCAATGTTGGGGCACATTCTAAGACCATAGGTCTGCAAAAAAGCGCAGAACATAGCAGTTGTGTTTTTTGTTTTTTTGTGAATAAGGCCTAAGACCCTATAAAAGAACTGAAACAGTGGGGGGAATTTACTAACCCATCTACACTAGTTTTCTGGTCTAGAAAAATGTAATGTAATGTATCCTTGGCATTCAGCTTTCTCTTCCACCAAACGTGCTACGTTGTTCCTTCTGCACCCCATTTGATGAAAGGAGGCGGAAACCAAGCCAGTGTACGGGCGCCACAGCCTGACCAAGTTACTATAAATCACGTCAGAGTTCAGGTATAACTCACATGAGTTTTCTGAGTGGTATAGACCTCAATTCTAGCGAGTTTGCCAGAATTAAGAGGCCGGAGATTCTGGAGCATCTCGTGCCAGTGAGGGTCTTGATTGATCCTGGTGCCAGTCTTGATAATCCTCAACCCAGATCTTCTTAGAAGGATGTAAAGGATGCACTATAAAATAGAAAAAAGTAAGCTTCAAAATAGCACCATAATGTTTCACTGAATGGAAATAAAATGCACAAGGTGAAATATTTTCTTGAGACCAATCTTAAGCTTGAGTTTTATCTCCTTATATTTTATTTTTTAAGTACAATTAGTGTTGCTGCTGAGTTTTGCAAGACAGCCCCTGTGTTTCCAGGGAGACAATTTATAGCACTATTTGTCAATGTGGCCTTCCTAACAGCTCAGCCAACACTTAACTAATGGAACGTTTTAAATCCGGTTCCAGCAAATGTCACTTAATATAGCTCTCAGGCTAACCAATGGAATTTAATTCAAAGATGATCCCGTGGCAGCGAATTGTGCTTTGGCATTTTAGCTGTGCACCCTGTCAGGAAATGCATCCTGCTTATACAGGGAAAGGTTAAGCTACATCTATATTACATTTCCAAGATGAATATTGACACTCCAGCTGATAATCTTTTGTTGTACTTTCCCATCTATTTAGACATGATGAGCTGTTCGATACCAGACTATGTATGAGCTTTTCTTCTACTCATGGTGTGATGTATTTCTGCTTTCCTAAAATGGCCCTATATGACAACCTCACACTCCAATTTACATTCCCTGAAATGATCCATCTTGGTAGGAAAACCAAAGCGGTTTAATAATACTGTAGCCCCTTTGACATTAGGCTGCAAAATGTTTGTATTTCAGAAGACTTCTAAAGTTGACTTTTATTTAAAAAAAAAAAAAAAAGGAAAAAGTTGTATATTGTTCTGACTGGTTTAAAAATAAAAAACGTACAGTATTGCCAATCTGTTTTTATTTTCATATTGTAGATTTTGTATTCTGTTTTATGCCCATGTTTATGGGGTTTGGTGTCTTGCCTGAGCTTTCCATCATCTGCCTCTGTGTCCATTGGGATTCTCTATGTGATTGAAATGAGGTAACTACTGTAATGTTAACTCCTACAAAATTGACAAGCATCAGTCTATTAGTCTATTAGACTTTGTGGCCAGAGTGGAAAGGTTAGTAGATGGGTTTGTTTTTTTTTCTTTTTAAATATAGATATTGACATAAAAAATGAAATCCTCACAAATTCTTAAAAAAAAAAGTTTTGAAAAAAAGTGGTTTAAAAGGACCATTTTTGGTGATATCTGTTTTAGTAAATACTTTCCTTAATGTATTACCACTTTTTTTTAAAGCTATTTTTTATTTTATTTTGCTGGGCCACTGTTTATTGTTGCTTGAAATATATGAATAATTGCCAAGTGGGTGTTACAAATTCGGGGGGGGGGGGGTGTATTTATTTTTTTTACATAAGCTGACAATTTTTAGCCAGTGCTGACAGACTTTACAATATTATTATTATTATTATTATTGTTTTATTTTTAATCTACTTCTGGTTTTGGCACAAAAAACTACACGACAAACTGAAAAAGTACAGCATTTTTCAAAAAAGGGATGTTTCTAAAACCAATAATCTCATGAATCCTTTGACAATAATGGTGGAATTTATCATAAGGAGACTTCTGAAGTCGGTTTTGCTGGAGTTTGCGTTGACAATATGATTCTCGTATCTAACACTTCTGTCCTGAGATTCTACTCCACTTTGTATGGCGCCCTGTTACTGGAGTGAGAGATAAGCTGGTTATTTTCACCTTTTAAAAAAGTTGCATTTGATAGATTTGGTGTACAGACAGTTCCCTCTCTCCCACCACATTTTAAAAGTGGAATGAATGGTGTAAAAATTCAGAATATGGCAAATGTCCCTACCAAACTGCATGCATAAACTGATATTACATACGGATGTGTCTGTACCTTTGTCAGATATTTTGTGCTATTTTTTTGATTAAAATGTTTATGGAAGAACAAGTCGATAAGATCACTGCTTTATGATGCCAACATTTTAAATATTTAAGAGTTTTTTTTCAATGGTTAACTGGGTGTTTGACCTTTTTAGATTTGTTTGTATAATTTGAGAGAAGTGTACTCTCATACACTAATTAAATAAAGTGACTAATGCAGAAAAAACTACTGCCGGGAACGAGGCATTCTTGACGTTAGTGCAATCATAAAAAATAATAGTCCATTAGTGCCAAGGAAAAGATTACATCCAAACTGTCAGCAATTAGAATTGATAAAATAGTAAATATGAGTATGTTCGGGCGCCTTCACACGTGCACATAGTAACCTAGCTCACATGCGTTTTTTGCCATATTTCATTTTCACAAGAAACTGCTTGTTTAGCTTCACTAAGAAACCCACCGTGTTGTGTAGGCTGGGGCAACATATGATTTTGGCTGCAATGTTTTTTTAAGAGACCAAACATCACTGCTGTCCTGCAACATCCGATATAATGTAAATAAATGTGATCCTAATATTGCCACATTTATAACACTTTAATAGCTCAAAAAAAAAAAAGCGATCATGACCACCTTGGGGGTTTTCAATTCACTTGACATTACTTGCAATGTTTGAGAGTAACTTGGCAAAATGGTTCGTTGATGGGTAGTATGCCCTAAATTGCCGTGTAACCCCAGGCTGGAGCGTGAAAAATTAAGTTTTTTCAAAATGTATGTATTAACTACACACATGGCCAAAGCTTGTGTGAAAGTACAGTAAGAGAACATGTAAAGGGTCTTTTAAAAGCAGGAGGGAATTGAAAAAAAAAAGATGAGAAGCACCATCTGTGCTTTATAGGTGGTCACAATTTTTGATCGAGAGACCTGAACTTGTATCTTTACCGAGAAAAAAAAAAATTCTAGTGTGAGAAGGTGACAGGCAGAGTGCTGGAGTTCAGATATATCAGCCCCAGGTTTCTGACATATGTGGTCCAGGGCGGATCTGGAGTAGGCCTCAGACCAGGTGTGAGTCCTTGACTCATTGCTGGGCCAGAAAAAAGCTGCAGCTCTTGCATTGCAGTACAGTTCCATGATGTAAAAGGAGGTGTATGGTTCTGTCCTGTAACCCTGAGTCTGCTGACACCATATTGCTCCTGTATTATTCGTGTGGTTGGAAATAAGCCAAACGTGTAGTTAGGTTATCTGTTCTGTTTAGTTGCTCAGACGAGCAAGTTTTTATTTTTGCCTGAAATTAAGGCTGTATTTTGTTTTGCTCATTTTGTGCCTGAAGTCAAGATTTATTTTCCTGTGGTTTTCTAAATAAACCAGATTGCTGCACATTTTGTGTCCCTGCCTTGACTGTTTGTCCGCACCACTGCTTCTACTGAGCTAACTTCCCCACAGTAGTTCAAGTGAGATTAAAAAAGTAACATTAAAAAGTTTTCTCTCTGTATTATTTCTGACTAAGATATTTATCTGTTTATTTATGTGCGTCTTAAAAACTGCAAACAAAACATCATGTAAATGCAGTCAAATAGACATAGTGGATCCAATTGATTTATAATTCCAATTCCGGTGTCCAAAAGCACCAGGTCCTTGATGGAATTAAACCGTGCTTCCTATTGCTTCCTTAGGCTTTTTATTAATGTATGTTTTGCTATAAATTTATATTAAACTTATTTTTAAAACATTTGTAATACTAGCTGGTACCCGCGACTTCGTCTGCGGTGATTGTAGCAGTGGGTATATACAGGCGTGGGTAAGGTTTTCGTAGTGTGTATAAGGTATGGGATATGAAATGTAAGTTTGTATCTTGTTTTTGCTCTAATTCAGAGAATACGTGAGACTTTTGTGTTGAAGTTAATTTGTATTTGAGCTGCTATATATACGGTGTTGTGAGAAACTTTACATAGTGACTTTGGGACATTTGGGAGTATTTGAAGTTAACCCTTTCCCGCCGATGGCATTTTTTGATTTTCGTTTTTGACTCCCCTCCTTCTAAACCCCATAACTTTTTTATTGCTCCGCTCCCAGAGCCATATGAGGTCTTAATTTTTCCTGGGACAAATTTTTCTTCATGATGCCACCATTATTTATTCTATATAATGTACTGGGAAGCAGGGAAAAAATTCAGAATGGGGTGGATTTGAAGAAAAAATGCATTTCTGTGACTTTCTTACGGGCTTTGGTTTTATGGCGTTCACTGTGCAACCAAAATGACATGTCCCCTGTATTCTGTGCTTCGTTACGATTCCGGGGATACCAAATTAATATGGTTTTATTTACATTTTGACCCCTTAAAAAAAATCCAAAACTGTGTTAAAAAATTATTTTTTGAAAAATCGCCATATTCCGACAGCCGTAACTTTTTTTATACATGCGTTTACAGGGATGTATAGGGCGTCTTTTTTTGCGGGAACGGGTGTACTTTGTAGTTCTACCATTTTCGGGAAATGTTATTGCTTTGATCACTTTTTATTCAAATTTTTAGCAGAATCAAAACAGTGAAAAAATGGCGGTTTGGCACTTTTGACCATTTTTCCCGCTACGGCGTTTACTGAACAGGAAAAATATTTGTATAACTTTGTAGAGCGGGCGATTTAGGACGCGCGGATACCTAACATGTATGTGTTTCACAGTTTTTAACTACTTTTATATGTGTTCTAGGGAAAGGGGGGTGATTTGAATTTTTAATCCTTTTTATTTATTTTTTTTATATTTTTTTTTACTTTTTTTGCATTTATTAGACCGCCTAGGGGTATTGACATGGGTGGGCGGTGTCGCGGATTGTCAGAGTGGTTGGGGTCGGCAAACATGGCTGCTCCGGAGCGTTAAAGAGTGCCTCCTGGAGAATCGTTAAGGTGAGGGGCAAAGTGTTAAAGTATATGTATATGTGATTGTGTGGGGTTAGGGGCGAGGCTGTGGAGGGCAATATGAATTTTGTGGCTTGCTATGGTCCAAAGTGTGTGAGATTGCAGAGATGGTGGTGTGAGTTTGGATTTTGTGGGGGTCCTGGCACAAACGTATGTGCGCTATTGTGACGAAAAGTAGCCTATTGTTTAATCGAGTGTAATGACTATGTTTGTGGAAAATTTCAGCCAAATCGGTGGTGCGGTTTTTCCGTGATTGAGGAACAAACATCCGAACATGCAAACATCCAAACACACAAACCCACAAACTCACAAACTTTCACATTTATAATATTAATAGGATAATAAAAGTAAACTGCAGGCATGCCTGCCATCTAAGCGCTCTATGGTCAGGTGGGTCGTCCTGAACTCTCTGCTCCAATCAAGGACTGCCCACTTGACATTAGAGAGCGTAATTAACATACTGGGTAGTGAATCTAACCGCACATTCTGAGTGAGGTTAGCTTCACTACACTCTAAGTGTGCCAAAATCTGTGTCTATTAAAGTTGAGGGAGGTGGTCAATGGTCCTCTTTAATATTTAGACTTTTAATATAGTTGGATTCAATTGATTCTGTTTGTTCTTATCATTTTATATGCGTCTTAGGAATCTATTTTATAAGCGGCACCTGAGTTACAGTCTTCTAGAATACTTTTAGGTTTCATTATCGTAAGTTGACTTGGTTTTGTTTCAGTAGGGGAAAAAAAGACATCCAGATTTTCCATCTTACTAACATAGTGGAGCAAAGAGCTTCTCGGCATTAACATACTTGCACCCTGCGTCACATAAGGAGTGGAGCTTCTTTGAACATCATCATACAGCTCACCGTAGAGCCAAGATTTCCATTAATACTTGTCACAGCAACAGAGAGTTTGGATAGTTGCACTTATAGAGTTGGGCTGCAGCCCAGTTTCTGAGGGGTGGGGTGGGGGGATAAATAATATAATATTGTGAGTGCATGTTTCACACTGTCATTTAGGTTATAAAAGCAACGTTTACGAGACCCTCCTACTGTTCAACATAATGTATTTGGCATAGGGAAGGTATTATTATAGACACAACTGAAAAATGCCTCATCCTGAGACAACAGGTGATAGTGAACTGGTTTGGGCACAACCCACAATATATTAGGCCACTTACTCAAAGTTGTAAAATATAATTTTTGACAAAAAAATGCCAAAAGTCATTAAAAAATGTAGTATCTTTTAGTTTTGTACCCTTTATCCATCTGTTGTACTGTACATATTGCAGAACATGACTAGTGAAAGAGTCTAGCTGCGCTGGCACCCTGCCCCCAACCTACCTTTTAGCTTTCCCATATACATATTAGCGACACTGACATCAGAGGTTGGAAAGAAAGACCACAGCGGCATTTTATTAAATTTTACAAACTTATATAAAACCATCCTAAACTGGAAGAAACAACCATAAATTATCATATAAATAATATAATTTGATAACACCAACATGAACATATAACATACAGTTTACCCTTTACAAAGAAGGGTCCCTGAAGACACTGACCAACAAAACACGTGCCCAAGCCTACGATTTTTTTCCCTTACCCCAGCCGTGCTCTAACTGGCCCAGGGGCACCATCCTCAGACGGTAAGTCCATCCTGGGTGCCCTTAACGTAGGACTTGCCAAACCAGTCTGGTTCCCAAACCAGCTTGCACTTTTTCATACCACCAATTGAGTGGAGACGACCCCTTGGTCCTCCACCCCCATTGATGATTAAACTTTCCACTTATGTCTCCAAAGACCCCTCCTTTGCACACCGTAATGATGAAGAAGCTGCCTGAAATAAAGGTAGGGAGGGTGGGACAAAATGTTGCTTCATCACTCCTGTGCTAAGTGTGCCCCTACCCTCTCTACCCCTCTTTTTTTTTTTTTTTAACTGTAATTTTTATTGAAAGGATTTTTGTAAAATACAATACAACACAAGAGTCGAAAACATAAAAAACATGAACATGGAGCAATGCATATAACATCAAATAGACTGGGAATGTATACACATCACAAAAACCTGAGAGTAGAAATGAGGGGGTGGGGGAGGAAGGGAAGGGGAAGGAGTCAGAGACCATTCAAAATACAGTATGCGTCCCAAGATGACCATATAGCCTGGAACGCCTCAACAGTATGGTTAAGTGTGGCTGTCAAGTTCTCCATGCTACGGACATCCTTAACTCAGGCTACAAGATCAGAGACAGAGGGAGGAGAGGCACTCTTCCATTGGAGAGCGATGAGAGTTTTCGCTGCGGTACAGAGATAAAGAAACAATTTAGAGGTGTGCTTACCCAGATGAGCAGGGGGGAGATTGAGGAGATAGATGAGGGGATCTAAAGGGACACCTTGAATAAATAGAGCGTCTGTAAGGGACTTGACCTCCAGCCAGAATGGACGGTTCCCTGGACAGTCCCAAAAAATATGATACAGGGTACCCACTCCTGCAATGCCAACACTGGGAAGAAATGTTAGGATTAAGGGAGTGGAGCAAGACTGGGGTATGGTGCCAGTGCATAAGTAGGTTGTACTGAGTCTCCCGAAACGTAACACAGGTGGAGGATTTAGCTGCACGGGACCAGATAATTTGCCATTGGTTCGGGGAGATCTGCCTGTTCAAGGCCCCAGACCACCTCTCCATATATTTATGCGATATGGGGCCCTGCCATCCAGAGGAGCAGAGGATTCTACCCCTCTTTTATACACTATAAATAATCCTCACCCCTCGTCCTTAACTCTCCTTGACCCACTCTTGTTCTGCATCCTCTTTACTATTGAGTGTCCCCTCCACTACCCCTTTGGGTCCATTACGTGGGGCTTTCTTGAATACAACTGGGTACACATTATAAATCTAGTGCATTATGATGTACGAACCTGTGTAATTACAAATATTTGCAACCAGATTATCAATTTCAGGGAAACATTCATGATTAAAATGCAGACAACATGGAATAATTAACATATATTTAATGCTAAGTTTACTATAAAGCATAAATGGATACAAGAAAGTCAGTAGTGGAAGCCTGACTGCACTGTATTTAATAAGTATCATATACTGATATTCTCTCTAGACTGGGAGAAAAGTGTATATAAAGCTATAAAAGAATTCATCTAAGTTGTTTCAAAAAGATGCAATCCTAAAAAGATCAGTTACTGTTCCATACATGAAAAAAATCAGTCTTTTAAATAGATTGAGATACATATACAAGAGCAGATAGCCGGAGGCCCTTTTCATACGTTTTGCATGTAATATATATTTTTGTATTTCTTTTATTTTTGTAATGAAAATCTGGGAAAGTATCCAAAAAAGTGGAGTCTATTAAAACATTCAGACTTTCTTTTCCTCCCTTAGGCTGCAATCTTTTTTTTTTTTTTTTTTTTCTTGCTTTAAAAAGTGTATGATAAGGCAGATGATGTGAGCAGTGACTAAAAGGGAACCTGTCACTGAAGCACCTCTTTCTTTAAAGGGAGTCTGTCATGAGAACCCAGTATAATCAAATGTTTTTCTGTCCTTGTGAATTGATAACTCGCCATATTCATTCATATGCAAATGACCTATTTAGAACAATTTGCTTATTTGCATATGGATGAAAAAGATATTCCACCAACACAGGTAACTCAAGGGGAATACACCATTTGGCCTGGGCGCTTGTGCAGTAGCATGCTGCTTCTACTATGGCTACTGCGCAGGCGCCCAGGCCATTTTTTTTTAGCAATATCAGTTCGCGAGCACCGGAGGAAGATGGGACCCGAGGACATCGCAGGAAGAGGAGGCGTGGATGAAGAAGATGGCGGACCCTGAATGCCCGCCCACCGTGCACGATGGGTAAGTTTATCACATTCTGTTTTAGGGTTTTATTTTAAAATGGGGGGGGGGGATAGTTTAATATAACATTTACGGTGCCTGAATAGCCTTTTTAAAGGCTATTCATGCATATGTGGGGCTCTACCAGCATGATTTTGCTGATAGAGCCCCTTTAAGTTCTCATGACAGAATCCCTTTAAGACCGGAGTTCCACGTGGCATAAACTTCATGGATTTGCTCCCCCTAATATAACTTTATTGGAGTGTTATAGATATGTCTTTGTCATAGTGGCTGATTCTCTGTAATCCCTTCTGGACGTCAAATGTGGTAGGGGAGTATGGAGTGGGCTTGGTACATTTTCTGCCCTCTACTCCCCTGTTTATGCAATTGTCTACCTATTGCAGGCTTCTCTCTGGTTCTGGACTAAACCTATCCATACATTTTGAAATGTAGTTGAACATAAAAACTGTATACATTTGAAATTGCCATAATCATATTATAGTATACTATAAAATTACCGTTTCATTATAACGTCAGCTTGAACACTGTATAAACATCCCCGAAAGGTAATTGTAAAATTGCTTTTATTCCCATTACACCTGACAATTTTTTAAGTTTTTCAATACATGGTATATTAAATGGTATATTAAATGGAGTCTTTTTTTTATTTGTCCTGTAAAAACTATTCCTCTTATGGCTGGGTCAAAAGCTATATAAACAAGGAGGCAGGGATAAAAAAAAGCTGCACTGAAAAGATAAACAGTAGAGGTCACCCGGGTACTGCCCAGTCTGTTCAGACATAATTATTTTGCACAAGTAGGGCTAGAGAGGAAGGCAACCAGGACAGAAGATTACTGAAATATGTTCTTTCCACATAGTTGTGGAAAACGGAAGCATCATGCAGTAGCATTCCGGGGAGATTTATTATGGCCACGACACACAAAGCCAAGGATAAATTATAATCACTTTTAAAGGAATTTGCTGGGCTTAGAAAACTGATGACCTATTATTAGATCATCATAACAAATAGTCAGATTCGCCACCATCAGAACATCCGGTGCGAGTCCCTGTTCTATTCGACCTCCCCCAGCCTCCTAAATCCCAGAATAATTTGAAAAATTCATAATGGACTTGTGTGAGAAGGTGATAGGCAGAGTGATGGAGTCCCATTATATTAACACCAGGTTTTTGACATATGTGTGGTCCAGGGTGGGACTTAATAGACCTCAGTCCCAAATGTGGGTCCTGGGCCATAAAAGCCTGTTGAGCCTGCACTTCAGAGCAGATCCTGGGAAGAGAAGTACCTGGATCTGTCCTGACACTGAGAGCCTTGTGATATGGTACAATGGTTGTTTGGTTAATTCATGTGGCTGGTAGTAAGCCACACTTACAGTTAGTATCTTCTGTTTAGTTAGCGCTCATACGAGCAGGATTTTGTTTGACGTTATTTGCTTGACGTTAAGGCTGTATTTTATTTTACTCATTTTTGTGCCTGACGTAAAGGTTTATTTTGCTGTTTTTCATAAACAGACTGGTTTTTGCTGCAAAATTTGTGTCCCTGTCTCTGACTAGTTGGATCTGCACCACTGCTGCTACCAAGCTACCTTTCCCATACATTTTAGGCCTGATTCACACCTGCTTTCAGTATTCCATTTGGTGACCCCCGAACAGAATACCAAATTCAATGACAAGTGGTGAGCAATGAACGCACACGGACCCCATAGACTATAATGAGGTCCGTGTGTTTTCCGCGCGGTGTCTGCACGAGTCATGTGGAGAGGAAAGTCATTGATGAAGTACTTTTCTCTCCACATGATTCATGCAGACACCACACAGAAAAGACACGGACCACATTATAATCTGTTGTCTGTGTGCTTTCATAAGCTCACTGCGTATCAATGCGTTCAGTATTCTGCTTGGGGGGGGGGGGGGTCCTCAAGCAGACTCCGAGAATGGAATACCAAATGCAGATGTGAACCAGGCCTAACAAACCAGTTTATTCATCCCTAATAATCAATTGAAGATTGTCAGCATCCAACACCTGGTACCTCACCAATAAACTGGTTAAGATGAGCCCCACACTTCTTTGAAAAACCAAGTACAGTGCTATACACTGTATACTTGAATGAGACTAAGTGTCAAACAGGCCATGTGACTTATAATCACAATGTCATATGATCTGTGAAGTGGAAGCAGTCCTTACAGAGCCCTGCTGTTGCTTTACACATTCGGTTGGACCCCCCCTCCCCAACCTTTGATTCTATGGATAACTATGGAGCTCTGGAATACTGCAGACAGTCTATAAACATTGAAGTGAAAGGACTGGGATATTTCTCCCTGCATGGATGTAAGCAAAGTTGCTAATACCAGCCCAGTGACTAAGGAGGGTGATTGTCACACAGAAGCCAGGTACAATTACATTACTGTAATATCGCTGTGTTTATTATCTTTATGCTGTGACATCAGTGCTGTGACATCACCCCAGTGCTGATCCTCCCTATGTGGTGAGATCACTGTGTACCTCATCCCTGTGCACTGAGACCTTACTTTGTGTATTATCCTTATACAATGACAGCACTGTATATTATTGCTATAAATCACTGTGTGTATTATTTTTGTGACTCGCAGCATATGGGGACAGTACTGCAGATCAGTTTTTTGCGGATTCAGTGACCACATAAATCTGTGGGTCCATACCGTCCTAATTATATATACAGATCCACACATAGGTGACCTATTTCATCACATGGAGAGAATAAGTTACTATTGGCACGCCTTGTGATGCTATACAGGATCCTTACAAGTTTGCCTTCTGTATGAGGACCTGTATTGAATATGTATTTGAGCTTGTTCTCCCTTTCAGACTCTTGACATTTTGTTATTCCGTCACTTGTACTGTATGCTGTCTCACTGTTCGCTTTTCAGTAAGCTATTTCTACCTGTGAACCACTTGTACATGCAGGGCCCTCAATCCCAATGTGTGAATTGGCTATTTCTCCTCTCTGTAATGTATCTTTTCGTCTGTACTTGAACCCTACAAATTGTAAAGTGCTGCAGAATATGTTGGGGCTATATAAATTATTATTATTATTTCTACACAAATATGGATGCCATAGACCTAAATATAACAATATTTCCCAAATTGCATATATCTTGTAACTGTGCTTGAAGGTGAAACGTGAATAGAAATGAACAAACTAGTTTGTAGCAAACTATGTTTATTCAAAATTTTTCCAGTGGTGGGTTGAATATAATCAATGTGGAGTTATAATTACACCAAATCAACACAAGAATCAAAATCCAACAGCTACGGGAAGACTTACCCTAGAATCGCCCTACCACCTCAAACGGTTTGACTCCCGTCCTAACAAGGGCAGTACCATTACTCGCCCTGGAGAACCCCTACCTGATATACCCCTTACCTGATGCGTTTCGTCACCCAATAGCAGGTATTCAACAGGCGACATTGAAGGTTGAATTCAGTAGTTACAAAAAGGTGCTACAACCCCAGATACAGGGAAGCCTTCCCTCTCACAATGCTGAAAGACCTTAAACTATATATTTTAACAGTTGTTAAGTATTTAATCATTTTCTATATGTTGAGGATCCTTGCTTTTTTAATAATATTGTTGAGTTAGAGCCAGTATAAAAAGACCAGATAGGAGGAAAGCATGTCCATTTTGTGGAATAAGATTAGAGAGATAGGAAAGCTAGGGTCAGACCATCAGGCTGAAATCAGTAGGAAGTGTAATTTACATATAATACAGTATGGGAGATTTGGGACGGTTTGTGTGTGTGTGTGTTTTTGTTTTTGCTTAAAGGAATATTCCCATGTACATAATTATATCTATATTTGTAGATAATTAAAAGTTAAACATTTTTGCAAATATAAGTAATTAAAAATTCTGCAGAGTTTTAAAGATTTTCTCTAACTTTCTTAGTGGGGACAGTCTTTTATCTTGATCGGTTGCCAATGGTTACGACCACTAAACTTTCTATGGTCTGGGACTTGTCAGGAACCCAGCTATGATTTTCTTCTTGCACCTGGGTTATCAGGCAGCGACATTACATGTATCAGAAGATATCCCGGCCACAATAAAGAGATCATGGCTGATTTTCTGACCTTAGAAAGTTTCTGCATTGGTGGTCGTATCCATGGCATCTGATCAAGCTAACAGACTGTCACCACTAAGAAAGTTAGCGAAAATCTTTAAAACTCTGCAGAATTTTTAATTACTTACATAAGCAAAAATGTTTAACTTTTAATTATCTACAAATTAAAAAATAATTATGTAGATGGGAATACCCCTTTAAGTGTTTCTGTAAAATTTGACCTGTCCTTGAATAATAAACAGCGACATTTTAAAATTTGCTTGGAAACATTCCTCCAGTGTAGTGTCTTATTAAACTAGCTTTTTCTTATCAGCTACCAGCCTTATGTATTGCTGGCGCTCTGACATAACTAAGACTGTGTCTGCATTAGAGAGTTATACAGGGGTTAGATAGTCTCTCAAAGTGTCATACTAAACTTTTTAAAAACAATTTATTTGCATTTTTGGTTCAAACCGAAGGGACCTTCTGGAACAAACTGATGAACTGGAATCGGACCTTGAAAGCTTCACTATCTCTCCATGTGATAAACCTAAATTACAAGTAAAACTGTTAATAAGTTCATGTTACAAAGAGGAAATGATTAAAAGGTATGGACTTTTGTTGGAGCCATGTTCTGGGATCTTGTGTGCAGGATCTGTAGCTCTCTCCGATACTGCAGTCATTCTTAGTGAATGCGACGGCTGCTAATAACTGCACTTGGTAATTAAGCATCATCTCAAGCCGCGTTATTAATGTCATCTTTTTCATAACTGCATGACAGATAGATGTAACAGTGCAATGTGAACCTGCAAGTTTAATTTGTTTTTGCTTAGAGGCCCTCCTGCAGGGACAAGGACACTCAAGTTGTGTTAATGCTTGGCAGGGACAACAAGAGGAGGGTGGTGGGAGCTGTGAGCTATATGAATAAGAAACCCAATGACTACTATGCTCTGAAATTCCTTTCAGTCTTTATGCACTTTCTGTTTGTACTTTTGGAATGCTTGGTTTATTCTCGGTTAATCCGTTATCTCTCTGCTAACTCTCTGCTTGACCCCTTACAATCTGGTTTCCGCGCTCTGCACTCTACTGAAACAGCTCTCACAAAAGTCTCTAATGATCTACTAAAGGCTAAATCCAATGGTGACTTCTCTCTTCTTATTCTTCTGGACCTCTCTGCAGCTTTTGACACTGTTGACCATCAACTTCTCCTCACTATGCTCCGCTCAGTTGGCCTCAATGACACTGCGCTCTCCTGGTTCTCCTCTTATCTCTCAGACCGTACTTTCAGTGTATCATTCGCGGGCTCTGTTTCCTCCCCTCTTTCCCTTGCTGTTGGGGTTCCTCAGGGCTCAGTCCTCAGCCCCCTGCTCTTTTCTCTCTACACAGCCCCCATTGGACAAACCATCGCTAGATTTGGCTTCAGGTACCATCTTTATGCTGATGCACTCATACAGAACACCAGTGACTGTCTCTCTGCTGTCTCTAATATCATGTCCTCGCTCTATCTGAAACTAAATCTCTCTAAGACTGAACTACTACTGTTTCCACCATCTAATAGATCTGTCCCTGATATATCCATTGCAGTCTCAGGCCTTACTATAACTCCTAGGCAGCATGCCCGCTGCCTTGGGGTCATATTTGACGCAGACCTTTCCTTCACCCCTCCTATTGAATCACTCGCACGTTCATGTCACCTCCACCTCAAAAACATCTCCAGAATACGCCCTTTCCTTACCAGAGATACACTAAAGACACTTATTATCTCTCTGATTCATTCTCGCCTTGACTACTGTAACTCCTTACTAATCGGTCTTCCCCTCACTAAACTCTCTCCTCTACAATCTATTCTGAATGTAGCAGCCAGGCTCATCTATCAGGCTAGACGCTACAGCGATGCCTCCGGTCTGTGCCAGTCACTACATTGGCTGCCTATTCATTATAGAATAAAATATAAAGTTATTACTCTCATCCACAAGGCTCTCCATAATGCCGCACCTCCATACATTTCTTCCCTCATCTCTGTCTACCGCCCAACCCGTGCTCTCCGCTCACTCAATGACCTAACACTTACATCCTCTATTATCAGAACCTCCCACGCTCGTGTACAAGACTTCTCCCGAGCTGCACCACTTCTCTGGAATGCTCTACCCCGGACAATCAGATTAACTCCCAACTTCTACAGTTTCAAACGCAAACTAAAGACGCATCTTTTCAGACAAGCCTATCACAATTCCTAATGCACAAAATTGTCTGAACACTGTATAAGCAATGCCGCCCCTGCTACCTCTTGTGTCACCCCCTCTACCTTATAGATTGTAAGCTCTTTTGAGCAGAGCCCTCAGTCCCATTCTGTGAAATGACGTTCTTTGTTATGTATGTCTGTATCTGAACCCTATAAATTGTACAGTGCTGCGGAATATGTTGGCGCTATATAAATAAAATGTATTATTATTATTATTATTATGCACTTTCTGCTCAACAGGTACAAATGAGACAATTTGTTGTTTTTTTGGTTGTTTTTTTTTTTTCCGGAAAACTGCAAAGACAACTCTGAGTAATGTTCTGTACTTTGTCTCCTTCAAACCCTTAAATAGAGTGGTCTGTATATGACCATTTCTCTTAACTTCAATAAAAGGTACACCTTAGGCCTGGTTCACATCTGCGTTTGGTATTCCGAAGCACCACTTTTCTCTCTGCATGACTTGTGCAGACACCGCGCAGAAAACACATGGACCCCATTATAGTGTATAGGGTCCATGTGCTTTTATTGCTCACTGCTTTTTAATGCGTTTGGTATTCCGTTCGGAAGGTTCCCAAATGGACTACCCAAACTGAATACCGAATGCAGATGTGAACTAGGCCTCACTTTTCAAGATAGAGCCACGCATATAGCAAGTATTCGTTTTCAAGCTTATGTATCTATAACAGCACATGAGTTTACCTGCAGCTCAGTAATTCTACACATCTAGCTCTGCTTCGTAGCAGCCTCTTTTATTCAGATCTATACATGTTCAGATGTTGGATACCAATGACTGAGCTATAAATACCTGGTCATATAACCATCAGAGGCGAGCTAAGGATATTCTAAAACGGGAGTGAGAACCCACAGGCAATGACAAACTTCTTAGAGTGCTATAAGATCCTCAATATCTATCTTGGATTTATATTTAGCATTACATTGCTATTTTAATATAGAAACAGCTTGTTGGATTCAACTTCTAAAATTGTGATGTAGCATTTTTTTATAGTTCACAAAAGATTTTACATAACCTGCACGTGTAGCCACTTAGACAGTCCTTAAGAGCTTGACATATGGGTCCGTACGAGTCTCACTATTGGGTGTAAATTGTATGGTGCAAAGTTTTGGCAAATGTGGAAAAATTCTGCAAAGTAAGAATGTTTTCAAAAGTAGCAGAATTAATAGTTTATTTTTGTCAATGAACAGATTTATATGGATGAATGAACAAAAGAAGAATCTAAAACACATCAATATTTGGTGGGAACGCCCTTCAAATTGCATCAATTATTGGGTACACTTGCCCAGAGGAAGATGTTTGGCTTAAATCTAGATTTCTGTTTTGTTCATTCACTATGCATTTTCTCAATCAACAAAAAAAATAAACTTTTAACACTTCTCTTTTTGAAAGTATTCTTCATTATGCAGCATTTTTTTTCTACATTTGCCTAAACATTTGCACCGCAATTCTGCATATATGCATATAAACAGAAAAAAAAATTATATATAATATATATATATATTATATATATACAAATATATATATATATATATATATATATATATATATATATATTATAATATAATATATATATCCTGGAGGTAGAACTGCTGTAGCGGTGACAGTGGAGCTTCTGCAGACAAGGGGAACTGGTCATCTCTGGATACTGTATGTCAAGTCAAGAGTAAAGTCATTTTTGCACTTGATAAAGGGCTTACACATAGCCCGAAACGTGTTGTGACGAACTGTTTATTGTCCACTCCAATAAAACTTCCTCAACTGAACTCCTTGACCGGTGTCTAAGCCTCAGTGCCAGTGAACTTGGATCTTCTGTTATGGATCTTTGGTCCTTACTGTTGCCTATATGATCGTTAAAGGGATTGTCTGTGCAAAACTGTCTCCCAGCCCGTTCCGGTCCTGCCTTCCATAGTTGTCTTCCAGCAGAAGCCCCCACTACATGTGACCGCTGAGGCCAATCGGCGGCTTCACAGATTGGATCTGGGACCTCACAATAGGCAACAAGTTTCACTTCTAGAAAACACCGGAGCAGCAGGACTGGACTGGGCTGGGGGTACACTGCAATACCTGGGACAGGCAAATATAATTTTTTTTTACATTTTTTTGCCAGGACAACCTCTTTAAGGAAACCGTGTAATATAGAGTAACTTTGTAAGATTACCAAAAAAAAGAACTACAATGCAGAAAAGGATAAAACGTAAAAAAAAATATCTGTATAAAATTATATAAAAAAGAAACTTGTGTTGGTCATGTAAAAATGCTTTAGGCTATGTTGGATATTTTCTGCATTTGTACAGAGATGAATTTTACAAATTTTCTACCAGTTCAGATAATATCAATGGCTTCAACGAATCAGACCCAGCATGTTTGCATAGGTGCAGCTACACACACATGTAACCTGTATCCACAGATGGCGAGCATATCCATATCCTGTATGGGTTGATGACCACATGTAAACAAGAATTATCCATATTGCAATAGCTAGCCCTAACGATAAGCAAATTGGGATGTAATATTAATATATTAGCAGTTTATGGTACTACACATACTGTGTTATGGATGTTATAGAGGGGAGACCCCTTTCCTATGAAATATAAGGCATTATTTACAGTGATGTAACTAGGAACGACGGTGCTCCATGGCGAACTTTTGACATGGGGCCCCCGCGACCGACCTGCGTCCCAGGTCGTGTGACTTCAGGGAGCATCCAGAAGTAGGCCCGAACCTGCCCAGAGCGTGGAAAGGTAAGTAACATGTTTTAAGTTCTCTTACCTTTCCTGGACCTCCGATCATTATACTCAGGGGTTTGAAAAGACCCCTGAGTATAATAATGATGTTTGTGGGGCCTGTGGCGTCACTTACCGATCCCAGCCACTGCCAGGATCGGTAAGTAAATAGGGCCCGTTACTGACTAGAGTAACTCCAGCCGGTAATGGGGAAACAACCGCAGCGGTAGTGGCTGTCACCGGGCCCCTAATGTCCCAGGCCCTATGGCAGCCGCTACCCCGGTAGTTACGCCACTGATTATCTATGATTTGTAAAAATTTATTCAACCATAGTTGTCGTGTTTTTTTTTGTTTTTTTTTCTTAAAACCACTTGAAAGTGCAATTAATAGAGTTCACCTTAATGAAGATGAAGTCTCTAGAGCAAGCTCAGTGGTCCACAATAAATACACCATTCCTATGCCATCAAAGTGATATTATTAGAAATAATTTGTTTTCCATGGAAACGCCCTTTTGAACACCTTGGGGAATGATGTGGAGAGTTGCACAATTGCTAATGCATTGGTATCAAAGCAAGTCTATTCATTTGGGAAGGTTCTCATGTTCATTCAAGTATATGTCTGTACTTTCTATTTGCATAAAAGGCTCTGAATGTATGCAAATCATATAAGATTATGCAGGATGTCACTTATTCGGAGTCCTACAGCTTCTTCCTAAAGTGCATACTTGACATCCAAAGCATCTGGCTGAGTTAAAATACAATCTCTTGTGCCCGCAAACCCATCTCAGAGATTTTACTTTCCCAAGAGATAGGCTCTTTTTCCAGCAAAACCAAATTGTATAGGTTGACTCTGCCTTTCTCAAAATCTATTATTGAATCTATATATTGCATATTCTTACATATATGTATGCATACTTTGACAAAACTAAACACACCCAGAAATGTTGGATTGCTGCAACACACAGCAGGCAGTTATGTCTTCATGTAGATATGGAAATTACTACAGGTATGGTCTGATTAGATATCGGCTTTTGCTACCACATGGCATAAAAGTGCTTTCCATGCTACCCCATAAAAGTCACTCAGTGGCCACTTTTGGGTAGCATAACTCTTGGTAAGAGATCAAGAACTGCTAGACATGCCTCTACAACATATACATTTTATCCAGATAACAGACTTTGTCAAGGTGACCACCCTGCTTCTCTCAGTCCAATGATGTGCCCCCTCTTAAACTGTTTACCATCTAGGCTGTTCTGACCTGGCTGACGATGGTTTGGTTTGACTATGGAGACCTTCAATGCTGCCTTTGCTGTGGAGCCACACACTGCCCTAACTGGTGATCTGGGAAACCATCACCAAAAGCAGTCGGTCACCAATAGTGAATACAGGGGACACTAACAGCTCAGCAATATGTGCTTGACGTCCTGCAGCCACATATAATGTTTGTAATGGCAGGGCTTCCAAGTAGCAATTTTCAGCAGTGTAATGCTCACCAACACACAGCAAAGATTTTGCAGGAACATTTCCTTAAATACCCCGCTTCAGACTTTGAGTGGATGCTGAAGTACAGCCCTGGTTGAGTCTGCATTTCAGACCACTAACTGGCTGAATAGAGCCATCAAAGTTTGTCTGGTAGGTAATGCAACAACCAAAAAATGTGGCAAATGGAGATGGTGTACAATCTTCTTCTGTTCAGAATAGAGTGTCATCGGCTGATTGGAGAAGTGAAAGCATATATTTGGATTATGGACAGCTATGCTGTTTCTATTACAGAAACAGTGTAGCTCAGCTGCTATGGGCATTAAGGAAGCAGCACTCCTCAACCTTTCCTGTAAGTTCCACCCTAAGATTTGGGACTTAGGAGCAGTTACTGTATTCTCATCTTGGGAATCATCTGGAAATAACTTATGAGAAAGTACATTCCAGTATTCAGTATGCAAAAGGTATAAGTCAATGGAAAGACACAGCAAGACTGCATAGTCATAGAGTCAGCACTAGAAGTATGCTTCCTTCTTGGGCATACTTGATATTTCGAACTGAGGCAAAGAATCAAGCTTCTTTTTCAATAGGTTTATCTTCATAACCCCTTTGAAGAATAAAAAAAAAAAGAATTTATATAATGTTAAATGACCACAAATATGTATGAATAGTCATACACAAAGAAAGATCTTACACACCACATAAAACTGAGTGGTGTATTGCTTACGCTAGGTTCACAGTAGTGCCTGGAGTCCGTTCTGAGCTTTCCCTCTTCTGCATGCAGAAGAGGGAAAGCTGTCAGACCGGGTCTGGTCGTGAGCGCCGGTGAGCGTTTTATGCTCTCCGCCGCTAAACCGTTTTTTTTTAAAACCGGACACAGAGTACTGCATGTCCGACTCTGTGTCCGATTTAAAAAAATCTGTTTCGCAGCGGAGAGCATAAAACGCTCACCGGCGCTCACGGCCGGACATCTTTCAAACCCATTTAAATTAATGGGTTTGAAAGAGTCCTGCAGCTTTGCAGCTTTCTGTCTCCTGCATCTGTTTTGTGCAGGAAATGGAAACCTGCAGAACGGAGACCGGGCGCAGATGTGAACGAGCCCTGAGACGCTTTTCATGAGACCCTATATTTAGGGAATGATTTCCAAGTAAAAATTCTGTATATGTCAAGAGAGTGAGTACAGCAGCCTAAAAACTGCTGTAAAGGGTACATGTATATTTATTATGGAGAAACATATCTTCAGATGTCTGTGTTCCTCAAGAGGTTGAAGTTGGTCTGCTTATGTTGTTGAAGGATTTATTTCTTCCTTAATAAAATAAAAATCAGATTTCTCTTTTATGCCTCCAGTCCATACGCAGCTATGTGAGCCCAGTAGGCATTCTGTGTCCAGTTTTCTCTCTTTTGCAAGGAAAGAGGTAGAGACAACTGTATGAATGAAGGATATGACTACATACAGGGTTTTTAGCTGTTAAAGCAACTGCACTAGTCTTAGACCTTCCCAGTTGCATAAACTAAATCTGTCTAAACCTTTTAAATTTTTCATTATTATTAATTATTTTAATTTATGATAGATTCAAACAAAGAAAAATAATTGCATATATCTTTATTGTCTTTAAAATCATAAGTTTATAGTATCAAGTTGCTAGAAATCTTAGAGATTCCCCCGATCCCAAATTCATGGTACCTACTTATGACCTATTCACCTTTTTTAATCAAGGGGCTAGAGCAGGGGTAGGGAACATACGGCTCTCCAGCTGTTGCAAAACTACAACTCCCAGTATGCATACTGGCTCTGCTGTTCTGGGAACTTCCATGGAAGTGAATGGAGCATGCTGGGAGTTGTAGTTTCACAGCAGCTGGAGAGCCAAAGGTTCCCTACCCCTGGGCTAGAGTCTGTATGGCCCCTTTCTTAAGACTGTCATATGAAACATCCAGCATCTTCAAAATTGTGTAGCCATTGGCCACTGCAAAGTGTGTAGGGTTCTAGGTGTGAGAGTCAACTACATCTTTTTTTGTTACCCCAATGATAGGCTAGTTATGGTTATAAAAGATAAAGGATCAAGTATGAAAAGGAAAACCTAAAAGGATAGGCTGGATTTGCACCAGCGCTTGTGCTTTGATCGCAGATTCTTTACCCGAACGTGCTTTGAAAATGCAAAGAGAATTAGTGCAAGCAAAGACTTTTCTCTCCGGATTTTCCAGCTGGAAACCTGGCAGACCCATTACAGTCTATTGGGTAGCCACTTTTTAAGTGGATTGGGTTTCCATTTTTTGGTCTCCAAGAGGATCCGAAGAACCGAAACCTGAAAGCTGGTGTGAACCTAGTGTAAGCTGTAAGATGTATGTGTTTAGGTTTTTAAAAAACAAAACATGAATCTAAATTTATAGCTTAGACATGAGAATGTTTGGGCCTGGACCTTTTAGTCAATAAAAGATTAACAACAAGCCAATCCAAAGGAAAGCATTTTATTGCTTCATTTTATAGCTCTGACCTTGCTATTACAGGACACAATCACTTCTACAATTCTTCAGAACTACAGGTGCAAGGCAACAATCTGCGCACACTCCCATAAAAGAGTGACTTCTTTACAATCTTTTCCCTTCATTGCCTGCCAAAAAAGTAAAAACCTTCTTGCACCAAAATGACGGCAGGTCTATGTTCCTCTTTCTAACAATCTCTATTTTATGATCTCGGAAGCAACGGTTGGTACAGTTGTAGCCTCATTAATCCTGGCTAGATGTCAGTATGTTAAGTGCTATTTATTACTGTCAACATTTTAAAACCTGGTCATTGGTTTAACATGCTAGTGGATCTCTGGTGCCCTCAAATGTTTAGATAGCAAAAAATTCTGCAAAAGTTTATAATTGCTTGTATAATCGCTCGCCACTGCTCAAGGCCCCCCCTTTATGAGCCAGAACAGAAAACTGCTTCATTTATAACTGTCCATAACAGCGGATTGCTGGAAGTTAGAGAAGTGCCTGCGGGGGATTTAATTTTTTTTTTTTATATTCCCTTTCACTGAAGAACAAGAGGTACATTAATTTGTTAAACATTAGTTTAACAAATTAATGTACCTCTTGTTCTTCAGTTTTATATTACTCCGTTTCTGTTTGCCAGAGCTAAGCACATATAATGTAAAACTAAATTGCCACTTTATTAGAGACACCGGTTTGGTTGGACCTTCAGATTCATTGATCCAAGAAAATATTTCACCAACACCGTTACTAAATCTTTATCACATTGAACTGTTGACAGTTCAATGTGATAAAGATTTAGTAACGGTGTTGGTGAAATATTTTCATTGATTCCTTCTGCTTGTACTAAATTCTGACCCTCCTCTCAGCATAAGGCAACGGAAATGTGGATTCATCTGACCCACATAAAAACATATATGTAAATGATACCTTTGCATGCACAGGGGGTGGACATGCACCATCTGACGTCATCTTCGGTCACACCTTCCTCTTCTTTCTTCTTCCAGCGACGTCCTCCTGTCCTGGCTCTTCTCCTCCTTCATCTTCTGTTTTTCCGGAGTGAAGATGTTCGCGAGCATACTTGCGCATGCTCGCGTAGTTCTAAGGGATATTTAGTACTACAATAAAAATGGCGCCGGCGCGTGGGATTTGAATGTAACCCGCCGGAAGAACTCAAGATGAAGGCGGAGAAGAGACAGGACAGGAGGACGTCGCTGGAAGAAGAAAGAAGAGTAAGGCGGAACCGAAGATGATGTCGGATCGTGCATGATCGCCCCCTGTTCATGCAAAGGTATCATTTACATATATGTTTTTAGAATTTTATTTTAAAACGGGAGGGGGGTTTAAAATAAGATTGCTGATGGAGCCCCTTTAAATTTGCAGACTGCTAGAACTGCTAGAGGAAGCACTATTATAGGTCTCAATTTTCAGTTGTTTTTGCACTGGAGAGAGCAACATTATGAAGAGAGATATAGTGCTTTAGTTCATTAGTCTATCTTGAGATCTATTTCTGTGCAATTTAGGGACATTCAGAGAGTCATGTATGGGCATAATGACAAGTTTGTGGTCTAGGAAAAAAGTGTATGCATAGAGCATCTGGAGTTAGAAGAATAATAAGTAATTGGAGGCTCACAATTCAGTGCTGTGATATGACTGGATTGGTTATACATGCCCAGTCCTCTATTTCTGCTCATGGCAATGCCATCCATCCTTGATTGCCTGATACTTACATTTTAATGTGCATACAACTTATATTATGCAGCATTTCCACAATTACGATTTTTTACACTGCGCTCAACATTATGGCTGAATAAAAGCATTAGCACTGCAGACTACAGTGAGATATTTCTCTCACCAGAGCTTTATTCACATCTATACTGCTCAGTCCTGCTAAGACCTGCTGAAAACTGGTGTAATAAAATGCTGTAAAAGAAAGAAATCTTACTTCTATCTGTGACAGCTTGTGTCTGTGCTTGATTCTCCCTCACTGGACTCCAACTCCTTCTTCTCTATAGACCTCTATGTAATCTGATCTGTGTGTGAACTCTATCAGCCTTCACACTGAGCCCAGATCTCTCAGTGAATTGAGCACTTTAGCAGGCAGAAGCATTTTACTCTGATAAGATATTAGCCCTGTCTAACCGTACTGCAGATCTGCTGCAAGCACTCACGGGATGCATTAATATGCAGATTATTGACAGCGTATTGCCTTGTGTAGTAGGGACACTGCTACTTCAACCTGTCACCTGGCTCTGGTTACCTACTACAGGGACTCTTAAAAACTCTTATTATGCACATATATTCTAGTGTTCCCCACCGTTATAAATATAATGACACCCCCCCCCCCCCCATAGCCACACACCTACTGTATTTCTCATGACTGGGTGCAAGGCTGTGGCTTATGAATGGGGCAAACCATATGTCTTTTTTTTTCAGTTATCTATTTAACCACTTCAGTAGCGGGCCAATTTCCTTTGTGCGCTACCGGACACATTTTTGGGTTTTTCACTTTTTGCTGCTTTTTTCAGTGTTTATTTTTATTTTTGCATGTGTTTTTTTTTTCTTTCTTTTTTTATATATTTGGGACAAATGTAAATAAAAAAGGAGGGAAAACGTGCCTGTTTTTCACGTTTCACTTTAACAGTATTCTTTTTGATGGGGGGGGGCTGATATTCCGTTAGCCCCATTTACAGGAGTTATGCAGCCTCCTGCCCTTAACTATCGAGCTTATTTGGATTCTCTAGGCACCTCTCACAGTCTCTGTCCCCCGGCAGATCAGGGGGGCACATCATAGTGGCTCCCATAGCTGTGTATACAGCGATCTGGAAAGCAGGGACACAATAAACCCTACCTGCTTTAAGGGAGCTCTGGCTATAGTTACAGCTAGCACTTCAGTTCTGCAGCTGCTTAACACTGCAACGACGTGTGGGTACATCCTTGCATAGTTAAGATGCCTTAGTCCATTGGAAGTAAAGCGATGTCTCAAGCCTTTTGTAGGACTGAAGCTGATCTATAAGGGATTCAGAATGTAAGTGTCATATTAGATTGCATTGTGATTGCTTCTGAAAATAAGTAAAAGTCTGAAAACTATTGAGATATTAGACTGATTTGACGCCTATCACCATCCACACTTACATTTTTTGACCTTGTATCTCTAAGAAAAAGTATCTGCTGGTATCCAAGGACAGCCTGGATTTTGTCTTTGATATTAATGTCCTGCGGCAACTTTCTGTGCCCCCTGGTAGTTGCCGTGCTCAGTATGCAATGATGGGCATCTCTGATTAATTATTCACTGGTAACACTGGAGATGTCTCTGTTATCATAGATGCTAAGATGTGGGAATCCGTGAGCAAAGGCAGTCACTTCTACTATAGTACATGTCTCTAGCTATGCCTTTGACCTTGGAAATTGTTTCTGAAAGGAAACTTGTGCGGCATGACTTATTCTTACACTTCAGTTATCATCCAACTACTTATATAGTAAATGTAGGTGTTGCTATTAACCAAATTTACATTCCAATTCAAAAACCATAAAAAATGCCAGCGTTTTCAAAACCTAAAGGGAACTTGTCATATTGTTCATATAGTCCTATCTGGAGACAGTGAGGCATAGAGGAAGGAACTGAAGAGATTGATATACAGATGTAGCAAAGTTAACCTGAACTTCTACAATTCTTAAAGGGGTTTTCCAGGCAAAATTGGACAATCCCTTTAACTTTTAAATTACTGAATAAAGTATAAGAATTCCTACTCACCTGTCCCCGATACTCCGGTGTTCTCCCGGCGCAGTCTGGTCCTTCTGCTGAACGTGTGTCTTCAGAAGCTCTGCTGAAGCCGCTGATTTACGGTCACGTGACCACAATCGGCGGCCTTAGGAAGAGACCTTTGACCTCACATGCATTTGCTGATTGATCTCCGTGTTCACATGACTGCTGAGGCCAATCAGTGGCTTCAGTGGAAGAGACCCGTTCAGCAGAAGGACCAGAACGCGTCGTGACAACACTAAAGCATCAGAGACAGGCGAATATGAACTTTTTTAATTTTATTTTTTTCAATGCCCCAGGCTGATTTAAAAGGTTGAGTTGTTCATTTTTGCCTGGACCACCCCTTTAAACTGCTGAAGTATTATATCTTATCAAAAAGACAACAAAAACCAATAAAACATCACTGAAAACTTTTTCAATGACTTTTCTTTTTTTTTCTTTTGTCTTCTGTGATAAGATATCACGTTGCAGCAGTTTAACAATTTCATTGGGTTAACTCTGCTATTTGGGTTTAATTTATTTCAATCCATCTTTCCATGCGTAGGACCCCAGTGGGCGGTTTGATCAGTGAATGATGGTAACATCTGTATGTACAATTATACTTGGGGCTGTCAGGACATGAGATATTCCCTTTAATATTACATTTTAGTTAAACAGAATACCAATTCTACAATGCTAAATGTTGGTATATAACTTACTAAATCTCCTGGACTGCAATTTTAGAAATAAGAACCATGGCAATTCCAAAGATTTCAGTATCTTTTTTTTTTCCAGACTAATCTGGATAAACGATTGAGACAATCTCCATGGAAGTCGTAGAAAACAGAAATAGTAATGGCCTTTCAGATGGCATTAAGGAGAATGAGCTCATATGCCATTTCTCATTCATGGCCTTCAGTTGTGCAGAGGAATATCACACTTTTATGTTATTCTGATAGACCTGCTTTGTTAGCTTTAGAGGGTCTATCCTGGAATATAGGCTGTGTAACAAATTCATGTGATAGCACAGCATTTACTTGTTATATCTAGACAGACTGTGCTTGAGAAAACATTTCCGTACCCTTGCATTAGGTAAATTTTACCTTTTGCCATGCTTAGCTAATATTAACCTAAGAAGTATGTTCAAGTAGTCTCGATCACATGTAAATAAAATGACTATAAACCCTTCTTACTCTTTCAGATTGACCTCAAATGGCATGAGGAAACCTTTTGACTGCCCCCTTTGCTCACTATACCAAAATCTCCTGAGGTCTATGTTCAGGCACAGGCCTGTCCTAGTTACAGTGGAGTCAAATGCGCCTCTGTTTGTTACAAAGCAGAAAATTCATTATCTGTTACAGCATTGTGAGTCCTCAAATGAAAGCAGGCTCTGCATTCTGTCAGGCAAAATTTCGTTACTGCAAGAAGTGGATACTGGAAAGATTTCATACAAGTATCGACGCACGGAGATTATTTATACTGGCTTGCATTATTTGATATTAAATTTGCAAGCTAAATAAGACTGGATCCATCAGCAGTGTCTCCTGAATCTCAACACCGTCAAAGCGCGCATTGTAACGTGTACCTGAATTTGCTGACACGCAGGTTAGGGCTACAGCGCTGACTCTGTAAGTGCTCATGTAATTTGATATATGTTCGGCTAGGAATAAAATAACCTAGTATTTCAGAGAAACGGAGGCACCCTGGAAATTTTATTATCTTCAAGTCTATGGTGGTTTGTTAATCTGAACTCTGGGAGATCTGGGTGTGCAAACATAATGAAGATGCTCAAGGATGTAAAGGGGGTGTATTTCGCTGTTAAAACTACCCCTTTGCTGACCCTGGCCACCACTCTCCTGCAGGGTGAACTTCCTTATGTCAATAAACATAGGGCAAGGACCGGCATATCATAGATAAAATATAAATAAGGACTCCTCCAACTGAGAAAGGAAAAGAAGGTGAAGGATAGTCACTGCCAAAATGCTTCATGCCAGTAACCCTTATATACTGCTTCCTTATGAATCAGCATGGTGTCTGAGGAAATGCGTTGGAGAGTTTATTTGAGCTTTTTTTTTGTTGGGGTTTAGTGAACTTCAAGTCTGGGGTTTGCTGTAAGGTCACTCTTTTCAGAGAAATTTTCCTTCCTCAGCAGGTAATAATACCTAAGAACCTATCAATCCTAGAGACAGGTCCTGTGTTGCCATGAGGTTGCTTCTAGGGTGTATCTCGTGGGATCCCGTGTGGCTATCAGATGGGCATTTGGCTACTCACATGTACAAATAGAAGATAAACAAGGTGTGTCCTCCCAAAATTATTAAATCTTAATGACTAAACCAAAAAAGGGGACTAAAACTTTGGTGTCACTCCTGTGATAGTGGACAGGGTGCTACCATGGGGTATCCAGTAGAAGGTAGGGTGTGAGTCCAGTTTCTGGGAACTAGGATCCTACAGTAGTATACCAGCTTGTGGGATAGGACCTGTAGCATTTGAACTCATATTTGCACGTATGACGAGTATCAGTTTTAGGTATACATAAATAAATGTTACGTTTTAGTCCCCTTTTTGGGGTTTACTATTTAGCAACTCAGTGGACAGTTGGAAGTGCTATTTACCTGTAATTGTGGGACAGCAGTAAACCTATCACTTAGGTGCATTATCATGGCTCTTTACTGAAGGATATATCTAATGCACTGACAGTTTTTTTGTTTTTTTTTGTTTTTTTTAAATCTTGATTCTTGTTGATATTATCACAGGGGATGGCCTAAATCATGTCTGACAAGTAGCTATGGAATCCTTGTTGATATCTTCTAGCTTTTTCCTTTGTCACTTGGAGTGGTCTTCATTTACCCATATATGTTTATTATTAAAAGCTACGTTTTAAATTTATTTTTGGCCTGCCCTTGCCCTGTCTTTAATTTTTAATTTTTTTTATATAAGGAAGTCCCCAGAGATCTTATGATTCCTGGCACAGTCCGGTCTTGCTGCTCCAGATTGGCCTCAGCAGTCACGTGTTGCAGGGACTTCCGCTGGAAGGATACACCAGAGCAGCAGCACCTGACTGTGCCGAGAGACAATGGAGAACCAGGGACAGGGTAGTATGGGGTTTGCTTTTTATTTTTTTTATTTTTTTTTTTCACTTTTTTCGATATAAAAAATGAAATAAATTATCCCAGACAACCCCTTTATAAAGCTTTTTCAATAAACTCAAATTCAAAGGGGTTGATCTCATGACAACAACCCTATTTGAGTTATTGGGATCCCCTCTGTATTACTCAGACCATCTAAATGACCATGTAACTGTTGCAGAGGAAATTTTCAGCCAGACCAGGCTTCCTCAAGCAAAATCAGTGGTTTCTTATCCTAAGATTGTCTCGTTTGGTTTGCCCTCGAGCTAACTTTAAAGGATTTTGTACTCTAAGGCAGTCTGACATGTGGCTTTGTTGTAACACAGCAACATGGGACATTTAAGAGAAGTCAATCATGGGTTAAACAAGCTATTGAAGAAAACGACACTTACAGTTTGGATCTAATAAGTTTTTACTAATGTTAGATGGTTTGACGATCTTGGAGTTGTGTTATACCACCTGGCAAACAGTATCACATTGTAAAGAATGCAAGTACAGAAGTAATACACCGTGCAAAATATTACATTTTACAAAATGCTGCGTTTTCTGTCGCAGAAAAAAACGCACATGTACATGCATTTTTCATTGCATTTTTCAGTTTTATGCTGCAGAAATTCATATGAGTTTTCTGTTGAGTTTTCATCGCGTTTTTGCTCAAGTTTCTCATGTGCAATGAAGGTAATTGAAAGGCTATGTTGAAAATCCTAAGGAATTATAGTCCTCTGCTACAGTGCTGGCCAAAAGTATTGGCACCCCTGCAATTCTGTCAGATAATACTCATTTTCTTCCAGAAAATGATTGCAATCACAAATTCTTTGATATTATTATCTTCATTTAATTTGTCTTCAATGGAAAACCACAAAAAGAATTGTCAAAAAGCCAAATTGGATATAATTCAACACCAAACATAAAAAAGGGGGGTAGACAAATGTATTGGCACTGTTTGAAAAATCATGTGATGCTTCTCTAATTTGTGTAATTAACAACACCTGTTACTTACCTGAGGCACCTAACAGGTGGTGACAATAACTAAATCACACTTGCAGCCAGTTGAAATGGATTAAAGTTGACTGAACCTCTGTCCTGTGTCCTTGTGTGTACCACATTGAGCACGGAGAAAAGAAAGAAGACCAAAGAACTGTCTGAGGACTTGAGAAGCAAAATTGTGAGGAAGCATGAGCAATCTCAAGGCTACAACTCCATCTCCAAAGACCTGAATGTTCCTGTGTCTACAGTGCACAGTGGCATCAAGAAGTTTAAAGCCCATGGTACTGTGGCTAACCTCCCTAGATGTGGACAGAAAAGAAAAATTGATGAGAGATTTCAACGCAAGATTGTGCGGATGGTGGATAACGAACCTCGCCTCAACAGTGGGATTAAGTGAGGCCATCAGATTCTCCAAACTGCGCACATCTTTCACCCGGGCAATGAAATCTGGGGAAGAAGGAGGAGAAACTTTCTTTCTGCGGAGGGCGATAAGCGTCTTACATAGATAAAGAAACAATTTAGAAGACTGTTTACCAAGGTGTATAGGGGGGGAGATTCAGGAGGTATGTGAGAGGATCCAGCCGAACTCTATGGATAAACAGGGCATCCGTAAGGGACTTAACCTCCAGCCAGAAGGGGCGAATCCCTAGGCAGTCCCAAAAAATATAGTACAGGGTACCCACTCCTGTCTTGCAACGCCAACATTGGGGGGGAAATATCTGGATTGAGAGAATAAAGCAAGGCAAGGGTATGATACCAGTGCATTAATATTTTATATTGGGTCTTGCAAAACATAATGCAGGTGGAGGAATTAGCTGCACGAGACCAAATAATCTGCCATTGGGAGGGTGAGATCTGCCTATTCAATGCCCAGGACCAGTTCTCCATATGCTTATGTAGAACGGAGTTCCGTGTCCCATAGGAGGAGAGGAGGCCATAAATGCTAGATATGAGGCCAGTTGTGGAGGTGCCAGCACGACAGAGTCTTTCAAAGGCTGTCTGTTGAGACACCTTCAGGGAGCCAAACTGGGTAAAGACAAATTGAGCGATCTGTTGGTAATGCAACCACTCAGAGGCAGGTAAGTGTAGGTCAGATACAAAGTTGTCAAAGGGCCTAAGCTTCAAAGTTAACGGGTCAACCAGGTCCGCAATACGGAAAAGACCCAGCCTACTCCAAGGCTTAAATAGAACTGACGTGAGTAACTCCAGGAGGAGGGAATTATACAAGAAGGAAATCATAGACGAACACTGGGAAGCTAGGGGGAAAATTTTAGAACAGGTAAGCCAAATACCACTCGTAAAACGTATAGAACCTAGCAGGGGGGCAGAAGGCAGGGGAGAAGGACAGGACCACAAGAGTGCATTGGGGTGGATCGGCGCCAGCCAGAGCTTTTCTATCTCGACCCATTTGTTGTAGGCCTGAGGGGCTGACCAAAATGGAAGACAGCGCAGGTGAGCAGCCCAATAATAATGCAAAATGTGTGCCATCGCCAACCCCCCCTCCTCTTTATGGGAAAGCATCACCGAGCGAGGTATGCTTGTGGCTTGCCATTCCAAATAAACTTAAAAATGATTTCTGAAGGGATCGCAATTCCGAGTGGGGAACAGCTACTGGAAGCGTCTGAAAATAGTAGAGGAGTTTAGGGAGGAGAGACATTTTGACCGCGTTGATACACCCTATAAGCGAGATATGGAGGGGGTGCCACTTGTCCAGGAGAGCACATAATTCACTAAACAAGCTAGAGTAATTAACCGAGTAAAGGGTAGACAGGGAGAGCTGGATTCCCAAATAACGGAGGGAGCGCTCTCTCCAATGAAAATCAAAGTTAGAACGTAACAGTTGTAAGTCTGTTCCAGGAATGTTAAGGGGGAGGGCCTCAGTTTTAGTGGAGTTAACCATATAGCCCAAGAGATCGCCATAGGTCAATAAGGACCTTGAGAAGGTTGGGAAGGGAAATGTGGGGGTTGACTCAGCCTGATTTTATTACTCTAGTAAACCACCCATATATGTGAAATAATCCACAGAAACAATTCATGTGAGTCCCACAATATCAGTTCATGATCAGAACAGTTATTAAAAATGTATAGATATTACACCTCTTATTTTGTGACCGATGATTGAGAAGTGTTCCTGTGCCATTTCACAGTAACTAAGGGTTAGTGTACAATGTGCCTAAACCCAGATTAATCTCTTAGAATTTATGGCTACCACGTTCATCTGATCTCACACCTACAGATTATTTTCTCAGGGGAACAATGAAAGGCAAACATTTCTATGTCACAAGTGTCTTAAGTCTTTGCGGACAAAGTAAAATGCTGTGGGGCTGTTCTTTTCGTGCACAGATTTTCAACCACCACTGTTTATAAAGACTGGCATCGAAACAACAGTGCTAGGAGCTACCCTTCAAAACAAGCAAACCTGCGACTAAAACAAAGAAGTGATTAAAATTCATAATGAAATGGTCTAAAAGAAAAGCTCTTTATTGCCCATGTCATCTAACTATAGTGCAGCTTTCACTTCTTATTGTGCTCTGATTGGTTGGCATGTGCAACAAAGATAGTAGATCTGCCCCTTATTTTGTAATATTACATATTTTATATATCACGGTTTTCACATTGGTCCTAGACTGCACACAATAGACCAATCAGTTCTATGCAGCTCACTTATACTGTCTCCATCTACGCAGCAAAGCTGATGAGTTGAGTTATCTTATAATGATTAAATGTGGGATAATCTAGACATCTGTGTGAGGGGAGCCCCTTGTATGGCACAGTCATGCCATACAATGTTGGACTGGGTTGCCTAAGGCCCTCTAGTAAAATTCCTTCTGGGGGCTCTCTATGCAGCTACATGCAAATATCACTTACGCTTGTTTACAAGTTCCTAAAATGTTAGCAACATAAATTTATTTTCTGGATACATATCCCTAATATCTGTTTTTGTCCTAACCTGCTGTCTAACTCTTCCTTTTTGCTAACCTTAGATCTGTGAGATGGAGATATGTGCTCCCACAGCAGGAAGACTGTTAGGACTGTGAGGCCAAGGGTTCAGGGTCACAGCCTGTTCCACTGTTATTGCTCAGTCCAGCATAGCTGGGGTTAACTCCCTTGCAGCCGATAGGCGTGGTCGGTCTCCTGACTGACAGTGGTGCTGACCTATGAGCATCTACCGTGTGCACCTGGGCTTACTGCTTAGACCCGCCTTCCCTCTATTTAAGGAGGCAGGTTTGTTTGCTTGGTTCCTTAGCCTTAACTCAGATTTGTGCACGTCAGTGCAAACATTAGTTTGGCAGTAAGCTGCCTTAGCTAGGTAGGTCCTTAGATAGAATTGTTCCCTAGATAGCATTGTTTCCTTAGTGAAGTACCCAGGGAACTCCTACCTCACCTAGTCTGCTACCTGTGGTGCTTCAACAGCAGATGGCTGTAGTGGGTGAGGCCCAGGAGGTTACTGGGAGCAAATGGTTATAGTTGTTTATGTTAGTATAACAGTGAAGCAACTGTTAGACACTGTTTCTATTAAACGGCTGCTTTTTTCTGCAGTGGCCGGATCCCTATGTAGTAACAGAGAGCACCCAGTTGGTGGTGTAGCCCGGCAGTGAAGCTAACTGTCGGGCCTTGTTCACACCAGTGTGCCCTGCGGTTCAGAGCCCAGTTGGGATCTGCAGGCTTTTATTTATTTATTTTTTTAAGTAAGCCTGCTGACCATAACAAAGACTCTGCAAGGTGATCTGTGAATGGGGCCCCTGCAGTGTAATCTAGAAGATGGGGCCCAATATGTCTACAGTGTATAAAGATAAACTTAGTGGATTCTTAAATAAATAATCTACTCAATATATTATGCTTACAGACACCTGGGAATGCTATACGACAAGTATCTATATGAAATACAGTATTGTACTGTACCAGGCCTGAGAGAGTAGGGGGCCCGCCTGACTCAGGGGCCCACCAGGGGATTCCTTTATTCACCTATGGGCCAGTCCGAGCCATATACCATAAAATGGCAATCAAATAGTATATAGTTGCTGTCGAGATTCATACATTGTAGTGGAAAATATTTAAATTACCCCTAATAAATGTATTTCTAGTAATAAACCTAATAACAATTTCTATTCACTGAGACGACTGACTGCTAGGAAACATAATGTATAAATGAATTTTTACTCTGTGATTTTTATAATCCTTTTCATTAAGAAAATTAAGCGTTCTATAGCCCGCTGTTTAAATACTATTAACCTCCTTGGCCTACGTCGCCAACAAAAAAGACTAAACCTTTCAACTGTTGCATTCTGCAATGATCACAGCTGAGATCTGATGTTCTGGATGAAAGGCAGCTACCTGGAAAGAAAATAGGATAGACATTGTATATAGGAAGTATTTCAGGGTTTCCCTCAAATGGTGGGAGAAGATATGTTTCTGTAATTTGTATGCGCTGAACGTAGATGCCACAGTACTACACAGCATGTACAATAGGGCCATGGTCCTTTAGGATTTATTGTTTGTTACCAAGATGGTTTCAGGGTTTTTTGTTTTACATTCTTTAAGTTTCTTCTTTAATAACAGATATCAGTATACATATTACACATTAAGTGTGAATAGCAGCTGTAGGGGTACAGTCATGTTTATGGTGTACATTACACAGGTACTGTACTCACAATGTACAATCTTCCCTATCTGTATGTCTTTGGAGTATGGGAGGAAATCCACACAAACACAGGGAGAACATACAAACTTCTTGCAGATGTTGTTCTTGGCAGTATTCAAACCCAAGACTCCAGCGCTGCAAGGCTAACCACTGAGCCACTGTGTTGCCCCGGAAATTATTAAGATTTTGGTACTCTTTCATATGAAGATATTTTGAATGCCTCTTACACTTCAGCTTCTTAATAATTCTGGTGTACGTCTTGAGGTCCCGTACATCAGTTGGTGTAGTAGTAGATTCCAGCTTTAACTCACGCCAGTTTTTGCATGGAGGAAAAATGACAAAATGTGTAGAAAACTGGTATCCACAATAATTTCCCCCAATGTGTTACTACCCAACATTTTCTAAAAATTTCCAATCTCTAGTGAGAATCCTTTATTTGTGTGATGTTAAAATGTAAGTATTATATGCTGGTACCCTTGAGGGCGCTTTAACTCAACCTAACAAGCCACATTTCTCTTTCAGGAGTCTAGGCAGCTTATTTAGTAAAATATAGTGTCTGAAATCATTATACAGGATTTATATGATATTCAACCACTTTGGCATGACCGTCATATTATTATTAATACATTTTAGACAGTTATGTCAATATACATATGTAATATACTATAACACCTTTCACTAACCTATGTCACACTTAACTTTGCTACTTTGTTTGTGCCCCTAATAGAGCACAAGAGGGATTCGGTGTGGGGGAGAAGATAGTTCTCATCACCTTCATCTCAGCAGTCATCCTGATGACCATTCTGGGTAACCTTCTAGTGATGGTGGCAGTATGCAGGGATAGACAACTGAGGTGAGTCTCAACTGGGTAATACTTTTGGATGGGCATGCTTTTATTAACCATGTAAGGCCTGGTTCACATCTGAGTTTGGTAATCCGTTCGGGGAGTCTGCATGGGGACCCCCGAATGGAATACCGAACAAATTGGTGAGCAGTGAAAGCACACGGACCCCATAGACATAATGGGGTCGTGTGCCTTCCACGAGGTGTCCGCATGAGTCATTTGGACAGGAAAGTAGATCATGAAGTACCTTTCTGTCCGCATGTTCCATGCGGACACCACGCGGAAAGCACACGGACCCTTTTATAGTCTATGGGGTCTGTGTGCTTTCATAAGGTCACTGCTTGCTACTGCGTTCGGTATTCCGTTTGGGGGGATGTCCGCATGCAGACTCCCCGAATCAATTACCAAACACAGATGTGAACCAGGCCTAAAGCTAGCTTCACACTAGCACACGGTCTCTGCTCAGGGATTCCGTTCTCCATTCCACTTTAAAAATGTGGAAAGAAAAGTCCTGCAAGCAGGACTTCTCTCTATGCATTGTTCCACCCTTTTTGGATGGAAACCCAAGTGGACCCGATTATAGTCTATTGGGTCCGCAGATTTCCGAGTGTAACAGATTTTTTTAAGCGGATTAGGTTTCCATTGAGGAGTCCCCAAGCGGAATGGAAACCCAAAGGAAGGTGTGAACCTAGCGCAAGTCTGTTATTATTTGGTGACAGATGTGTGTGTAAAACTTCTCCCCCAGAAGCTTTGCTAGTTATAGACATTTGTTGGAACTTATTGGACCTTCTTATTACTTTCCTATGACATATCATTAATAGGAATCATGTGTGTACAGCAGTGCAATTCTGACTAGCGTGGGATAGCAAGCATTTGACATGTGTAATGGGATTGCGTTTGAGACAGCCATATAAAAAGCATTAACCCGAAACTGAAGGAAACCAGGCAATATATCTAACCAAAAGCAGCTTTCATCCCTGGTTATCTAGATATAGAACCATCATTGCAGCAGAGCGTTTGATAATGTGAACGATTTCTT
Organism: Leptodactylus fuscus; assembly: GCF_031893055.1. NCBI lineage: Eukaryota > Metazoa > Chordata > Amphibia > Anura > Leptodactylidae > Leptodactylus > Leptodactylus fuscus. The sequence continues at coordinate 164,758,551 of NC_134269.1, read as the reverse complement.
ATCGCTGTGATTCAGACAATAAGGCAGCCTGGACTCAGATCATCCATACAGAAGGCGATTTGAGAAACCGACGGTCTATCCATTTCCTGAACCACAAAGCACCTTCTTCTCTAGAGAAATTCAACCACTAATTAGAGCTAAGAAATTCACTGTCATAGTCTTAGAGGCTCATTATATAAAGACCCGACCCTGTCTTTACTTCCCATAAATGTATCATAGAAATTAGCCTTTGGCTGCATTTTTTTACTCTGCTGGGTTCTCAGCTTGACACCTGTCAGGATTATTGGATGCAACATAATGAAATTGTGATCTCTATACAGTTGGGGAGATGAACAAAAACTGAAATGCTTAATAATAGAGAAATCCTGAACATTTCATGCAGTTTACTTGCTAAAACATTAAGAATTTCTTGTGCAGATTAAGCCCATTACAGTTTTTTCTTCTTCACTAAGACTCGTGGGCTTGAGCAATGTTCGGAGCTGTGATTATATATAACTGACGTGCAAGAAATAAGTAATAGTTTATGTAAGAAATACCCATGGTAGGTAAACGGTCATTGTGTTTGTTGGAGAATCTTCATGACCCAGGTCACAATGTCCGTAGCAAAATCCTACTGTTCTGAAAATAAGTTTCCTATCGGTACATTTGTGAAGAACGGTGGTTCTGAAGCAACGGGCTGCCATGGAAACCAGGAGTAATTGCCAGCTCTTATTAGGTCACTGTCATTTTTGACGACAGCCCAAAATACAGTCATAAAAAAAAAAAAAATCTATCCTGCACCAGAACAATGTACTCAACTCCCCAAAAATTAAATCCTAAAAAAAATGCCCAAAAAAATGTGTCAGATTTTCTATGTACATTACCATTCTATATCGGTATGTAAAAACTTCTCTATCACATTTTGCATAATATTATGTAATTATTATTATTTTTGGGGAACCATTAATTCTATGGAAAGGATTTACATACATAATAGAAAAATAAAATACAATAAACATAAGCTTAGCGACTAGCTGGTACCAAGTATAAGAGGATTCTGCCCTCAAAGGCTTACAATCTATAAGGCAAGTAAGAAGGAGCCAGTAGAAGTTAGAAACCACTCAGATGGTATTGTAGTAGCAGCAGGGTTATTGTAGTTTATAGGCTTTTCCAAAGAGATGTTTTTTTCAGGTTTTTGTTGACGGATACAGTTATGGGGGACAGGCTTATGTATTGGTGTTTTAAAAAATGGAGGTGCACAGAAGAAATCTTGTTGACAGCTGTGTGAAGAAGAGATGGGAGGGGAGCAAAGAAGGTGGTCTTGTGAGGATTACAGATTAAGGCCGGGGCCCCACAGGCCGGAATTGCCACAATTTTCAATATTTGCAAAGTGTATGGGATTCATACGAATCCGATGCCCCCCTTGTGGGAAAAACCACAGCGCATACACGTTGCGATTTCCTAAACCGGTGCAGTTTTGCAAATTGCAGGATGTCAAGTATATCTAAGGAAACGCCGGCGGCTTTCCTGTAGATATATTGGTGACAGAAAGTTTGTGGAGGAAAGCTCTGTGAACTTTCTGTTCAAAGTGCTGCAGAAGGTCCCGTGGGGCCTTAGCCTAAATGTTGGGAAGTATTGGGAAATTAAGTGATGCTAGGTTCAGACTATAATTCTGCTTTCAGTTCCTTTTGTCTGCTTGGGGACGCAAGAAACGGAAAATGAATCTGCTTAGAAAGCGGTTGCCTGCAGACCCCATAGACTTAGATGTGGGTCCGCTAGGTTTCCGCCTGAAAAATGTGGAGAAAAAAGTTCTGTTTCAGGGACAAAATCCCTGAATGGAAAGCAGGCACAAGTGTGAACCTAGCCTGAGAAAGCTATGGAGGGAACAGGCTGTGGATGGCAGGGTTACAATTTTAAACTGGATTAGAACAGAGGCCACAGGAAAGGATTTTTCAGCTGTCTAGGCAAGAGATGAAGATGGGCATGAACTAGGATTTTTGTAGACTAATGGTAAAGGAAAGAGTGGATGTGAGAAATGTTTGTAAGTCAGTAGGATATGTTTAAGGGCTTTGATCAGATGCATAATTTGAATCTCATGGCCTTGATGCAGAATCTGTAATGGGACCCTTGCCTATCTTGTGCCATTTAGAATACTTTGTGCTAGAGAGACATGTGGGGCCTCCTCAGGGTCTAGGGCTTAGTAGAAAATGCTACCACTGCACCCCCTATAGCTGTGCCCCTGGCTGGGATGTGTAGTCTCAAGGAAAGGGTGAATGAAATGTTATCCTGAGGCAACATGTCCAACTAATGCAAAATACAGATGTAACAAAGTTTAACAATTTTTTTTAAAGACTTTTCATTGTCTTTCCATACTGTGATAAGACATCACACTGCAAAAGGTCAAATTAGTAATTGTATGTGGCTAGGGGAAAGAGACATTAATTCTTTGGCATAACAATTAAAATTGAATTAGATGAAAGGTATATGTAATACTATAAGGGCTAGTTCACACGTGGGCAAAGGGGAGTTTTTTGACAGCGGATTTCGCTTCAAAATCAGCCCCTTTACAATGGAGCCCTATGTGAACAGCTAGCTTTTTTTTTCCGCTAGCTTTTTTTTCCACTAGCTTTTTTTTTCTGCTAGTTATTTTTCAGCTAGCAGAAAAAAGAAGCGACATGACCTTTCTTCAGGCGTTTTCCGTCTGAAGAAAGCAATAGAAGTGAATGGGAGGCAAAAACAGCGCAGGTTTTTTTCAGCGCGTTTTTTTGCAAAAAACCGCGTGGAAAAAACCGCAAGCGGTTTTTTTTTTAGCCCATTCACTTCTATGGGAAGGGAACACAGCCTGGCTTTTTTTGGAAGCGGTTTTTACAAAAAAAGCTCCAAAAAAAGCCTGGCAATGTCAAAAAAAAGCTTCCTAATTAGGAAGCGGTTTTTTTCAGGACCAAAATAAGCCAGGAGGTTTTTATGTGTGAACTAGCCCTAAGCCAAATATATGAGAGTGAGTCCAGTGGATGGAGAGACAATTGGTAGACATCCCTGTACGGGACTTTATTATGCCACATTATGCCAGGTGAGCATGGGAGGTCCTGTCTACCGCAGCCAGTCTGAATGTGGGAGTTAATGGTGATAGATGGCGCTCTCTTTCACTTCATTGGGAGTGCCAGAGATAGTTAATTGCTGTCTCCAGCACTCCCATTAAAGTGACTAAGAGTGTTGACCACCACCAGTCATGGCTGAGGACAGGCTGAATGAATCTGCAGCAGGGGGAAAGGACCTCCATGTTTTTGGAATCTGTTGAGGTCTCAGCAGTCACGCACACATGGGTCAGGTATGTATTCTCTGTCCTATAAATAACCCATTTAATAATTTCCAAGATGCTACACTTAATATTTCCCACTAATCCAAGCAGCTCCCTAGCTGTGTAACATGCTGCCTGCAAATTGAGTAAACAAGATAGATTCCCTTTAAATGCATAGTTGGTTATCATTTTGCTGTTAATTACCTATTCCAATGATGTGTGCAACAGGCAAAATACAATTCTTAAGTAAATTGCTTTATGTAATTATTTCTTAATTAACTGTGAGCACTGGCTTCTGTCTCCTGCCCACCGCATACAACTGTTTCCACAATGTAGGTATATAAGGATCCTAGCATACTCTAGGAAGAACTCCACAATGATTGAAAAAAGAGAAGAAAGGGGGCAAGCTTTAAAGGGATATCCCCATAGATAAGATATCGCATAAGTGACCAAGAGTTGTGGGTCTTCTTTCTGGGACACGTACCATTTGATTCAGTTGACCGTAACCTATCTATCTGCAGAGCTCGGGTTATGTATGCTGTGTTCTTGGGACAGACTTCCTTTAAAAATGAATTTTACTGAATGATCTATAAATCTATAGCACCAGTATATGATGGTTCTTATATTTTGTGTACAGGAAAATCAAAACCAATTACTTCATCGTGTCACTGGCATTTGCTGACTTGCTGGTATCAGTATTGGTGATGCCTTTTGGAGCCATAGAGTTAGTACAAGACAAGTGGATATATGGGGAAATGTTCTGTTTGGTCCGAACATCACTCGATGTCCTTCTGACAACAGCTTCCATCCTCCACCTCTGCTGTATTTCGCTGGACAGGTATGTGATGGATGCAAAAAGTCCACAATTAACTTGTAACCTTCACAAAAGATATGCAAACATGTGATAATACATTACATTACACACGGAACTGGAGGTTTGATGGTGTAAAGGTTTGTTCTTCATAGTTTTTTGACATTCAGGCTACATGAAATTCTTTAACATGCTAATTTTAAAAAGTCTGTTCTGTCACTATGGTAACGTGGATTTCTTCCTTATATGTGTTTCACTGTAGAGAAAGTGTGAAACATTTTTGGATCTCATTGTCATAGATACAAGTGGATATCATAATGCCTTTTGGCTAACAGTAAAATAAGAGAGGAGCTGCTCCTTGTTTGTTACAATTGCTATAAAGATCAAACACAATAGAATGATGTAGAAGTTATTAAGATGACGCTGACTCCTTTCTTATCATCGCTATGGTATAGGGGATAGCTGGTCATTGGTATATCACAATAAGTCTTTAAACTATTAGATTAGTGTTTGATTTGCAGGGAAATACTGCAAACCGTGCTGTACCTTGTGACTCTACCTCCTCCAAGTCTTGTGGTCCTCTAATGTTTCTAAGACTCCCTTCACATCTGTACTGGAATCTCCATTGGAGACTCCATTGCAGTATCCACCTGAAATCGGCAGAAGAAAAACTCCTGCAAGGGGGACTTTTTCTTCCATAGGTTCAAGTTTTCAAGCAAACGGATACCTAATGGAACCCTTTATGGTCAGTGGGTCTATTGGACTCCATGTGTTTCCACTTTAGCGGTCTTCTCCATTATTCTGGTCATCTGCTGGACTAAAACAATGGAGATGCAGCGCTGGTGTAAACAATGTGTTCTGATCATCTCAACCCACACACCTTTATTATGTTTTATGACCTCTCCATTATTACTATTCACATTATAATTGCTGTTTGACCTCTGCATCATTGTTTATTAAAGGGATTGTCTGGTTTTAGACAAGTATTGAGAGACAAATGTTATTGTTTTATATGATGAAAAGTTATACAAGTTTCCAATATACTTTCCGCATCAATTCTTCACAGCTTTCTAGATCTCTGCTTGCTTGCTTTCATTCATTCTGCTTACCAGTGGATACAAATCACTCCATGATCATGTGATATACAGTCCATAATAAAGTGATATCCAGTCCATAATCATGTGATACAGTCCATGGTCATGTGATATACAGTCCATGGTCATGTGATATACAGTCTACTATCATGTGATATACAGTCCACGGTCATGTGATATGCAGTCTGCTATCATGTGATATACAGTCTATGGTCATGTGATATGCAGTCTGCTATCATGTGATATGCAGTCTATGGTCATGTGATATACAGTCCATGGTCATGTGATATACAGTCCACGGTCATGTGATGTACAGTCCACAGTGTAGTGGTGTAGTCGCAGCACAGCAATCAGCATTGTAATGAATAGTGCACCTGCGTATCCATCACATGACCATGGATTGATTTTTATATGCAGCCCCCCCCCCCCAGTTCATTCTTGGATTGCTGTCTTGGTATGGCCCATGCACATCATTACAGGTTCACCATAGTATTTTTCAGAGTATCTTTTTAAGATTTGCTTTCCAGAATATATTTGACAATTGGTTTACTTCTTATAACACATTTATCGTCTTCATTTATTACCTATTTGCCAGGATGTGATGGAAGACGGATACCTGCGGAGAAGTGATTGCTCTTTATGGAGATGAGGCATTTGTATTTGTGGTGTTTGCGATACATAAGTAGTTACAATTATTTATAGCTTAAAGTAACCTAGATGTTTGCCTAGAATTCATTATATTGCTGTGTTTCCTGGCTGCCTGATCTGTAGTAGGGCTTGGGAATAGTTTGCCATGCTAAACACTACCATATTATTTGCATATAATATCTGCATATTGGAGGCTCTCTGTTTTCTGATGTTACAGTAAATCTGTGACATTGCGCTTATGTAGTTGAATCATTTGTGGCATCACGCCAGCCCAGAGCGACATACTGCTAGTAATAAATAGATCCCCGAAATGTCCCTTATTTATTGTTATTTCCATCATCTCAATTATACATGCTGTGTAAACATACAGAATTTTTTTGTTTCCTGGGAAACTAAAAATAGATGAAAAGTTCTTGTTTACTGCACAACATGCCTATAAAGGCAGATATTTATTTTACGCCCTGGGGGAAAACTGTCTTGATCAAACCATTAATTACTTTTCTCTCCGCTACTGTACATGGGAACACAAATGGTACAGCGATGGAGAACATGATGGGATTGCCACAAAATAAGCACTGCTGAATGTTATTACAGTTCTCGTAGTCAGAATGGCAGAGCCCAGCTTTGTAACAATGACTTATGAATTGTTATAATTGAAATCTGCTGTATTGTACAGTGTATGCCACAGATGATATTTATCTCACACAATGCATCAGTCCTTTAGACCCAGCTGTCAGCATAGTCGAAGCTCTTATAATACTGACCCTGCTCTCTTTTTCCCTGTGATCTGTCCATGCCATGTTTTCTAAGCATACACAATGATGGGGTGAAAGGAATTCTTACTGGGTAACACAGACTGAAGGCAAATATACGGCAGGAGTCTACAATAAATGGTTCTCATTAGAGATGAGCGAACACTGTTCGGATCAGCCGTTCCGAACAGCACGCTCCCATAGAAATGAATGGAAGCACATGGCACGGCGACCGGCCGCTGGCAAAGTGTATGTGCCAGGTGCTTCCATTCATCTCTATGGGAGCGTGCTGTTCGGAACGGCTGATCCAAACAGTGTTCGCTCATCTCTAGTTCTCATATATGTATTACACCTCTGCAATGCAAAACAAAGGTGTAACACAATCATAACCAAAAAATAGGTAATGTGTCTATATTGCTACATTTACACTTGCATCTGTCTTTGGTCCATTGGAGGACAAGAAGAACGGAAAAACGGATCAATTCTATTATTGATGCAAATGGAGCCATAGGGACCCATTGACTATCATGGGGACCATTGGATGTCCGTCCGCTTTTAGCTCAAATTGCCAGCCAAAAAAAAATAAAAAATTGGATTTGCAGGAGTTTTTTGTCTGCCAGTTTTTGACCATTCTGCACCAAAGACTTTAACGTAGATGTGAACCCAGTTTTACCCTTGGTACAATGGTTTTACCATGTAGGTATTTGTATATCTGCTATTTATCTCAGTGTCAACCATCCATGTATTTCTGGAAATAAATGGCTGCTAAATCACAGTGGTGTAAGCCCAATACTAAACTTAGGCTAATCCAGTAAAGTGAATCTTGTATGTACAGGGACTGTTGTTAGGATAGGTTCATGCTACCATTGGGGGTGAATTTTTCTGATTCAACATGTATGTCAGACAGGTGGATACAAATGGAACACTTAATTTTTATATCTGACCCAGGGGTGAACCTGCCCCTTTCGCCGCCCGAGGCGAAGTGCAGAAAGCCGCCCCCCCCCGCCGGGGAGGGGGCGGAGCGGAGGAGTGGCTTAGCAGAGGGGGCGTGGTTTATCAGAGGGGGCGGGGCTTATCGCCGTTCGCCGGCAGAGAGCAGGCCCGGAGACTGCCTGCGCTCTCCCTGAGCGTGCGGGGAGGCTGCTAGAGCAGCGTTGCTCCAGTGGCCTCCCCAAACTACCGCTCCGTGCTATGCCAGTCCAGGACAGCTTGTCCTGGACTGGCTTAGGTTAGCAAAAATGCCGCCCTCCCTGAGGCCCTGGCATAGCGCCGCCTGAAGCGCTCGCTTCAGGTCGCCTCATGGGAGGTGCTACGCTTATTCTGACCTCACCGAATGCAGTGTTAAAATGTAAAGAAAAGTTAGTCCATGTTTCTATTTTTCTGGATCTCTCAGCAACATTTGATACCATAGACCACCACCTCTTCCTCAGTATGCTCTGCTCTATAGGCTTCACAGCCACTGCTCTCTCTTGGTTACCTTTCTATCTCTCAGACCGCACTTTTATCATTTGTGGTCTCTGTTACTTCTCCTCTTCCCCTTGCTATTGGGGCATGTCAGGAATCAGTCCTAGGCCCCTCCTGTTCTCACTCTACACATTTCTATTGGACAAACCATCGGCACATTTGCCTTTTCAGTACCTTCTTCACGATAATGAAACCCAACTGTATACCTCCTCTTGTGACCTCATCCCTACATAACTACAGAACACAAGTGACTCTGCTGTCTCAAATATCATGTTTTCTCTTTATCTTACTCTGAGTCTTTCAGAGACTGAACTACTGCTACTTTCCACCATCTATTAACTGACCTAACCCGGATATTTCAATTTCAGTCTGTGCTCTTACCATTAACACCCTGGCAGCATGTCCGCAGCATTTTGGCTCAAACCTTTCCTTCACCCCTATATTCAATCACTCCAATCTTCATGCCACCTGCACCCAAAAACATCTCTAGAATTCACCTTTTGCTACATATGAGGGCATCGATGAGGACATTATACTACATGTGGTAGTCATTATATTACATGTAAGGACTAGAGATGAGCGAACACTAAAATGTTCGAGGTTCGAAATTCGATTCGAACAGCCGCTCACTGTTCGAGTGTTCGAATGGGTTTCGAACCCCATTATAGTCTATGGGGAACATAAACTCGTTAAGGGGGAAACCCAAATTCGTGTCTGGAGGGTCACCAAGTCCACTATGACACCCCAGGAAATGATACCAACACCCTGGAATGACACTGGGACAGCAGGGGAAGCATGTCTGGGGGCATAAAAGTCACTTTATTTCATGGAAATCCCTGTCAGTTTGCGATTTTCGCAAGCTAACTTTTCCCCATAGAAATGCATTGGCCAGTGCTGATTGGCCAGAGTACGGAACTCGACCAATCAGCGCTGGCTCTGCTGGAGGAGGCGGAGTCTAAGATAGCTCCACACCAGTCTCCATTCAGGTCCGACCTTAGACTCCGCCTCCTCCGGCAGAGCCAGCGCTGATTGGCCGAAGGCTGGCCAATGCATTCCTATGCGAATGCAGACTTAGCAGTGCTGAGTCAGTTTTGCTCAACTACACATCTGATGCACACTCGGCACTGCTACATCAGATGTAGCAATCTGATGTAGCAGAGCCGAGGGTGCACTAGAACCCCTGTGCAAACTCAGTTCACGCTAATAGAATGCATTGGCCAGCGCTGATTGGCCAATGCATTCTATTAGCCCGATGAAGTAGAGCTGAATGTGTGTGCTAAGCACACACATTCAGCACTGCTTCATCAAGCCAATACAATGCATTAGCCAGTGCTGATTGGCCAGAGTACGGAATTCGGCCAATCAGCGCTGGCCAATGCATTCTATTAGCCCGATGAAGTAGAGCTGAATGTGTGTGCTAAGCACACACATTCAGCACTGCTTCATCAAGCCAATACAATGCATTAGCCAGTGCTGATTGGCCAGAGTACGGAATTCGGCCAATCAGCGCTGGCTCTGCTGGAGGAGGCGGAGTCTAAGGTCGGACCTGAATGGAGACTGGTGTGGAGCGATCTTAGACTCCGCCTCCTCCAGCAGAGCCAGCGCTGATTGGCCGAATTCCGTACTCTGGCCAATCAGCACTGGCTAATGCATTGTATTGGCGTGATGAAGCAGTGCTGAATGTGTGTGCTTAGCACACACATTCAGCTCTACTTCATCGGGCTAATAGAATGCATTGGCCAGCGCTGATTGGCCAGAGTACGGAATTCGGCCAATCAGCGCTGGCCAATGCATTCTATTAGCTTGATGAAGCAGAGTGTGCACAAGGGTTCAAGCGCACCCTCGGCTCTGATGTAGCAGAGCCGAGGCTGCACAAGGGTTCAAGCGCACCCTCGGCTCTGATGTAGGAGAGCCGAGGGTGCACTTGAACCCTTGTGAAGCCTCGGCTCTGCTACATCAGAGCCGAGGGTGCGCTTGAACCCTTGTGCACACTCTGCTTCATCAAGCTAATAGAATGCATTGGCCAGCGCTGATTGGCCAATGTATTCTATTAGCCTGATGAAGTAGAGCTGAATGTGTGTGCTAAGCACACACATTCAGCTCTACTTCATCGGGCTAATAGAATGCATTGGCCAGCGCTGATTGGCCGAATTCCGTACTCTGGCCAATCAGTGCTGGCCAATGCATTCTATTAGCTTGATGAAGCAGAGTGTGCACAAGGGTTCAAGCGCACCCTCGGCTCTGATGTAGCAGAGCCGAGGCTGCACAAGGGTTCAAGCGCACCCTCGGCTCTGATGTAGGAGAGCCGAGGGTGCACTTGAACCCTTGTGCAGCCTCGGCTCTGCTACATCAGAGCCGAGGGTGCGCTTGAACCCTTGTGCACACTCTGCTTCATCAAGCTAATAGAATGCATTGGCCAGCGCTGATTGGCCAATGTATTCTATTAGCCTGATGAAGTAGAGCTGAATGTGTGTGCTAAGCACACACATTCAGCTCTACTTCATCGGGCTAATAGAATGCATTGGCCAGCGCTGATTGGCCAGAGTACGGAACTCGACCAATCAGCGCTGGCTCTGCTGGAGGAGGCGGAGTCTAAGATCGCTCCACACCAGTCTCCATTCAGGTCCGACCTTAGACTCCGCCTCCTCCAGCAGAGCCAGCGCTGATTGGCCGAATTCCGTACTCTGGCCAATCAGCACTGGCTAATGCATTGTATTGGCGTGATGAAGCAGTGCTGAATGTGTGTGCTTAGCACACACATTCAGCTCTACTTCATCGGGCTAATAGAATGCATTGGCCAATCAGCGCTGGCCAATGCATTCTATTAGCGTGAACTGAGTTTGCACAGGGGTTCTAGTGCACCCTCGGCTCTGCTACATCAGATTGCTACATCTGATGTAGCAGTGCCGAGTGTGCATCAGATGTGTAGTTGAGCAAAACTGACTCAGCACTGCTAAGTCTCTGCATTCGCATAGGAATGCATTGGCCAGCCTTCGGCCAATCAGCGCTGGCTCTGCCGGAGGAGGCGGAGTCTAAGGTCGGACCTGAATGGAGACTGGTGTGGAGCGATCTTAGACTCCGCCTCCTCCAGCAGAGCCAGCGCTGATTGGTCGAGTTCCGTACTCTGGCCAATCAGCGCTGGCCAATGCATTCTATTAGCCCGATGAAGTAGAGCTGAATGTGTGTGCTTAGCACACACATTCAGCTCTACTTCATCAGGCTAATAGAATACATTGGCCAATCAGCGCTGGCCAATGCATTCTATTAGCTTGATGAAGCAGAGTGTGCACAAGGGTTCAAGCGCACCCTCGGCTCTGATGTAGCAGAGCTGAGGGTGCACAAGGGTTCAAGTGCACCCTCGGCTCTCCTACATCAGAGCCGAGGGTGCGCTTGAACCCTTGTGCAGCCTCGGCTCTGCTACATCAGAGCCGAGGGTGCGCTTGAACCCTTGTGCACACTCTGCTTCATCAAGCTAATAGAATGCATTGGCCAGCACTGATTGGCCAGAGTACGGAATTCGGCCAATCAGCGCTGGCCAATGCATCCCTATGGGAAAAAGTTTATCTCACAAAAATCACAATTACACACCCGATAGAGCCCCAAAAAGTTATTTTTAATAACATTCCCCCCTAAATAAAGGTTATCCCTAGCTATCCCTGCCTGTACAGCTATCCCTGTCTCATAGTCACAAAGTTCACATTCTCATATGACCCGGATTTGAAATCCACTATTCGTCTAAAATGGAGGTCACCTGATTTCGGCAGCCAATGACTTTTTCCAATTTTTTTCAATGCCCCCAGTGTCGTAGTTCCTGTCCCACCTCCCCTGCGCTGTTATTGGTGCAAAAAAGGCGCCAGGGAAGGTGGGAGGGGAATCGAATTTTGGCGCACTTTACCACGTGGTGTTCGATTCGATTCGAACATGGCGAACACCCTGATATCCGATCGAACATGTGTTCGATAGAACACTGTTCGCTCATCTCTAGTAAGGACCAATCTACCATTATATTGTACTTGCATTGAGGAAACCCTTCTACTACATTTAGGAGCACTGAGTGGGTCTTAGTTGGGACTTTTTTTTTTTTTTTTTTTTTTTACTAGGGAGTACTTTGCTTGAAAAGGTTGAGAAACACTGCTCCATACCAATAAATTTCCATAACGTCTGCTTGTATAGAGGTGGTCACTAGAGATGAGCGAACAGTGTTCTATCGAACACATGTTCGATCGGATATCAGGCTGTTCGATGTGTTCGATTCAAATCGAACATCACGTGGCAAACTCCAAAAAAATTCGATTCCCCTCCCACCTTCGCTGGCGCTTTTTTTGCACCAATAAAAGCGCAGGGGAGGTGGGACAGGAACTACGACACTGGAGGCATCGAAAAAAATCGGAAAAAGTCATTGGCTGCCGAAATCAGGTGACCTCCATTTTAGACGAATAGTGGATTTCAAATCCGGGTCATATGAGAATGTGAACTTTGTGACTAAGAGACAGGGATAGCTGTACAGGCAGGGATAGCTAGGGATAACCTTTATTTAGGTAGGAATGTTATTAAAAATAACTTTTTGGGGCTCTATCGGGTGTGTAATTGTGATTTATGTGACATAAACTTTTTCCCATAGGAATGCATTGGACAGCGCTGATTGGCCAGAGTACGGAATTCGACCAATCAGCGCTGGCTCTGCTGGAGGAGGCGGAGTCTAAGATCGCTCCACACCAGTCTCCATTCAGGTCCGACCTTAGACTCCGCCTCCTCCGGCAGAGCCAGCGCTGATTGGCCGAAGGCTGGCCAATGCATTCCTATGGGAATGCAGAGACTTAGCAGTGCTGAGCCAGTTCTGCTCAACTACACCGTGTGCCGAGTGTGCACACTCGGCTCTGCTACATCAGATGTAGCACAGCCGAGTGTGCACACTCGGCTCTGCTACATCTGATGTAGCACAGCCTGCTACTGCAGAGACTTAGCAGTGCTGAGCCAGTTCTGCTCAACTACACCGTGTGCCGGTCAGCCCATCTGATATAGCAGAGCCGAGTGTGCACACTCGGCTCTGCTGCATCTGATGTAGCAGAGCCTGCTACTGCAGAGACTTAGCAGTGCTGAGCCAGTTCTGCTCAACTACACCGTGTGCCGGTCAGCCCATCTGATATAGCAGAGCCGAGTGTGCACACTCGGCTCTGCTACATCTGATGTAGCAGAGCCTGCTACTGCAGAGACTTAGCAGTGCTGAGCCAGTTCTGCTCAACTACACCGTGTGCCGGTCAGCCCATCTGATATAGCAGAGCCGAGTGTGCACACTCGGCTCTGCTACATCTGATGTAGCAGAGCCTGCTACTGCAGAGACTTAGCAGTGCTGAGCCAGTTCTGCTCAACTACACCGTGTGCCGGTCAGCCCATCTGATATAGCAGAGCCGAGTGTGCATAAGGGTTCTAGTGCACCCTCGGCTCTGCTACATCTGATGTAGCAGAGCCGAGTGTGCACACTCGGCACACGGTGTAGTTGAGCAGAACTGGCTCAGCACTGCTAAGTCTCTGCATTCCCATAGGAATGCATTGGCCAGCCTTCGGCCAATCAGCGCTGGCTCTGCCGGAGGAGGTGGAGTCTAAGGTCGGACCTGAATGGAGACTGGTGTGGAGCGATCTTAGACTCCGCCTCCTCCAGCAGAGCCAGTGCTGATTGGTCGAATTCTGTACTCTGGCCAATCAGCGCTGTCCAATGCATTCCTATGGGGAAAAGTTAGCTTGCGAAAATCGCAAGCTGACAGGGATTTCCATGAAATAAAGTGACTTTTATGCCCCCAGACAGGCTTCCCCTGCTGTCCCAGTGTCATTCCAGGGTGTTGGTATCATTTCCTGGGGTGTCATAGTGGACTTGGTGACCCTCCAGACACGGATTTGGGTTTCCCCCTTAACGAGTATATGTTCCCCATAGACTATAATGGGGTTCGAAACCCGTTCGAACACTCGAACAGTGAGCGGCTGTTCGAATCGAATTTCGAACCTCGAACATTTTAGTGTTCGCTCATCTCTAGTGGTCACGTGTGATGATGATCAATTTATCAAGGGTGTTAGATTAGTATACCCTGGCTGCTATTTAGCCTCGTAATTTCTAGAGATGAGCGAACACTAAAATGTTCGAGGTTCGAAATTCGAATCGAACAGCCGCTCACTGTTCGTGTGTTCGAACGGGTTTCGAACCCCATTATAGTCTATGGGGAACATATACTCGTTAAGGGGGAAACCCAAATCCGTGTCTGGAGGGTCACCAAGTCCACTATGACACCACAGGAAATGATGCCAACACCTCTGGAATGACACTGGGACAGCAGGGGAAGCATGTCTGGGGGCATCTAACACACCAAAGACCCTCTATTACCCCAACATCACAGCCTAACAACTACACACTTTACACACTCAATACCACCTCTCTGACAGTAGGAAAACACCTTGAAACATGTGTATTTGGCACTTGCAGTGAGGAGAGCTTGTCACCAGCAGTGAATTTGGCCCTTGTAGTAAGTTGAGGTTGGCACCAACATTTGTTTTGAAAATCAGGGTGGATTGAGCCTCTAACCAGCAGAGTTTGGGCAAATTCATGGTGGAGGGAGCCTCTAAAAACCCCAGTTTGGACCAATTCATGGTGGAGGGAGCCTCTAAAAACCCCAGTTTGGACCAATTCATGGTGGAGGGAGCCTCTAAAAAACCCAGTTTGGACCAATTCATGGTGGAGGGAGCCTCTAACCAGCCCAGTTTGGACCAATTCATGGTGGAGGGAGCCTCTAAAAACCCCAGTTTGGACCAATTCATGGTGGAGGGAGCCTCTAAAAACCCCAATTTGGACCAATTCATGGTGGAGGGAGCCTCTAACCAGCCCAGTTTGGACCAATTCATGGTGGAGGGAGCCTCTAACCAGCCCAGTTTGGGCAAATTCATGGTGGAGGGAGCCTCTAAAAACCCCAATTTGGACCAATTCATGGTGGAGGGAGCCTCTAAACAGCCCAGTTTGGGCAAATTCATGGTGGAGGGAGCCTCTAAAAACCCCAGTTTGGACCAATTCATGGTGGAGGGAGCCTCTAAAAAACCCAGTTTGGACCAATTCATGGTGGAGGGAGCCTCTAACCAGCCCAGTTTGGACCAATTCATGGTGGAGGGAGCCTCTAAAAACCCCAGCTTGGACCAATTTCATGGTGGAGGGAGCCTCTAAACAGCCCAGTTTGGACCAATTCATGGTGGAGGGAGCCTCTAAAAACCCCAATTTGGACCAATTCATGGTGGAGGGAGCCTCTAACCAGCCCAGTTTGGACCAATTCATGGTGGAGGGAGCCTCTAACCAGCCCAGTTTGGACCAATTCATGGTGGAGGGAGCCTCTAAAAACCCCAGTTTGGACCAATTCATGGTGGAGGGAGCCTCTAAAAACCCCAGTTTGGACCAATTCATGGTGGAGGGAGCCTCTAAAAACCCCAGTTTGGACCAATTCATGCTGGAGGGAGCCTCTAAACAGCCCAGTTTGGGCAAATTCATGGTGGAGGGAGCCTCTAAAAACCCCAGTTTGGACCAATTCATGGTGGAGGGAGCCTCTAAAAACCCCAATTTGGACCAATTCATGGTGGAGGGAGCCTCTAAACAGCCCAGTTTGGGCAAATTCATGGTGGAGGGAGCCTCTAAAAACCCCAGTTTGGACCAATTCATGGTGGAGGGAGCCTCTAAAAACCCCAGTTTGGACCAACTCATGGTGGAGGGAGCCTCTAAAAAACCCAGTTTGGACCAATTCATGGTGGAGGGAGCCTCTAAACAGCCCAGTTTGGGCAAATTCATGGTGGAGGGAGCCTCTAAAAACCCCAGTTTGGACCAATTCATGGTGGAGGGAGCCTCTAAAAACCCCAGTTTGGACCAATTCATGGTGGAGGGAGCCTCTAAAAACCCCAGTTTGGACCAATTCATGGTGGAGGGAGCCTCTAAAAAACCCAGTTTGGACCAATTCATGGTGGAGGGAGCCTCTAAAAACCCCAGTTTGGACCAATTCATGGTGGAGGGAGCCTCTAAAAAACCCAGTTTGGACCAATTCATGGTGGAGGGAGCCTCTAAAAACCCCAGTTTGGACCAATTCATGGTGGAGGGAGCCTCTAAACAGCCCAGTTTGGACCAATTCATGGTGGAGGGAGCCTCTAAAAACCCCAATTTGGACCAATTCATGGTGGAGGGAGCCTCTAACCAGCCCAGTTTGGACCAATTCATGGTGGAGGGAGCCTCTAACCAGCCTAGTTTGGGCAAATTCATGGTGGAGGGAGCCTCTAAAAACCCCAATTTGGACCAATTCATGGTGGAGGGAGCCTCTAAACAGCCCAGTTTTGGCAAATTCATGGTGGAGGGAGCCTCTAAAAACCCCAGTTTGGACCAATTCATGGTGGAGGGTGCCTCTAACCAGCCCAGTTTGGGCAAATTCATGGTGGAGGGAGCCTCTAACCAGCAGAGTTGTGGGAAAGCAGGGTGGAGGGAGCCTCTAACCAGCAGAGTTGGTGGAAATCAGGGTGGAGGGAGCCTCTAACCAGCAGAGTTGGGGGAAATCATGTTGGAGGGAGCCTAGTATTAGCAGAATTGTGCAACGCTTAAGGTGGATGAGTATGAGGATGCGGAGGAATTGGAGAGGTTGAGTACAGACATGGAGTTTCATGTTGGGGTGCTTTACACAGGTGGGCACAAAAATGAAGGCTCTATCCAGTGGTGGTTCATTTTTATCAAAGTGAGCCGGTCGGCACTCTCAGCTGACAGACGGGTGCGCTTGTCAGTGATGATGCCACCGGCTGCACTGAACACCCTCTCAGATAGGACGCTGGCGACAGGACAGCACCTCCAAGGCATATAGGGCAAGTTCAAGCCACAGGTCCAACTTCGACACCCAATACGTGTAGGGCGCAGAGGGGTCGGAGAGGACAGGGCTGTGGTCGGAAAGGTATTCCCGCCCATGCGCCTATACTTCTCACGCCTGGTGACACTAGGACCCTCTGTGGCGGCACTTTGGCGAGGGGGTGCCATCAAGGTGTCCCAGACCTTAGACAGTGTGCCCCTCGTTTGTGTGGACCGGTGAGAACTTGGTCGCCTACTGGAGGAACTGTCCTCCCTGCCGCCAAGGTCACATGCTGGAAACATCTCCATCATATTCTGCACCAATTGCCTGTGGCAAGCATTGATGCGATTGGCCCTCCCCTCTACCGGAATAAAAG
This sequence comes from Leptodactylus fuscus, assembly GCF_031893055.1. Lineage (NCBI taxonomy): Eukaryota > Metazoa > Chordata > Amphibia > Anura > Leptodactylidae > Leptodactylus > Leptodactylus fuscus. The sequence continues at coordinate 164,741,286 of NC_134269.1, read as the reverse complement.
ACGAGATGTTGTTTTTATACCGGGGGTCAAGGATAGCAAAGATCCAGTACTGGTTGTCCTCCATGATTTTGACAATACGCTTGTCGGTTGTAAAGCACCCCAACATGAACTCAGCCATGTCTGCCACAGTGTTAGTTGGCATGACTCCTCTGGCCCCACTGGAAAGTTCAATCTCCATTTCCTCCTCATCCTCCATGTCTACCCATCCGCGCTGCAACAATGGGACGATTCGAAGTTGCCCGGAAGCCTCCTGTATCACCATCACATCATCGGACAACTCTTCTTCCTCCTCCTCCTCCTCCTCCTCCTCCTCCTCCTCCATTAAACGCGATGAAGCGGACAGATGTGTGGACCTACTCTCCAGCTGTGACGGATCGGATGCTATCCCTGACTCCTCTGTGTGATCTGAGTTATCCCTGATGTCAATCAGGGATTCTCTCAGAACACACAAGAGCGGGATTGTAAGGCTCACCATCGCATCCTCAGAGCTCACCCTCCTTGTGGACTCCTCAAACACCCGTAGGATGTCACAAAGGTCTCTCATCCATGGCCACTCATGGATGAGAAACTGAGGCAGCTGACTTTGTGGCACCCTAGGGTTTTGTAGCTGGTATTCCATCAAAGGTCTCTGCTGCTCAACCACTCTATTCAACATCTGAAACGTTGAGTTCCAGCGTGTGGGGACGTCGCACAAAAGCCGGTGTTGTGGCACATGCAGGCGTTGCTGGAGAGATTTTAAGCTAGCAGCGGCTACTGTCGACTTGCGAAAGTGGGCGCACATGCGCCGCACTTTCACCAGTAGCTCTGGAACATTGGGGTAGCTCTTTAGGAAACGTTGCACCACTAGGTTGAAGACGTGGGCCAGGCATGGAACATGTTGGAGTCCGGCAAGCTCCAGAGCTGCTACCAGGTTCCGGCCGTTATCACAAACGACCATGCCTGGGCCCAGGTGCAGCGGCTCAAACCATATTGCCGTCTCATCGAGGAGGGCATCCCTCACCTCGGAGGCAGTGTGCTGTCTGTCCCCCAAGCTGATCAGCTTCAGCACAGCCTGCTGACGTCTACCAACGCCAGTGCTGCAACGTTTCCAACTCGTAGCTGGGGTCAATCTAACAGCGGAGGAGGAGGCGGTGGCAGAGGAGGAGGCGGTGGCGGAGGAGGAGGCGGTAGAGGAGGAGGAGGAGGGGGGTGTTCTTCTCGTGTCCCTGCCAGGAATGTTAGGCGGGGAGACGAGGTACATCGGGCCAGTTTGGGAAGCAGTCCCAGCCTCAACTACATTCACCCAGTGTGCCGTCAGTGAAATGTAGCGTCCCTGTCCGCATGCACTTGTCCACGCGTCGGTGGTCAAGTGGACCTTTGTGCAAAGCGCGGAACTAAGGGCCCGCCTGATGTTGAGTGACACGTGCTGGTGCAAGGCGGGGACGGCACACCGGGAGAAGTAGTGACGGCTAGGGACGGCATAGCGAGGTGCCGCAGTTGCCATCAGGTCCAGGAAGGCGGGAGTTTCAACAAGCCGGAACGCCAACATCTCCTGGGCCAGCAGTTTAGCGATGTTGGCGTTCAAGGCTTGCGCGTGTGGGTGGTTAGCAGTGTATTTCTGCCGCCGCTCCAATGTCTGAGAGATGGTGGGTTGTTGTAAAGAAGCGCCTGATGGTGCCTTTGATGGTGCAGGAGAAAGAGATAAGACAGGAACAGGGGAGGATGAGGGAGAAGTCAACAAAGTGGCGGAGGCAGATGAAGTGGTGTCCTGGCTCGTCCTCTGGAGTGCATCGCCAGCACAGTCAGCAGTGGCAGTGGCAGAGGCAGAGGCAGTGGCAGTGGCGTGAACGGCAGGCGGCCTTTGTCCTGCCGTTGCTGCCTGCCACTGATTCCAGTGCTTGGATTCCAAATGACGGCGCATTGAAGTGGTGGACAGGTTGCTCTTCTCAGAGCCCCTAATCAATTTCGAGAGGCAAATTGTGCAGACAACACTATATCTGTCCTCGGCGCATTCCTTGAAAAAACTCCACACCTTCGAGAAACGTGCCCTCGAGGTGGGAGTTTTTCGGGGCTGGGTACGAACTGGAACATCTTGGGAGATTCCGGGTGTGGCCTGGCTTCGCCTAAGCTGCTGACCTCTGCCTCTGCCTCTAGCTACCCTTTTTGGTGCTGCACTTGCCTCAACATCCACACTACTTTCCCCGCTTGACATCCCCCCTGTCCAGGTCGGGTCAGTGTCCTCATCATCCACCACTTCCTCTTCCAACTCCTGTCTCATCTCCTCCTCCCGCACAATGCGCCGGTCAACTGGATGCCCTGACGGCAACTGCGTCACATCATCGTCGATGAGGGTGGGTTGCTGGTCATCCACCACCAAATCGAACGGAGATGGAGGAGACTCTAGTGTTTGAGCATCTGGACACAGATGCTCCTCTGTTAGGTTCGTGGAATCGTGACGTGGAGAGGCAGGTTGAGGGACAATGAAAGGAGCGGAGAACAGCTCTGGGGAGCAGGGACAGTTGGGGTTATTGTTCTGTGAAGCTTGGGAATTTTGGGAGGAAGGAGGACAAGACTGTTGGGTAATAGGAGGAGAGGAGGCAGAGTCTGACTGGCTGCTGGACAATGTGCTGTAAGCGTTCTCTGACAGCCATTGCAAGACCTGTTCCTGGTTCTCGGGCCTACTAAGGTTTGTACCCTGCAGTTTAGTTAATGTGGCAAGCAACCCTGGCACTGTGGAGTGGCGCAATGCTTGCTGCCCCACAGGAGTAGGCACGGGACGCCCTGTGGCTTCACTGCTACCTTGCTCCCCAGAACCATTCCCCCGACCTCGCCCACGGCCTCGTCCACGTCCCTTTCCGGGAGCCTTGCGCATTTTGAATTCCCAGTTAGAAATTGGCACTATATACCAGTAGCAAAAATTGTGGGTGCACGTAACCCCAATATATTCTTTGAATTCCCAGTCAGACAATGGCACTATATACCAGTAGCAAGAAATGAGGGTATTTATAACCCCAATATATTCTTTGAATTACCAGTCAGAAACTGGCACTATATGGCAGTAGCAAGAAATGAGGGTATTTGTAACCCCAATATATTCTTTGAATTCCCAGTCAGAAACTGGCACTGTATACCAGTAGTAAAAATTGTGGGTGCACGTAACCCCAATATATTCTTTGAATTACCAGTCAGAAACTGGCACTATATGGCAGTAGCAAGAAATGAGGGTATTTGTAACCCCAATATATTCTTTGAATTCCCAGTCAGACAATGGCACTGTATACCAGTAGTAAAAATTGTGGGTGCACGTAACCCCAATATATTCTTTGAATTCCCAGTCAGACAATGGCACTATATACCAGTAGCAAGAAATGAGGGTATTTATAACCCCAATATATTCTTTGAATTACCAGTCAGAAACTGGCACTATATGGCAGTAGCAAGAAATGAGGGTATTTGTAACCCCAATATATTCTTTGAATTCCCAGTCAGAAACTGGCACTGTATACCAGTAGTAAAAATTGTGGGTGCACGTAACCCCAATATATTCTTTGAATTACCAGTCAGAAACTGGCACTATATGGCAGTAGCAAGAAATGAGGGTATTTGTAACCCCAATATATTCTTTGAATTCCCAGTCAGAAACTGGCACTGTATACCAGTAGTAAAAATTGTGGGTGCACGTAACCCCAATATATTCTTTGAATTCCCAGTCAGACAATGGCACTATATACCAGTAGCAAGAAATGAGGGTATTTATAACCCCAATATATTCTTTGAATTCCCAGTCAGACAATGGCACTGTATACCAGTAGTAAAAATTGTGGGTGCACGTAACCCCAATATATTCTTTGAATTCCCAGTCAGAAACTGGCACTATATGGCAGTAGCAAGAAATGAGGGTATTTATAACCCCAATATATTCTTTGAATTCCCAGTCAGACAATGGCACTGTATACCAGTAGTAAAAATTGTGGGTGCACGTAACCCCAATATATTCTTTGAATTACCAGTCAGAAACTGGCACTATATGGCAGTAGCAAGAAATGAGGGTATTTATAACCCCAATATATTCTTTGAATTCCCAGTCAGACAATGGCACTATATGGCAGTAGCAAAAATAGTGGGTGTATATAGCCCCAATTCTATTGCTAGGGGACTTGCAGGGTATTTCTGGGGTGAAGGTGGGGGGGCACACCGTTGGAACGGGTATCGGGGGTATATATCGGGTATACGGGAATACACTGACAGTGTATTCCATTCAGGATCCTGGGAAAGCTGGGTTGCGGCGATTGAGCCCGTCAGTGCCACGTTACACTGACAAGCTTCTCCCTGGAATTTAGCTCTTACAAGAGCTGTTGCGGTTGTCTTCTCCTTCCTATCCTAGCCTGTCCCTGCCTACCCAGAATCTAAGCCCTAGCTAGCTGGACGGAAACCTCCGTCCTCGGTGAATTGCAAGCTCAGAATGACGCGAACCTGGGCGGCGCTGTTCTTTTAAATTAGAGGTCACATGTTTTCGGCAGCCAATGGGTTTTGCCTACTTTTTTCAACGTCACCGGTGTCGTAGTTCCTGTCCCACCTACCCTGCGCTGTTATTGGAGCAAAAAAGGCGCCAGGGAAGGTGGGAGGGGAATCGAGTAATGGCGCACTTTACCACGCGGTGTTCGATTCGATTCGAACATGCCGAACAGCCTAATATCCGATCGAACATGAGTTCGATAGAACACTGTTCGCTCATCTCTAGTAATTTCTATGAAAGCAGTAAGGGAAACTTTTTTGCAAGCAGATGAAAACAAGAACTTGTGAACTTACCCTTTTTATACACTGGTTTTGCAGTTGGGTTGATATCCTGAGTTCTGGTAATAGACTTCTTATTTATGAAAGCATTCTTACGCTGCAGCATTTTTCCCATAGCTGCTTAACACTTTTGGACTTTTGTATGTCCGAGTTTACATTATGAATATAGTTTATACTTGCAATAATGGTGTAAGTGATAGTGTATCAATGTTGTATAGTTAAAAAAAAAAAAAAAAGTACTGCATTGTAAACTGAAACTGAATAGTTTTTCCATTCTGAAAGAAAAACTTTTGCAGCATTGCTATCAGACATAATTTTTTTTTTTTACAGTCTCATATGACTAAAGACATGGGCTGAGATCACTATTTCGTTACTTAATTAATGTGGATCATTGCATTTGTTTTTAGATATTTAGTCTTTCACAGCCCAACCCTTTTGTAAAAGATTTCATTGAAGTCAATGGGAGTGTTATTTTTACACGAGTATTCTATACACGTGTAGAAAGCTGAAATACTCTCGCGTTAACTCCATGTGCACGAGCCCTTAGTGAGTTAGTAGTGTGCTATCAACTGAGACAGACCTACTGTTTGTCTTCTGCAGCCCCTGAGGAAGAAGTTATCTATAGCCATGAAGTAGCCATATACAGCCCTGTGACGGGGAAAAAATGCTGTCAACTTCATAGAGGAGAAAGTACCTAGTGTTGGAGGAAGTCATGGTTCATAGAACTCATCTAGGACCCTTGTATCTTCAGGTATCTGGGCTCCTGGAACGTCATAGAACTCAGCCCCTATAGCTATGTTGGGAGAGACAGAGAATTGTTTGTTAATAGGGAGTGGAGAAAGGCACCATATAACACATCCCAAGTCCTGGGATAGCCAGTACAATGGAAACTACAACCCCCATTGGGAAGCTGCATGAGGTGTCTGTTACAGTGTGCACAGTAAAGTTACTTATTGCTTCAGCTGCACTACTGCCTCCTGAGTCATTCCTGCATTTACCTTAGGGGCCCTTCTGAATACCATCACACATCTCAGGGTAAGAGGGGACCACTTTCCAACTGGAAGCACCTTAAGGGAACAACTACCATCACCATCAGGTACCACGGGAGCCCCACTCATCAGTGTCCAGCCTGGGAGTTGACCTGGAGGAGTTGGTTGAGTATCTTTAGCCTACCTGTAACATTACCACTACAACTATTACTCCGATCCTCCGGTTCCCTCCATTGGGTTGTGGCAGAGGCATATTAGCAAGACAAGCCCTGTTGTGAAGCAGTTATCTAGCCTTCAACATTTCTTGAAGTTACTCCGATACATATATAACAAAAACAAATTTCTGTGCAATAAGACGCAATGCTGGCATTCATTGTCCAAGCAATATTACTGTACAATGCAGCATATAATACTATCATACAAAGGCCACATTTTCTTTCTTTGTTTTCATGCTTCAGATGAACATTTAAGTATCTTGCTCTTACCTACATATGCAAACTCTGAGAACGAGCTCAATATTATATGATTGTCAGTGATTCTGCCATTGTGAGTGCTGTACCTCGTCTCTGTGCACTTACTGATCCAGATCTGTTAATTGCGCTAATTTATGTCTGGAATGAAGTTACTTTAAATAATATTATCTTAAATTGTATTACGCTGCTGTTTTGGTTTGCAGACATTATGGACAATGTGTTCATGGTAAATTATATTATTAAGTTGTCTTTCAAATTATAATCCTCATAAATAGATTTTAAGAAGAATGTATCTCGCTAAATGTACCGGGGCAGGCTGCTGGTGTAGAAACACATGCAGAGTACTTCACTGGCTAATCTGTCTTCTTGCCTTCAACTAGGGTTTGGGTCTACTAATCTGTTTCTATATTAAGTTACTGTGGTCTGTGCTAGAACTAAGTAAATGAGACTGTCCTTACAACACTTTGTACTCTTAGGTCCTTAGGACTGCTCTTCATTCTCTGTATTCTAGCATAATAGAGACATTGAATGGATTCAGATTACTAACCATGCCAACGTTTAGAGTCTATACCTGGATTCCTATGATGCTACCCAATGGTTACACAATTATATAGTTAGTGGGTAGGAAAAAGTTACGGTAGGTCTATCAAGTTCAAGGCTCATTCACATCTGCGCCTCGGGTCTCTGTTTAGCAGGTTTCTGTTTCCTGGCAGGAGACGGCAACCGGAAACCTGCAGTCATTTTCCAAACCCATTCATTTGAATGTGTTTGAAAAGTGTCCGGCCGTGAGTGCCGGTGAGCTTTTTGTGCTCTCCACAGAGAAACCTTTTTTTTTTTTAACCGGACACAAAGTCGGATATGCAGAAACCGGCAAAACCGGTTTCGCCGCGGAGAGCACAAAACGCTCACCGGCGCTCACGGCCGGACACGGTCTGCCAGGTTTCCGTCTTCTGCCAGCAGAAATCGGAAACCTGGATAATGGAGATCGGGCGCTGGTGTGAACCCAGCGTCAATTGTGTTATACTTGATCCAGAGGAAGGCAAAAATCTCTCTGCTACTGGTACAAACCCAGTTTAACATTAATGGGAAAAAGATCCTTCCTGACCTGTGCTAGCAATCTTAAGAATGATGTGCTAAGTGAAAAAAACAAGTCACAGAAATAAGACAAAGAAATGGAAATTGACGTTGCACATACAAAATATACTTTCTTACAAATACAATCCCTCCCAAAGAAAATGACATTTTGTTCAAAATTTAAAGACACTTAAAAACACAAGAATAAATATCATCTCTAGACTGTGTAAAGACTCACAAATAGTAAAAATTCCCACAGAGATTCTGATCAAATATCAGATGGCACCAACCTTTATTCAATAAATAACACCATATTAAACAGTTATCCAAAGAAAATAATACTGACTGTGTATCTAAATAGCATATCAAACAACGGTATGCAGAGAGTATGAATACCCCTAAAATAAACTCAGGTCAGTGTGATGATCTGTCAGGGCAATGCACAGTGGCGTAACTAGGAATGGTGGGGCCCTGTGGCGAACTTTTGACATGCGCCCCCCCCCCCCGACGACACCAAAGACCTCGACTGACCCCCTCCTACGCACTCTATTATGCCCCATATTGGCCCCTGCACACAGTATTATGTCCCTTAGTGGCCCTTGCACACAGTATTATGTCCCTTAGTGGCCCCTGCACACAGTATTATGTCCCACTGTGGACACCCAGACCCCAGAGTATAATAATCGGAGACCCAGGGGGTCTGTTACTCACCTATCTCCCGTCTCCTACGCTGCCGGCCTCCGAAGTAGTCGATCTTCAATGACGTCAGACGTCAAATGACCCAGGACGCAGGCCAGGGTCATGAGACATCAGACGACTAGGTTGAAGTCTGCACGGATCGTATAGAGGTAAGCAACAGTGTTTTTTATGTTTCTTACCTCTCCCGGGCCGCCGATCATTATACTCGGGGTCCGAAAAGACCCCCAAGTATAATGATAGCAGCGGCAGCGGCCGTCACTAGGCCCCTAATGTCCTGGGCCCTGTGGCAGCTGTCTCTGCTGCTATGGCGGTACTTGCACCACTGGCAATGCACCTATCCAGAACTCCCACATGATGTATCCAAAATTTGTGTAATAAAAATCCCCAGGTGGACACAGAGAAGATAGCATGTGCTGGGGTAGCTTCAATGATATGGACGATGCCAATAAAAGGTATAAGGGTATGTTCATAAGGCGAAAACCTTTTCCGCTGTGTGACTGTTCAGCGTGGCTAGCCGCGCAGTGCATCGCGATCCCGCTCCTGATTAGGCTCAATTGAATGGGCTTAATCAGGAGTGAGTCTCGAGCCGCAGACACCGTGGCTGACTCAGCTGCAGAGTCTGCGGGAAGTTAGGGCACATTGTTTCTTTTTCCCACTAGCTGAAAAAGATTGCTAGCTGGAAAATAAAAGCGATTGACCTCCATTGAAACCAATGGGTGATGTTTTTGCAGGCAGATTTTGAGGCGGATTCTGCCTGCAAAAAAACTCTGTGTTAACATACCCTAAGTAATACAAGCATAGAAATATTAATGGCACAAAGCACAATATGCATCCAAATAAAACAAGTGCCACAGAAAAGTCAAGATAATAACAAGTAGAGAGTGAGTCACCAATGAATATTCTTACCCTAATCATAAAATAATAAATTGTAAACATAAAATCCAAAGTTCTAAAACTCTTACATAAAAAAAAAAAACTTTCCTGCTTGGGAAATATGTAGGAATCAGATCATTAAATGGACAAGGTTTATTTTAAACATTATATCATTTTTATTTTTAGCAGATGTTGTCACATATAAGACCTGACCCCATAAAATTCCTATTGCAAAACAAAAAACAAGAGTTGGTTCAAATCTGCTTTTGTATTCCGTCCGGAAGGAGTCCACAAGGAGACCCTTCGAATGGAATACAAACGCAATTGCAAGCGCTGTGCTGTAAAAGCACACAGACCCCATTATAATCTATGGGGTCCGTGCGCTTTTACAGCACAGCACTTGCAATTGCGTTTGTATTCCATTCGAGGGGTCTCCATGTGGACTCCTTCCGGACAGAATACAAAAACAGATGTGAACAGGGCATAAGGATAGAAAGCTGTTCGTTTATAATAAAAGTGATCGTTTCGGAGAAAGTCCAGCTTTAATTTCCATAATCCGGTGCAAAGAAGTGAATGATTCGCAGTGAGTAGGAACAAAAGGGAGGTGCACCCACATTGTTGGATCTCCCATGGGAAGCAAGAATATCTTTGAGTATAGATAATGTCCCAAAGTAAAAATGGCCATACTGTTCAACACAACCCAAACTTTTTATCAAAATAGAAAACTTTTTTTGCAGAGCTTTTTTACTGAGGTGGAAATCTTCTAAGATGTCTGACGGTCCAACCTGCTGGCCATTGAATGTTCCTATGGATCACTATTTTACATTAATATCAGTAGTCCTGGGCAGTTCCAGTATTTGTGTCTGTAAGCTAATATCTGCCCACTCTGACTGTCAACATTAACCATGGCTATTGCTAACTACCTATAAATTGAACCTTCTGAACCAGACTAAAAGTCTGTTCACCTTTTATACATATTAAGACACTGTGCTACTAGCAGGTATTACTAGTGGAGGCGATGTGCCTAACTATAGAATCTAGAGCAGTGGCTCTTAACCTGTGGAAAGTGTATCCCAGGGGGTACATAAAGCAGTCACTGCTCTAGAAGTGGCAGATTTAGTGTGTGCTCTTGTTCCAGGCACCCACCATCTTTAAATAGTCATTGTTTTGGGAGAGGGCCTCCTCTACAGCAGGTAGTCTTCTAACCACCCCCATAAGCAAAAGGATTGCTTGGCACCTTATACACGCCATTTTTTCTTCCCCATTTGAGATTGGAAGCAGGAGGGTACTTGGCTTAAAAAGGTTAAGAAATGCTGATCGACAACCCACAGTAGCTCTTCACATGCGATATTCTACACCTATGTCTTGACATACTTATAATTTGAGTCTGTTATCATATTATCCCACAGTAACATCTTAAAGAGATTGATCTTAAACCTCTATGCAGCATTCCTTGTGTCGCCCCCTCTACCATACATATTGTAAGCTCTTATAAGCAGGGCTCTCGCTCCTATTGTGAGTTGTATGAATTGATTTATTGCATTGTAATGTCTATGATTTGTAACGAGCACAAGATGTTGGTGCTATATAAATAACACTTATTATTCATTACAAGAAATTTATAAAATACACTCTTAGAAAAAAAAATGAAATGCACTCAGAAAACTCTGTGTTATTTAAATGATTACAAGTGCGGTCTATTCAGAGAATGGGTCTTGCTACAAGAGGCTGTAATATGAATTACCTGCTGCCCTAAGAAAAGGCTCAAAAGCTAGTTTCAAGTTCTGGGTCAAAAATTACTGTAAGCACGTTAGTATAAGGAAAATGTTTGTTCTCATACCGTGTTGCCATTGTAAGTACGTTAGCTACTCCTTGCAGTTGTCGCTTTAAGATTTCCATGACCACAAAAACAAACTGCTTGGGTCCGCAAAGCCTGTCAGTGCTTTAAGACATAGACCCGATCTGAGATCTTCCTCATCCTCTAATTAAGGGTGAAGGTGGGATATTTAACCCTTGCTGAAGTTTAGTCATGTGCCTGTGATTGTCTTGTGTAGTTGGGCTCTTTAGGGTCCATTCACACGGAGGAAAATGGTGAGGAATTTGGTGTGGAATTTCAGTGCTGAAAAAAAGCCTCACATTGACTCCAATGGCTTCCTTTTTCTGCAATGGGAAGCTTTTTTTCAGCTGTATATTAAGTGTGTCCTGCGATGACAGCCACCCACTGTTGCTTTCATTTGCAGAGGCGTCATGAACAAGTAAACTGCACAGACTGGAACTGTCTCGTCTTTAGTGACAAATCCAGATTGTGTATGGAATCTGATGACGATCAGGTTTGCAGGTCTTCTGGTGAGCCTTTGTCATGGAGTGACACACTGCCTCAACTGTTGGTGTGATAATCTGGGAAGCCATCATATATGTCAGTTGGTTACTTGAGTAGTGATATGAGGGACACTAACCTCTCAACAGTATGTGCAGGACATTGTGCATGCACATGTGTGGCCTCTCATGGCAAGGTTTCCAATTTGCATTTTTCAACAAGATAATGCACACCCACACCACAAGGGTTTCCCAATGGCCTACCCAGTTGCCAGATTTATTTATCAAGCATTTATGGGGATGACTGTGCAGGATGTACAGGCCCAACTACAATATGTGTGGGCAAATATGCAGCAGGTTATCAGACAGAACGTGAATGCCTCCATGACCAAACATATATTACCTGATATCCAGGCTAGAGCTGCCCAACAGGGTACTGGAGCCTCCTTTCAATTGTACAGTTTGGCTGCATCCCAAACACTATGTGAGGAAACATTATAATAAAAAACCTTATCACCTCTCATTATTGGCATCTATGTTTTGGCCAAGGCATATTTCTCCATCTTCAAGGATCAGTCTTTAGTTTTATAGTAAGTTACGGTAACTCTTAATGCATTGTACGTCGTTTCATAAATAGTCGTCTAAATATAGTATTTCTTACTGTTAATTGTAAATATACTGGAAGAAGAAGACTTAATATTCTGATGGATAATTCAGTTGGCTAATGTGAAAAACAGGACAGAATTGTTGTTCCGTTAATGATTATACACTGAGAACAATAAAGGTTTTCGAAAGTACTTAACTATTTAGCAGCAACTTGGTGTTAAATATATAAGACGCCCAGTGATTTTCATGGGGTGGAACAAAAGTTCTCATTCCGTTTCACTATGGCAGTATACGTCCATTTGTTTACTTGCCACAAAGATACATTTTTCAGTGAGAAAAGACAACTTTATCCCTGAAACAAATGGATTTCTGTTTAATTTCACAGTTCTTGTGTGCAGTGGTACTCTCGGTCACCCACTGCTCAGCAGACTGCAAAACAGCCCCATTCAATTGATGATGGAAGACAAGGAACATTGTTGTGCTTGAAAATTCTTCTAAGGAGCCTTAGTTTTTAAGGCTAACATAACTATGTTTAGCATACCTATATGTACACAGTACCTGCAGATTAATACACACTTGTCAATAATCAATCAATGCCCCATAATATTGATGGATATATTATCGCCCAGTGGCTACAACTATAACTATTGTTAGCAATAAAACAACCTCCAACCATCCAAGTGGCAAGCAAAGTGCCTTCATGATATGCCACTAGCAGTATCTGCACAGCCAAGAAAACCATATTTTCATCGAAAAATATTACCCATTAAAAAAAACTAGTTATAATATTCTATCAGCAATGTCCTTGTATCAGAGATGATCACATAATCATAATGGGCCTTCATAATGCCTGGTAGGCTAAGAGTGCCTCCATAACTGAGAACAACAATATTAGCAATTTAAGGCCTGGTTCACATCTGCATTGGTAATCTGTTCGGGGTAGGCCGCATGGGGACTCTCTCGAACGGACTACCGATTGCATTGTCAAGCGGTGTGCAGTGAGAACACACGGACCCCATAGACTAGATTATAGTCTATAGGCCCGTTTGCTTTCCGCATGAGTCATGTGGACAGGTAAGTAGATATTGAACTACTTTGCTGTCCACAGGTTGCATGCGGAGACTGTTATAGTCTATTGGGTCCGTTTGCTCTCACTGCACACCGTTTGCCAATACGTTCGGTAGTCCATTTGGGAGGGTCCCCATGCGGACTCCCCCCGAACAGATTACCGATTCAGATGTGAACCAGGCTTAACATAGTCAAAGAGGTATAACTTGAAGCTCCTGGTCCCCAATTCAAAATATGGAATGTGGTTCCAGCTTATGATTTGTCTATGAAACTAGTATTTTATGTTATAGAGAAATTTGGGCCCCTCAGGCTCCTGGGGCCAGTAGCAGTTGCTAATTCTGCACCCCTATAGCTACGCCTCAGAAATACCAGTGCTCCATCAAATCTGGCAAGTCGTGGTACAACTATATGCACATAAGCCAGCCAACTAGCATGTCTTACTTCCTCCAAAGTAGCTGTATCTTTCCTGTTTGCTGCCCATACTACTTTTTTGTTTGCCCAGGTGGTAGATCCTAACTGCAAAGGGTGCAGTCATGTTACCCAGTGAAAGAAGCAATATACCACTTATGAATATACCACTGGGCGGTTTTTCGAGCTGTTGCCTCCACTTTGACAATTTAACAATATCCTGTATCCAGCACCTTAAACTATGCAATATAATAAATTTTGTCTAGTGCTATCATGAACTTGAAATATTACACACTATAGAGATGAGTAAAAAAAACGGAAAGTTGCTTTTGCTATGTCTGTAATGAAAGTTTTCTTGGTGGCTTGCATAACTTGGAAGAAAAATTAGTTTATACGCTTCTGCCGGCTAGAGCGAATATTAATGAACAGGTTTTCTGCACAGCAATGTATAATATGCAGCCTGTATATAAAGAGATGATAATTCTTATTCCTGTCATTCTGGACGCTAGTCGAGATCTGAAAGTCACTTCCCCGGCTTTGCATTATGACTCATTATTTAATTACCGGCAGACGGACTAAAACTCCTCCATCAACCGCGGCGAATCTTCTGTTAATTATGGAAATTGTATCTGGTGCTAAGGTTTATCCAGCGTCACCTTATTTCCATGTACTTTGCAGGAGGGCATACAATTAAATATGTTTGGGTTATGACAATTTACTAAAATGTTACTTTTTGCAGATAAAGTAGGCTTTCACAGTTTAATTTGGTAAGGTCGATATAGCTGAAATTTCCCACAGTTCATCTCCACTTAGAGTAATGTGCTATATTATTCATATTAAGTCAGAGAGATAGTATTCCTGCTGTTGAGTTATTGAATTATGTGATAAACCTGATGTTACATATGGTCAAGTTTGAGATTTCAGTTCTAAAATATGCGGACACCCACAGGCACAAGCGCACCCATACATGTAGACCTAAGTGCACTAACCTAAGAGATGATAATGTGATGTGGTAAAACACACTCTACATAGAAATCATTGCTGTTCAGAGGTTTCTCATTCTTATGCCTATCAAAGAAGACAACAGGGCCTCCAAATTTTGCAAGCAGTCAATGAGGGGGATACAGAAATCAAAAGGCAAAGACCTACATAAAAATTTAGGGCACAGTAGCAAATAATAAAATGGGCTCCCTTCTGGAGTTTAACACTATTACATGCTTAGCTGCTTGGTACATCACACTCACAAATTGGCTTGCTGTAAAGAGCTGGGAAAAGATTCCACTTAGTCAAATAAAGCAGTCCCATATCTGGACCCCCGCTCTTTACTCAATCGCCATATGGTCCTCCTCTGTGGTACACAAAGAGCAGTTAGCAAAAACTCTATTTCTTCCATTCAGGTTTGACATTCTTAGGCCCCTCTGGGATGCTGAGTTCACCTTGTATAACAAGGTGTGTGGTCGCACTGTCACAGCATCTCCTCAACTGGCAACTAGCCCTCCTTTCGGTTATTCCTAGCAGGATTTCTGTGGTAAAGAAGGTCCTCCTGCGACACTTTCTTGCGGCCGCCAGAATAGTCATTCCCAGGCACTGGCGCAGCACTACTCTGCCCTCCTTGGTTGAATTATTACAGGAGCTTCTCCCCATAAAGAGAATGGAGGCCCTGGTTGTGGAGGACTAGCCAGATGCCTTCAAATTTGATGCTCTCTGGTGGCCCTAGGTGGTATTTCACGAGTCGTCAGAGTTCTCCTCCTTTTTCTCCTGATCGCAGGAACCTACTGTTTTTCTCGAAGGTTACTGATCATTTTACCCTCTTCCCGTTGCTCTCCTTTTTCTACTCCCCCCTAAACATTTTCCTGGTCTTTGTTTCCCCCATATGTTTGTTTGTTTGTTCTTGTGCTTGTTACTGGATCTTGCACTACTGAGCCCTCGCGCTGTTACCAGTGTATTTTGTCTTGCATAGCTGGAAGGGGTCTCCCCCTGGCCTTTTGTTCCTCTCCGAGGCCTGCGTGCCCTTGATTTTGTTTTATTCATGTCATGTTTCTTTTGGTTTGTTCTTTTTTCCCTTCCTAGTTTTATATAAAAATCTTAATAAAATCCAATTACACATAAAATCCAAAATCCCAGGACTTGCCAGGGGCATCTTGCAAGGTCCCTCTGCTACCTAAAATGTGCAACTATTCTGTAAGGCACAAGGCAGGTAGGGGCCCCATTACATTGCTTGTTTATGACTTTATGGGAGAACTGCCACTACTAACCCAAACTATAACACCAGTCCCGAAACTCTAGATATTAATGTTGACATTGTACATGGATAAAATATCCCGATAATGAAATGGTTAATTGCAGCTATTCTAACTGAACCTGTCGCTATAACATTTAGGACAATGCCGTTTAAGCAGTTACCACATATGCTTTGTAGCTGAGATTCAAGGTGTAAAGGGTTTAACCATGCAGACGTATATACATATATACTCCATATGTAAGAAGCATTACATTCTGACATATGGAAAGGAAGGAAATTGCATCATACATTACAATGCTTTAATGAAAGCTGTATTATATATATATACGCCATATGTAAATAGTCACCTGTCATGAAATGGCATTTTGTACTAACAATTAAATTACATTGAGTTATTATAGTTTCATCATGGATTCCTATATGACACTTATGTTTTGTTCACAGACCTGAGTAAAGGAAGTCCTACGACAAGAAGGAACCATTTCACATTACAGCTGTCAGTTACAATATTATGTTCTAGTCTGCCTCAAATTCCAACATAATAATAGCAATTACGGCCCACACTGAGCAATCTGATGTGATTTGTACAATATGAAGAGACTTGCATTATTCTTATTACTCCATAACAGGTGATAATAGAACATAAAAGTATATCATACACTTGTATGGTACGTGGAAACCAAATTCCTGAATATTGGAGCCTCTCTGCAGTGCCAGACAGGCATTCAGTACTTTGGCAGCCCTCACTGTAGGTATACAAATGCATTAAATGTATATTACAGGCTGAGGTGGGAGCTTCAAATTCGAGGAAATGGATTCTTGATGTGTTTCAGGTAGAATTTGACAGCATGGAATTAGAGATGTGTGAACCTGACTGACAGACAGGAGATGCCTTGTTATGTAAAGAATGTAGACGTGTTTTCCTAACCTGGAGAGGAAAAAAAAAGTTTGTCAAGGTCAAAATAGGAGGTTTCGGAAATGTTAATGTCCTTATTGGCTAAGCCATGTTTATAATTATCCAGGCCTTCAAGACTTGTTACATTCATCCTTTAGGTAGAATTTTTCTGAGAAATGACTGTATATAGTAGCTCTAACCTTCGGCCAACAAAGAAGTGGTTTATTCATGGAGGTAATGGTCAAGCCATGGATATTGCACTAAAATGTAACCCTTTCTGATATGGATTTTTATATGCATGTTTGCAAAACCTAGACAACTGTATATTAGCTGCACACAATATATTGCACGGAATATTTTTACATTCATTCACATTCGATATATCTCTCTACACTATTTGGAGGAAAAGATTGGGACTCGGATCTTTATCACTGAATTCAGGTGTAGTCCCATTTCCTCTTAGAAATCTCCATGACCAACTTGAAAAGCTGAGAAGTTGAAGCGTTTAGGAACCACAGCAAATCGGCTCGGCTTTGCCTGCCATTTTAACTCTTGGTGGTTTATACTTTTAGAAATATGAATATTCAGGGTAGAGGAGTTGTGATACTTTGTCCTCACACTGTACTTTTAAGTCATTTCCCCAGTTCACTTTCATCCTCAAGCTTCGAGGTCCTCGATCTCAGACTCTTCGTCCTTCATGTTGTGGTTGTCTGCTTCCCTTCACTAGTTCCTTTCTCACTTTGCTATTAGGATCTCAATCTCTATCCTATGAAAGGCCTTCTCTTATTACTAGAGATGGGTGAATGTTTTGGCATAAGCCAACTTCGACTCACATGCCCAAATTGTTCTTTTGTTTGTTTGTATTTTTTAACTAAATGCATTGCACTGAATTATTATAGTCTGGGCTCGCTGCTAGGAGGCCCAAAGAGTTGAGGGAAGATGAGTATAAATGTTTATTTTTTACACTCTCTAAAGCCACCCAGAGTATAATAATTTCACCTCCAGTTGAATCCAAACTTGTTCGACCTGAAACAAACCAGAGAACTGAGCCACCTGAACCTAAAACTAAACTAATCTTAGGAGGTTCCCCATCTCTACTTATTACTTTGGTAGTGATGGTCCTCTCCTGGCTCATATCAGTTTCTGACTTGCCTATCATGACAAACCGCTTTTCACAGACACTTTACAGTCTTCATTTATCCCCATTGCCTGCCTGCCTTTTTCCAAATTGGCAACTTAACTGTACAATACAACCTACAAAGGTGCACTGGATGGAACAGCAGTATACTTGACCTCCTGACGCAGATGGCTGTAACTTAATATGACTTGATATGATATAGGTCTGGAGAAAATCACATCAGCAGATTTCCTCCGCTGTAAGTTCATATTTAAAGCATATATCTGTGCCCTTTAAACAAACCTATTATACTTGTCTCTACAAAACCTAATAATCTAAAATGTCTCCTCGATATTCTTTGCTCCCTGTAAAGTGCAGACCCCATCACAGACGTCTCTGCCACTTATTTCAAAGTTAAAATTGAAAGAAATCTGTCTTGAAATGATGGCGCAGTGTCTAAGTACCACTCATGTCATCCCTCCTGTACTTACCGTTGTTCACTTTCAGCATTTGATCCATTAACAGAAAACAAAATGTCCAGGCTCAGCTCTTCCACCTGCATTAGTGACCTTATTCAATTACACCTTGTTCATTTCACTTGCGTAACTATTTAGTATTTAACCTCTTTCTTCTAGTATCTTTCCCTCCCCTTTTAAAGATCACCTTTTACCACCTTCACAAATTCCAGCTATTTACACCCTGCAATACGCTCTGCTCTACCAGTTCTGGTGCATTTGCAATTTTTTCCTAGACACCACCTTTTCTGAGCAATCATTGCAGTTATTTTCAGCCCCCAATATGCTAAATACTATAGATAGGCGAACACAGTCAAAATAAAAGGAACATGTTTGTTTATGGATAAATGGATGATATGCAGGGGATACAAACTCAAAGTTTAGCCATACACTCCGTTGCCACTTTTATGCACTGTAACGTTTAAAACACTCTAAAAGGTTCCCACATTTTTTAGGCTCATTTGGCAATTATATTGCAAAAAGCAATGGTTTTAGAGAATAAAATGTCAGTGTTGATGCCCTGTAAGTGTTACAGGCTTGTTAAAAATTTTAAGAATTCCACCATTTTGGCTTTATAGCAAGGATCTAAAAGCACAGCAATCCAGTACTCCTCCCTCTGCTTTGATGCCAATAATAAGCTTGTTGCTATGTAAGCAGTGGAGCATACAGCGTGCCATGCTTGCCACCATGTGCATGACCCCGATTTTGTCATGGTTGGTCTTTTTGGCCAGTTTGGGCACCATTATCGTCATCTTGAAACAAATCAGGGTCAGTCTCCTCCCCTGGGTGTGCCTTTCTCCTCCTCCTTGTCTTTTAGCCTAGAAGTCTCAGTTCCTCAGCCATAATTACCTTGACTCAGATCTTCTTCCTCCTCCAGTACCCCTTGCATCAACCCAGGTCAATAACTAAAAGATGGAAGCTGTTCTTCCTCTTCCATCTTTATTGCATGAGTTTAAGTGCTTCCTGTAAGATATATAATATATAATTTTCGCTAATGCTGCAGTTGTCCCTGCAGGCAAATTTGGTGGCCTCTTCAAAGGTCTCGAGAAGCTGTCATACTTTCCTCATGAACAAAATGAAAAAAAAAAAAAACAACTTATATTGAGATTATTCAGGCTAGTGCAGGCTGTGAGATTTTTTTTTATTGGATGATATATAAAAAATTTAACAATCGGAGAGGGTTTTTTTCAGATTGCAGAAATACTGTGTTTTCCAAAGCTTTTGCATATGTTGCAAGTATGCCTACGGAAATGCCTGTGGTTTCTATGTAGGTATAATTTAAGCAGAATTTCCACAGATGAAAACTTCTATGATAAGCAATGCGGGAAAAACCACAATGCGTTTCTGCCACTGTTTATCCCACAGAGCTTTTTGGCAGTTTGCTACGTGGGGCCTTAGCGTTAAATAGATTTTTCAGATTAGCACAGATGGAATTACGGTTTTGCTTTTAGAACAGCAGTTTGTATGCATATAACAAAAATTTAAACTCCTGCACTACAGGAAAAAATGCAATGCTTCCCCTATGGACTTTCTGCTTCAAGTATACCTATAGGGAAATCTCCAGCATTTCTATAGTTATAATTGACATGCTGCGAGTTACAAAAACACAACAGTTTTTGAAATCACAACATATCCTCTGTGGCTATTTTTTTGCAATGTGGGGATGGGATAAGTCACCTCTCTCCCTACTAGGCCCATTCATTTGGGTCTAATCCGGAGTGGAATGCCATGACTGGATGCCGGATTTTGACTGGACCAGATTCTGAGGCGGCCTCTGCGTCAAAATCCGGTCCAAAAAAACCCTGTGTGAACCCGGCCTTAGTATGTCCCTTTCCTACTTACTATTGTCTTCCCACTGACTAGTTAGTAAGAGAGAGGGGAACTGGGTTCTTAGTGATTAGCACTAACAGCATGGACTGTATACCTCATAATGATGAATAACAACTGGGGAGATGATATGTATCTGATCACTCGGAGTCATGAGAATGGAGATGCCAATATCTCCTGTTTGGATAGAGTGGCTGTTTAGCATACATGTTATCATATCATTCACTCTATTGGACTGATGGAGTTTGTGTAATTTCTATTAAAAATTGTCTAGGCTGGATCCCCATGTTGCGAAAATGCAGTGTTTTATGTACAGCAAACACTACACTTTAAATTACCTACAAAGTGGATGGGATTCTGTCTAATCCCATCTACACATTGCAGAAAAGAAATACGCAGGGAACTGCAACATATCAATTATACCTAAAGAAATGTTGGCATTTTCCGTATAGGTACAATAGAGGCAGACAGCACACAGAGGAAAACTTTGCGAACTTTCTGTGGAAAAAAAACCCAATGCGTTTTGGACACGGTGTTTTCTGCAGCGATTATTAGCTGCGGCTCTCTACCCGGGGCCTTAGCCTTGAGGTGCAGCAGGATTCCAGTAATTATGATTTAAACATCGAATGTTTTATTTTTTCCTCCACCAATCCTGCATTATGTGCTTGCTTGTAATGTTCTTCTAGAAGTTTATACTGACTACTCCTTCCTATGATCTTTTGATAGGTATATGAGAATGAATATTAGGTGAGGCAAGCACAATGTAAAATAAACCTTCATAGAGTCAGTATAGATTGTCCTAATAATACCAAGCTGTTACCTAATCTTGTTTATCTCTTGTCAGGCTGTACATTTATCTACTCTTTTGTTTTCTTGTGTTTTCTAAGATACTACGCTATTTGCTGCCAGCCTTTGGTTTACAGGAACAAAATGACCCCACTGAGAATAGCATTGATGCTTGGAGGATGTTGGATTATCCCAACTTTTATATCATTCCTGCCGATTATGCAAGGATGGAATAGCATTGGCATCCTAGACTTGGTGAGTTAAATGGCAGCTTAGAGGCTGTAACTAGAAAGTGGTAAAATGAGAATAAATGTATACATGAAAGATGTGGTTATATAAAATTATACATCATTTGATAGCAAAAAATAGGTAATTTTCTGATACTACATTGAATAATCAGTTCTGTCTAGGTTTGTGTAATCCCTGCTATCAATTCCATAATGCCTGACAAAAACTATTTAACGCATGTATGAATAGAGCCTTAGGGCTCGTTCACATCTGTGCCCGGTTTCCGTTTTGCAGGTTTCCGTTTCCTGCTCAAAACAGAGCAGGATACGGAAACCTGCAGGAGTCTTTCTCACCCATTCATTTGAATGGGTGAAAAAGATGTCCGGCCGTGAGTGGCGGTGAGCGTTTTATGCTCTCCGCCGTGAAATCGGGTTTTTTAATCCGGACACAGTGTCGGACATGCAGTACTCTGTGTCCGGATTTAAAAAAACGGTTTCGTGACGGAGAGCATAAAATGCTCACCTCCGCTCACGGCCGGACCTGGTCTGTGGTTTCCGTCTTCTTGCATGCAGAAGACGAAACCACAGAACGGAGACCAGAACGCAGGTGTGAACCTAGCGTTAGTAAGGTAGACTGTTATTTGTTCATGTAGGCAAATGGGTTTTTAATAAAGCAAGTTAACTTAAAAGGAACCTTTCACTATTTGGGGCACATGCGGTTTAATACACCACTAGAAAGCTGACAGTGTACTGAATTCAGCACTCTATTGGCTTTCCCATTCATTGTCAGAAGGACGTTTCTGACAGTCTGTGAGGAACGCCCTTCCTCACAGCAGCGTCTATTGCGCTGTACTGTGAGAGGGGCCATTCCTTACCGTCCAGCGATAACGCTGAGCGGTGAGGAACGCCCCCCCCCAAGTACTTGTCTATGGACGAGTACTGTGAGGAGAGGGTGAGGGCGTTCCTCCCCGCTTTAACAGTACAGTGCAGTAGACACTACTGTGAGGAAGGGCGTTCCTGACAGACTGTCAGAAATGCCCTTCTGATGGTGAAGAGCTACGTTACTGGCGCCGATAGCTCTTCACCGGGGGTGCAGAAAGGGAAAGCCAATTCAGTGCACTGTCTGCTTTCTAGCGGTGTATTAAACCGTATGTACCCATAATGATGAAAGTTCCTCTTTCAAGATGGTGAAAGAATGACTATAATCAGACCAGAATATATTAAAATAATAGGTGTTCAACAGATGAAAAGAGTTACTACTTAGCTGTGGTTACAAACAGGGCCGCCATCAGGAATTTTGGGGCCCCATACAGCATAAGTGTCTGCCCCCCCCCCCCGCCATTTTGAAACTACCTTATTTTGCGACACACCAATTATGTATTACATTTCTCTTTATTTAGCAGCATTACAAGGCTTAATCAGATTCTATTTGCAGGTAAAATCTGCTACGTGTGACAGCGCCTATAGAGAGCCAACACCATTTATAAGAGCCCTCCTAATAAATCCTCAGGGCTTTTTCACGTTGCGTTTTTGGCCTCCCTTGCCGGGATACGTTGGTAACCAGTCAGAATCAGCTGTCAACTTATCCCTGCACGAAGAACTGGCCATTAAAAAAAAGGGGGGCCTGCAGTTCTCCGTGCAGGGATAAGTGGGGAGCTGATTGTGACTGGTTACCAACGTATCCCGGCAAGGGAGGCCAAAAACGCAACGTGAATACTCCTTTAAAGTGAAAGTCTCACCCCCAACCAGGCTGCTATGCTAGTAGCATAGCCTACATCATTATTATTCTCCAGCTAAAAACTTATATATTATATATTATTGCCCCAGTTCCCTCTCCGCAGTGCCGCACACCCGATGTCCCAACAATCCCCCCCCCATCCACCCTCTAACATTTTTCCATTGCCCCCTGTACCCATACTTCCCAACTTTTGAAGAACCAAAAGAGGGACAAAATGTGCGGCGCGCTTTGCGCCCCGTGGGAAATTTAGCCCCACCCACTATTTTGACTCCGCCCACTCATAAATTTTTCATGGGCCCGCACACTGTATAATCCTCAATGAAAATATAACAAAAGAACCGCTCAAACCCCTTTAAATAGAAAGGAATGGAAACATACTTGATTGAAGGCTGCTGCGGATAAATCCCCGACTGGAGAGGATGCAAATGCACGATGATGGAACCGAAGAAAATAAGATATCCAGCGCCAGAAAGATTTTTTAAAAATTAAAACTTCACTTTTACTTCATAAAAAATAAAATGATTACAAAAATGGATCCACTGAGTAATACAAAGATAGTAGCTTACGCGTTTCGGGGCTTGATAGTATGCCCCTTACTCATAGCTACGAGTAAGGGGCATACTATCAAGCCCCGAAACGCGTAAGCTACTATCTTTGTATTACTCAGTGGATCCATTTTTGTAATCATTTTATTTTTTATGAAGTAAAAGTGAAGTTTTAATTTTTAAAAAATCTTTCTGGCGCTGGATATCTTATTTTCTTCGGTTCCATCACTGTATAATCCTCCTACAGTCACCTGTAAATTATATGTCCCCCCTCCGTCTCTCCCCCAGCTTCATATACACCCTTCATCTGCCCCCAGATTCATATCCCCTCCATCTCTGCCCCCAGATTCATGTCCCCCATCTCTGCCCCCAGATTCATGTCCCCTCCATTTCTGCCCACAGATTCATGTCCCCTCCATTTCTGCCCACAGATTCATGTCCCCAAATCTCTGCCCCCAGATTCATGTCCCTCCATCTCTGCCCCCAGATTCATGCCCCCCCATCTCTGCCCCCAGATTAATGTCCCCTCCATCTCTGCCCCCAGATTCATGTCCCCCCATCTCTGTCCCCAGATTCATGTCCCCTCCATCTCTGCCCCCAGATTTATGTCCCCTCCATCTCTGCCTCCAGATCCATGTCCCCTCCATTTCTGCCCACAGATTCATGTCCCCTCCATCTCTGCCCCCAGATTCATGTCCCTCCATCTCTGCTCCCAGATTCATGTCTCCACATCTCTACCCCCAGATTCATGTCCCTCCATCTCTGCTCCCAGATTCATGTCTCCACATCTCTGCCATCAGATTCATGTCCTCTCCATCTCTGCCCCCAGATTCATGTCCTCTCCATCTCTGCTCCCAGATTCATGTCCCCTCCATCTCTGCCCCCAGATTCATGTCCCCTCCATCTCTGCCCCAGATTCATGTCCCCTCCATCTCTGCTCCCAGATTCATGTCCCCTCCATCTCTGCCCCCAGATTCATGTCCCCTCCATCTCTGCCCCCAGATTCATGTCCCCTCCATCTCTGCCCCCAGATTTATGTCCCCTCCATCTCTGCCCCCAGATTCATGTCCCCTCCATCTCTGCCCCCAGATTCATGTCCCCTCCATCTCTGCCCCCAGATTCATGTCCCTCCATCTCTGCCCCAGATTCATTTCCTCTCCATCTCTGCCCCCAGATTCATGTCCCTCCATCTCTGCCCCAGATTCATGTCCCTCCATCTCTGCTCCCAGATTCATGTCCCCTCCATCTCTGCCCCCAGATTCATGTCCCCTCCATCTCTGCCCCCAGATTCATGTCCCCTCCATCTCTGCCCCCAGATTTATGTCCCCTCCATCTCTGCCCCCAGATTCATGTCCCCTCCATCTCTTCCCCCAGATTCATGTCCCTCCATCTCTGCCCCAAGTGTCATGCCGTCCTCTCTATCTCTGCCCCCAGATTCATGTCCCTGCATCTCTGCCCCCAGTGTCATGCTGTCCTCTCCTTCATCTGCCCCCAGTTTCACGTTCCACATTACACTTACCTTCTCCTCCGTTCCCCCACTGCTCTCTGCGCGCCTCTCTCTCTTACTGGCGCACAGTTGTAGACGTGATGTGACGTCATCACATCGCGTCTACACTGCCGGGTAGCCAGCAGCGGCGAAGCGAGGGGCTGACACAGGTCAGCCCTCTCTCGCTTCGCCCTCTCTCGCTGACACATATGCGGCTGAAGCGAGGAGCTGACCTGTGTCAGCTCCTCGCTTCGCCGCTGCCGCCGGCTACCCGGCAGTGTAGACGCGATGTCAGCGAGAGAGGCAGCAGCGAGGAGCTGACCTGTGTCAGCTCCTTGCTTTAGCCGTGTATGTGTTCAACTCAGATCTGCGTCCTCTGAAACAAACAGGACATACAATGACTGCTGCCGGCGCCAGGGGGCCCGGCCCCCCCCCATTTTTAAATTTGGCCGGGCCCATGATGCCAGTAGCAGTAGTACTGGCCTATCGGCGGCCCTGGTTACAAATAGTAATAGGTCACTGGATGGGGAGCCCCATCATATATCATGATACACTGATATATCATGATCACTGATATATACTCGACGTTTGATGACTTCCAGAGCTGCATGGCATTTATTTAATGATCCATACCTAAGACAATAGGCCTAAGACAATAGGCATATAGTTTTTAGTTGGAGTGGGTAAAGGGCTGAGTGGGTCAGTTTGTACCATAACCATTTATGGTACACGAATTTGAAGAAATAAGATAAGATAATCCTTTAATAGTACCACCATGTAGAAATACTGATCTACTTATCACTATAGACTGACCAGTATAGTATACAGAAATACAGATAAAACTACAGAGTGAACTTCCTATAGATGTACAGCATGAAATACATATAGACTGATCAGTAAGACATTGACCCTGTCATATCACTTCAATAAGACACTATGATTTTGTAGAAAAAAAAAAAACATGTACTGTTACAGCTCATTGGTCCGAAATAAAGCTAAAAAATATGTATTACAGAACTGTTAGATCTAATTCTATGGGTTTTCCTTTTTCTAATTTCCCATAGGGTGCCCCTTTTTTCCTTGTGCGTTCACTTTGAGAACATCATATGTTTGCCTAATTACTTTGTGGAATTTCTTCCTTATCGTGCGGCTGGCGCTCTTCAATTTATTTTTTAAGCATCTTCTAGTAATTTCCCAGAGCATCTTACAGAATAATTTTTTTCTTATTTACCAACGTGTGAAATATTGGAAGTGATAAATCCACCGTGAGAAATCTGAGTCATTCAGCTGATAGCACTTTAATAGTATTCGTGTACTTTGTTCCATACCTTTTCTATAAATGCTGCACATTTATACTGTCAGATAAGCATTAAATTAATTTTAGCAACACATTCAGATGCTGAAATTTGTAAGAATGAGTCATAGAAATGATCCAGAATCGGAATGTTACAGGCAAAGTGAAAGCCTCCTATATTATCATAGTCCCTGCAATGGTAGGATCTGTCTGAATGACGGTGGGAACAAAGGGAGGGGATCTGGCAGATTATTATTAACAAGGCTAAAAAGAGTTCAGCAATCCTACCAGCACCCAATCTGTAATAGTCTGTTTCCTTCTTACTCATCCCTGCAGATTATTTCCAAAAAAGAAGAAATAGAACAAATTAAATGGAATATATTACCTGCGTATTTCAGTGTGATGGGTTTAGGGGATTTAATTGTACTTGGGACAGGAGATTTTTTTTTCAATTATATTATACTAGCAGTTTTATAGAAGAAGTAGACACATCCAACCAATAACTTCCACATATCCACAAAAAAAATGTTATATCATTTTAGTCAAATTGATATGTTTAGTTTTTATGGTGAAAATAATATTGTGAATTATTTAGTAAAACCTATATAATACCACCCCATAATCTGTAAACTGCACTGGTGGGAACTAACATATAGGAACAACCAGTGGCATAACTAAAGTCTTGTGGGCCCCGATGCAACCTTTTGTCCAGGGCCCTCTACCTCATCCCTACAGCGAATTCTTGATAGTGATGGTTATGGGTGCTAAGATGCTAATCTACCTTAGTGTGGTTGGAGTAATCTATGGGTTTTCTTGGCTTATGGGCCAGATGAAAGCTACAATCTCAATACTGATGCCAGTGCTTATGGCCCCCCTAAGGCTCCTGGGCCCCAATAAGACTGCACCCCTCAAGTGACGCCCCTTGGGTAGGGCAGAGAGGGATAAAAGTGCTGCTAACATTTCTGCAGACTTACTGGTGACTACTGTAGGAAGGAGGAAGGTGTAGTGCAAAATGGAGATGAGTACTAGTAAAGGAAAGTTCTAGAGGTATCTTACCTGATCAGGGAGTGTAGAATTTAGAATTCCAGTGAAGTCTGAGGAACAAAAGGATTAAGATAAGATAAGATAATCCTTTAATAGTCCCACAATGGGGCATCCCCAGCTCACCCAACTCTCTGCCACTCACCGCCAACAATTATGGAAAGTGGTGAATTAGGCGCATAATTGGGGTATACATGATATCTTTGGCACAAGAGATGGTCTTGTGTCAAGATGAAACACATTATGACTAGAGATGAGCGAACACTAAAATGTTCGAGGTTCGAAATTCGATTCGAACAGCCGCTCACTGTTCGAGTGTTCGAATGGGTTTCGAACCCCATTATAGTCTATGGGGAACATAAACTCGTTAAGGGGGAAACCCAAATTCGTGTCTGGAGGGTCACCAAGTCCACTATGACACCCCAGGAAATGATACCAACACCCTGGAATGACACTGGGACAGCAGGGGAAGCATGTCTGGGGGCATAAAAGTCACTTTATTTCATGGAAATCCCTGTCAGTTTGCGATTTTCGCAAGCTAACTTTTCCCCATAGAAATGCATTGGCCAGTGCTGATTGGCCAGAGTACGGAACTCGACCAATCAGCGCTGGCTCTGCTGGAGGAGGCGGAGTCTAAGATCGCTCCACACCAGTCTCCATTCAGGTCCGACCTTAGACTCCGCCTCCTCCGGCAGAGCCAGCGCTGATTGGCCGAAGGCTGGCCAATGCATTCCTATGCGAATGCAGACTTAGCAGTGCTGAGTCAGTTTTGCTCAACTACACATCTGATGCACACTCGGCACTGCTACATCAGATGTAGCAATCTGATGTAGCAGAGCCGAGGGTGCACTAGAACCCCTGTGCAAACTCAGTTCACGCTAATAGAATGCATTGGCCAGCGCTGATTGGCCAATGCATTCTATTAGCCCGATGAAGTAGAGCTGAATGTGTGTGCTAAGCACACACATTCAGCACTGCTTCATCACGCCAATACAATGCATTAGCCAGTGCTGATTGGCCAGAGTACGGAATTCGGCCAATCAGCGCTGGCCAATGCATTCTATTAGCCCGATGAAGTAGAGCTGAATGTGTGTGCTAAGCACACACATTCAGCACTGCTTCATCACGCCAATACAATGCATTAGCCAGTGCTGATTGGCCAGAGTACGGAATTCGGCCAATCAGCGCTGGCTCTGCTGGAGGAGGCGGAGTCTAAGGTCGGACCTGAATGGAGACTGGTGTGGAGCGATCTTAGACTCCGCCTCCTCCAGCAGAGCCAGCGCTGATTGGCCGAATTCCGTACTCTGGCCAATCAGCGCTGGCCAATGCATTCTATTAGCCCGATGAAGTAGAGCTGAATGTGTGTGCTAAGCACACACATTCAGCACTGCTTCATCACGCCAATACAATGCATTAGCCAGTGCTGATTGGCCAGAGTACGGAATTCGGCCAATCAGCGCTGGCTCTGCTGGAGGAGGCGGAGTCTAAGGTCGGACCTGAATGGAGACTGGTGTGGAGCGATCTTAGACTCCGCCTCCTCCAGCAGAGCCAGCGCTGATTGGTCGAGTTCCGTACTCTGGCCAATCAGCGCTGGCCAATGCATTCTATTAGCCCGATGAAGTAGAGCTGAATGTGTGTGCTTAGCACACACATTCAGCTCTACTTCATCAGGCTAATAGAATACATTGGCCAATCAGCGCTGGCCAATGCATTCTATTAGCTTGATGAAGCAGAGTGTGCACAAGGGTTCAAGCGCACCCTCGGCTCTGATGTAGCAGAGCTGAGGGTGCACAAGGGTTCAAGTACACCCTCGGCTCTCCTACATCAGAGCCGAGGGTGCGCTTGAACCCTTGTGCAGCCTCGGCTCTGCTACATCAGAGCCGAGGGTGCGCTTGAACCCTTGTGCACACTCTGCTTCATCAAGCTAATAGAATGCATTGGCCAGCACTGATTGGCCAGAGTACGGAATTCGTCCAATCAGCGCTGGCCAATGCATCCCTATGGGAAAAAGTTTATCTCACAAAAATCACAATTACACACCCGATAGAGCCCCAAAAAGTTATTTTTAATAACATTCCCCCCTAAATAAAGGTTATCCCTAGCTATCCCTGCCTGTACAGCTATCCCTGTCTCATAGTCACAAAGTTCACATTCTCATATGACCCGGATTTGAAATCCACTATTCGTCTAAAATGGAGGTCACCTGATTTCGGCAGCCAATGACTTTTTCCAATTTTTTTCAATGCCCCCGGTGTCGTAGTTCCTGTCCCACCTCCCCTGCGCTGTTATTGGTGCAAAAAAGGCGCCAGGGAAGGTGGGAGGGGAATCGAATTTTGGCGCACTTTACCACGTGGTGTTCGATTCGATTCGAACATGGCGAACACCCTGATATCCGATCGAACATGTGTTCGATAGAACACTGTTCGCTCATCTCTAATTATGACCCATTTATGCCAGAAAATGTAGATTTGTAGATAAATTCCTTGGAAGCAGTTTAGTAATTTTTGTTACACCAAACTCATTATACGAGTATTTTTATACGAAAACTTTTTTTTTTTTTTTTTTAGGTAGAAAAGAGAAAATTCAGCAAAGACTCCAATTCTACATACTGTATCTTTATGGTCAACAAGCCGTATGCCATAACATGTTCAGTGGTAGCTTTTTACATTCCTTTTTTCTTGATGGTGCTTGCCTACTATCGTATTTATGTCACAGCCCGAGAACACGCCAGACAAATTGGAGTTTTGCAACGAGCCGGCGCACCAGCAGATCATCGACATCAGCATCCTGATCAACATACTACTCACAGGATGAAGACAGAAACCAAAGCTGCTAAGACACTGTGCATTATCATGGGTTGTTTCTGCCTTTGTTGGGCCCCATTTTTCATTACCAATGTGGTTGACCCTTTCATCGATTACACCGTACCAGGGCAGCTGTGGACAGCTTTTCTCTGGTTAGGCTACATAAATTCAGGGTTGAACCCTTTCTTATATGCCTTTTTGAACAAGTCTTTCAGGCGTGCCTTTCTCATCATTTTGTGCTGCGGTGATGAGAAATATCGAAGACCTTCCATATTGGGACAAACTGTCCCATGTTCTACCACAACTATAAATGGATCTACACATGTACTTAGGTAAGTGCATTCTAAAACTTTCAATATGTTTACTACTTATTTGTGTTTATGGGAATACTTATTGAATAAGAATAACCTATTTTTGCAGTGTGAGTGCTAAATTATATGTAGTTCTTCATGATTAGAATTATTAATAAGTTTTACAGCAAAACCATATGGCGGGATCAATAGACAATACTGTATTGATTGATGTAATAAAGTTGGAGATGTTCAGAATATCAACCTACATATTGAGCACATTGTCTAGAATCCTTAGAACATGGGATCACCATAACTACGTGTGTGTTTGCAGCTTGGATATCCATGCTAAATCACTACTTGGGTCGGTTTTACTTTGTTTCATGTGGAATGAGTCATTATTGAATGCAAAGCACAGAGCCTGAAAATATTGTGTTCTACTTACACAAGAACAGATTGCATTAGCTCAGATATGCATATCATAAAATAGTGAGAAATCGCAACTGAAATAGGAAATAATCTTCCACAAGCTTTGTAATGTATTTCATACAATTGTCTATCTCCACTTCATCACCTTACTCTGTACGTCTCGCGCAAGCAGCTTCCAAGCGGTACAGAACAAATCTTTTGGAAATGTGGGCTTTAGGTGGCTGAAGAATACTATATGTTCCATAATGGCATGACATGTTTGCTTAATATATTCAGTTCTAGAATGGGCAAATGGTTAAAAATGCAGTAATTTCTTTTTCTGTGATTTGTGTAGTTCACTCTGTGTTCATCTTAAAGGGGCTCTATCATTTGGAAATCATCATTTTAGATAGTGATATGCCTGAATAGCCTTTAAAAAGTTTTTTCAGGTGCTGCTACTAGATTTTGAAAAGACCCCACACACACATTGTGCACCCCCCTGCGTCATACCTTTATAACGCCCCTTCTTTGCTTGTGAAATCTCGGGCATGTACAATAACGCTCCCTTCTGAGCGCTGCTGTACATGCATTTTCTTGTGTGCTTTCTTCCATTGTCCATAAGAAAATGGCGTTCGGGCATGTGCAGTAGTGCTCAGAAGGGAGCATTACTGCACATGCCCGAGATTTCAAAGCGCAAGATCTACAGACAATGGAGGCAGTTATACCTACGGAGGAGGAGGGCATCTCAGGAGCACAAGCAAAGGAGGGGGCGTTATAAAGGTATGACGCAGGGGGGTGCACGATGGCTTGGGGAATGCCCAGGGTGCACGGAAAAAATGGGGGGTGTCTTCAAAAACTAGTAGCAGCACCAGAATAGCCTTTTTCAGGCATATCACTATCTAAAATGAAGATTTCTAAGTGATAGAGCCACTTTAAGGTGCTCAGTACCTCCTATTATATAGAGAACTGATTATAGGGCATAGACATAGGTAACAACTCGAGTCCCCTCTAGTCTATACTACTAATACAACTACTATTATTATTCAGCAACAGAATGTTATATAATGCAAATTATTTAGAAAACTTGTTATTGTGCACTCTCCTACGTTATTAATGTTTCTCCATATACCACATGAAAATGACTGTTAGGCTAAGGCCCCATGTAGTGAGCCGCAACGAAAAAGCGCTGCGGAAAAGACCACAGCAGAAATGCATTGTGGTTCTTTCTGCATAGCTATTCAAAGAATGCCCATAGTTTTTTCTATGGACTTCTGCTTCTATTATACTGCCAGCGTTTCTGTAGGTATAATTGACAAGCTGCGACTTACAAAAACGTGAGCGCTTTTGAAATCGCAACATTTTTGCTGCAAATGGTTTTTTTTTGCAATATGTGGATGGGATTAGCCAGAATTTCAGACAATGTAAAACTATAGGTTTTTTGTTGTGGTGTTACCAGCACGGTCAAATGGTGGCATTTTCTCTGCGTGGGGATCTGGCCTTAAACAGGACTGGACCATACAGTCCTTATCTGTGTGGTGTTTAGTTGCTTCTGTTTTCTTGAACTTGGTTGTCGTGGATAAGAGGGAAAATTAGATCTGCCCATTGGGAACAAGGCAATATATAACTGATGGCATTTTCTGAACAGTGCTGCAGGTTATCTTGACAATGGGAAAAAGTTAAAACGACCATTGCTATTATATGACATTGTCCTATTTCATTTTGAAGTTCACTATGATGAGCTAAATACTGTATTACATGTACAAAACCTGATATGGGTTCTAGTTGTGTGATGTTTCGTTGCAACATTTTTTAGCTTTGTATCGCTATGTGGGTTCTTAGCCTTAGACACGTTTGCCCCGCTAGTATTTTTACATAAAGAAATCTTTAAATAAGTTTTACTTGTGAGCAGAAAAAGCAGAATTCACACTGTGTAAAAGTTCCAGTAAATGTCATTGTGACACTGCTTTAGGAGATATAACAAATAACTTCATTTTACCAGCAAGTCGTGTTGAATTCATTTGTAATCTAGGGAAAGGAACTCTTGCACTTCTAGAAAAGAATTTGGAAGCCAGTGACTGGAGGTCTCTTTATCTTGCAGTAAAAAGATACTTTCTCAGATTAAAAAACTAGAGGTTATAATTTATAATGGTCGCCTTAACTTTTTGGTAATATCCAAATAAAAGTAACTCTAGGTCCTATAGTCAAAAAGTGACATTAACAACACTTATTGTATGCTCAGTTTTCATATAATTTTTTTACCACTTACCGTATATACTTGAGTATAAGCCGACCTGAATATAAGCCGAGGCCCCTAATTTTGCCACAAAAAATGGGAAAACTTATTGACTTGAGTATAAGCCTAGGGGGGAATCACTTGTAAACAATAAAGAGATATTACGTGCCAAATCAATATAACAAAAAGGAGTGAGTGAGCAGCTCACCAATGGACGTATTAAAAGAACACAACCTTTATTGATATGCATTAAAAGAAAGGTATTTTTAAAAAATGAAACAGCAACCACTTAAATAAGGATAAAAATGTTTGTGTGTATAAACTCAAAACACATAAAGTGGCCAGGCAGTACTGTGTCTCTATAATTGACACTTGACTCTGCACTATTATGAACCACTAGTGTATTAAATACACAAAAGGGAGGATACAGGGCAGGACAGGAGTAGTAGGGGAATGGGCACTCAAACACAGCCGTCAGAAACCACTCGCTGATTATTTGTACGAGTCCTCCTATTTCCCCAGTGATGTAACCGAACACCTGCCTGCCTATGAGCTCAGAACTAATGTCTAGCCTAGGTTCATTAGTATTCGTTTAACCTACAGGCTACTAACTATCCACAGCTCATTTGTTTTTTCTTTTGCCTGACGCGTTTCAACTATGGGCTTAGTCACTTTTCATTAGCCCATTGTATCATCAGAGGCATTTCTAATATCCAGTCTACCCACAAGGATTATAAATTGCTGGTGCAGACCCTCCCGCTCCCTGCCACGGCACTGATACTTGGCCGTACGGGGCCGCCGAAGGTACGGCCTTTTAAGGCATAGGTCCCGCCCCCATCTATGTACATCAACCAATTGCCGTCTCTCCTAGACAGCTGATAGAAACCGCTGATGTACACAGGGTCGGTATCTGCCACTGCGCATGCGCAACCGATGGACCAATCACAGGACAGGGGGGGCAGCACATTCATCTACCGACTCCACCCCCACCAGAACGCCGCGGCCCATAGGCATATAACCGCACGAACAGTCATAAGACCGGTAGGTAAATAGTGAAAATAATTTCCACCATAGCCACCTCCGAATATAGATTTCACCTAATCGGAGTATACACTAGGGATGCTGCAACAGGTAAACCAACCCCCCCTATTTTTAAGAAAACCACAACGAATTAACACCTAAAGTGCCACACCAAAAAACACCAGAGTAGCTCTGTCAGAATGACAGGAATTAAATATGTATACACTACACAAAGAATAGACCCTTCGCTACAGGATACAAAATCTCAACCCTGCAGCAGGACCAAACCAGAGCCCATATCCCAGAATCATGTCTATTTACATAATATGGGCCATTTAAGACGTACATAGGAGAGAAAGAGGAAAACTATCTCATGTGAATAGTCCTCAAATCGATCAGATGAAACACGCATAAGAAATCTTGTCATTTAGACCTTGAGGTTTAATTGTTTTCATCAAGAAAGTCCACCTCGCCTCTCTTTGCAGCAATCTTTGATCCAAATCTCCTCCTCTAGGGGACAGCCTGACAACCTCAATCCCCTGAAATTTTAAAAGGGAAGAATCGCCATCATGCATCTCGCAAAAATGACGAGCAATCGGTGTATTTTCCCTACGTGCAATGTCGTTTACATGGTCCCTGATTCTGCGACGAAATTCCCTAATCGTCTTGCCCACATATTGTAATTTGCACATGGTACAGGTTGCCAGATATATCACCCCTGAGGTCTTACAGTTGACAAAATCTCTGTTAGTGTACGTTCTATCGGTCGTATAGCTTGTGAAAGTATTACTTTTCCAGATGGAAATACACGCTTTGCAAGATCCACAGGCATAAGTACCAGTGACTGTTTTAGCATGCCTACCCAGCCAAGTACGTTCCGATATTGCTGGTAGGTGACTCCTTACCAACTTATCTCTCAAGTTTTCACCCCTTCTGTAAGTCACCAAGGGGCGATCCCCAATCATTGGACCTATATCCGGATCCGATTTCAGGATGTTCCAGGTGTTATTGAGAACTTGAAGCACCTCTTTGTTTGCTCTATCATACGTAGCAATGATGCGCAATTCCCCCGTATCTTTTTTCGGGGATGATTGTAACAGAGAGCTACGTTCCCTACTCAGGGCCTCCTGATGAGCCCTACGAAGGACCCCATCCGGGTATCCCCATCTCTGAAATCTACCTCTAAGATCTCTCGCTGCTACCTCATAATCTGAAAGATGGGTACAGTTTCTGCGAAGACGCAGAAACTGCCCCTTTGGAATACCACGTCGCAATGGTGCTGGATGCCAGCTATTCCATTCCAGCAGACAGTTTGTAGCTGTCTCCTTACGAAAGATTGTTGTACTCAATCTCCCTGAGGCTGATTTCGAGATCCTTAGATCCAAAAAAGTGAGGGATTCCTCCCTAATTTCGGAGGTAAAAAATAACCCAAAGGATGTTAAATTTATCATCCAGGGTACTCACTGATGCTGAAATTTTGGTCCTTAAAAAAGGATTGTCCTATATGCCGACACCTAATTTTGATTTGTTCACATGGATTAAGGACATCAATCTATTTTGTCGGAAATTAAAATGGAGGAAATTCTATAAAATTACTGACAGACGTACTTGTGATGCCCTGGGCATAGATGAGGGAGATTTGCCGTCGGTTCAGTTGTTGGGGGAATTATGGGAGGAGGGTCAGATACCCCTGGGGGAAGGCCCCTTTACTAAACTGCGTCATCCATCTAGGAGGTTTCCCCCTTTATCCGAAGATACGGCTATTGATGTCTTCCTCAATGTGACATCCGATCTCTTGTCTAAAATCAATGAGGGACATAAGATTTTTTGTAACTCTAACACTACACGAGAGGAAAGGGACATTATAAATGGTTTGGAGTCGGATGACTCCATAGTCCTGAAACCCTCGGATAAGGGGGGCAATCTCGTGGTGATGGACCGGAGAATGTATATTAAAATGTGTATGACCATCTTGAATGATCGGGTATGCTATGAGGTCCTCCAGAGTGATCCCACGAATACTTACCTGTTGGAGCTACGGGACATTCTGGTAAAAGCAAAAGAGGACAAACTGATTAGTGATCAGGAATTTAATTTCATGCTACCTAAGCACCCGGTCAGACCCACATTTTATGCACTACCTAAGGTCCATAAGGGCTTGTCCCCGTTAAAAGGTCGCCCTATAGTGGCAGGCATCAATAGTATTACCCAAAATATCTCATACTATGTTGATGAAATATTGAGACCGTTTGTTACATCCCTTCCATCCTTTGTTAAGGATACAACTGATGTCCTGAGGAGGTTGGAGGACATGGTGGTCCCGGAGGGGGCTTTTCTGGCTAGTCTGGATGTGGAGGCCCTCTACAGCTCCATACCCCATGATAGGGGGTGTGGGGCTGTGGAGGGCTTCCTTAGGTCTAGGGGCACTCAGTTTGTACAACACAACGTGTTTGTCATACGTTTACTCCATTTTATCCTGACCCACAATGCCTTCCTCTTTGACCGCCTCTTCTTCCACCAGCTCAGAGGCGTGGCGATGGGGAGCCCTTGTGCCCCTGCGTACGCAAATCTGTATCTGGGCTGGTGGGAGAGGGAGGCGGTCTTTGGTGAGGAAATGGAACAATGGGCATCATATATCGTCATGTGGGTCAGATACATAGACGATGTGTTCTTGATCTGGGGGGGCACAGTGGACCAATTTAATCGCTTTGTGGAGGCTTTTAACCAAAATTCTTTTGGGTTATTTTTTACCTCCGAAATTAGGGAGGAATCCCTCACTTTTTTGGATCTAAGGATCTCGAAATCAGCCTCAGGGAGATTGAGTACAACAATCTTTCGTAAGGAGACAGCTACAAACTGTCTGCTGGAATGGAATAGCTGGCATCCAGCACCATTGCGACGTGGTATTCCAAAGGGGCAGTTTCTGCGTCTTCGCAGAAACTGTACCCATCTTTCAGATTATGAGGTAGCAGCGAGAGATCTTAGAGGTAGATTTCAGAGACGGGGATACCCGGATGGGGTCCTTCGTAGGGCTCATCAGGAGGCCCTGAGTAGGGAACGTAGCTCTCTGTTACAATCATCCCCGAAAAAAGATACGGGGGAATTGCGCATCATTGCTACGTATGATAGAGCAAACAAAGAGGTGCTTCAAGTTCTCAATAACACCTGGAACATCCTGAAATCGGATCCGGATATAGGTCCAATGATTGGGGATCGCCCCTTGGTGACTTACAGAAGGGGTGCAAACTTGAGAGATAAGTTGGTAAGGAGTCACCTACCAGCAATATCGGAACATACTTGGCTGGGTAGGCATGCTAAAACAGTCACTGGTACTTATGCCTGTGGATCTTGCAAAGCGTGTATTTCCATCTGGAAAAGTAATACTTTCACAAGCTATACGACCGATAGAACGTACACTAACAGAGATTTTGTCAACTGTAAGACCTCAGGGGTGATATATCTGGCAACCTGTACCATGTGCAAATTACAATATGTGGGCAAGACGATTAGGGAATTTCGGCGCAGAATCAGGGACCATGTAAACGACATTGCACGTAGGGAAGATACACCGATTGCTCGTCATTTTTGCGAGATGCATGATGGCGATTCTTCCCTTTTAAAATTTCAGGGGATTGAGGTTGTCAGGCTGTCCCCTAGAGGAGGAGATTTGGATCAAAGATTGCTGCAAAGAGAGGCGAGGTGGACTTTCTTGATGAAAACAATTAAACCTCAAGGTCTAAATGACAAGATTTCTTATGCGTGTTTCATCTGATCGATTTGAGGACTATTCACATGAGATAGCTTTCCTCTTTCTCTCCTATGTACGTCTTAAATGGTCCATATTATGTAAATAGACATGATTCTGGGATATGGGCTCTGGTTTGGTCCTGCTGCAGGGTTGAGATTTTGTATCCTGTAGCGAAGGGTCTATTCTTTGTGTAGTGTATACATATTTAATTCCTGTCATTCTGACAGAGCTACTCTGGTGTTTTTTGGTGTGGCACTTTAGGTGTTAATTCGTTGTGGTTTTCTTAAAAATAAGGGGGGTTGGTTTACCTGTTGCAGCATCCCTAGTGTATACTCCGATTAGGTGGAATCTATATTCGGAGGTGGCTATGGTGGAAATTATTTTCACTATTTACCTACCGGTCTTATGACTGTTCGTGCGGTTATATGCCTATGGGCCGCGGCGTTCTGGTGGGGGTGGAGTCGGTAGATGAATGTGCTGCCCCCCCTGTCCTGTGATTGGTGCATCGGTTGCGCATGCGCAGTGGCAGATACCGACCCTGTGTACATCAGCGGTTTCTATCAGCTGTCTAGGAGAGACGGCAATTGGTTGATGTACATAGATGGGGGCGGGACCTATGCCTTAAAAGGCCGTACCTTCGGCGGCCCCGTACGGCCAAGTATCAGTGCCGTGGCAGGGAGCGGGAGGGTCTGCACCAGCAATTTATAATCCTTGTGGGTAGACTGGATATTAGAAATGCCTCTGATGATACAATGGGCTAATGAAAAGTGACTAAGCCCATAGTTGAAACGCGTCAGGCAAAAGAAAAAACAAATGAGCTGTGGATAGTTAGTAGCCTGTAGGTTAAACGAATACTAATGAACCTAGGCTAGACATTAGTTCTGAGCTCATAGGCAGGCAGGTGTTCGGTTACATCACTGGGGAAATAGGAGGACTCGTACAAATAATCAGCGAGTGGTTTCTGACGGCTGTGTTTGAGTGCCCATTCCCCTACTACTCCTGTCCTGCCCTGTATCCTCCCTTTTGTGTATTTAATACACTAGTGGTTCATAATAGTGCAGAGTAGAGATGAGCGAACAGTGTTCTATCGAACTCATGTTCGATCGGATATTAGGCTGTTCGGCATGTTCGAATCGAATCGAACACCGCGTGGTAAAGTGCGCCATTACTCGATTCCCCTCCCACCTTCCCTGGCGCCTTTTTTGCTCCAATAACAGCGCAGGGTAGGTGGGACAGGAACTACGACACCGGTGACGTTGAGAAAAGTAGGCAAAACCCATTGGCTGCCGAAAACATGTGACCTCTAATTTAAAAGAACAGCGCCGCCCAGGTTCGCGTCATTCTGAGCTTGCAATTCACCGAGGACGGAGGTTTCCGTCCAGCTAGCTAGGGCTTAGATTCTGGGTAGGCAGGGACAGGCTAGGATAGGAAGGAGAAGACAACCACAACAGCTCTTGTAAGAGCTAAATTCCAGGGAGAAGCTTGTCAGTGTAACGTGGCACTGACGGGCTCAATCGCCGCAACCCAGCTTTCCCAGGATCCTGAATGGAATACACTGTCAGTGTATTCCCGTATACCCGATATATACCCCGATACCCGTTCCAACGGTGTGCCCCCCCACCTTCACCCCAGAAATACCCTGCAAGTCCCCTAGCAATAGAATTGGGGCTATATACACCCACAATTTTTACTACTGGTATACAGTGCCATTGTCTGACTGGGAATTCAAAGAATATATTGGGAATACAAATACCCTCATTTCTTGCTACTGCCATATAGTGCCAGTGTCTGACTGGGAATTCAAAGAATATATTGGGGTTACGTGCACCCACAATTTTTACTACTGGTATACAGTGCCATTGTCTGACTGGGAATTCAAAGAATATATTGGGAATACAAATACCCTCATTTCTTGCTACTGCCATATAGTGCCAGTGTCTGACTGGTAATTCAAAGAATATATTGGGGTTACGTGCACCCACAATTTTTACTACTGGTATACAGTGCCATTGTCTGACTGGGAATTCAAAGAATATATTGGGAATACAAATACCCTCATTTCTTGCTACTGCCATATAGTGCCAGTGTCTGACTGGGAATTCAAAGAATATATTGGGGTTACGTGCACCCACAATTTTTACTACTGGTATACAGTGCCATTGTCTGACTGGGAATTCAAAGAATATATTGGGAATACAAATACCCTCATTTCTTGCTACTGCCATATAGTGCCAGTGTCTGACTGGGAATTCAAAGAATATATTGGGGTTACGTGCACCCACAATTTTTACTACTGGTATACAGTGCCATTGTCTGACTGGGAATTCAAAGAATATATTGGGAATACAAATACCCTCATTTCTTGCTACTGCCATATAGTGCCAGTGTCTGACTGGGAATTCAAAGAATATATTGGGGTTACGTGCACCCACAATTTTTACTACTGGTATACAGTGCCATTGTCTGACTGGGAATTCAAAGAATATATTGGGAATACAAATACCCTCATTTCTTGCTACTGCCATATAGTGCCAGTGTCTGACTGGGAATTCAAAGAATATATTGGGGTTACGTGCACCCACAATTTTTACTACTGGTATACAGTGCCATTGTCTGACTGGGAATTCAAAGAATATATTGGGAATACAAATACCCTCATTTCTTGCTACTGCCATATAGTGCCAGTTTCTGACTGGTAATTCAAAGAATATATTGGGGTTACGTGCACCCACAATTTTTACTACTGGTATACAGTGCCATTGTCTGACTGGGAATTCAAAGAATATATTGGGAATACAAATACCCTCATTTCTTGCTACTGCCATATAGTGCCAGTGTCTGACTGGGAATTCAAAGAATATATTGGGGTTACGTGCACCCACAATTTTTACTACTGGTATACAGTGCCATTGTCTGACTGGGAATTCAAAGAATATATTGGGAATACAAATACCCTCATTTCTTGCTACTGCCATATAGTGCCAGTGTCTGACTGGGAATTCAAAGAATATATTGGGGTTACGTGCACCCACAATTTTTACTACTGGTATACAGTGCCATTGTCTGACTGGGAATTCAAAGAATATATTGGGAATACAAATACCCTCATTTCTTGCTACTGCCATATAGTGCCAGTTTCTGACTGGTAATTCAAAGAATATATTGGGGTTACGTGCACCCACAATTTTTACTACTGGTATACAGTGCCATTGTCTGACTGGGAATTCAAAGAGTATATTGGGAATACAAATACCCTCATTTCTTGCTACTGCCATATAGTGCCAGTGTCTGACTGGGAATTCAAAGAATATATTGGGGTTACGTGCACCCACAATTTTTACTACTGGTATACAGTGCCATTGTCTGACTGGGAATTCAAAGAATATATTGGGAATACAAATACCCTCATTTCTTGCTACTGCCATATAGTGCCAGTTTCTGACTGGTAATTCAAAGAATATATTGGGGTTACGTGCACCCACAATTTTTACTACTGGTATACAGTGCCATTGTCTGACTGGGAATTCAAAGAGTATATTGGGAATACAAATACCCTCATTTCTTGCTACTGCCATATAGTGCCAGTGTCTGACTGGGAATTCAAAGAATATATTGGGGTTACGTGCACCCACAATTTTTACTACTGGTATACAGTGCCATTGTCTGACTGGGAATTCAAAGAATATATTGGGGTTATAAATACCCTCATTTCTTGCTACTGCCATATAGTGCCAGTTTCTGACTGGTAATTCAAAGAATATATTGGGGTTACGTGCACCCACAATTTTTACTACTGGTATACAGTGCCATTGTCTGACTGGGAATTCAAAGAATATATTGGGAATACAAATACCCTCATTTCT
Source organism: Leptodactylus fuscus (assembly GCF_031893055.1). Taxonomy (NCBI): domain Eukaryota; kingdom Metazoa; phylum Chordata; class Amphibia; order Anura; family Leptodactylidae; genus Leptodactylus; species Leptodactylus fuscus. The sequence goes on along the minus strand of NC_134269.1, from coordinate 164,699,928 downwards.
TGCTACTGCCATATAGTGCCAGTGTCTGACTGGGAATTCAAAGAATATATTGGGGTTACGTGCACCCACAATTTTTACTACTGGTATACAGTGCCATTGTCTGACTGGGAATTCAAAGAATATATTGGGAATACAAATACCCTCATTTCTTGCTACTGCCATATAGTGCCAGTTTCTGACTGGTAATTCAAAGAATATATTGGGGTTACGTGCACCCACAATTTTTACTACTGGTATACAGTGCCATTGTCTGACTGGGAATTCAAAGAATATATTGGGGTTATAAATACCCTCATTTCTTGCTACTGCCATATAGTGCCAGTGTCTGACTGGTAATTCAAAGAATATATTGGGGTTACGTGCACCCACAATTTTTACTACTGGTATACAGTGCCATTGTCTGACTGGGAATTCAAAGAATATATTGGGAATACAAATACCCTCATTTCTTGCTACTGCCATATAGTGCCAGTGTCTGACTGGGAATTCAAAGAATATATTGGGGTTACGTGCACCCACAATTTTTACTACTGGTATACAGTGCCATTGTCTGACTGGGAATTCAAAGAATATATTGGGAATACAAATACCCTCATTTCTTGCTACTGCCATATAGTGCCAGTTTCTGACTGGTAATTCAAAGAATATATTGGGGTTACGTGCACCCACAATTTTTACTACTGGTATACAGTGCCATTGTCTGACTGGGAATTCAAAGAATATATTGGGGTTATAAATACCCTCATTTCTTGCTACTGCCATATAGTGCCAGTGTCTGACTGGGAATTCAAAGAATATATTGGGGTTACGTGCACCCACAATTTTTACTACTGGTATACAGTGCCATTGTCTGACTGGGAATTCAAAGAATATATTGGGAATACAAATACCCTCATTTCTTGCTACTGCCATATAGTGCCAGTGTCTGACTGGGAATTCAAAGAATATATTGGGGTTACGTGCACCCACAATTTTTACTACTGGTATACAGTGCCATTGTCTGACTGGGAATTCAAAGAATATATTGGGAATACAAATACCCTCATTTCTTGCTACTGCCATATAGTGCCAGTTTCTGACTGGTAATTCAAAGAATATATTGTGGTTACGTGCACCCACAATTTTTACTACTGGTATACAGTGCCATTGTCTGACTGGGAATTCAAAGAATATATTGGGAATACAAATACCCTCATTTCTTGCTACTGCCATATAGTGCCAGTGTCTGACTGGGAATTCAAAGAATATATTGGGGTTACGTGCACCCACAATTTTTACTACTGGTATACAGTGCCATTGTCTGACTGGGAATTCAAAGAATATATTGGGGTTATAAATACCCTCATTTCTTGCTACTGCCATATAGTGCCAGTTTCTGACTGGTAATTCAAAGAATATATTGGGAATACAAATACCCTCATTTCTTGCTACTGCCATATAGTGCCAGTTTCTGACTGGTAATTCAAAGAATATATTGGGGTTACGTGCACCCACAATTTTTACTACTGGTATACAGTGCCAATTTCTAACTAGGAATTCAAAATGCGCAAGGCTCCCGGAAAGGGACGTGGACGAGGCCGTGGGCGAGGTCGGGGGAATGGTTCTGGGGAGCAAGGTAGCAGTGAAGCCACAGGGCGTCCCGTGCCTACTCCTGTGGGGCAGCAAGCATTGCGCCACTCCACAGTGCCAGGGTTGCTTGCCACATTAACTAAACTGCAGGGTACAAACCTTAGTAGACCCGAGAACCAGGAACAGGTCTTGCAATGGCTGTCAGAGAACGCTTACAGCACATTGTCCAGCAGCCAGTCAGACTCTGCCTCCTCTCCTCCTATTACCCAACAGTCTTGTCTTCCTTCCTCCCAAAATTCCGAAGCTTTACAGAACAATAACCCAAACTGTCCCTGCTCCCCAGAGCTGTTCTCCGCTCCTTTCATTGTCCCTCAACCTGCCTCTCCACGTCACGATTCCACGAACCTAACAGAGGAGCATCTGTGTCCAGATGCTCAAACACTAGAGTCTCCTCCATCTCCGTTCGATTTGGTGGTGGATGACCAGCAACCCACCCTCATCGACGATGATGTGACGCAGTTGCCGTCAGGGCATCCAGTTGACCGGCGCATTGTGCGGGAGGAGGAGATGAGACAGGAGTTGGAAGAGGAAGTGGTGGATGATGAGGACACTGACCCGACCTGGACAGGGGGGATGTCAAGCGGGGAAAGTAGTGTGGATGTTGAGGCAGGTGCAGCACCAAAAAGGGTAGCTAGAGGCAGAGGCAGAGGTCAGCAGCTTAGGCGAAGCCAGGCCACACCCGGAATCTCCCAAGATGTTCCAGTTCGTACCCAGCCCCGAAAAACTCCCACCTCGAGGGCACGTTTCTCGAAGGTGTGGAGTTTTTTCAAGGAATGCGCCGAGGACAGATATAGTGTTGTCTGCACAATTTGCCTCTCGAAATTGATTAGGGGCTCTGAGAAGAGCAACCTGTCCACCACTTCAATGCGCCGTCATTTGGAATCCAAGCACTGGAATCAGTGGCAGGCAGCAACGGCAGGACAAAGGCCGCCTGCCGTTCACGCCACTGCCACTGCCTCTGCCACTGCCTCTGCCTCTGCCACTGCCACTGCTGACTGTGCTGGCGATGCACTCCAGAGGACGAGCCAGGACACCACTTCATCTGCCTCCGCCACTTTGTTGACTTCTACCTCATCCTCCCCTGGTCCTGTCTTATCTCCTTCTCCTGCACCATCAAAGGCACCATCAGGCGTTTCTTTACAACAACCCACCATCTCTCAGACATTGGAGCGGCGGCAGAAATACACTGCTAACCACCCACACGCGCAAGCCTTGAACGCCAACATCGCTAAACTGCTGGCCCAGGAGATGTTGGCGTTCCGGCTTGTTGAAACTCCCGCCTTCCTGGACCTGATGGCAACTGCGGCACCTCGCTATGCCGTCCCTAGCCGTCACTACTTCTCCCGGTGTGCCGTCCCCGCCTTGCACCAGCACGTGTCACTCAACATCAGGCGGGCCCTTAGTTCCGCGCTTTGCACAAAGGTCCACTTGACCACCGACGCGTGGACAAGTGCATGCGGACAGGGACGCTACATTTCACTGACGGCACACTGGGTGAATGTAGTTGAGGCTGGGACTGCTTCCCAAACTGGCCCGGTGTACCTCGTCTCCCCGCCTAACATTCCTGGCAGGGACACGAGAAGAACACCCCCCTCCTCCTCCTCCTCTACCGCCTCCTCCTCCGCCACCGCCTCCTCCTCCGCCACCGCCTCCTCCTCCGCTGTTAGATTGACCCCAGCTACGAGTTGGAAACGTTGCAGCACTGGCGTTGGTAGACGTCAGCAGGCTGTGCTGAAGCTGATCAGCTTGGGGGACAGACAGCACACTGCCTCCGAGGTGAGGGATGCCCTCCTCGATGAGACGGCAATATGGTTTGAGCCGCTGCACCTGGGCCCAGGCATGGTCGTTTGTGATAACGGCCGGAACCTGGTAGCAGCTCTGGAGCTTGCCGGACTCCAACATGTTCCATGCCTGGCCCACGTCTTCAACCTAGTGGTGCAACGTTTCCTAAAGAGCTACCCCAATGTTCCAGAGCTACTGGTGAAAGTGCGGCGCATGTGCGCCCACTTTCGCAAGTCGACAGTAGCCGCTGCTAGCTTAAAATCTCTCCAGCAACGCCTGCATGTGCCACAACACCGGCTTTTGTGCGACGTCCCCACACGCTGGAACTCAACGTTTCAGATGTTGAATAGAGTGGTTGAGCAGCAGAGACCTTTGATGGAATACCAGCTACAAAACCCTAGGGTGCCACAAAGTCAGCTGCCTCAGTTTCACATCCATGAGTGGCCATGGATGAGAGACCTTTGTGACATCCTACGGGTCTTTGAGGAGTCCACAAGGAGGGTGAGCTCTGAGGATGCGATGGTGAGCCTTACAATCCCGCTCTTGTGTGTTCTGAGAGAATCCCTGATTGACATCAGGGATAACTCAGATCACACAGAGGAGTTAGGGATAGCATCCGATCTGGAGAGTAGGTCCACACATCTGTCCGCTTCACTGCGTTTAATGGAGGAGGAGGAGGAGGAGGAGGAGGAGGAGGAGGAAGAAGAGTTGTCCGATGATGTGATGGTGATACAGGAGGCTTCCGGGCAACTTCGAATCGTCCCATTGTTGCAGCGCGGATGGGTAGACATGGAGGATGAGGAGGAAATGGAGATTGAACTTTCCGGTGGGGCCAGAGGAGTCATGCCAACTAACACTGTGGCAGACATGGCTGAGTTCATGTTGGGGTGCTTTACAACCGACAAGCGTATTGTCAAAATCATGGAGGACAACCAGTACTGGATCTTTGCTATCCTTGACCCCCGGTATAAAAACAACATCTCGTCTTTTATTCCGGTAGAGGGGAGGGCCAATCGCATCAATGCTTGCCACAGGCAATTGGTGCAGAATATGATGGAGATGTTTCCAGCATGTGACGTTGGCGGCAGGGAGGGCAGTTCCTCCAGTAGGCAACCAAGTTCTCACCGGTCCACACAAACGAGGGGCACACTGTCTAAGGTCTGGGACACCTTGATGGCACCCCCTCGCCAAAGTGCCGCCACGGAGGGTCCTAGTGTCACCAGGCGTGAGAAGTATAGGCGCATGTTGCGGGAATACCTTTCCGACCACAGCCCTGTCCTCTCCGACCCCTCTGCGCCCTACACGTATTGGGTGTCGAAGTTGGACCTGTGGCTTGAACTTGCCCTATATGCCTTGGAGGTGCTGTCCTGTCCTGCCGCCAGCGTCCTATCTGAGAGGGTGTTCAGTGCAGCCGGTGGCATCATCACTGACAAGCGCACCCGTCTGTCAGCTGAGAGTGCCGACCGGCTCACTTTGATAAAAATGAACCACCACTGGGTAGAGCCGTCATTTTTGTGCCCACCTGTGTAAAGCACCCCAACATGAAACTCCATGTCTGTACTCAACCTCTCCAATTCCTCCGCATCCTCATACTCATCCACCATAAGCGTTGCACAATTCTGCTAATACTAGGCTCCCTCCACCCTGATTTCCCCCAACTCTGCTGGTTAGAGGCTCCCTCCACCCTGATTTCCACCAACTCTGCTGGTTAGAGGCTCCCTCCACCATGAATTGGTCCAAACTGGGCTGTTTAGCGGCTCCCTCCACCATGAATTGGTCCAAACTGGGGTTTTTAGAGGCTCCCTCCACCATGAATTGGTCCAAACTGGGGTTTTTAGAGGCTCCCTCCACCATGAATTGGTCCAAACTGGGGGTTTTTAGAGGCTCCCTCCACCATGAATTTGCCCAAACTGGGCTGTTTAGAGGCTCCCTCCACCATGAATTGGTCCAAACTGGGCTGGTTAGAGGCTCCCTCCACCATGAATTGGTCCAAACTGGGTTTTTTAGAGGCTCCCTCCACCATGAATTGGTCCAAACTTGGCTGTTTAGAGGCTCCCTCCACCATTAATTGGTCCAAACTGGGCTGGTTAGAGGCTCTCTCCACCATGAATTGGTCCAAACTGGGTTTTTTAGAGGCTCCCTCCACCATGAATTTGCCCAAACTGGGCTGGTTAGAGGCTCCCTCCACCATGAATTGGTCCAAACTGGGGTTTTTAGAGGCTCCCTCCACCATGAATTGGTCCAAACTTGGCTGTTTAGAGGCTCCCTCCACCATGAATTGGTCCAAACTGGGGTGGTTACAGGCTCCCTCCACCATTAATTGGTCCAAACTGGGCTGGTTAGAGGCTCCCTCCACCATTAATTGGTCCAAACTGGGCTGGTTAGAGGCTCCCTCCACCATTAATTGGTCCAAACTGGGCTGGTTAGAGGCTCCCTCCACCATGAATTTGCCCAAACTGGGCTGGTTAGAGGCTCCCTCCACCATGAATTGGTCCAAACTGGGCTGTTTAGAGGCTCCCTCCACCATGAATTTGCCCAAACTGGGCTGTTTAGCGGCTCCCTCCACCATTAATTGGTCCAAACTGGGCTGGTTAGAGGCTCCCTCCACCATGAATTTGCCCAAACTGGGCTGTTTAGAGGCTCCCTCCACCATGAATTTGCCCAAACTGGGCTGGTTAGAGGCTCCCTCCACCATGAATTGGTCCAAACTGGGGTTTTTAGAGGCTCCCTCCACCATGAATTGGTCCAAACTTGGCTGTTTAGAGGCTCCCTCCACCATGAATTGGTCCAAACTGGGGTGGTTAGAGGCTCCCTCCACCATTAATTGGTCCAAACTGGGCTGGTTAGAGGCTCCCTCCACCATTAATTGGTCCAAACTGGGCTGGTTAGAGGCTCCCTCCACCATTAATTGGTCCAAACTGGGCTGGTTAGAGGCTCCCTCCACCATGAATTTGCCCAAACTGGGCTGGTTAGAGGCTCCCTCCACCATGAATTGGTCCAAACTGGGTTTTTTAGAGGCTCCCTCCACCATGAATTTGCCCACACTGGGCTGGTTAGAGGCTCCCTCCACCATGAATTGGTCCAAACTGGGGTTTTTAGAGGCTCCCTCCACCATGAATTTGCCCAAACTGGGGTGTTTAGAGGCTCCCTCCACCATGAATTTGCCCAAACTCTGCTGGTTAGAGGCTCAATCCACCCTGATTTTCAAAACAAATGTTGGTACCAACCTCAACTTACTACAAGGGCCAAATTCACTGCTGGTGACAAGCTCTCCTCACTGCAAGTGCCAAATACACATGTTTCAAGGTGTTTTCCTACTGTCAGAGAGGTGGTATTGAGTGTGTAAAGTGTGTAGTTGTTAGGCTGTGATGTTGGGGTAATAGAGGGTCTTTGGTGTGTTAGATGCCCCCAGACATGCTTCCCCTGCTGTCCCAGTGTCATTCCAGAGGTGTTGGCATCATTTCCTGGGGTGTCATAGTGGACTTGGTGACCCTCCAGACACGGATTTGGGTTTCCCCCTTAACGAGTATCTGTTCCCCATAGACTATAATGGGGTTCGAAACCCATTCGAACACACGAACATTGAGCGGCTGTTCGAATCGAATTTCGAACCTCGAACATTTTAGTGTTCGCTCATCTCTAGTGCAGAGTCAAGTGTCAATTATAGAGACACAGTACTGCCTGGCCACTTTATGTGTTTTGAGTTTATACACACAAACATTTTTATCCTTATTTAAGTGGTTGCTGTTTCATTTTTTAAAAATACCTTTCTTTTAATGCATATCAATAAAGGTTGTGTTCTTTTAATATGTCCATTGGTGAGCTGCTCACTCGCTCCTTTTTGTTATAAGCCTAGGGGGGAAATGCAGCAGCTACTGGTAAATTTCAAAAATTAAAATGGTCAGAGTTTTTGGGTGCAGTAAATGCTGGGTGCTGGGGAAGAGGAGGGGATGTTTTGGTTGTCTGCCTGCCCCTTCCCTGAGCTCAAGGATTTGTTTTTTTTCCCCCACTTGGAACTCAGCCTGGCTGAATATAGGGTATCTGCAGTGCTCCTATTAACCTCTTCCCAACGGAACAGGAGCACTGCAGATACCCTATATTCAGTAGCCCGGGCACTTTCAGACACAGGGATACCTAATGTGTATGTGTTTCACAGTAATTTTCTACCCCCCCCCCCCCCCAAAAAAAAAAATATATATATATATATATATATATATATATATACAGTCCTATGAAAAAGTTTGGGCACCCCTATTAATCTTAATCATTTTTAGTTCTAAATATTTTGGTATTTGCAACAGCCATTTCAGTTTGATATATCTAATAACTGATGGACACAGTAATATTTCAGGATTGAAATGAGGTTTATTGTACTAACAGAAAATGTGCAATATGCATTAAACCAAAATTTGACTGGTGCAAAAGTATGGGCACCTCAACAGAAAAGTGACATTAATATTTAGTAGATCCTCCTTTTGCAAAGATAACAGCCTCTAGTCGCTTCCTGTAGCTTTTAATCAGTTCCTGGATCCTGGATAAAGGTATTTTGGACAAACAATTCAAGTTCAGTTAAGTTAGATGGTCGCCGAGCATGGACAGCCCGCTTCAAATCATCCCACAGATGTTCAATGATATTCAGGTCTGGGGACTGGGATGGCCATTCCAGAACATTGTAATTGTTCCTCTGCATGAATTCCTGAGGATTTGGAGCGGTGTTTTGGATCATTGTCTTGCTGAAATATCCATCCCCGGCGTAACTTCAACTTCGTCACTGATTCTTGAACATTATTCTCAAGAATCTGCTGATACTGAGTGGAATCCATGCGACTCTCAACTTTAACAAGATTCCCGATGCCGGCATTGGCCACACAGCCCCAAAGCATGATGGAACCTCCACCAAATTTTACAGTGGGTAGCATGTGTTTTTCTTGGAATGCTGTTTCTTTTTGGACGCCATGCATAACGCCTTTTTTTATAACCAAACAACTCAATTTTTGTTTCCAAAATGAAGCTGCCTTGTCCAAATGTGCTTTTTCATACCTCAGGCAACTCTATTTGTGGCGTACGTGCAGAACGGCTTCTTTCTCATCACTCTCCCATACAGCTTCTATTTGTGCAAAGTGCGCTGTATAGTTGACCGATGCACAGTGACACCATCTGCAGCAAGATGATGCTGCAGCTCTTTGGAGGTGGTCTGTGGATTGTCCTTGACTGTTCTCACCATTCTTCTTCTCTGCCTTTCTGATATTTTTCTTGGCCTGCCACTTCTGGGCTTAACAAGAACTGTCCCTGTGGTCTTCCATTTCCTTACTATGTTCCTCACAGTGGAAACTGACAGGTTAAATCTCTGAGACAACGTTTTGTATCCTTCCCCTGAACAACTATGTTGAACAATCTTTGTTTTCAGATCATTTGAGAGCGGGCTGTCCATGTTCGGCGACCATCAAACTTAACTGAACTTGAATTGTTTTGTAGAAAGAAATGGTCCAAAATACCTTCATCCAGGATCCAGGAACTGATTAAAAGCTACAGGAAGCGACTAGAGGCTGTTATCTTTGCAAAAGGAGGATGTACTAAATATTAATGTCACTTTTCTGTTGAGGTGCCCATACTTTTGCACCGGTCAAATTTTGGTTTAATGCATATTGCGCATTTTCTGTTAGTACAATAAACCTCATTTCAATCCTGAAATATTACTGTGTCCATCAGTTATTAGATATATCAAACTGAAATGGCTGTTGCAAACACCAAAATATTTAGAACTAAAAATGATTAAGATTAATAGGGGTGCCCAAACTTTTTCATAGGACTGTATATATATATATATATATATATATATATATTTATTTATTTTTTTTTTTTGCTTGACTCGAGTATAAGCCGAGGGGGGCTTTTTCAGCACAAAAACTGTACTGAAAAATTCAGCTTATACTCAAGTATATATGGTATGTTTTTAATTCCCACTTAGGTCTAGTAAATGTTTTTTCCATTGCTTCCATTGCTTAAAAAAAGTTACATTTTCAAGGCCAAAAGAGGCCATGTCCTTAAAGAGGAGCTGACAAGAGGGCATGATTCTCAATTCTGACATGATCTGGACAGCGTCAGAGAGCTCTGAATCACATCCACTTTCATGCTCCTGCATGACAAGACCCACTTGACCATAGAGAGTCTAATTAGCATATCAGGCACCAAAACTAGCAGCAATAATTGCTCAGGAATGGTAGGACCTATAAGAAGAAAATCCAACTGTATATGAATCAATGGAGAAGCACATATTAAATCATGAGAGAACTGGAGTTATTTAAGGTGGTGAAAGGTCCCCCTTGAGGATAAACCCATATGTTGTGGAAACATTGTGTTTTTTGTAGCATATTTTACTGTGGTTTTTTGAGCCAAAGTCAGAAGTGGGTTAAACAGAAGAGAAACATCTAATTATTTCCTTTATACTTTCGATTCCTTTTCAAGCCACTCCTGACTTTGGCTCAAAAAACACAGCAAAATCTGCTTCAAAAAGTCTTTCCTCATTTTTGTCAAATACAAGTCTCTAAGGCCTGGTTTATATCTGCGTTCAGGCGGACTTCCTGAACGGAAACCTATCTGCATAAAAAAACAGTTACCTAAGGAAACTCTCGGACCATAAACTATAATGAGGTCTGTGTGGTGTCCACTCAGTTTCACACACAAAAAATGCGGAGAGAAAAGTGCTGCTTGCAAGACTTTTCTCTTTGCATATTTCATGCGGATAGGGAAAGGGAATGGCCCGAACACAGATGTAAAGCAGGCCTAAGGCTGGGTTCACATTTATGCAGAAACTGACAAAATTCAGCAGAGAAAAAAGTCTTGCACAGAGAACTTTTCTTTCTGTCGCTTTCAGTTTCAGCAAACCCTATTATTGTCAATGGAGTCCACCAATGTCTGTGTAACTGCTGTTATAGCGGTCAAGCTTTCTGTCTTTCAGGTCCCCCAGCATAACCGAATAACGGAGACCACGAGTGTGAACCTAGCAGCATAAAACACAAAATGCAGTGTGTATAGTAAGCCGAAGTTCTGTGTCTTCACTTTCCCAGCTGCCTCATATCACTGTATGTCAGAACTAACAATTTTCTTCCAAAGCTGATACTCCGCATCGCAGATCCAGAAATCTGTCTTCATCAATAGATGTAGTTTATTCTAACTCACATTTTACAACTATAGCAGCTCCAGAAATCTGCCACAGTTTTAAAAATGGGATTCTTCCTCCAAAAGAGACATATTTGTTGTTTCAAGATTCTTACCACTTTGATGTGCATCTCCTCCTTTTTGAGATTTTAACTAGGTTTTTAACTGCTGTTTACTATGAGAGATGTATTAAAATAAGAATTTCAACATATTAAAGGGATCCTATCATTAAAAGTCTTTTTTTTTGTCCCTAACACGTAGGAATAGCCTTAAGAAAGGCTATTCTTCTCCTATCTTTAGATGTCTTCTCCGCGCCGCCGTTTGATATATAATCTGATTTTCATAGGTATGCAAATGAGTTCTCTTGCAGCACTGGGGGTGGGCTCCAGCACTCAAACAGCATTGGGGGTGTCCCCAATGCTGCAAGAGCACTCTCCCGCACCGCCTCCATCTTCCTCAGGAATGGGTCTACTTCGCGTCTTTTTCCGGCAGTGGCTTCAAACTTCTAAGCCTTGGGCCTAGGGCTAAGCTGACTGTGCATGCCTGCCGGCCACAAGAAGATGGTCGCTTACAATACTGTGCAGGTGGGCATTTTCTTGTGGCCGGCGGGCATGCGCAGTCGGCTTTGCCCCAGGCCTAGAAGTTTGAAGCCACCGCCGGAAGAAGACACAGGGAGAGGCCATTCCTGAAGAAGATAGAGGCGGCACTGGAGAGTTCTCTCGCAGCATTGGGGATTCCCCCAGTGCTGTTTGAGCGCTGGGGCCCACCCCCAGTGCTGCGAGAAAACCGGATTATATACTGAACGGCGGCGTGGAGAAGACATCTAAAGGTAGGAGCCTTTCTTAAGGCTATTCCTACGTGATAGGGACAAAAAAATGACTTTTAATGATAGGATCCCTTTAACCTTATAGCTATTTTAGTCCGTATGTATATATAACCATGAAACGACCCCCAGAGGTGCTGAAAAAATACTGCCTGGTCTTGTGGAGTCAGCCTGTTTGTGACTCTTATGACATGACTATATTATGGATTGAGAATAGTACAATTCTATTAGAGCACCGCACGAACTTGAAGTTTGTCATCGTGACAAGTTCTCTTTAAAATCCATTGTCATGAAATACAGAAAAACCTTACTGTAAAAACGTCTTGTACAAAAGTAAACCTGCTTGTGATCTACATTTGTTACTCTCACAGCCTTGCAGTTTACAATTGACAGTTTGCGGGGAGACGGAAAACCTGATCTGTCATTATTATGATATCTGCCTAGGAATCTTTGTATAATTATTACTTCTCTATTTCAATATCTTTCCATGTCACCGATATGAAATATATTTTGGGTCTACCATTTTTACATGAGAAAGAAAAACCGCTGCAAATGAGTCAGTTATCATTTTTAGTGAATTTGTTTTAAATTCAGTTTTATGATGCCGCCCCCACACTGTATATGAAGAGTGAAATTTGTTCGCTCCAGCTGCTGTTAGCTAAAGCACTACACGCTCACCACCCCTTTTATTCCATTCCTGCAGCTCCTTGTCAGGCACAATCTGGATAATGCTGGTATTACATAGATGGTGCAACAATAGGCGTGATCACTAGGGAAACACTGACTGTCCTATCATTTACTGACATGTCACATTTAACCCCTCATCGTTTTCTATGTAAAGTAGTAAAGACTGTCATTTCTTTTAAAGGCCATTGTAGTAGAAATCTTTTATATTTATGGCAGTGTTTGCCGCAATAGAGAAATCTGTGGAAATGTATATAAAACATTTGTTATCTTGGCCAATTGTTTTCACTTCTGTCCATACAAGACACTTTATACACCTATTACGTACATCTTGTGGAATGAGTGTCACAATTTTACTACTTGTTACAAAAATTGCATCTGATGAATCTGACATACAACAGGTAAGCGGACTAGCTGTACCCACATTCCCATTCACCATGGGCCATGGCCTTTATAGTTTTTTTTAACTCCTGTTAAAATGCAGCATTTTTTTGCAAGAATTTTGGTAGTTTTTTTTTAGTTTATAACTAGAGATGAGCGAACAGTGTTCTATCGAACACATGTTCGATCGGATATCAGGGTGTTCGCCATGTTCGAATCGAATCGAACACCACGTGGTAAAGTGCGCCAAAATTCGATTCCCCTCCCACCTTCCCTGGCGCCTTTTTTGCACCAATAACAGCGCAGGGGAGGTGGGACAGGAACTACGACACTGGGGGCATTGAAAAAAATTGGAAAAAGTCATTGGCTGCCGAAATCAGGTGACCTCCATTTTAGACGAATAGTGGATTTCAAATCCGGGTCATATGAGAATGTGAACTTTGTGACTATGAGACAGGGATAGCTGTACAGGCAGGGATAGCTAGGGATAACCTTTATTTAGGGGGGAATGTTATTAAAAATAACTTTTTGGGGCTCTATCGGGTGTGTAATTGTGATTTTTGTGAGATAAACTTTTTCCCATAGGGATGCATTGGCCAGCGCTGATTGGCCGAATTCCGTACTCTGGCCAATCAGTGCTGGCCAATGCATTCTATTAGCTTGATGAAGCAGAGTGTGCACAAGGGTTCAAGCGCACCCTCGGCTCTGATGTAGCAGAGCCGAGGCTGCACAAGGGTTCAAGCGCACCCTCGGCTCTGATGTAGGAGAGCCGAGGGTGCACTTGAACCCTTGTGCACCCTCAGCTCTGCTACATCAGAGCCGAGGGTGCGCTTGAACCCTTGTGCACACTCTGCTTCATCAAGCTAATAGAATGCATTGGCCAGCGCTGATTGGCCAATGTATTCTATTAGCCTGATGAAGTAGAGCTGAATGTGTGTGCTAAGCACACACATTCAGCTCTACTTCATCGGGCTAATAGAATGCATTGGCCAGCGCTGATTGGCCAGAGTACGGAACTCGACCAATCAGCGCTGGCTCTGCTGGAGGAGGCGGAGTCTAAGATCGCTCCACACCAGTCTCCATTCAGGTCCGACCTTAGACTCCGCCTCCTCCGGCAGAGCCAGCGCTGATTGGCCGAATTCCGTACTCTGGCCAATCAGCACTGGCTAATGCATTGTATTGGCTTGATGAAGCAGTGCTGAATGTGTGTGCTTAGCACACACATTCAGCTCTACTTCATCGGGCTAATAGAATGCATTGGCCAGCGCTGATTGGCCGAATTCCGTACTCTGGCCAATCAGCACTGGCTAATGCATTGTATTGGCTTGATGAAGCAGTGCTGAATGTGTGTGCTTAGCACACACATTCAGCTCTACTTCATCGGGCTAATAGAATGCATTGGCCAGCGCTGATTGGCCGAATTCCGTACTCTGGCCAATCAGCACTGGCTAATGCATTGTATTGGCTTGATGAAGCAGTGCTGAATGTGTGTGCTTAGCACACACATTCAGCTCTACTTCATCGGGCTAATAGAATGCATTGGCCAATCAGCGCTGGCCAATGCATTCTATTAGCGTGAACTGAGTTTGCACAGGGGTTCTAGTGCACCCTCGGCTCTGCTACATCAGATTGCTACATCTGATGTAGCAGTGCCGAGTGTGCATCAGATGTGTAGTTGAGCAAAACTGACTCAGCACTGCTAAGTCTGCATTCGCATAGGAATGCATTGGCCAGCCTTCGGCCAATCAGCGCTGGCTCTGCCGGAGGAGGCGGAGTCTAAGGTCGGACCTGAATGGAGACTGGTGTGGAGCTATCTTAGACTCCGCCTCCTCCAGCAGAGCCAGCGCTGATTGGTCGAGTTCCGTACTCTGGCCAATCAGCACTGGCTAATGCATTGTATTGGCTTGATGAAGCAGTGCTGAATGTGTGTGCTTAGCACACACATTCAGCTCTACTTCATCGGGCTAATAGAATGCATTGGCCAATCAGCGCTGGCCAATGCATTCTATTAGCGTGAACTGAGTTTGCACAGGGGTTCTAGTGCACCCTCGGCTCTGCTACATCAGATTGCTACATCTGATGTAGCAGTGCCGAGTGTGCATCAGATGTGTAGTTGAGCAAAACTGACTCAGCACTGCTAAGTCTGCATTCGCATAGGAATGCATTGGCCAGCCTTCGGCCAATCAGCGCTGGCTCTGCCGGAGGAGGCGGAGTCTAAGGTCGGACCTGAATGGAGACTGGTGTGGAGCGATCTTAGACTCCGCCTCCTCCAGCAGAGCCAGCGCTGATTGGCCGAATTCCGTACTCTGGCCAATCAGCACTGGCTAATGCATTGTATTGGCTTGATGAAGCAGTGCTGAATGTGTGTGCTTAGCACACACATTCAGCTCTACTTCATCGGGCTAATAGAATGCATTGGCCAGCGCTGATTGGCCGAATTCCGTACTCTGGCCAATCAGCACTGGCTAATGCATTGTATTGGCTTGATGAAGCAGTGCTGAATGTGTGTGCTTAGCACACACATTCAGCTCTACTTCATCGGGCTAATAGAATGCATTGGCCAATCAGCGCTGGCCAATGCATTCTATTAGCGTGAACTGAGTTTGCACAGGGGTTCTAGTGCACCCTCGGCTCTGCTACATCAGATTGCTACATCTGATGTAGCAGTGCCGAGTGTGCATCAGATGTGTAGTTGAGCAAAACTGACTCAGCACTGCTAAGTCTGCATTCGCATAGGAATGCATTGGCCAGCCTTCGGCCAATCAGCGCTGGCTCTGCCGGAGGAGGCGGAGTCTAAGGTCGGACCTGAATGGAGACTGGTGTGGAGCTATCTTAGACTCCGCCTCCTCCAGCAGAGCCAGCGCTGATTGGTCGAGTTCCGTACTCTGGCCAATCAGCACTGGCCAATGCATTTCTATGGGGAAAAGTTAGCTTGCGAAAATCGCAAACTGACAGGGATTTCCATGAAATAAAGTGACTTTTATGCCCCCAGACATGCTTCCCCTGCTGTCCCAGTGTCATTCCAGGGTGTTGGTATCATTTCCTGGGGTGTCATAGTGGACTTGGTGACCCTCCAGACACGAATTTGGGTTTCCCCCTTAACGAGTTTATGTTCCCCATAGACTATAATGGGGTTCGAAACCCATTCGAACACTCGAACAGTGAGCGGCTGTTCGAATCGAATTTCGAACCTCGAACATTTTAGTGTTCGCTCATCTCTATTTATAACATTTCCACATGAGTTTCTTGTGGTGTTTTAAGTGCTTTAGGAAAGCATATGGGAGAACATCAAAACATTCCATACCCAGAACATTGACCAAAAATGCAAGTGGCCCTGGAATGACACAAAGTAGAGCACAAACCAAACTGCTTTGTATAGTTCACTATAGATATTAAAGTAATATTGGCTTTTTTTGTGACTAAAAAATGCCAATAAAATGCAGAAAATTTGCATTTCCATTTGCAGGTTTTGCTGCAGTTCTTTGAGCCAAAAGTAGCACCAAATGGAACGGGAAATATATATTTCATACACTTCTTCCTTTTGCTGTCACAGAAAAAAACTGCAAAAAAATTAAAAATGTAGTTTTTACACAATGTGCGGCCTTAGCCTTGATAATATTGATGACCTGCCTCTAAGATAGATGGTAACTCAAATGAGAAAAAAAAAAAAGCAGCATTGAGCCGTATATAGTGTAATAACGACGTCAACCAATATGACTGTAAGAATAGGTAGAACTCTCACCTTGGTTGGCTGTGAATAATTCACAACTACCAAAACCACATCAGAACTGATTAAAAGAAGGTTCCTCTCTGGGTGATATCAGCCGCAGGATCCGTAGTCACCCTAGGATGTCAGGAATAAACCAAACGGACCAAGGATAGACCTCCAGATAGGTCAAGAAGAAGGAACCACGCTTACCCTAAGGATGTCCAATCAAATGATTCTTCTTCATTCATAAGACACACAACGCGTTTCAGGGTGTGAACCCCTTTTTCAAGTGTACATGGATAAAAAGTAGCTCATGATAGATGGAGATCTGACTCCGAGTATCCCCACCAAACAGCAGAAAGAACTGCCCACTACCTCTACAGATTATACACAAGATAGGTCATCAGTATTATCCACTAGTCTAGTGACAGACGGCTCCAAGACTGTCCACAAGCTTCTCTGGGGATAAGCCAAGTCTGATTCATTTGGCAGCCACTGATGCCCCTTTCTTTTCTGCACATCCAACTAAATCATAAGTACATGTTAGTGGCGAATTTGGTAGCTAATAGATGTCTAAGTGTTTATATTACATCTTATCAAAGTAGAGATGACAACGTTCTGTACTTATACATTGAGAAGTCAAGAAAGGAGAATAGGTTAACTACATGGGTCTAAGTAATCTGCATTTAGTGGCATAACCTATGATGTAGGTATAAGAGGTTGTCCTCCTTCACAATGTATAGTTTCAGCACTTTGTATAACTGTCTAAACTTGACTGCAGTTGAGATGACTAATACACATAGAGCATTAGGGGTAGATGGCTTAGCATTTATTGAGGTTGCTAAAGGTACTTTAATAGAAATGAGAAAGGAGCAGCTGATTTTTTTTTTCTTTGAATTTTTTTATGCAAGTGAAAAATAAAGTTTAACCTTTTGTACTACCTTAGGTTTAATTGGCGAGCTAGACGTCGTAGCATTTCATACAGCAAGCTTTAATAGTCTGTAGTCAAAAGGGATTTTTATCTGAAGGCCCAGCATTGTACTGCTGGCAGGCACGTTTGTCTTGTTGCGAATTAAGACTTTGAACATGGTGATCAGTCTTAAAAATAGTTCCTGAAAAACGTAGCAGATATTTTTCTTTCTTTCCCTTGGACTTCATATGCAAGGCTTGCTGGTTTTGGAAATCTTACATTATTTTTATTAGAATTTCAAAATTACACTTAATTTCTGGTCACGTCTGCAAGTTAGCTGGGAATAGTCCATCTAGATCATTTTTTATTTCAGATTTGTTAATATTTTCTGATGTTTAAGCTTTAAAGGACTGTACGGATTTTAATATTTAGGACATTTTAATAAAATAATATTTTGAGGTATACTGCTTTATTAAATTATATTTTGCCACTAGGAGACTAGATTTACACTATGGGGGAAACTGATGATATGCAAAAAATCTATATGATTAATATGTTATCAGAAATGGGGCTAGCACCTCCCTGGTCACTTTCACTGCCAAAATTGAAATATAATTTTTTATGATAAAAATCCAATGATAAATTGATCCTATGTTTATTTTATCTATTTTTTTGTTTCTTGCTTAACACTGCAGCTTCCTGTCCCTGTGGACCTAAATGTGGGAGTTTGGTTCTGCTATGTCGCTATTAGATCTGGCTAGTTCTAAAGTGAAAGATGTCTTCAACATAAAACTCCCTTCACAGGGGTTTGGATATTGTGCACAGATATTCAGCTATGTCCAAGGTGTAACTAGGAGTTCAGCACAGGGGAGGCAAACAAGTGGTAGTGTATAGTGAATACAGTATGGGAAACATTTTGGGTCTTAAAGGTTATGCCACTAACTCTAATCCTTCACATTTTCTCTATCTGGACTGGGCTACCATGACCATGACCACTTCTCCCAGCTGTGACTTGTCTTTGTAAGATTTGCAATACAGACACCTTTGTCTCATTTTCCAGTATTTAAAGCTGTGACCACTTCTGTGTTAACATTGTATAGTTGGATTCATAACAGCCAAGTAATGTAACAGCCTCATCATATACACTTGTATAGGACAAGGCTGTAATTACATCACAGAACTACTATAAAATAGAGAACGTGCAACATAAGCTGTGCCCCTTCACACAGATGATCAGTAGTGGTCCCAAGTGTCATAACCCCGCTGATCTCTTATTGATGTTCTATCCTCTGGACTGAGGATCAATACGAATGAGCTGGGAAACCCCTGTAATAATGCCAAGTGCTTCTTAATTTAATACTGCTCTATTGCCCCCAAAATCAATAAACAGAAGTATGGTTTCACAAATCTGAGGTCAGGAATGGCAGAGTCCATGCAAAAATATAAAACTACTACAGGTCAGGACAGGCAGAGATGGAAAAGTATAGTCAGAAAACAGTCCAGGTCAAAAATAGCAAACAAGATATAAATTACATTACTACAGATACACCTTGATATATGACGATTTTCATTCTAACCATTGGAACAGTCTGTGCTGATATATCCTGTTATTTGTAGTCTGTACACACACATGTCTCTCTCTATCTCCCTCTGGAGCAGGGGTAAGGACTCCACTCCTAATTGTAAATATCCTATGAATTTCAACTGCCTCACATAACGTAGCGATTATACAGTAGGAAATAATTATTTGTTTCCAATATGGCTGTCTCCAGTGAAAGTCATATAGATAAAAAGAATAAATGAAAGCCGTATTAAGGATTAACCAGCTGGGGTAAGCATTTACAACAAATTGTGCCCAGAACACCCTTTTAAACATCACTGTATCTGCAGAACAGAGTGTGCCCATAAAAAGTACTGTCATTATATGTAATAGAATGAGATGTTGCCTATCCCTACAACATTCCTCGAGCTGTTCATTGAAAGTCAGATTTGGGTTTACAAAGTAGCGAACAAATTTCCTCTGTAAACCACTTAATTACTGAATGCTGCATCTCATTGAGAAGACATGTGGCACAAAGCCTCTCCAGCAATGATGTGAGGAAACAAAATTACCATATCTAAGAAAAACAAGGCATAATGTAATATAAGCCTTTTAAATTGTGCTATCATTTCTACATTACAGCACTGAATGAGTTATGGATACACATTAAAAATGTAGAGTATCCACCCATATGCTGGGGAGATTAATGTATACATCCTATTGCCTCTTGTAGGCCCTGCCGTCTTCTTTACCTGCTATTTGACTAAAGTAAGAATTAAACCCCTCCTGCAAATGGAATTATTACTAAATCCTAATTTTGGTGTTTGTGGTTCCAGTGGGCTGACAGAAAGGAGCCCCTTCTCTATGTTAAGCTTCTTATGTGCTGATGTTTCTATTGACTCAGATCTCAGAGGCTGCAATGAGATGTAGGCTGTATGTTACAGCTAGCACCACTGTTTTTGGCAGTCAGAGTACACCCTTTCATGGCTATGGTGTTCTCTTGTGGTAGTGGCCTCTCTAGTGGTAGTGACCACTGTATCTGTTCAGGAATGGTTTGATGGAAAAGTCTTCAAAGCGTTGACTTTCAATTTGAGCATCTGGGAAATTTGTTGTAAAACTATATCAATCCATGAAGTTTGGAAACTTAAAGTGTACCTCCAACTATAAAGCTACTTGTCATAAATAAATAGTACAGGTGAATATACCTGTGATAAGCTCATCCTATTGCAAGTAGTCAGGGGCTATTTGTTTAGTTGGCATCTGTACAAGGCTAGGAGTTTACGGTTTGTTTTCTGTGTGCAACCTGTGGAATAAAACTGACCGGTGACCATTTAAGGCTAATGCCCCATGTAGTAAGCCACAGCCAAAAAGTGCAGTGGGAAAAGCTGCAGTGGAAATGCATCATGTTTTTCCTGCAATGCAAGTGTATTTTAAATTGCAGCATCTCAGTTGCGGATTTTTTTTCTGCACTGTGTGGATGGGATTAGCCACTTTGCAGTTACTCTAAAACACTACTTTGTTATGCAATGCAATTACACTAAGCGGGGCCCCAGCCTAAAGCAGAAAATCCTCTGTGTGGGACTGTAATTCTTGATGTGCCATTCAGTGTAAGCCAGGAAAGACTGCGATCCTTTGAGCTAATCCCCTGAAAATCTCTTAATTAATAGGCAAGTAGGTAGAATGTAAGCCGAGTATTATCATTATCAACCCTTAATTACTTATCACTGCCACTAGGATCGCAGTTCTAGCTATACACCATCTACCAATAAGTATTTGGACACCTGTGGTAGAATAGAAAAACAACATTTATTCATATCCAATAGTTGGTAGAACCCAGCAGATGCTTCCTTACGGATGGTATTGATAGACACAATACTCTCGGATGCCTGGTGTATGTGAGCCATCAGTTGGGTGCGGTTCTCTGGCCAGCACTCGTCGGTCTCTATCTCCCAGTTTCGGGGGTCTACCGACTCGGGGGATGTACTGACAATCATCGTTCACCTTCCACTTCATAATTACATAGGCCATTGTCGATTTTGGGTAATTCAGTTCATTTGCTATGTCCTTTAAGGATCTACCATTTCTATGGTACCCCACAATTACCCCTTTCTCGAAATCGGACAACTCTACCCTTCATGGCATCTTGCAGGCGACTAATGTCAATGCTGTTTCCTATTTAACGGTGGAAGGCGTGATGTACATCACAACCACAGATAAAGCACTAACTCCAGAACATATGTTTAGTTGGTGATATATCGAATGTGGCCTCAGCTAGAACAGCCATTAACAGGCCTACATCATGTATGGATGGTCAAACAGAGCAAAAAGAAGGACCAGAAAGTGAATTTCACATAAAGGAGGCAACATTTGTTAACGGTATCACAAAATGTATTAATGCTGCTAAAAAAAAAATAAATAGTTGTTTGAGAGTTTAGATATTCTTTCAAAGATTTGCTTTCTAGAACAGTGGCCGTATTTTTGGTAACATTAAAAAAAAAAAAAAATCTCTCCTGTAGAAGTTTTGGATTTTTTTTTGTTGCTGTTTTTCACCTCTTCACTGAATGCCTCTAACTGCATAAAACTCCTGATCACGCTGTATAAATATTCACACTTAGTTTCTAATTACCATCTCATATTTATAAATTGTCTCATTATCCAGATTCTTTTTAGCTCTTCTAGGAGAAAAAAACGTATTTTGTCTTTTGAGTCTTTGACTTGCATATTTTCCTAAGTCATTTAATGAAATGTATTTGCGGAATCATTTCTGTTTAAAGGTCTGTGGATAATGAGATATTTAGTTATCTTGCGTGGAAGATTTTGCTATCAAACTTAAAGGAGGATCACACTGACGGTTCCGTTTTACTGGGATGTTGTATTCGTACCTCATGTCTCTGTACGCCTGGTATAAAAGCAGTAACCTGTGTGGGAGTGAAGGGCTGCATTTGCTGTTCCATAATCAGAAGCTTTTTGCTGACTTTCTCTCATCTTGGTTTTCACAGCAGGATACCCAGATGCCACAGCATCTTGCACAGTTCAACTGTTTCTATCTCTGTAGAAAACTGCACTTTCTAAATAGCAGTGTTGCCCAGAATTGATAAAATATGTAGCAAGCAGACAAAGCTCAGCTACAAATTAAATTTGTTAAATGCACGATATTCCCGAAAGGAAGTTCAAGCTACACTTGAAGCTTATTCTTAAAGATGTAAGTGCACTTGTGAGTTGCTGGTAATGAATCCGCTATGTAAAGTATTCAATTGTGTAATTCCATTAAAAATGCAAATGTAACTACTTCAATTGTATAGATGGCCATGAAGTAACTTTTAGAAGAAAAATAATTTTGATTGGCTCCCCATCTTAAAAAATTGTAAGAGGGCTGAACTAAAGAGTCCCACACTTAACCTCCTTACAATATTTCCTGTTATAAATTACATTGCGGGGGAATTTATTAAGACTTGCACCCTGTACACTAGTCTTAACACATTCCTCCATTGGCATCAGCCTATTAATAATTCAGGTACACTCCTTTGTGCCAATATGTAAATCTACATAAGGGAGGAAGAGGGAAGCAGCGCATCTTTGGGGCAGAAAAGGTCCTTGCACCAAAGATGTACCACAGCTACTCCCATCTAGGGCAGGTTTCTATTGTAGAATGTTTCCCTGACATCGGTCCCTTAAAAAAATTTAGTTCAGAGGACTTTTCTTAACTGTATGCGGACCTTTGAAGCTCTTTGCAGCCATTTATTTGGTAACTGTGAGAATATTGGACTCTTGTCAACTCTATTTTACAGAACGTGTGCTTGTCCATGACATTTACACACACATACAGTATGTATACATATACACACACACACACACACACACACACAGTGGTGAACCTAGCCTCAAAAGCTGCCGCTCCCCCCGGACTGAAGACCGGGGAGTGGGGGGCGGAATTAGGTTTTTCTTTTGATCGTCTACATCAGGTAGCGGGGAAAGGTGTGTGTCCTAGCAGTAACATTACAGTGAATACAGTGCAGTAATATTTTGTTACTTACGGGAGACGTCTTTCCATATTTCCAGGCTACCTCATTTCCAGACGTCTTCCCTTTGGACCGCCATCACCACTTCTTCCAGCTGTGACTTGACCCTGTAAAGTTTGCAACACAGACATCTTTGACTCCTCACTTCTCCATGCACCCAACCCTCATATATATGTATATATATATATATATATATATATATATATATAGGACCTTTGATGACATAATCACAGGTCCTTTAACTTTAAAAAAAAAAGTCCCGTGGCCGCCGCCTCCTCCGAAAGTCCCACCTGAGCAGTTGCCTCACTTCGCCTCAATAGAGGTGCGGCTATATATAAATATATATATGTACCGTATATACTCGAGTATAAACCGACCCGAGTATAAGCCGACCCCCCTAATTTTACCACAAAAAACTGGGAAAACTTATTGACTTGAGTATAAGCCTAGGGGGGAAATGCAGCAGCTACTGGAAAATTTCAAAAATTAAAATGGTCAGAGTTTTTGGGTGCAGTAGGTGCTGGGTGCTGGGAAAGGGAGGGGGTGTTTTGGTTGTCTGTCTGCCCCTTCCCTGAGCTTGAGGACTGTTTTTTCTTCCCCCACTTGGAATTCAGTCTAGCTGAATATAGGGTACCTTCAGTGCTCCTATTAACCCCTTCCCGATGGAACAGGAGCACTGCAGATACCCTATATTCAGTAGACTGGGCACAATCAGACACAGGGATACCTAATGTGTTTGTGCTTCACAGTCATTTTCTACTTTTATATGTATTCTAGGGAAAGGAGGGATTTAGAACTTTTTTTTTTTTTTTTTTTTTTTTGCACTGTTTTATGGGAGATTCTATACATTAATATTGTGGCTGGTCATAGACTCCTCCTCCTAAACTGACTCGAGTATAAGCCGAGGGGGGCTTTTTCAGCACAAAAACTGGGCTGAAAAATTCGGCTTATACTCGAGTATATACGGTATATATAAAAACTGGTTTTGAAAAATGAAAATCTGATATCTGGAGTGCGGCTTCTTTGCTTGGTTCACTAATGAGACCTTTGATTTATTGGATTTTGCTCCTGCAGCTTTTTGCTATGTGATATAGTGTTTAGGATGGTACAAATAACCTAGAAAGCATTGATCAGCAGTGATGGTTTTGCTAGCTGATACAGTAAGATCTGCATCTTCTACACTGCCTTGTAATGCTGATGAAGTAGAGCTGCAGAAGAAGGTTGTGATGTTATTCTTTACAATTAGGTGGAATCACTAACCATGGTTGTAAAAATCAATACATCTTTTCGTTCATTTACTAGTCAAGAGAATGAGGTATTATCAGTTCTGTAGAAATGAATGTCCATGAAACAAGTCATTATCCGCGTAACCATTAAGTGAAATTCAATCAATATGAGAGGCATTTTCTAAGTCAAAAGAATCTTTTTTTTTTTTTTCATTTAAGCGCATTATCATGGCTTGTTTTGCTTCCTCGTAATTTTTTTTGTACAAATACTGTAGTTTGAAATTTTCACAACCTTCAATGTAACACAATTCTATTCAATTTTGTGTACAATGCCCCGCTCTGCTTCCAAAGATGTCCTGTCTGTACCTTCACTCAAAAGACATCATCGCATACTGTCACTGTGACTTATCGTTCAGTCTCCTAATAGATGGAACTGTTGTATTACAGATAATAATACAAATATTAATAGAAAGCCTAGGTTCAGATTGGCAGTTTTGTGTTTTCTCAGTTGTTAGGTGTAGAACAATGAAAATACAGAAGCGTAGGATCCATCAAATTCTAGTTGTAAATGACAGCTGATATAATGGGGTATGCTAGGTCTTTGTCAGGGAGCCCAAAATTTTAATCCAAATCCAAATGATGAATAAAAAAAAAAAATCCAGCACCATTCCAAAAAATAAAATTTAACTTTTATTTCTCAATTAAAATCCATCTTTAACGTTATTCATTAGGATTTCCCAATGAACAATAATCCCAAAGAATAATCATTGGAATTAGTGTCGAACTAAACGGAATCAAAAGTGTCTTTAACCCGAAATGTGCTTCACAGGATTTGGACATGGTTTTGGAAAGCTGTAAATCACCCTTGTGGATTTTGTAACCCAGAGTTTTACCCGACAAGATAGCTAGCATGCTGCACTATTTTCTCCTGCTCCTACTACAGAAACTACGGTACTAACAGTCTCTGATGCAGGTGTGAATGTAGACTTATTTAGACCTAGCTCTAAACCTCTCCCTAACCTCACCCAAATATTGTATTTGGTATATACTTCATTTAAGGGAGGCTGTGAATGCTGAGTCTTATATATCATTAGTTTTGTACTTTTTATGAAAGGGGCTCTATCACTGGATTTTCACTATTTTAGATAAACATATGCCTGAATAGCCTTTAAAAAGGCTATTCAAGTCCTGCTAATCGTTTGTTAAGACCCCAACCTGTTTTAATGAATTACCTTTTAAATGTATACGTAAATGAGCCCTACTGTGCACCGCAGGCATTCCTGTGCACCCCTCACATCATACTCTGTTCACGCCCTCCTCTCTTGGTTCTTCTATGTAAGTCCCTCCTCCTGCTTTCGATTCACTGCCTCCAACTGTCTCTTCCCTGCTTCTAGAAAAGGACCTGTGATGATGTCACTACAAGGTCCTTCATCATCTTCTAAGTAGTGATCTATGCGGAGCAGGGGCTGCAACTCCCTGTGTCTATCATAGCATAGATCTATTGTACACATGGAGATCAGTTTTGGGTATAGAGAAGTTTCACAAACCATTATGAGGTGGTAAAATATCCGCTGCAGATATGCTGCTGTTTAAAAACTATTGTGTTTTTGTAAATCACAGCATGCCAAGTATACCTACGGAAATGCCAGCGGTTTTCATATAGGTCTAATGGAAGCAGAAAGTCTGCTATTGACAACTCTGCAGACTTTATGTGAAAACTGCTGTGGGAAAAAAAAAAAACGAGATGCGATTCCACCATGGTCTTTTCCACAGCGGTTTTTGGCTGCTGCCTACTACGTGGGGCCTTAGCCTTAGTGTCAGAAGATCGGTGGATATTACATTTGGACACACAATATTCAAAGGGTTTAAACTGGAAGTATAATTTATTGTATGTATATTGATATCATTTATTATACCCCCTCAGTATTTTGAAGTTTTTAGTCCCATCCATAGGGCGTGGGTCTGAATTATGATTGGATAAGAAAAGAACTATTTTGAGGATGTCAATCTGTCAGTCCCTGGCATAGAGGCATGATATTGTAGTGCATATGTTGCTCTTGTGTCAAACGTACAGCACAATCTCGTTCTGCACCTGGTTCACCACATTGTGCGAATGTGGCAGAGCAGGGCGGTGCATGGTATTTGGAGCATCCTAATAAATCACTCATTCTCTGTGCCAGTCTAGGCCGTTATTAAGGCTGCTGTATAATAAGCCAGTCTTAATAAATCTGTGCCTATATGTTTGAAAAGTATAGTAAGTCTGATATGAGCATTTTGTATTTTGTCTAGAGAATGTTTTAATGAATTGAAATAGTTGGGTTTTATTAAAGCATGCTGAACTCATTCACATTTGTCTATGGAAATATAAGGACATGTGCTTTGCAATGCTAAAATTAAAGAGATTTATTGGGTTTTTCAAATCCTATTCACTGTAACATCGCTGACTAGGCTGTAATGGTATATCCAAACCTTGCTGCAGAGATTGCATATTCTACTAATGGCTAAGAAGACTGAAACAAATGGAAGGCTGTAGTGAGTTCAATGACAAATGTCCGAAGGGCGCTGTATACTCCACTTAATGAGAAAAGAACTGAAAGAAGACAGTAGGGCTAGGTAAGTAAGTGAATCGTGGCTGGATCAAGATTGGTGGAAGCCTTTTCCAGTGACAGTGTCATATAATGCAGGCCTATTTATTTATAGAACACCATTAATTCCATGGTGTTGTACATTTGACGGTTTACATACTGCATATAAAACAAGTACAATACTAACAGTGACCAACTCACACAGCGGGATTGTGGGCCTTCCCCATAAGGGCTTACAATATACGAGGGAAGGGGGATAGAGACAGTATGTGAGGGTAGAGGCTGTTCAGATGGTGGTGTGGTGACATTGGTGTATTTGTCATGTACGGGCTGCCCTAGCATGTGACACAGGTGCGACTGTTAGGGGTCAACTCATTCAATCTTGCACTCACCCTTCACTCAGGCTGCAAATTGAGCATAAGTAGCACCCCAACACACTCCACGTATCCCAAATACACAACACCACCACCACAGATTCCCCCATTTATCAGAAATTGTGCTAAGATGTAAAGGCATTTCTTCGACAGTCGGACACAAACGCACCTCAAAAAGGTAATGGGTTCAAAGAGCAACACAAAGTAACCTTAATTTTAACAATACCCAAAGGTTGTAGTGCTATATATACAAGAAAAGTTAGTTGAAAAAAACCACAAAATTGCAAACGGCCTTAAAAAAAAAAAAAAAAAAAAAAAAAAAAGGGATAAAAACAAAATAATCCTTAAAAGCATTTGGGTCCCAGGTGCTGGGGAATCTTTAGCTGGAAATGGACACCCTTAGCTCTTATAGTTGGCTTCATAGATGTGACATCCATTCTAAGGTCTCATAATCTCTCAAGGGTAGTCAAGGTAGACAAAGCCTGCTTAGTCTCTTTAAGTCTAAGTTCAGATGTCTTTCTGCATTGATAAGTGATATAAAATATATAATCAAAACACTAGTTTTGTTATCCAGCTTTCCCACTTTGTGAGTGTAGACCCTTCTGTGAATTATATAATGTTTATGGAGAGAATACAGTTAGCCATATACACATTAGGATCAGGTTGACACATAGCAGACAACCTAATTTAGCTGAAGCTAGATCAGTCATGGAAAAGATTATTGATCATGGCTGCTCAAATAGCAACTACAACGATTGTTATCAAGAAGCTGCAGGACAAGAACTATATAAATTCAACAAAAGTATAAAATGTATAATCAAAAATAAATGCTTTTAGTTTCTAAATAAGACTTTTAATAATAACATTTAATCCTCACAGTATTACTGCCCCCTACTGTAGTCATGTTCTCATTACCGGGTGGCAGCATAGATGATGTTTCTAGTAGGGGTCCCTGCTCTGTGTTGGGTTTGCGGCCGGCCTTACTATGTGTAGATTGATGATCTTGTTACTTCTTCTGCGTTGCAATCAAAAGTTTATTAAAAAGTTTTCATCTGTGGCAGAAATCCCGGGCAGGATGATTAAAAAGCTTTATTCACACTCTGTTCATTTTTTTTTTTTTTTTTGCCTTTTATTAGCTGCTTTTATTCTTTAGAAAACGGTTTACTATCTGGAGGATCCTAAATCAATAGATAAGGAGGACTAGTCTTATTGTTGCCATGACAACGCACCAATCCGTTGCTAATATGCTATAAAAATACTCATAACTAACATGAATCAGTGCTATCCTGAGCACAAAAATAAAATAAAATATTGCTTACTGCTATTAAACCCTGCCGTAAAGCTTTCTGGCCTGACGGACATAACACTATAACATATCGCCTCTCATAGTGATGCTGTTTCTTCTGAATGTGGCATTTGCTTACCGTGTTCTTTCATCTAGTATGAGACGTCTGCTCCATTCTTCACAGCCGTCTCCTTTTATTTCTGTTATACAATGTGTGCCAGTCACACTCATGTGCCCTATTTACTTACCGATCTTTTTTGCCGCTAGTGGAACAAAACGCTAGCGGAAAAGACTCAGAAGCGTTTTGTATACTTTGAATGGTGAGGCGTTTTTTGGTTCAGGGTTTGGAGACGGATTTCTGCCAAAACCCTGACCAGAAAACTCTGTGTGAACTTACCATAAATCTGTATACTACTTGTAAGTGGAATATGGATGGGATTCTTTATAATGCAGAGAAGCTGAGGTTGGGAATTACGCCTCAAGCAGATGTATCGCAGATTTTTTATAACCTATAACAGTGAATTGAGCCTGAAAACACAAACCTGAGTGCACGAAACTGATTTCTGGTTCCATATACTGTGCAGTTATAATGGTCAAGACAACTGACTGGTGGGAGTGAAGAGTATAAGAATCCCACCAATCTGATATTAACGACATATCTTAAGGTCATCAATATCGAGTCTTAGAAATCCTCTTTAACTTTTTATTTATATGATTGTTAGTGATAATGATTTAACAAATACTGTTATCATTGTACACTGAGAGTACAGTATAGGGATTCCTAATTAAAAATCAAAGTCATTATAAGTGTAACAAAATCTGGGAGTTTAATTAGTCCTAATATAAGTATTGATTGAATCTTGAACTCAATTCACTTAATCACTCTCGGAGTGCCCATGAGACCACTATAGCCCAATCACAAGCCTTGGTGGTGACCCCGGGAGCGTGATCTCACCAGGAAAGCAACGGATACAAGTAGGAGGGAAGGTGAATATAAATGTTTTGTTTCGTTTTTTTTTTACCTCCCCTTAGGCCTCCACCTATTATATTCTGGGGTCTGAAGATATCCCAGAGTATATTAATTTACTGCAACTCATGTCACTGTGGCCATTTTAAATCATCCCATAAAGATCCCAAGTTATTTGGTTTAGTTAAAAACTAAACAATATTGAATATTCAGGACAAACTTGGCTCGTGCCAAAGCCGTTCGCCCATCTCTTAATATGATAAACATAAAGAAACATCCCGTACACTTTTAAATTGTGTCTATAAAGATAGCTTACCCTTTGTTCCACCGTTCCATATTGTGTGGATGTGACTCTAGAACATAACTTGCTATGATGGTATTTGCATACGGCTTACGGAGTATTTAGAAATATAACATACTTTTCACATAAGTTCTAGCAAGCCTTCCTGATAACATTACACATTGCATGCTAATGATAAGGGCATCCATTTCTTTTACTGCTCCAGCATGTTATTACAAAGGTCTCATTTAAAACACTTTTGATCTTGCATTAGAAACTGATAAAGGCATCCCAGTGGACGAAAATAGCAACTGAAGTCTGGAAATATTGGATATTAGTCATCACTGTGTCGTCGCATTTTTATGAAGATGTAACACTATGCAAAGCTTCTCCCGTTATCATACTGCGTTACAGGAATCTTTTATGTGCAGATTTGAAACAGCTTGAAATAGATACAAAATCTAAATATGTTTATACCACATCTAATCTATTATACCTTGTAGAATATATATAGAGGAAGTATACATATTGTATATACAGTGTATCCATCTTTCTATATAACAATACAGTAATAAACACAAATATAGACAGGAGTACATGTAAAGGCATGGCATGGTCATAGACATATTGGATAATCTCTTATTATTATCCAAAAAAACTTCTTTCCTCATAATGTACAGGCTTGTGTGTAACGAAAAGAAAATGAGGGTGGGAAAGGGTCAATACAAACAGTTATATCTCCGGCATTATAAAACGTATCCTACTAATATGGTTTGTGTGTTTGGATGTTTGGATATTTGTTCCTCAATCACGCAAAAAACGCTCAACCGATTCATGTGAAATTTTCCACAAATATAGTTCATAGGCAGGATTAAAAGATAGGTTACTTTTCAGAACAATTACGGACATACATTCTTGGCAGGAGCCGCTGAAAACCAGAACTAATAGCAGCAGGTTTGCAATCCCTCACACTTCTTAGCATAGCAAGCCACAAACTCCCTATTGCCACCTCCGGGCGAGCCCCTAGCCCCAGGCAATAACATTTACATATGCTTTCACACTTCCCCGCCCACATTAAGTTTACTCCAGCGGCCTACCTCTTCCACGCTCCGGACCCGGCATCTTTGCCGAACACCAGCGCAATCAGGATCCGCAACACTGCCCGGCCTGCCACAGCAACTACACTGTATTTGCAGGCACATGCGCACATTGCCGACGTACACAACGTCTTCCAGGACGCCACCACTTTGCAGCTGTAGCCTAGGCCGCAGCGCCGGAAGTCCTTGGCAGCCAGCGACAGTCCCTGATGCCGCACTCAGCTTACTAGTCTTGCACCTTCCCGACCCTCCAGCTTAGCTATAGTGAGTACGCCGTGTCATTCGGCAGCGGGACAGTGCATGTGCCGGAAGGAGAGTTAGGGGATTTTGCGGAGGGGGCTAAACAGGGGGTTTTGGGGGGTGCCCGACAGGTGGGGGCCATAGGGGGGTTCTGCAGAAAAAGGGAGTGGGGAGGTTGACCTGGGGTGCCTTGGGAGGGAGAGGGGGTCCGGGGCCCTGCAGGGGTAGAGGATGGGGGTGCAGGGGTGTGGCCATGGCCATGGGAGAGAGAGGGGGGCCAGGGTGTGAAGGGGCATGAGCGCGGGGGATGAGGGTGCCGCAGGGGAGCCAGGAGCAGACAGTAGGTAAAAAGCCCGCAGGGACAGGCGAGGAGCAAATGGGACAGGGGCGCGCAGGAGTGGACGTGGCGGCACACGGCGGATCATAACCAACGGCGAATGCCGAAACATCAGCGGCTCAGCGCCAACTCCAACCTGCAGATGAAGTCGCGGGCAGATGCTAATAAATATATAATTAAATATTATGTAATATATATAAAATAGGAGGTTCTTATGTTATGTTGTTCTTCATCGTATTCAGTGAAAAGCAGAGTACAGCTCTCAATAGAAAAGCATTGGTACGGCTCTAACAGCAAGAAGACAAAACTTGTTAAAGGGCTACCTGCGTTTTCATGAAAAATTGAAATATATGCAGAGTCTTACTTGGGCAGTCTGTTCCATAACTGTATAAGGCTGTATTCACACTAGCGTAAGAGACGCCACCTCTGAACGCTCCTATAATGCGCAGAGAGAAAAGACCCGCAAGGAGGACTTTTCTCTCCGTCAGTTTCGGCATAAAGTTGGCAGAAACCTGTTGGACCCCATTATAGTGTATGGAGTCCATGGATTTTAACATGTAACCACTTTTTAAGCAGACAGTGTTTTTGTATTTCAGGGCCCTATGCGGACACCAAAGGACAAAAACCCAAACACTAGTGTGAACCTAGCATAAGCCTTCATACGTGGTTTCCTATCATTTTTTCTGCTGCTAATAATCGCATTATGGCTGAAACACATTTTACATCTCTCTGTCAGGCTGATATGCACAATAAGGGGTAGTTTTATTTTTAGGTGCATTCACACTGAGTAACACTGGCGTTTTTTGTGCTTATTTTTGCACATAATGCCGCGTTTGCGCCGCGCTATTTTGCGGTCGCATTGCACGGCGCAAACGCGGCGTTATGTGCAAAAATAAGCACAAAAAAACGCCAGCGTTACTCAGTGTGAATGCAGCCTTAAGTTGTATATTGGTTGGGAAAACCACCTTTTAACGGTCAGAGAGGTTTTTTACAGCAGAGTATTATATAATACGAAACCTAAGTATTGTATTGTAGATAACTTAATTCTGATTGTTTCTACTTTAAAGGGGCTCTATCAGCAAAATCATGCTGATAGAGCCCCACATATACGTGAATAGCCTTTAAAAAGGCTATTCAGGCATCGGTAATGTTATATTAAACTACCCCCCCAGTTTTAAAATAAAACCCTAAAAAAGAATGTTATCCACTTACGCATCGTGCACTGTGGGCGGGCATTCAGGGTGTGTCTTCTTCTTCATCCACGCCTCCTCTTCCTCCGATCCCGTCCTCCTCCAGCGCTCGCGAACTGACACTGATATAAAGAAAATGGCCTGGGCGCATGCGCAGTAGCATGCGGCTTCTACTACGGCTACTGCGCAGGCATCCATTTTTTTTTTTTATCAGTGTCAGTTCGCGAGCGCCGGAGGAGGACGGGACCGGAGGACATCGGAGGAAGAGGAGGCGTGGATGAAGAAGACAGCGCACCCTGAATGCCCGCCCACCGTGCATGATCCGTAAGTAGATAACATTCTTTTTTAGGGTTTTATTTTAAAACGGGGGGGGGGGGGGGGTAGTTTAATATAACATTTACGGTGCCTGAATAGCCTTTTTAAAGGCTATTCACGCATATGTGGGGCTCTATCAGCATGATTTTGCTGATAGAGCCCCTTTAAAGTTTTTAGTTAATTTTTCTGTTACAATTATTCAAACTTCTGGTTCGGAACAATCTGTAAAGTGGCAACAAATATTTTTCATTATCCTTAATTCATTATCCGCAGGCAGCCAGGGTTCTTTTTGTGGGGTTTTTTCAGAATGCAGAGTCTGTATATTTTTCTATTCAGGTAACAACAATGAATTTGGAAAAAAAAAAAATCATCCTATTCAAGTGCACAACAATGATCATGTACAGATGTTTATTGCTGAGAGATAAGTATAAAGCAGCGCTACTCAGTGACAAATAACAATTCAGCTTATCACGTCAAAACTTCTATTGTCTATTTATCAAAAAATCCTAATGGTAAGATTCACTTCTAATGCTGCTTAATACTAGACCTGCCCTAGGAAGTATGTGAAATAAAACCTGTCATAGAAGGTAGATTATTGCACAAAAAGATATTTGCTATAGTAACATTCACATATAATGGGGGTATTTTACATTTCTTACTACTTTTTTTTTTTTTGTGTTTTTGCAACAAATCTATGAAGATGTGCCTCATGCTGGATCATAAATTTGTTGCAATGCTCTAGGGGCAAGGTGCCACAATTCACTAAGGATTTTTTGTGCATTTAGCCAAATTAGAAGTATAGCATGTTTGCAGAAAAATGGCTTATATAGTAAATTAGGGAACCATCTACGCACCATGAACCAAGAGCTCAATTCAAGTCAGTTTTGAAAAAGGGACATTATATGAAACTCAATAGAAAAATGGTGCACATTGCATTACAAATTAAGTGAAAATCAAAGTTTGCACAGAATAGATAAAATGCACAAGAATTTTGACACAAAAGAAACAATATATCAGCCCCTTCAGATTTTTTTTTGGGAGGGGGGGGGGGGGGTTGGTGCAGATTTTACTGTTTTTCATAACCAAAGTCAGGATTGGCTTTAGCAGCAAGCAGAAGTACGAATGTTTGTCTTATTTGTCCAATTCCTTTTTAATCCACTTTTGGATTTGGCTGAAAAAGTTGCAAAATCTGCAGCAAAAACCTTCCAAAAACTCAGTGTGTGTCTCTAGCTTAAAATTGTTCTGAATCTAGGGGGCCACATGGTGGCTCAGTGGTTAGCACTGTAGCCTTGCAGCGCTGGAGTCCTGGTGTTCAAATCCCGCCAAGGGCAAAAAAAAACATCTGCAAGGAGTTTGTATGTTCTCCCTGTGTTTGCATGGATTTCCATCCCATATTCCAAAAAAGACATACTGATAGGGAAAAAATGTACATTGTGAGCTCTATGTGGGGCTCACAATCTACATTTAAAAAAAAAAAAAAAAATTTGCTCTGAATCTTAGACCTAAGGGACGTAACGACCGGAGTAGCAGCGGTAGTTAAATAGGCTGTTACCTGTTGGAGGAAAGTCCCTATTTACTTAACGATCCCCGCTCCTGCTCATGGTCGCCTGTGTGTCCCCCTTCTGCGAATGCAGCTGTGAACAGGAGCCGAGATCGGTAAGTTAATGAATCCCAGAAACACTGCTATCATTATGCTATGCGGACTTTTCAGACCCTGGAGTATAACGATCGGAGGCCCAGGGGAGGTGAGGGAACATGAAAAACCCTGTTGCTTACCTCTCCTATGCTCCGGCAGACTTCAAGCCTGTTTGGAGATGTCTCAGACATCACATGATTCAGGTCAGCATCATTATGCGTCGCAACACTGGGTCAGGTGACATTTGGTCCAACGTTGAAAAGATCTGTGGGAAGTGGGCTGGAGCCAGGGAGAGGTAAGTAACCGTGTTTTTTTTTCTTTGTTTGTATCTTCCCCTGGCTCTCCAATCATTATACTCTAGGGGTCTGAAAAGACCCCGGAGTATAATAATTGTTTATGGGTGGCCCACAGTAGAGCATAATACTATGTGCAGGGGCCACTATGGGGCACTATACTGTTTGCAGAGGCCACTATGGGGCATAATAGTGTGTGCAGGAATGTAGTTTGTGTGGAGGGGGGCTGGGGGAGGCACCAAGTCAAGTGTTCACC
Organism: Leptodactylus fuscus; assembly: GCF_031893055.1. Lineage (NCBI taxonomy): Eukaryota > Metazoa > Chordata > Amphibia > Anura > Leptodactylidae > Leptodactylus > Leptodactylus fuscus. Next base: position 164,665,212 of record NC_134269.1, on the reverse strand, counting down.
TTGGGGCTCTGCCATTCCTAGTTACAAAACATATTCGTCCAAAAATTGAAAAATCCAGCATCAAATTCCTTAAAATAAAACTTAGCTTTTATTGTGAAAAATTTCTTAGGACATGGTATGCCCGATAAAATGTTAACCAATGATCATGATGGCAGAGTTGAACAAAAAAACGTCTGACTGACGCGTTTCGGGGCGTTATAGTTGCCCCTTCCTCATAGACTATGAGGAAGGGGCAACTATAACGCCCCGAAACGCGTCAGTCAGACTTTTTTTGTTCAACTCTGCCATCATGATCATTGGTTAACATTTTATCGGGCATACCATGTCCTAAGAAATTTTTCACAATAAAAGCTAAGTTTTATTTTAAGGAATTTGATGCTGGATTTTTCAATTTTTGGACGAATATGTTTTGTACCTCGGGCTGAGAGGCTGGATTTTCCGTGCATCTTCCACACTTTAAGGCTCTCCACAGAAGTTATATGCTTCAACATCTATGGACGTTTATATCAGAAGACATGTGAGTGAGCTGACACACCTTTCGCTTGTTATGTCAATTCCTAGTTACGCCACTGCCTATACCATCGCAAAAATTGAAAAAAAAAAAAAAAAAACATATATCCCATGTTGTGATATTTTAGCCTAGTGATGTTACTGCTGTGTGGTCATGTGATATACTCTTTTGAACATGAGTGAGGGCGTAATAATGACATAGGAAATATCATTTTCTAATACTAAAGCATCCCATTAGATAGTTGCTGAGAGATTAATTTATTTCACAATATGCAAATGAGCAACCTGGAGCACTGTGGCCGGCTCCGTTGCTCCAAAATGCTGTGCCCCACACTGCTCTAATACTCCGACGTAAACCCAGGGCCAGGCGAGATTTTAGCATAGCGCCCTGTCACTCAAAGACAGGAGGAGGGAAACAGGGCATATTAGAGCAGTGTGGGGCACAGTAGTTTGGAACAATTTAGCCACCCTCGCTGTTCTAGCTTGCGTACCTTGAAGAGAACCCTTATTATAACCTGACTAATATATATATATATATATATATATATATATATATATATATATATATATATATATATATATATCACTGATTCCTACCAGTTTGAGCACACAGAGGTTTTCAGCCGTCACACAGGCTTGACACATCTTTGCGCAATGTCTTGGCTCAGTTAATTATGACATTAGGTAAAAGAAAACAAACCTCTTACATGATGTTTACTCCGTGACATAATTGCTGCAGAGATTAGATTATTCTGCAGCTCTGATGTCTCTGATAGTCATGAAATATTCCATTATCACTCACAACGTCTTCCGTGGATTTGTTTATTTCTACCTTTCGGTTACAATTTTGTCAGTTCGTTTCAAAGTTTGGAAGATGAAATTAAGGTTACATCAGGTCTGGACAAAGCTGCTGTAAGGCTGGGTCCACATGAGAGGGCCACAACCCCACTCCCCAGTAGTCAGAGCAGGGCACTCGTGTAATAAACCCATACAAATTCCTCTTTCATACTCTACCTGCATACCCTACATATGTGCAGCTTATTGCTAAGTGTTGTCATTATAGGGGTTATCTGGGACTATGATATAGATTGCTGTGGCCTCTTCATTATTTACCAAATGTGAAAGTGAACGTGATGTCATTGGCCTGTGAAGAAATAGAGCTCAATATTACAGTCCCAGAAAACCTCTTTAGACTATGTTTTACAGTACCAGCAAAGTAAATGAGATTTTGGTTAATCCCATCCATACATTGTGGTTCAAAAAGAGCTGTGGGAAAAAAATATACAGCATGTTAATTTTAGAGTTTTCACTAAAGAATTATTAGGATAAGGTAAAGCGCTGAAAAAAAAAATGCAGCAAAAATGTAGGCGTTTTATGGCTGGATTTTGGCAATAGGGCCTTAAAAAGGACCTTTCATGCCCTCAGGCACATGCGGTTTTATATACCGCTAGAAAGGCTTTTCCGTTATGTGTCCCTGGTGATGAGCTATTGGCGCTGTTACCGTAGCTCTTCAGCGTCAGAAGGGTGTTCCTGACAGTCTGTGAGAAACACCCCTCCTGACAGTAGTGTCCATAGCGCTGTACTGTGAGAGGGGGCGTTCTTTACCGCACAGAGATGACACTAGGCGGTGAGGAACGACCCCCCCAGTACTAGACTATGGACTCTACTGTCAGGAGGGGCATTCCTTACATACTGTCAGAAACGCCCTTCTGACACTGAATAGCTATGGTAATGGCACCAATAGCTCTTCTCCAGGGCCACATAACAGGAAAGCCGATAGTGCACTGAATTCAGCGCACTGTCGGCTTTCTAGTGGTATATAAAACCACAGGTGCCCGAGGACATGAAAGGTCTTCTTTAAATTGGTTTCCAAGGACTGTGATGATAAGCTAGGATAGGAACCTTAGGATAGGTTAGAGTCCGAGGAGCTCAAGTGAGTGCAGCCTCCTCTTTTAAGGACAGTTTTCTCACATCAACATCATTTGACCCCATGACAAAGTCTTGGAATAAAGCAAAACTTGTGTCGGGGATTTACCTGTTCTGGGGGTCACCCACACTATGCGCTACCATGTCCATAATTTGATGGCACTGATCAACTTATATACTTGAATACATCACTACATTTATTTATTGATGTATATCTGAGTATATTATTGCACTTATTTGTGTAGGACTGTATCTGTTTCCTTACTTAAGGTCTAGTGACCTGATATATTTCTTCTATACAGCCAACGCTGGGTTTACACCGTTATCTGGTCTCGGTTATCAGGTTTCCGTCTTCTGCAGACAGAAGACGGAAACCTGTCAGACCGTGACTGGCCGTGAGCGTTTTATGCTCTCCACGACAAAACCGTTTTTTTTTTTCCAAACCGGACACAAAGTCCTGCATGTCCGACTTTGTGTCTGATTAAAAAAAAACGCTCACCGGAGTTCACGGTGAGACACTTTTCAAAACCCATTCAAATGAATGGGTTTGAAAAATGCCTGCAGGTTTCCGTCTCCTGCTCAGTTTCGAGCAGGAAACGGAAACCTGCATAACGGAGACCCGGGCGCAGATGTGAACGAGCCCTAAGTGTGTATATGACACATGTACAGTGTATATTTGGTACCACATTATTCACAACAGCTGGTCTGCGATTTTTCTATTTTAGTAGACAAATACACTTGATGTTAGTTGCTCATTGCCACCTTTTGTTCCACATATACCTTGATTGTGATTTTCTCTGTATGTAGGTTTATCACTCGTATAATCTGCTGTGATTGGATGTTTTTTCCCATTATTCTTCTTCCTGTGTTCTCCATTATAGCGGAGATAGGTAATATAGTGTCCAATTGTCAGTGTTTTTACTGATGTAAAAGACTTTTCTCATATATATATATATATATATATATATAATTCTACAGCACTGTATAGACATTGTCATCACTCACTGTCCCAAGTAGGGCTCTAAATTACCTATCAGTATGTCTTGTAGAATATGTAAGGAAACCTACGCAGACATGGAAAGAACATACAAGCTCCCTGCAGGTTTTCCCCCCATCACTCATTTGTAGGAATATAACTGGTAACGGGATTTAATACACAGCAGTAATTAAAATCTGTATTATATTTCGTATTGACCTACAATTTCCATTCACTACAAAGTAATATAAAACAATGTAAAGAACTTCTACAATTGTAACCTTGGGACTCCAAAAAAAAATTATTTTATACATTAAATAATCAATTTATATTAACAAAGAAAATCAGTCAAATAATAAATGAACATCTTGTACCAAGAGAGCCACCGCCACCTTCTCCAGCCCCAATGCGGATTTGGCCCCGACTTCTTTGCAGGCTGTGTAGTCCGGGGCAAAATGAGGAGGAGGTTGCAGAGATTTTCTGGATATAAGATATTCACTTATTAGACTGATTGTGTTAATATAAAATGGATATGAGTATCTGCTTTCATGTTGTACTGCATATTTAGTACTTTAATTATGATGTTTGAAAGGATCTAGTTATTAATTATTATACTATTTATGAATTCATTAGTTAGTGTATCTAATTAGCAATTAAATCAATAATTGTAAATTAGATACCCTAATATCTTGCACACTGTGTTCTGGATCATGTAATAGTTATGTGTATGTAGTTATTTATATATTCATTGACGTATTTCTTATGTCCGATCTCCTGCCATGACCTTCACCCTCTTTAGTATTTTTTTGTTTTTGATGGATTTTTGTTATTTTATTTAATGTATAAATACCAAATATTTTTATGTTATTTTTGTGGTCTTGTATGAATTTGGAAGCGACAAATGGTTCATTATATGTGGTATGCCCCTTTACAAAAATCCTCTAAATCTAGCATCTGAAAGTCTTTGTTCTGAACTGTCAAAATTTTAATTCTATTGTGTTAGACAACATCCTAAGCCAAACTGGTTTGTTAAGTGGACCTCCCGGACTTCACCCTTTACTCGAGATATAGGGATCTTGGCTCTTGGTGACAGTTGACCAGGCTGGTCAGAGACTATGGTGCAGTGCACCAAAGAGTCAGGTAAAAGCAGATTGGGAATACAGGCCAAGGTCAGGTCTGGCAGCTAGGGTCAATACCACAAGGTCAGAAGATATAAGCAAAATCAGGGAACAATCTGGGATAAATAAATTGGTACACAGGAAATTAGGGACTCTAGCTAGGAATCTAATTGTTCAGTCAGAGTGTGACAGATGACGCAGACTTTTATATCAGCAGAGTGATGAAGATAGGTTGAGGAAGATTTATTGTCATGCATGCTGGCCTTTTAAGGGTGCACACACTCACCAAATGGGTAGAGCAAGTAGCAGGAAGTATATGTGCATGGGGAAAGCTGGGAGTGCACAGCATCTGGAAAAGGTAACCTGGCCATCATAACCTGCTGAGAGATGTAGTACTGTGGCAGATGTAAACCACTCATGTATATTGATGATACAGACATCTTGGATATATGCCTTTTCAGCCATGTAATGTCTTAACTAGAGATGAGCGAACAGTAAAATGTTCGAGGTTCGATATTAGTTTTGAGTAGCTCCTCAATATTCGACTACTCGAATCGAATATCGAACCCTATTATAGTCTATGGGGGGGAAATGCTCGTTTCAGGGGTAGGCAACATTCGATCAAATTATACTTACCAAGTCCACGAGTGAGGGTCGGGCTGGATCCTCTGAGAAGTCTTCTCCTTGCAGCGTCCCCGCGGCATCTTCCGGCTCTTCATTCACTTTGCCAGGCATTGGGCCTGGGCAGAGCCGACTGCGCATGCCCGCACTACAAGCGAACATGTGCAGTCAGCTCTGCCCAGACCCGATGCCTGGCAGAGTGAATTCAGAGCCTGAAGACGCCGCGGGGACGCTGCACGGAGAAGACTTCTAAAGGTAGAAGAAGAACCAGCGTTGATTGGCTGACTGTATAGCATTCGGCCAATCAATGCTGGTTCTGCATCAAACTTTTACATTCGAATAGCGAGTGGTACTCGATCGAGTACGAGTATTTTGAATACCGTAGTATTCGATCGAATACCTACTCGATCCAGTACTACTCGCTCATCTCTAGTCTTAACCTAAATTCACTCTTCTGTATTTGCAATACTTTTACTGATGAAAGAATTATTTTGTTCTATTTACATTATAATCATGTCCTATTGATGGCCAGTATTCATATTAGGGCAACCATGTTATATAATTTAAACAGCGAGACGGTTTAGACTTTTTTATTATTATTCGTACAAGGATTTAATACTGTATAAACTGTAAAAGCTGTTTCTAAGTAAGAATAGAAAATTATTTTCCTTGCAACATTTTTCTACATTACCATAAAAAAATCTGAATATTCCTAGGTGCCAGCCTACTTTTATTTATAGCTTTATTAGATCATTGCTAGATTACACAATTCGGCTGTATTGTAGAAAGTAAATCTCCCATGCATTATCATAGAGAAGCAAAATCTTAGTGTGTTTTTCTATCTAGCTAGCATATATATAAAAAAATGGAAAGAAAGAAATTCCCTAATACACGGTTATTAAGCCTATGTTCACGTCTATGTCAGAGGCTCTACTGCACATTCCATAATAAATAATTTATGAAAAGGTCCTGCATGCAGGACTTTTTTTTCCAGCACAATATGTCTTTGTGTCATTTGATGAATGCATCTCTGGGAATATTCAATTTTGTAGTTCCTCTGACGAATTAGAAAAATAGAAATCTTCATACCGAGGTGAATATACAATAGCAGAACAGAATCGCTACCTTTGAATTCCACCGCACTTACTGCACCTGTCTGCAGAACGCGGGATTTACAGGAGTCTAGAGCCTGAAACTTGTCAAAGTCAGAAAAGGTTATTAACATGTGTATAGATTAAAGCTGGATATAAGTATAATGTGACATGCTGTAGTTAGCTTCATTTTTATTCACACGTGGTTGCTCCAAGTTATCATGAAGATCCTATTTTTTTTTTTTCTGCACTTTTTCTTCTCCTAATAAATGTAAGAGTAAAACGCTTGCGATGTCACAGATATGAAAATATTTTAAGTTATTAAATTAAATCTCATTCACTTTGCTGGTACAGTAAAACACTGTGTCTTGCTTCCTGGGGCCTTAACCTTAAAGGGGCATTCCCATAAACACAACCATGTTTGAATTTCTAGATAATTGAAAGTTCAACATGTTTGCAAAGTCAAAGAATTCAGGTTTTTTGAGTTTTAAACACTTTATCATATTAGCATAGTTCTTTTTCTTTGTCAGTTGCCAATGGATATGACCATGAATGCAGAAGCTTACTATGGTCTGACTTTTGTCAAAAATCCAGCCCTGATTCCCAGGTATTCTCAAGTATGCACTTGTCTCTTCTTGATAACCAAGCTACAATAAGGAAATCATGGCTGGGCATCTGACAAGTACCAGGCCATAGAATGTTCCTGCATTCATGGTCCTATCCATTGGAAACCAATAGACAAAGCTATGATGCAATTAAAAGTTATGTTTGTGTTTGTAGAAATGACCCTTTAGGCTAAGGTCCCATGTACCGGACTGCAGCATAAAAGCCTCCCGTAGGGAATACTATAGGGAAGCCAGCAGCATTTCCGCCAGTATAATTGACATGCTGTAATTTCCAAAACCACAATGGTTTTGGAAATTGCACTGTTTCTGCTGTGAGTATTTTTCAGCAATGTGTGGATGGGATTTGCAGTGACTGTAAGACGCTGTGATTTTTCCCACAGCGTGTACACTATGTAGGGCACTGACCTTAAAGGGGTATTCCCACCTCACATACTCATCAGTCTTTACTGCTGTAAAATCTTCTTTCTTCCTGGTTTCTTGCATCATTTGGTGGGCGGGGTTTCACACGCAACCTGTCGTTTAGCTCCGCCCACCCATATTGGACTATGAAGTACAGGCAGCAGCAACTCCATTCTGTGTTACATACAGGCACTGCCTGTCTCTGCCATAATGAACACAATTGAATTAGCTAGCCTGATAACTGGGAGAACAGAAGAAATGAAAGCAGCTCCTCTCCCCTATCTGCTAACAGGAAGCTAGGTCACATGGTGTAGACACAGGAATAGCTAGAAACACAGGCTCGCTCCCGTGCACTTAGCCCCTCCTCACTCCCCCCTGACAGCAGCAGCTACATCACTTGACTCATGAGCAGCTAAGTCAGGGCTGTGGCCACAAAGAATTGAATAAAGTAAGATAGCGGACAAACAAAGCAGTTCTGCTGAAGCAGTGTATTTAGGAAAAGTCTTACAGCTACACTAACAAGCAGTATAGATAGGATCCTTGTGATGGGACAACCCCTTTAAAGAGGTATTCTGCATCTTCCGTAGAAGTAAGCTGTAGTTACAGAACCTACATAATAGAGTGAGGCGGATGTGTGAGGTGGGTGGCAAACTTGGACTACATGTGACTCCATTTATTTTAATAGGTGCATGCAAACCAGTGGTTCATGAGAAAAGAACTGATATGTGTTCTATTTTGGTGCATTTTGCGAACCACGGGGCCCTATTAAAGTGTATGGGTCCATGAGATTCACAAGCACAGGCAGCATATGTGAGCTGTCTGCTTTTACAGACTCTTAGACATTCATGGATGTAAATTGACCAAGGACAGCACACCACCCGTAAAAGAGCTGGGTAAGGCGCTGTCCATGAATATCACAGATGTCATATGTTTGCAGATAGCAGATGTTATTGAGGCCTGAACTACGCTGTTTCCATAACATCAGGAGATATGGACGCTATGCTATGCTGTTTCCCTAACTCTGCTATGCTGTTTCCCTAACTCTCATTTACCTCTGTAGGAGTAATGGGAGTTACAGAAGCGGCAGAGAACAGACAGTTTGACTGCTTTTGTATCTCTTAAGCACCATACGGAGACAAAGACGGGGCTGTTTTCATTTCAGCCATGAAAGTCAATCGAATATCAAACAGATGTGCAGCAATTACATCTACAGGATACTGACAGATGAACATGATGTGGACCATAAGAGGACTATCTTAGAAAGATAAAGGAGAAGATGATTATGGTAACAGACGGTACCTTCTGTCAGGTGATGCCACAATGGAGCTCTACTTTATTATACCTCGACAATATCTATTCAAACTATGTCATCCGATGACAGAATTACCATTCTTTCCTACATCTTCAACTTTACTGTCTATCTGCAACTGAGATACCCCCTGGGAAAACCGAACAAAAGCTAAGCAATGTTTCAGGTTATGGTGGGTACTGTATCGTGCATGAGAGTTGGGATTTGGCTGGAGACTAGTACAACATTGTCTTCTTACTAGGTTATTACTATCATTCTGGGTGATTTTGTTTGATTTAGGAGACTGTGATAATTGTATGTAGCAGAGTCCAAATTAAAACAATAATGAAATCCCGATCAAATGAGCGCTGTGTATGGGAAAGAGCCATGTAATGGCTTGGCTCCGACGAGATGTTTGCTTGTGAAGTCTATAAAACGCGAGGGAGGTGGGTGCTTTGCATTTGGATCTCTGACTAATCTTTTCTTCTCGGCATATTTCTCTACTGTTTGTTTTCTGTTTGAACAGCAGGATTTGGGTAGTGAAATATCCCATATTTTATGCCAGAGCTGCCAGTTTGGATTAGAAGTGAAGCCGAGAAAGCACGTACAGTGAGACGGACCAAGAACTAATTTGCCTTTCTTTTATTTAGTCCCATTCAGCACTGAAGAAGTTAATTGTATCCCTCTTTTTTCATGTCACTCAGACAAGTTGGCAGAAAGGCTAGAAATAGATTATCAACTTGGAGCAGCATGTAACAGAGATTTCAGTTTTGTTCTCATGTAATGGATTTCGTGTACGTCACTTAAACCATGGCATTTATCTGTGATATCCAGTCCATTGTTCATACAAATCTATTCTTGTCCCCTGCCCCCAACTACGTATCATAAAGTCTCACGACAATCAGAAAAATTCTTTCCTAGATGACAAAGTTCTATACCCACTCAATGCACCTTGTAGCCATTGGTCGTATGAGAATAAACCTTGTAGCCAACTTGTTTCTCCACAATGGGGACTATTGATTACAACGTGAACATACTCTTTCTCCAGAGTTTCCTTTCATTAGAAGAAAATCGCATTGGAAAATGCTTGAACAATGACACTTTGTATGGTTGCCTGGAGGAAATTGCGATACAATTGCTTGTAATGATTTTGACACAGCTGCTCCTTTTTGAGCTCGCAGTCATATATCGCTCCGTAGCCTCAATTATCTGGACTCTATTATTACACCTATTGTGAATATTAATTGTGGGAAATGGCTCATTCTGAAGAGTAAGTGGAGGAACTTGTTAACAATATTTAATAATGTTTCATGTTCTCCTGTCACTTTACGTGCCATCACCAATACTGGTTCTAGTTCTAGAAGAACAAAATAGGATCTTTTTAACATCTGCTATGCCAGGGTCTGTCTCTTTGGTGATTTCATTTATTCCAGTGCAAACGCATATAATCTATATGCCATGCAGGTAAGGACATCTAGTATTCTAGAGTATTCTAGAGGAATACTCACGCACAGCAGTCAGACATTTTTTGTAGTTGATGATGAGGTTTGCGCACATGTCGGGAGGAATTTTGGTCCACTCCTCATTGCAGATCATGTCTAAATCATTAAGATTTTGAGGCTGTCGTTTGGTAACTTGGAGCTTCAGCTCCCTCCATAAGTTTTCTATGGAATTAATGTCTGAAGACTGGCTAGGCCACTCCATGACCTTGGTGTGCTTTTTTTTTGAGCCACTCCTTTGTTACTTTGGCTGTATGTTTTGGGTCACTGTCTTGCTGGAAGACCCAGCCACAGCCGTTTTTAATGTCGTGGGGGGGGGGAGAAGGTTGTCGCTCAGAATTTTACAGTACATGGTTCCATCCTTTCTCCCATTGATGTGGTGAAGTAATCCCGTGCCCTTAGCAGAGAAACATAATGTTTCCACCTCCATGCTTGGCAGTGGGGACGGTGTTCTCATAGGCAGTATTTCTCTTCCTCTAAATAGAGCGAGTTGAGTTAATGTCAAGAGCTCAATTTTTCTCATCTGCCACTAGAAGTTACTAGCAACTTATACTATTAGTCCTCTGCCCACAATAAACTACACATCGTCAGCTAATATATATTTCATGGGATCTAGTAGGGATCTCATCCCAAATGTTATAAATGGGATTTGTGAACTTTATATCTTCCTAAATAGAAGTTATGTTTTATTCCTTTTTGGAAGACCTCTTATAGATTATTAATGTCGTTGTTTTCATCTTTATTGATCTCTTTGCATATTTTAAAATTACACTTGATGGCGTGTGTGTGTAACATAGAGAAATTGTGAGACTGTGAGACCTGTTAGGCTGGGTTGAAACCATTTGTGGAAAAAGGAAGTGAACGGCTCCCATTGAAATCAATGGGAGGAGGTTTTTTGAGCCAGATTCTGAGGTGGATTCCGCGTCAAAATCCAGCCCAAAAACCAGGTGTGAACCCGACCTTATAGGGGAAGCACTGGTGTAAACTAATGACACTCTCTATACAGCAGTGCAGAATATGTTGGCTCTACAAAGTCACTAAATACACAATAAAATAAATAATATAATGTGACGACATTAAAATAATTCATTGCATTTTCCAAATGGAATTTGATAGAGGAGTTGAGTTTATAATATGATTGATTGTCTTTGTTTTCTTCAGTGAATACAATACCTTTACATAACCTACATACTGTATAACACTGTCGCAATTGGTTTTGAAAGAAAGGATTTGGAAAAGCGATGCCATCTGGTTGGCATTGAAAGAATTGTACATCTACTTGTAATGGATTAAAAACTGCTTGGGTAGTGTAGGGCAGATGGCACACACATACTGTACGCACACAATGTGGGAAGTTATATAGAAGACAGACTAAAAACACAGGGCAATAGAATTGTTATATTGGATGAGTTTCAATAACTACTTTATTTCCTGGAGAAGAAAATACATCTTATGTTACAAAAGCTAAGACTAAATTATATCTTTTCACATATTTAGTGTTGTCAATAGTCAATTGAGAAAAATGAAGATGAAAATTTGAACTAAAAGTGGTATAAGAATTTTTTGTATCAAGTCCAAGATACCACTTAATCAGTTTTTTGGGCAAAGTACATACATAGTTGGACAGACTTGCTCTACTACTGGAGGATCTTTTGATGGATCCCAAATATGAAAGACATGGATCCTATTTTTAAATCCTATTTAAAAAAAAAACAAAAAAAAACTTAACATAACTATATAATTTAGTATTGCTGTGATAAAACTGATCTGCAGGTAATATGTCATTTTTACAGTGATCTAGACAAAGACATAGGCACCACATATTGTAAGTGTAGGGCCCATCTCATGTATGCTAAATACAGAACCAAGAAGAAAAAAAAGAGAAAAAGTTGCATAAATGAGATCCTCAACCCAGTATTATGAAAAAAGTTAGAAAAATCTTTATTGGCACATATCTTCTATCTCTAAATATCCAGAGTGAATTGCTAGGTAAACATAATAAATGCTGAATTGAGCTGAGAAATCACATGGCAACATGTCACGGACAACCCTAACTCTGTCCCTATGCTTACATACAGTATATTCCAAATCAGTGCAAATCTGAAAAAGAGAAGGCAAAAAACACCATTAAAAAAAAAATTGTATAAATAAGATGATGCTGATCACAAATGGTAAGCTTAGCACCACCACATTGATATAAGTGAATAACCAACAATTACACCAAGACATAAGGACCACAGAAGAGTTGGACGAATTCCCAAAGTAAGCACCAGAAAAACCAAACATGTAATTAAGTGGGGCAATTTAATTATAATTTTTTCCATTTCCAGCCCGATCTGTTCTTTTTCAGCTTCCAGTACATTTCACAGAATATTAAATTGTGCCATTATAAAGAACTGATAATTTAAAATAATTTTAAAAAGTCTGCGACAGGAAGGGGCTAAAAAGTTACATGACATTGATAGAACAAAATATTAAAGAGGACCTTTCATCAGATCAAGTCACATGCAGTTCTATACACTGCTGGAAAGCTGACAGTGCGCTGAATTCAGCGCACTATCGACTTTCCTGATCTGTGCCCGGTGTAAAGCGCTATTGGTCCCGGGACCGTAGCGCTTTACAGTCAGAAGGGCGTTTCTGACACTTAGCCAGGGATGCCCTTCTGCCCAGCAGCGCCTATCGCGCTGTGCTCTAAGACTGGGGAGGAACGCCCCCTCCCTCTGCTCACACAGCTCGTCCATAGACGAGTATTATCAGGAAGGTTAATACTAATAATAATACGACGATTACGACTATGGACGAGCTGTGTGAGCAGAGGGAGGGGGCGTTCCTCCCCAGTCTTAGAGCACAGCACGATAGGTGCTGCTGGGCAGAAGGGCATCCCTGGCTAAGTGTCAGAAACGCCCTTCTGACTGTAAAGCGCTACGGTACCGGGACCGATAGCACTTTACACCGGGCACAGATCGGGAAAGCCAATAGTGCGCTGAATTCAGCTGTCAGCTTTCCAGCAGTATATAGAACTGCATGTGCCCGATCTGATGAATGGTCCTCTTTAAAGGGGTTGTACAATTTCAGCAAAGATGAAATGTTCATGTGATGGACACACAGGTGCACACCTCATGACAACACATATGTCCGATTACTCTGCTGTGACTGGGACGAGCTGTGTACCTGCGTGTCTATCATTTGACTGTGGACTGAATCTACAATGTAGGCTTCTACCTTTACATGACACAAAAGTGAACATATGCTAAACTAGAAGCATTATACAGTATATGTTGGCTATAGGTATAAGTCGTATTGTGTTATTAATACCCCCTTTAATGACTCCCTTTATATTAATGTGTGTCTTTCTTCTTCTTCCCAACCCTTTTGTTTTCACCTGTCTTCTCTCCTCTTGGCGTGTCTCTCTTCCCCATATAAAGTGGCTGTTCCTCTGTCTCCAAGTTTCTCCTGCTCTTCTGCAATAGACCAGTTCCTGTGTGAGTTCTAAACATGCGCTGTAAGTCTATCTGCACCCTGCTTTTGCAATGTTGTCCCTTATTTTACTTTTGATGTACGTCTTGTGTGTTTTGACCCCTTTACTATGGTCATTTATGTGTCAATGTCATTGTCTACTGCTTGTACTTGAAAGCAAAACTAAGGTTGAACATGCACTTAAGACATCTGTCAGCTATTGCTTGAGGCCGATACATACATATGCATGTTAGGTAATAAGGAGACTAAACTGCTGCCAGACACCTCTGGAGACATTTTATCTACTTTAAGACAAAAGAGTTAAGGATGTTAAAGGGGTTTTCCTGGCTTAAAGGGCATCTACCACTTCCTACAAGCATATTCAGCTGTCATCATAATGTTGCAGACCACATTACTGTAATAAACAACATATCTTTATTATGTATGCCACTTTTGAAGATTTGGAGAAAAACAACTCACGCTAGGTTCACACCTGCGTTCAGCCTTCCATTCTGTGCTTTCCGTCTTCTGCATGCCAGAAGACACAAAGCACAGACCAGGTCCGGCCGTGAGCGGCAGTGAGCGTTTTAGGCTCTCCGCCGCGAAACCGGATTTTTGATTCCGGACACAGAGTACTGCATGTCCGACTCTGTGTCCGGATTATAAAACCCGGTTTTGCGGCGGAGAACATAAAACGCTCACCGCCACTCACGGCCGGACAGCTTTCTCACCCATTCAAATGAATGGGTGAGAGACTCCTGCAGGTTTCCGTCTCCTGCTCTGTTTTATGCAGGAAACGGAAACCTGCAGAACGGACCCCTTGAACGCAGATGTGAACGAGCCCTTATGCAGATGAGGCATTTGGTGCACTGGGGGGCGGGCCATCTGCTCCCTGGAGCACTGCTGTGACCACATAAGCCCCTACCATATCATGACTGTACCACCCTGTGCAGTGAGTATTGAACCCCACACTGCCATGATATCACTTATCCTATATGAGCAGTACAATCAGTGCTCGTAGGGTTGAAGGCTCGCCCCCAGTGCACCAACTGTCTCATTTGCATAGGACTTCAAAGTTGTTTTCCTCCAAATCTCCAAAAATGACAAACATATAAAACATATCACTGTAACACTGTGCAGCTGAGTATCCTTGGGGGAGGTGTAAGACTCCCTTTTATCCTTCGGTTAGATCATCAATTAATGATTGTCAGGGGTCCGACATCTGAACCCCCTGCCAATCAGCTGTTTGAAGAGGCTGCAGCCTTCACATGAGCACTTCAGCTACTTCAATACGTACCAAGCATAGTGCATTCATTCTGAATGTAAAACTCGTTCAGAGTGAGTGACGGTAAAACAGATCCCATTGACTTCTATGGGTACCGGCATACGTGCGCTCCCTATTGAAATCAACGGGAGGCTTTTTGAGGCTTCTTTACCTATTGCTTTCAATGTCATACGCGTGCATAAGCCGGGACCCATAGAAGTCAATGGGATCTGTTTTACCGTCACTCACTCTGAACGAGTTTTACATTCAGAATGAGCGGAGTATAAACTCCGTGTGAAGGCAGCCTTAGGGTAGTGATTCATTTGAGTGGGACAATGAATGTAATGTTATGTGGCCTGTGAAGCAGAAGCTGTGCTCAGGGATCTATGGGGGTTCCAGGTGTTGTATCCCAATGGATCTTCAATTATAACTTGTCTTAAGGTTAGGTCATCAATTAAAGATGACCTATACAGAAAACCTGAATGCAACTGCACTCACTGGTTATCTGCACTGAAGATTAACTAATCTGTATAATTGGTTAATTAATATGTTATGATTAAATTTATTCCTATCAGAAGGCAATTAAAACATATTAATATACATAAAATGCAAAAATAGGTTTGAATTTTTCTGTCAAGCTATGATTTATTAACCCTTTTACAACGGGAGTGCTTTCATTCTTAATGACTAAACACTTGTTAGCGCATCTAACATCCTATACAGTTTTTGGTTTTAGGCTACCTAGAACAATCTTGTGCCTTTTTTCATAATGCTTAAGATTTTGTTTTAATAGATTCTAATAGAATTAGACATGGCCATACGAGGGCAAAACTGTAGAGTGTGTGGAGGAGGGGCTATTCTATGGGGTATCTGACAGGAGTTCCCAGGTCTCTTGTTCATGACTGTTATAGAATAGGGTCAGGGGTAGGGGCCACACGGTGGCTCAGTGGTTAGCACTGCAGCCTTGCAGTGCTGGGTCCTGGTGTTCAAATCCCATCAAGGGCAAAAAACCATCTGCAAGGAGTTTGTATGTTCTCCCCGTGTTTGCATGGATTTCCATCCCATGTTCCAAAAAGACATACTGATAGGGAAAAATGTACATTGTGATCTCTATGTGGGGCTCACAATCTACATAAAAAAAAAGAAAAAAAAAAAAGAATAGGGTCAGGGGTGTGGGGAATCGCTCAGGTAGATGCTCGGTAGCAGTGCAGAAAACAAGGACATAGACACTGGATTGCACACAAGTTAAGGCTTTATTCACTTGCAGTGCATTCACTGCCTTGGCAAAGACACACATAAAAAAACAAAAGCCTTCTCGGCTGAGAACTACCTGAACATAGGACAACTTTTCCCTGTCTATACAGGTGGCTGGCTACCAGACTCCCACCTTGGCAACAACAGCTGGTGGCACAGTACCTGGTTTGGAGGTTCGGTCTGGACAGGTCAGCTCTGTCAGTGTGGTGCCACACTCCCAGTCTTCACACTCAGACTATATCAGGCCTTGATTACCCAGCTGACCTCCCTGGTGTGGGTCTTACCATACACCCTTTAGGTGCCTGGCTGGAATATACTTGTCCTCCCAGACCACACCCTTCACTCTCTCACAGAGGATAATAACACTTGAGGAGTGGGCACCTTTGCAGGCGTATGAAGACTTACAAAGCCATTTTTGCTCCACTAGGGGATTATGGGGAATATGCAAATCTGTTTCCCAGGATATAATTAGGAAAACAGTGCCTCTGTTTGCTGCCTCTCAGGACAGCCTAATTAACATCATGCACAACTTTGTTAAAGAATATTAATTGTAATACCTGTTTCTGCAGAGCTGGAGCTAGATTTTCTTGAACCCAATGCAAAGTGGCTTATTGGGGTCTCCTCTGGTATTTAGCACCTGCCTCTGTTATTCTCCCCCTTGTTATGCCCTTAGTTTATATATTGGGGTTTTTTTTTCTACCCAAGTGCAGTTATTGCTGTCACTACATGGGTGTTATTGATAATTGTAAGATGTAAATCATCCTTAGCAGGACATTTGTCTACTGCCGAGATATATTGGTTAAACATTGATCTGTTATACAGCTCGATCGTACAGTGAGTAAGCCATGATGATCCCTCACCACATTTTCATCATTGTCTCTATGGTCTACCTCCATGGCAGCCTTTCATGTCATCCATGTTATTTATTTTATGTAATTATAAGCCTTCCCAGATCTGCTAAACAAATTCTACTTCTAATTAGATTTTAAGCCATTTGATATTGAGCCAAAGGAGTAAGTAATATTACAAGTTTTGTATTACAGATAGGTGCCTGGAGCGCCTTCAGATGTGAAAATTATCATTATAAGATTTGCAGACACACAGCTATGCCTATGTATGATACATCAATATAAGACTTTCATCTGAAATAAAAGCCCAGGAAATATAAGCTCATGAATGTAATTGTCCATGTATTGTAATAGTGCAACATGCGGTAATGATTGTGTGTTAATGTAGCACTATAAGGTGGACTTAATACATAATTATTTGGCTTTTCTCTGCATAGACAGTGTTAACGCTGTAGCTGCTTTTCTAAACTCCCACTCACTGCGTGGGATCATACCTCATTATGGCAGATTTCCCTGTCAAACATTTTGCTTTCGTCTCTCTAGTCTCAGTGGGACCCCCCTTCATAAAAATAATTTACCGCTGCACCCTTTCACTGAATCCCTATCATAAACATCATTCAAGGAGGAACCCAAGCTGTGACTAGTGTGACTACTATTGTATACAACATCTGCTGGAATGTAACCTGTGCAGTATGGTACTGAATAGGAATAATGACCCTTCCAATCATACCCATGTGATAGGAATTTTGTATGTATGGTGTCATTCAGCTAGAAAATAGATTGACTCCATATATGAAATGAGTCATACAATTAATCCAGCAATTGAACCTGGGAGCCCCTATAGAAGCAATCTCATCACATTCAATAGGTTGCAACACCGAGAGTAGATTTACTGAGCAACCCCACTGTCCCTTATTCAATTTTCTTGTTTGTAACATCAAGATTGTCATTCTCCATAGTTATTTTTGTTCACCATATAGTGCAATGTTTCTCATCATTAAAACCAAAAATACTGTTTATTATTACAATGTGTAAAACGTGTACACTGAATTATTCTCATATAAGGTACATTATAGAACGTATATACCTTTATATCTATGGCTAATACTGCTCAAGAATTATAGTACATGTGCACAGATCCATGTGAAAATCTGAATGTTGCAATCATTTAATACTTTGATACAATGCAAATACACATGAATGTGCATTAGACTCTTACACTAGCACCATTACTTCTGTTTCTCAAGAAAGCCGTGATACTGTAAGATATCTGTCTTACAACAGATCCAACAGGTGGCCAGTGGACCTCATTGACTTATAATAAGGTGTTCATCAAATTGGTTTCTGTATCAATTCTTTATAGTTTCAAGATTTCATTGAGAACCTTCACTGTTTACTTCCAGTGGAAATCTGGCCTGGCTACATGATGGACACGCCTGTGCAAATTGTTACAATGCAAAGTTCGGATAACTGTGACCTGTATGTCCATAACACGGCCAGGACAGACATTGATCCCTTAGAAGTATCTTGAGTGCTTCCAGAAAGTTAGCCAGACTGCTTTAGGGTGAACAAACATTATGGAAGAAAGTGTCCATGTTTTTAATTTTCTATTCACTACGAACAGAAAAAGAAAGAAGGGGCTGTGTCCATTACTCTATAAGGTCTGTTGCTCTCATTCTATGATGGATGACAACAATGGACCCCAATAACTGTAGTGTAAACAGACCCTTATGACTGCACTTAAGCTTTGGAGCTTAATGTACTTGATTGTCTCATACCATGTGTGGTATCATCTTCTAAATGCATGCTTTCTGCCATTATCTCCCTCAATAGTCTTGAATTAGAGTTGACTGCTGGATTTCACAATGCAGTTTATAGACTTTCAACCATCCTACCTTCTTCATTATCTTTGTGTTGATCACTCATAGAGCTACCTAAAATGTCCAATATCAGTAGATGTAATATATTTACATTCAGCACCATTTGCAGTGTTTGCGATGTTTTGTGCAATTCTCAGTTTTCATTCTCGATCTCTAACAGTTTAGAAAGTATTTAGAGGGAGTCTACCACCTCTCCCAATCATATTCAACTGTGTCCACACTGTTACAGACCACATAGGGATAAACATCATATCTTTGTTATGTACTTCACTTGTATATTTGGAGAAAAACAATTTTGAAGTGTAATGCCAATGAAGTAGTTGGTGCACTAGGGGTGGCCTTCAGAACTGTTCTTGCCATTTAGACCCCTACCCTCTTCTTATTGTGACATCCTGTGCAGTGAGAGATGACCCTCCCACTGATGACATCACCCATCCTACTTGAGCAGTAAGATCAATGTTTCCAGGGCTGAAGGCCCGTCTCCAGTGTCCAACTGCTGCATTTGCATAAGACTTCAAAGATGTTTTACTACAAAAATGACATAACAAAGCTATGATGTTTATCACTGTAATGTGCTCTGAAGCATGGTGGATGCTTTGTAGAGATGGTATTCTCCCTTGAAGATGTAATAATCACCTGTACATCTGTAACGCCTTAGACCAGACCATGCTGGAGCTGACATGATTAAATAAGACAGTCTCTGTAGAAAATAACTATTACATTTCTACCTAATGTTCTTGCCATAAATCCAATTTTTCCTTGAGTCGGAAAATGCATACTGTGACATATACATAAAGATGATGAGAGACCTGTTCTTCTACCTTATTGTGTTCCCTTCTGCAGTCATGACATAGATATAGACCTGGAATATTTGTAACATGTTTGTTAGTTAATGAATAGTTGTTGTGAACAAAGTACATGGCATGAATCAGGTTGTTGAGTTTCACTCTAGTTTTATAAATTTGTATAAAATAATGTATGGCCATATGTCTGTGGAAAACTATTAGAATTATTGAGTTAAAAAATTAGCAGCCTTGCAATCCCTATAGCCAAAAACCGATGGTAGTGCTCAGTCACTTTAAACCTGGGACTGGCGTCACCCATAGACCTTCTTAATACATTAATAAGTAATATAAGAAAGAGCGTCTTTGCCACAATTTATTTAGGTAAATGTTTCCTGTCTTACTGGCCATTAGCCACACATGAAGAAGGGCTTTTAGCACTGTAGTATGATGTGGAAGTGTCTAGTGACAGCCATGTAGCAGGAGACCACACAAAATCACAGCACAATGTCAGAGCGTTGAAGCAGGTGGGACGTACAAATTAACCTACCCACTGTTGTACCGCTCAAAAAGAGGCATGTTCAGAAGTGTGAGCTGGAAACTTAATGAACCGTTCCCTGGTCAAACAGCTGCACACAAGACACCCTGGTATTTAATGTAATGAATTGTGTTTCAGTATCTGGAAGGCTCATGGATAAACAAGGGTTAGATGCAGTGTCGTAACTACTACGGTAGCAGTGGTAGCAGCTGTCACAGGGCCAGGGACACCTTAGGGGGCCCGGGCCCCCTCACTAGTTAATATGACAAAAAATATATAAAGAATAAATTTTACTTTTTGAGACCCGAGTCTCCCTAAGGTGTCGTGTTCTGGGTAGGAGAGAGCCTCAGTATGCGTCCTGACAATAGGGGAGGGGCAGAAACATTGTGCAAGAAGAAGATAGAGAGGGGGATTCAATTTATGGAGTGAGAAGAGCAGCAGCACTGAAGCCTTGTGGAGACTGATGAGGTTAACCCATGCATGTAGGGCAGGCTGTACAGCACTCAGTACTGTGCTGGCAGCTGCCTGTTGCAATTTCTCCTTTCCAACAATTATAAGTGTGCTGTCTGGGGAAGAAGGGGTTACAAGTGCCACATTCAGTGACTGTGAAGAGTGTTTTAAGTGAGAACTGTGAGAACACTCTTCACTAACACTGAATGTGGCACTTATAACCCTTTCTTCCCCAGGCAGCAAACTTATTACAGTATTATGTATTACACTATATAATACTTTGTGCAGGGGCCACTATGGGGCATAATAGTGTGTGCAGGAATGTGGTTTGTGCGGAGGGGGGGCTGGGGGAGGCACTAAGTCAAATATTCACCTTGGAGCTCTGCCATTCCTAGTTACTCCCTGCCTATACCATTTCAAAAATGGAAGAAAAAAAATACCATATATCCCATGTTGTGATATTTTAGCCTAGTGATGTTACTGCTATGTGGTCATGTGCTATACTCTTTTGAACATGAGTGAGGGTATAATAATGACATAGGAAATATCATTTTCTAATACTAAAGCATCCCATTAGATAGTTGCTGAGATATTAATTTATTTCACAATATGCAAATGAGCAATCTGCTCCAAAATGCTGTGCTCCACACTGCTCTAATACTCTGACGTGAAAACAGGTCCAGGCAAAATTTTAGCATGGCACATAATACTGAGTGCAGGGGCCACTATAGGGCATAATACTGTGTGCAGGGGCCACTATGGGGCATAATACTGTGTACTGGGGCCATTATGGGGAATAATACTGTGTGCAGGGGCCACTGTAGGGCATAATAGTGCGTGCAAGGATGCGGGGGGGGGAGAGGGGCAGTTGGTCGTGGTCTTTGGGGGGGGGGGGGCATGTCAAAAGGTTGCCACGGGGCCCCGCTATTCCTAGTTAAGCCACTGGTTAGATGGATAACTGACAAACACTACTGCACCTACCTACTAGAATGTATAACATTGCCTTTTTGTCCCCCGCCTCTTCTGTAGCAATTCAGAATTGGTTAACATGATAATTAGTTGACAAAGTATAAGTGCTAAGAACAAAAGATAATCAGCGATTGATGTGAATGTAATGAGTAAGTTCAATGAATTACTGGCTGCGGCATAGGAGAAAATTTTGTGGGTCACTGGCTGCAGAAGGGGCAGTAGGAGATGAAAGATAAAATATATGACTGAGCACCATGAAGAGATATAGAGACTATTATGAGAGTGAAAATACCAGTCGCTTCTGCAATTTATCATAGACTGAAGTGAAACTCAGTCAAGGCTAACTTAAAGACATAGGTCTAAGGTCAGATGACAATCCTGGACAACCCCTTTAAGTTCATACACCAGCTAAATAAGAACTTTGTATAACAGCCTAGTACTAATTTACACACATCAATACATACAAGTACTTCTATACATTTTTCCTTCATGTTACTGAGGCAGCTGTTGTGTTCGCACAGAGGAATTTGCCACGGATTTGGGGCGTATTTCTCTAACGAATCTGGAGCAATGTCCTCCAAGAATCTGCCTCCCATTGTCTTCAGTGGGAGGCAGAGATCGCAGCAGGACGTGGAAAAAAGAAGCGTCCTACCTGATCGTGCCGCAGACTCTGCAGCCAATTCAGGTGCGGTGTCTGTGGCTTGAGACTCCCTGCTCATTTAGGCCCTTTCATTCGGGCCTAATCCGTAGCAGGATGCTGCGACTGAATGCTAATGCACTGCATCGGCATCCCATCGTGGCTAGATTGCAGCGAAAATGCCGATGGGGGAAAATGAAGAGGAATTCCCACGTGTGAACATACCTTAAGACAGCAAAAGTTAGGCAACATATTCTCCTCTAATTACTGTGAGCAGTATATTCCAGCTAGTCTCCCTCCACCAATTCAGGGAAAACTACAAATAGGCCAAGCAGAGGGAAACTGCTAAAAATGCTAAATATATGGAAGTCCTATAAACAGCCAGAAGGTCACTCCTTATGTACACACACAACATATCCTGAAAAGTCCCATAAAACAACTGGCTTGCATTAAAAGGGAGTCTACCACCTCTCACAAGTACTGTATATTCAAATGCTTCCACCACATTACCGAGCATATTACAGTGATAAACAACATATCTTTATTATAGACGTCACTTTTGCCGACTTGAAGAAAAAGAAATTTGATGTTTTATGTAAATGAGGCAGTTGGTGCACTGGGGGCCGGCCTTCTGTCCTGGAAGCACTGCTATTGCTGCTCAAATAGGATGGGTGCTGTCATAGATGTCAAATTAAAAAAAAAAAATAAAATAAAATTAACAAATATAAAAAAATGTTTGTTGCAGCACAAAAAACATGATTTTTATTTCTTTAAAAAAAAAAAGTTTTACCAAATAAAAGTCAATAAACCAGTAAAAAGTTGTGTTACATACAATAGAGTTTCGCACAGGGCGAAAGCCAAGAATGAAACTTGTCGCAGTAATTGACATGCTGTGGGTTTATAACAGAGGTCCTTTACGCTGCAGGGGAATGGGATTTCTCTCTGCGTCTCCCCAGTCTTAGGGTTTAATAAGCCGCTACCTATTTTTTGGTTTCATAATGTTTTTTGTATTGTTTTTCCATGGGACTGCTACAAATGCATTTTATTCACCAAAGCATTTGCACATTTTTAATGTTGTAAATTGTTGCAGGGGAGAAAAGTGTGTTGTTAACCCGACCAATACTTGATGTGTTTCTATAAAATGTGTGGTGTGTCACTAGGAGAAATGCTGAATCCTACTGTATGTGTTTAATTGTATTGTGCATGTAATGGTTTATCAATGGTGTGGATATTGTGATTTTCCTAACCATCATCTAGGGTACCTTCCCAACCTACTGTGGTACAGATGGCAGCGCCATTTTCTGAGCTATAACACTATCAATGTCATAGCTCTTTGAATGGTACTACCATATGTGCTGACAAATCAGCGTGTGGCGTATGCGAACGTCATTCACTCCAGAGGAGATGTCGCCTTCGTCGGAGATTGGTAATGATAATGACTTCTTTCATTACATATTGCCACTTGTATCATGTTGAAATCACACTTTTCATCTTCTTCAGTTCAGCTTTTCTTTTCTCATGTTGTACATGCCCTATCAACATTCACCAGGTAGGTTAGCTAAATGCGACAATAAAGGAAGCGGCTTAGGAGACATTGCTCTCTGTTGAGAAAGCTTTTGAAGCTCTGCTTTTCTTGATCAGCTGCCAACTAAACCGATGAAGAATCCTGTATAGCTCTTAAATCTTATTTAAAAGAAAAAATGATATATCCTGGCTTATGGAAAAGCTGTGAACTCTACAAAACATACTTCAGTAGAATCACCGATAGATCTGTCCATATGAAAGCGGCACATTGAGGGCTTGAAGGCAAACTCGTAGGTTCAGTAGGTAAAGAATACATTTGCATAGACGTCTTGACTATAACATTCTCCTGCTGAAGATTTTAAGGAATGTTTAAGGTATATGTAAATGTGAAATCCTGCATAGTATATACATACATTTAAGTGGCGTCTTTTTATATTAGCTTCAAGCCACGACAGCTTTCTATAATCTAACGCTGTCAGGTTAGGATCTTTGCTCACTGTGAATATATTAGGACCTTCATATGCGTTTTTTTCCATAGGGAAACATGAGAAATTGGAATGTTTTTAAAGGGCCAGACTTATATAGTTAACTGAGTTCTACCCGATACTTATATAGTGGACACAGTATGTATTCTATCCCTTCATAAAAAACAGTAAATTAAACATTACAATGATTCAATGAAAATGTGGCGGACCTAGTTACATCATTATTTGATGATGAGATGATGAACATTAATGAACTTGTGATTAAGTTTAGAAAATTGTAATGCTAGTTTTTTAAACACTTCAAAAATTTACATCCTGACATAAAATAGCAAGTTTTTCAAAGACCAGCATCCCTTTAACTTAAAGGGATTCTATAATTAAAAAATATGTTTTTAGCTAAAAGCACGTAGAATTGCCTTTATAAAGGCTATTCATCTCTTACCTTTATCTTGAGGGTCCGCGCCACTGTTTTTGAAATTTTATTTGTTCTTTATTGCGCTCAGAAAGCACAGGGGACGTTCCCCGTGTGCACTGAGCACAGTGTTGTCAACCACTCAGCGCCACCTTTCTTCTGCTCCATCGGCCATTTTCCTCCTCTTCTTACAGGAGACCACCACAAAATGACCAATGGAACAGCCGACTGCGTATGTCCGTCGGCCATTTTGAGGTGGTCTTTTGTAAGAGGAGGAGGAGAATGGCCAACAGAGCAAAACAAAGGCGGCGCTGGATGGATGACAAAGCTGTGCTCAGAGCATAGCAGGAATGCCCCCTGTGCTTTTTGAGTACAGGGGGAACGTACCTGTACAGCGATCTCACATGGGCTGGTCAGAGATAGTTAGAGGGACAGATGTGGCCCATGGGCTATACAATGCACAGGTCTGTTCATATGTTTGTAGTGATACATATTATGGAACTCTACAGAGCAAGTATGCTGACACTTCACGCCAAAGAAAAGCCATCAACTACATCCAGTAGTCACATAGTGCTACCAAACAGAAGTCTAGCTGTAACCCCTGGTTGATAGGCATGGACACCTCCAGAACCAATGAAAAACATAGATGGTGGCTTTAGCACTGAAGGCTCAGAGAAATTGGAATTGTCAGCCACAGGCTAGATCACATACAGTATGTTGTTATATACAGTACAATTACTTACAGAATCTAATTGAGAGCAAATCAGAATGTGATGATTACAACATAAGGGAATAACTTGACAGCATTTTGGCTGTTTGCATAGTAAGAATGTTATGTAGGTGTAAACGTACGATTAGATAATTATACAGAATGCCAAGATCCGAAATCCAACCTGCCACTGTGGATTTCTACCCTTCCTATTCATTTTCTTAATTGAATCACCTTATATTTTTGTAATTAATGCTTTTCTGAGGAATGCATCTGCCAGCAATCCAGGATGTGTGGGCAGCAGTAATGTGTTGCTACTGTAGTTTTATGTGCTTATTGTTCTGAGTGCAATGTACAGGCAGCTAATTACTATCCATAGGTAATTACAGCACAGCCCCTATGTAGTTGTGTGCTGCCACCGAATACCTTGTTCAGCTAGCATAATGTATAGGAGGTCGGGTTCTGAAGACCTGTGTCTATATTATGTCATGTTCTATAGTCGGAAGTTACACTTTAGTAATGCAGAGCTTTTAGGGAGCCTTCGCACGGAGTGATGCCGGGCTCAATGTGTGCTTATTTTTACTGGTGTAGAAATGCGAGGGTAGCATTTACGTCGCATTTTTTACTATGAGCGTATACGCATCATCTTCGGCCGCATTTTTTGCTCGCGTAAACGTTTATATGAGCAAACAACGCGTCTGAAAACGCCGCGTATACGCTCATAGTAAAAAATGCCGCGTAAACACGACATAAACGCTACCCTCGCTTTTCTACGTCAGTAAAAATAAGCACACATTGAACCTGGCGTTACACCGTGTGAAGGCTCCCTTAGAAATGAAAATTCCAGGATAGGTTCTATAATATCCAACACAAAGGATGTTGTTATTGACAAACTCCTCAGGGCTCAGTCACATCTGCAGGTTTCTGTTTCCTGCCCAAAACAGAGGCAGGAGACGGAAACCTGATGGAATGTTTCAAGCCCATTCATTTTAATTGAGTGGCGGTGAGCGTTTTATGCTCTCCGCCGCAAAACCGTTTTTTTTTTTTTTTAAATCGGACACAGAATCGGACATGCAGTACTCTGAGTCCAATTTTAATAAAACGCTCACCACCGCACCTGGTCTTACAGGTTTCCGTCTTCTGCATGCAGAAGACAGAAACCACAGAACAGACTACCGAACGCTAGTGTGAACGTAGCGTCACACGGCAGGGCTGACCATTAAGTTCACCACATGTTCACATGTAATAAGTAGGTTGAATTCATAACATGCTTTATTAGTTTACAAATACACATTTTGTGACTGACGCTAGGTTCACACTAGCATTCGGTTTTCCATTCTTCACGTTTGCTTGGGGACCTGAACAATAGAAACCTGTGGACCCCATAGAGTATAATTGAGTCCGTTGGGTTTCTGCCTGGTTTTCAGCTTGCAGGACTTTACTCTCTACAATTTTTAAGTGGATTCGGAGGCAGAAACCCCAAAAGTACAGCAGGTTTATTACATAATTATTGTTACAAATACTAAAATAAAAGGTTCTGTCCAATGGGAATCTAGTAATTGTAACTGTTATTATAGGTAATTTCATGTTTGGCAATGATATCTCTGTACTAACAATTTTCCATATATATGCACTATATGAAGAAAAGTATTTGTATTGTTTTTTTATTATGCAAAAGTACTATAAAGTAAAATGAAATACTATATTGTACTTATTTGGCACCATATGGGTTTTGGAATGCGAGCATGACAAAAATATTAATTATTTGGCTATTAACTGATAAACAAGTCTGGTCATTGATGAGTTAAAATTTCCCAGGGCAGTACTTTTCTTGTGTATGTGTCTCTATAGACATTGTAGGAAGATTTGCAACTGCAATGAATGAAAGTTAAGGGACAGAGAAGTGTCCATAAACAAGTGCGGTCCACTCCAACATGGTAAAACCACATGAGGACAAAACCCCACCTGCATAGAGCTGCCAGTGATCACAAGTTTATGTAGGAATTTGGTATTGAAAAAAAAAAAGCTTCCCATTGACTTCAATGGGTTCCCTTTCCTGTTAGCAGAAAGAGAAACCCATTGAAGTCAATGGGAGGCTTTTTTTTCAGTGCTGAAATTCCACACCAAATTCCTCACCATTTTCCTCCATGTGAATGGACCCTTAACCTATGCAACCTTGCAATGGATGGCGGCCACATACGGACAGTGTTTCGACCACATATTGCCAGTATGTGAGAGTGGACACAAAACTCGTGCAAGGAGTAGTAGGGTAGCTAGCCTTCTGTATTGTTGGTCTTACCTTATCGGTGCCTTCACCAGTAAAAAACTGTCCTGTGTCATTAAGAGTTGTCACATGTTGGATTCTTTTTTTCTGCATTTTTCAAAATAATTTTTAATCCGATAACTGTTGCAGTTTACTCACTGGTTACAAGGCAGACCAACAGCCCACTCCTGTATGACTTCTGTCCATGCAGTCTCCTACGGCCCTCCCCTAGTAAAAATACTAAGGGTTCTGTTAGGTGCTTGCTTCTGCTGATAAACAGTATTAAGAGGGTCAGAGTAGCACATCGGAGGATAGCTTATGCTACAGTCCTTGCTTATGGATGCGCAGAGACACTTGTAAGTACTGACAGCTACAAGACTTGAAGTGTGGGACATTACAATATATCCCATCAGATAGAAAATGCCTCTTCGTGCTCTTATTAGGCTTTTTTCCTCCTTCCCCTTCCTCTGATAATCTGCGTTTCACTCTGAAAAGCTCAGCTATATCCATCATGAGTTGGACTACAAGTCACATTTCTCATAGTACTGAAGTTTTTAGAAGTCTTTGGAGTGGGGAGTGAGCAGGAAGTGCAGAAAATATAAGAACAAATATACGGTAAGCTTCTGCTTAGCTGCAGCATCAGACTTAGCCTAACACAAGCAAAACTATTTATTCACATTAGTTAGTACCATGGGTGAAAGTGACAGTTGCAGAGCTGCAACTTCTACCAACCAGTTGAGAGATTAATGCAAACTACAGATAGAGCCTGCAGATAGATACTTAAAGGGGTTGGCCACTTTCAGAGCAATATTGACAAACAAATGTACAATAAAAAGAATATACAATTTTCCAATATGCTTTCTGTATCAATTCCTCATGGTTTTCCAGATTTCGGCTTGCTGTCATTCATTCTGTTACTTCTAGTGGATAAAACTCTGCCCATGGTCATGTGATTTACGCTCCATGGTCATGTGATTTACACTCCATGGTCATGTGATTTACGCTCCATGGTCATGTGATGAGCACACAGGTGTCGCTCGTTCTAGTCACAGCACAGTAATCAGACATCTGCCTGGTAATCAGCTGTGCACCGGTGTGCTCATCAGATGACCATGGACCGTAAATCACATGACCATGGACCGTAAATCACATGACCATGGACCGTAAATCACATGACCATGGGCAGAGTTTTATCCTTTAGAAGTAACAGACAGCAAGCAGAGATCTAGGAAACCGTGAGGAATTGATACAGAAAGTATATTGGAAAATTGTATATCTTTTTATTGTACATTTCTTTGTCAGTATTTGTCTGAAAGTGGCCAACCCCTTTAACACTTCTTCTGTTTTAAAAAGTGAATGATACAGACACACCTTGTACATATACAGCAAATACATGTAAATATTTTTAATTTGGCTTTTAATACGTGTCTAATGAATTACCCCTGACATTCTGCGTTCTGCACATGATGTACACGCACGTACGTACTGTATTTTATAGTGCTGAAAAAGGTGCTATCATGAATAACGTATTCGGGGTCCGACACCGTGAAATACGTTATATACGATTAACGTATTCGCCTTATAACGTATTTATTTTCCCGGTCCCGACGATACGTTATAATGAGAGTCGACTGTATCTGTTGTTTGCTTTTTTTTTTCATTTCACACGGCCGTGTACCAAATGATGTCATTGCCTTACTATTACAGTGTATTTTTAGCAGACTGTTCTGACTTTAATTACAACTAGTATGTTTAGATGAATTCATGAGTGAACTGCAGTGAGTCAGACTGGAGGGGATTTAAGAGGCTTAAGAGCGATTTACACTGCCATTCTACTTACTTATCCAATGATGATGAGCCCTTTAAGAAATATAATTCAATCACTGGTCTTTCCTGGTCTTTTTTAATATGAAAAATCATATGTGATTTTATTGGATTTAAATTTATGTAAACAGATGGCCCTCCATTTGCATAGATCAATGAAAAAAAAAAAAACCCTGATGTTTCTGTACATTTTTTTTCACAGTATCATGAGTTTGGTATTCTATGTTTTTTTGTGTTTGTTATTCTGTATTGCCTAGTGACAATCCTAAATAATAATTCTGGAACAACTTTTATTGTAACTGTACTTTGCTGTTATTTTTTTATGGAAATTTAGTAGAATTTATTAGTCTTTTGAAAATGGGAGTGTTCTGACAGTCTGACATTTCCAGCCCTGATTTGGACTCTGTCAGACTTTGTAGGGACACACCGCTTCCTCCTTCAACAAGGAAAGCTCAGATTTTAGATAATTCAGAAATGTATGCAAAAAATAAGAGAAACAGCACAGTGACTAACTATAAGGAAAGAGGATACAAGATGATTATTTCATGAAAAATACATTTATTAAAGTGTCAGGAGTAGGGCTGAGCGATCAGAAAAGATCGGATCCCAATTGACGATCGGGTTGTGATCACCCCTAAAAAAAAAGATCGGGAACGGAATTCCGATCCCGATCGCTCAACCCTTACTTGCAACTTAACTGTAACTTACCTGCACAGAACCACTGCCGCTCCCCGGTGCTCCAGGCCATTGTTCTGTCCTCCTTTCTCATTCAGATCCCGGAAGAGTGCAGTCAATGAGAGAGGAGAGAAACGGATAGAGAACAACAGCCCAGAGTTCTGGGGAGCAGTGTATACATCGGGAGGGGAGGCAGCAGCGGTTCTGTGCAGCAGGGAGGACTAAGTAGCAGGCAGATTTTTTAATTACTACACAGCGTGGAGTCCAAAAATTGAAGCCTTCAATTTTTGCACTCCACACTGTGTAGTGACTAGAATCATTTTTAAAATCCAATTTTCGATCATTAAAAAATCCCATTGACTTGCATTAGGATCAGAATTGGGATCAGGATTGGATGGAAAATTATCGGAAATTGGATTTTAAAAACAATCCTGAAATCTCAAGATCTGCTCAACCTTAGTCAGGAGGGGAAACATTTTCACTTTAACTATAGTTGTTAATGACATGGAAATTTTCTACTCAGTCCCTGATTGGTCCATTAGGTTTCACAAACCACTTAGTCACTTTCTTCTTTTTAATGTAAAGTAAGTAACTAGTCAGGAGTCTTATTTTTCAAGCAGTGGCTGCTTTTGTATTACACTCATTTGACCCAACCTGGACTGCAATTAGTTAATTATGTAACTTGTCCTTGGTTATGATGATTAAAACTCAGGCCTAGTTCACCCACACCATAGACTATAATGGGGTCCATGGGATTTCCGCTAGGTGTCCACATGAATCATGTGGAGAGAAAAGTACTGCAAGCAGCTTTTTTCTCTCCGCATGTTTCATGCAGAAATCACACGGACCCTATTATAGTCTATGGAGTTCATGTGGTTTCTTAGCTAACTGCTTTTTTAATGCATGTAGGTTTCCATTCGGGGAATCCCCAAGCGGACTTCCCAAATGGAATACAGAACAAAGATGTGCCTTAGTTAATTAAACTTGGTTATACCCAGAGGGATAAATAGTTATTGAAAGGGTTGCCCAGGGAGTTAAGATTAGCCTACCTCATTTGGTAGGCTCTTGATGATGCCCCCCCCCCCCCCCACAACTCCTGCTGACTTGTCCATCAGCTCATTTCAATAGTTGAAAACACCTGCCCCCCAAATACAGCAGGCAACCAGCATTGGCTGAATTAACCCACTGTATTTGATTATGATCTCTAACCATGAAAAAATACTTAGCTCAAACCACACACTACTTAATAATTTTAACATATCTCAAGAGTTCCAACCATGTAATGATACCAGCCTACAACTGCCCTGATTCCAATTGTCACTTCAGATGGTCAGTAACTGAATGGAAACCATCTCTTCTTGGTACCTCTGGTGGTGGTGGGTACTGGGATTATAGTGAGGGATTTGTGTCAGCCTTTTTCCTGGTGAACACGGAGACTGAGCTTTAATTTAGGATGTCACTAAAAATGAAAATTTACTATAAAGCAAGATTTAACACAAAACCAACAAACTAAACAATGGTTGGTGAACATTTTATGTATAGTATGTAATGATGGCAATGGGTCCAATTCTTTTCATTGGTCTCTTTTCGCACAAAAATCCTGATCCTTCTACGGGGAGGTTGCGTAAGTAATGCTTAAGTGAGTGGCCTTAAAGCAGTTATCTAGGTATATTTTTTATATTTTAAATATACTGGGTGCTCCAGAGTCCTCTCAGCACAGTCTAGTCCTTCTACTCTGGCGTTTTTCAATGTGAAACTGCTCATTGGTTGTAATATTACAAATCCCTTCAGCAGAAGCTGCTGATTAGCCTCAGCAGTCACATGTGGCAGGGATTCCTGCCAGATCATAACGGGCAGGAACAACCCCTGTAAGTCAAACTGGCACAGGTGGGAGAGTGTCACAACCCACTGTCCACACAGAATATAGTATATGTAATGTATGTAAAGGGATCATGCACATACAATTTGGAATACTAAAAGTAGCTACTTATGGATATAGTTTTTATATTGGTTACTCACAACTCATCCCTATTTACCTGTGATACGGGCCTGTTAGTATTGTATTTTTCTGTGCATAGCAGATGTTCTGCTTCAAATATCTTTGGCAATATGTAAAGGAAGTTCATTTCGACATGACAGTAATTAACATGTTGAATACAACTGTGACACAGTAATGAAAAACAAATATGTTTATTGCTTTCTGTCAAATGTTTCTTCAGAAAGATTAAAAATGGCAAATTCAATTCCGCAGTACACCTAACATCAACATCCAAGAGAGTGGGAAGAAGGACTTCAGAATTTCTGATGGAAACAGGGGGCCAAATCAAAATGAAAACAAAAAAACAAGTTAATGGGAGGAAAATAATATTCTGCAGCTTCCAAAATATTCAATGAAAAAAAAAAAAATGCAAACAACCACATGACCTTAAGGCTGGTTGCACACGATTGTGCTTCTGCAGCCCCCATTCATCAATGAGTAGGAGCTGCAGAACCCCGCCTGCAAAACCGGACAGGAATAGGACTGGTCTTGAGTTTTGCGGTCTGGACTGTTTGTCCACATACAGGACCATGTAATTCACAGTTGTCTACGTGGGCCGACAGAAATGAATAGGTCAGTGTGCTATCCAGGAAAAAAACTGCACTGCACACTGACACATGCCATGGTTGTCTGCAAGTGGCCTTAAGTGGACCTGTCAACAGGATGTTACTATTCCCCCCATCAAAAAGGGGTGGCTTCTAAACCTGATTGAGCTGTACTAAAATCAGAAATGGACTTCAGGTCAGTTGAACCGCATTCATGCCGATTAATCCATCAGATACACAGATCCTTTCCTTGGCCCAAACTAGGGCATACAAAACTAGCCTAACCATATCAGCAATGATTAGGCCAGATCATCAACCTTTATATCACCCTAGACAATATATTTCTTTAGTCTTTTGTTTTGCCAATGTGACAGCAGGTAGTGCCAACTATACACCAGATGTTACTGGGACCCCTAATGGCTACTCGGTCCATTTAAGTAACTTTGAAGAGAAGGGAATACTTGATATTTAGGGGTATGTTTTCCAAAAGTGACAGGTAGTGCGGTTTTTCCTAGACTCCTTAATGACTTGGTTATATATAAAATATATATTTTATGGTCATCTATTATTTGTTGCCACTTTTGGAATAAGACATGGAAGGAATGCTGGGTACCGATGGATTTTGGATAGAGTAGAATCACCGAAGAGATGAGTGGGGAGATACCATGGAGTAAGTATATAATTGTGCACATAATTCTCATACCATTTGTTGGCTAATGTATGTTTACAATTGTTTCAACTCAGGATTTACATTAACAATTACAGCCTAAAATTAAAATTGTATCTAACCTTTTGTTTGATTAATACCGGTAGAAAAAATTTAGTTCACTTCTATAAATTATAGGTGTTTAGATAAAATGTTCACTTTTAATCGGTCGCTTAAACTAACATTTCACATTAGGAAATGTTATATCAAGGAACAGTGTAAATGTTTACCAGAATGATAAAGACCAGAAGTAACCAAAGTAGTCTGTAAATCTGTACAGTCACTAACATTCAGGAATAATGGTAGGAGACATACATAGGAGTGATCATGTGACCCAAATCTTTTAAACTTTGTGGAAGATTTGGTAGGCCCAGGCTATATGTACCATGGCTTTACATGGATATATTAAATTGTTTGCAGGCATTTGGCATTAGGCTATTTTATGTATATTTTTGTAGTTCTGTAGGATGACAATAGTATCCACATTTTTTTTTTGCTAAAAGGACACGTTTGTATTGAAAGGGTATATTACAGCACGTGTCTGTATGCAATCTCTCTAGAACTCGGATGTATATGTCAGATGTAGACCAAAACTCCTGTGTGAGTATAGCTTAATAAAACCTTACATCCATAGATGCACACCGTGAAGTGTTGGCAGATGTACAGCATAAGGCTAAGGCCCCATGGGCTGTAATCACAGCGCTAAAGCGCTGCGGAAAGAACCGCTGTGTGAACGCATTGCGATTCTTTCCGCAGCGCTTTTAAGAGAAAGTTCATGGAGTTTTCCTCTGCGGACTTTCTCTTAACATTATATCTATGGGAAAGCCGCTGGCGTTTCTGTAGATATAATTGACGTGCTGCGATTTGCAAAGCCGTAATGGCTTTGCAAATCGCAGTGTGTCCGCGCTGCGATTTCTTCCTCAAAGTGGGTATGGGATTCCCATGAATCCCATCCCCTTTGCTTGCACAGTAAAACGTCACAATTTGGACTAAGGGACATAAAAGAGTGCGGAGGAGGGGGCCGGTCGAGGTCTTCGGTGTCGGTTGTGGGGGGGGGGGGGGGCCCATGTCAAAAGTTCACCACGGGGCCCCGCCATTCCTAGTTACGCCACTGGATAGACAATCAGACTCCATGCACTTCAGTAATGGGTGGTCCTGCGATATCAGTTTGTGTCTTTTACTTCTTTGTGCTATTACTCTATGACTGCGGTCCCCAACCTTTTTAATACCAAGGACCACTTTCAGGTAGGCCAATATTCCCAGCAGTCAGGGGGCAAAGTTTTCAGTGGCAGTGCAGGGTTGACTGGATTAGACGGCTCATAAGAAAAGGGAGTTCTCGCTTTCATAATGCATAACTTATAGGTGGTATTGAAAGCTCCATTAATAAAAGTATGGGTGGGACGTGGGCTCTCTTCATATCACCCCTAATTATGTTTAGGTAGGGCAGGGGGGGACCATTACCCAGGGACACTTACCAGGTCACTAATGCAGCTCCCGGGATTTCTTCTGACATACAAAATTTGTGCATATTCTATTCTGCTCCCTGGGCCCCAGGTACACCATAGCAAAAGTTCCAGTAGCAGAATACAAGATGTACACATCCTGTGTGTTGGAAGAGATCCCGGGAGCTGCATGAGGTGACCTGATAAGTGGAAAGTGATCTGCTGGTGTAGCCGACATCAGCAGGTCACCTTCAATGGTCCTTTGAATACTACTATGTGTCAGCTAATGTTCGTGTAATATGCAGTATACGAGCATTAGCTAACCCACGGTAATACTACAAAGGTCCACGTGATCCACGACCCAGTTATTGGGAATAATGCATAATAATAGATCTTAAAGTTGATCAATGCAGATCAGAATTGTCATAGACTGAAAGATGACAACTTATGACAGTTCCTCACGTATATAGAGCTCTTCAGTACATCCCATACTATTGCCAGTGTATATCTATGGAGATGGCATGACCGTGCGATTGATTTTATGGACCAATTTGCAGTAGGTGTGGCTGAAACACCTGAACTCAATAAGAGGGGTGTAATATAATGGAGCTGTAATATTTGTGGTAACAAGTATACATTGCTAAGGTAAAACGCTTTTCTTCTGTGATAGTGAAGTCTTCTAATCCTTACAAAGTCATCAGTTTTCACTTTGTGCTTTCTGTTACAATTTCCACAAGTTGCCTTTTGCTCTTTCCACTAAAAGAGCTACAGTATGTTCAGCTCCTCTAATTCCTGTGAGATTTCTGAAGTTGTATGCGGGGATTTCAATCAGCGACTGCAGCCAAATAATGCAATTATAATGAAAAGCTAATCATCTTGAGAGCCAATTAACTACTTTCAGCACGACTTGGTGTAATCTGCACTGACACGGTGTCCTATTCCACGATGTTCTTAAACACATTTCCTTAAAAATCATGTTGTACAATCGACTAGAACATCGCAATGAGGAGATTTATGGAAGCAGCTCAAAGAATATTGTCTTTGTTGCCCATGAAAACCAACCACAAAGCTGCTTTTATTTCAGTGTTCTCTACAAAATGAGATCGGAACTGTGATTGGTGCAATGGGAAAAAAGATTTTACTTTCGATGGTTTTAATAAAAGTGCCATTGTTTGCAGAGTGAGCCAAGTATTCAGCAGGTAAAAGTGCGATGAAATGAGGTGAACTTGAATTACAATTGCTCGTATACAGGTATAACAAGGTTAACCCAAGCTTCTGCAGTTGGTTAAACTGCTATCACATGATATCTTATCACAGAAGACAACAAAAACATTTTTATTGACTTTTATTGTAATCTGTGATTACACTGCAGCAGATTAACCAATTGCAAATGTTTGGGTTAACTCTACTACATCTGTATATATATATATATATATATATATATATATATATATATATATATATATATATACTGTATATATATACTGTATAGAGCCAACAGATTTGCCAAGGAGATCAGGGAAGAAAAGCTGCTAGCACCACACTAGAGCAGAGGGCCCATATCTTAGTCAATATAGGACTACTGACAATGGAGACTGGAAACTGCAATCTGCCTTTGAGGTGCCAAACATATATGCCAACAAACCCAACTTTGCCAGGACAATCTCAGTAACCAGCCCACACAGCTTACACCATATTATAACCAGCCCACACAACCTTACACCATAATGGGAATTCTTAGAGATTTTGCAGGTAAGCCTCAAACTTTAGATTTTGGCCTATGAAATATCAGCAAGTATCGTCCATCAAGGTTAATAGTCAACAATGAAGGAGGAAAATCGAAAAGGGGAGCCATGTCGAGGACTATGATTTGAGGCATAAGTGCTAGTGACCATGAGATGGGGAGACAGACTGGTAACTACAACTAGGAAAGAGCGAGGGGTACCAAGATATAGAGGGGCACCATGCTGGGGACCAAGAACGATGAGTCAGGAAATATGTAGGTCACCAGGGAGTAAGAAAGAGTTGCAGTCTCCTGACGTTATGTGCATGGTTGTTTTATATTAGTCCCAGTCTAGACCTATGTCTCTGTAATACCC
The DNA here is from genome assembly GCF_031893055.1 of Leptodactylus fuscus. Taxonomy (NCBI): domain Eukaryota; kingdom Metazoa; phylum Chordata; class Amphibia; order Anura; family Leptodactylidae; genus Leptodactylus; species Leptodactylus fuscus. The sequence continues at coordinate 164,628,358 of NC_134269.1, read as the reverse complement.
TAATATAATACTAATATATGCTTTTTGCTGATCCCATTAGACACTGTATCCTGCATTCTGTATACTTTTCTTTGAGAGGACCACCCCTGTAAAAGACCATTTTTTAATGGTCTGCTCATAGAGGTTTCACTGTGTGTGTATATATATCTATATACACGAATTAATGATAACATATAATCTACTACTGCCCGTTTATATAAATAAATAAATCGGTAAATTATATACTATGGTGGGTACGTTTGGTTCACATGATTTGAAGTTTCTGATAAAAGAATGTAATTTGATGAGAAATGCTGAATGTTTAGGATCTGAGATTGCAAATGTAAAACGTTTGGTGGTGTCCACTGGTTCGCACAAACTTCTAGACACTGACATGGGCAAATTTATCAATAACGTGCTAAGAAAGTAATCAAATATAGCAAGAATTGCTAAAAATTTCATGAAATGTGTAACAGAAGTTAGTACACATAACATAATTGTGACTGCGAAAAAGGGAGTCTGTCAGCAGTAAATCCATCAGAAACCAAATCACCGTACCTCATATACGTGATTCTACACTTTCTACTGCAATGCACAACACAACCAGTAGATGGCCACACATAGACAGATTGATGGGATGTTACTTTGTGACACAAGTGTGTGAAATAATATTGTCTTGAAATGTTAATTATCTTGATTTTTGGAATGTACAGCTAAGGGCTCGTTCACATCTGCGCCCCGGGTCTCCACTTTCAGGTTTCTGTTTCCTGCCCGAAACTGGGCAGGAGACGGAAACCTGCTGGCATTTTTCAAACCCATTCATTTGAATGGGTTTGAAAAGTGTCCGGCCGTGAGCGTTTTATGCTCTCCCCGGCGAAACCGGGTTTTTTTAAACCAGACACAGAGTCGGACATGCAGGACTTTGTGTCTGGTTTAAAAAAAAACTGTTTCGCCGCGGAGAGCACAAAACGCTCACCGGCGCTCACGGCCGGACTTGGCATGACAGGTTTGTCTTCTGCATGCAGAAGACGGAAACTGAAAGCGGAGACCCGAACGATGGTGTGAACCCAGCTCAGAGGAAATGTGCCAATTGGGTACATCAAATTTAACATTTGCACTAGTTTACCTTTACTTTTTCAAATAGTGTCAAGGGAATTCCATGCTCATAGCTGTGTACATGCAGCTGGTACAGAGGCACATAGAGTCCTTAGGGCTCTACTGTCTTAGAAATTTGGCACATCATATGCATTATTTATGAATAAACGTTACCACAATATTAATTGTTATATTTTCCTAACAGGTACACAGTTCTGTATAATGGACATCATCAGGAAAATGAGAAACTTCCTATCCACAATGATCCAGAGTCACAGGAATCCTGTTTGTAGCCAACTCCTATCATCCAGTGTGCTGGATCCGAGATCAGAAGCCAATTGTGGCACAAAGAAGCTGTTGGCAACCATAATGATTCCAAGGGCGACAGAGAAATAAATGCAAATGCAGTATGCGTACCTGCTCCAACAACATCTCTTCCTGCACTGCTCTACTGTGGGTTCTCCTGATATATGGGAATGAGACCATTCGCATAGTTGCTCTATGGATTTCTATTTCAGTGGTCACCACTTAAGTACAGCTTTAGAATTTAAAGATCATAAGGCATTTCAAACCAGGTGAACCTGAAAACCTAAAGAAAAAAAAAATAACCAAAGACTGGATCAGCATGGCAGGCTTCGTTTTCCTCAGCAAAAGTGTGTATATGAGTGTGTGTATACATATTCTATTACACATGCACACATATATACTGCCCCCCAGTGCCTAACTGATGGAAATAATCGGACAGGCAGCAAACGTGTGGCGAATACAGAGACCCTGATGAAACGGGACTGAGGACATTGCTAACAGTATATCATATGATGTATCTGCATGTATGGTTTTGTTCAGAGTAACATAATTCACGTCCATGTAGGTGAGACATATCCCGCTCATGTATTCTCGTAATGCTTGGCTGCTCCGCAGCCTTGTAAAATCGAAGGATCTTCCAGAAGCTTTGGTGTATTGTTGTTGTTTCGCCACCAACTAATAGATGTTCTATGAAGGTCTGCTTAACATGCACAATATAATGTTGCTGCTAATAGTGATATATGTAGGAGGCTTGAGCTCTGTACCTGTATCTGATCAGGTATACAGTAAATGGTTTGCCATTGGATAATAATTCTGTATGTCAAAAAAGAGTACACTTTTTGGTTAAATGTGCGGTCAAAGTTCTTCAGCACTGTATTGGTCTGGCCCTCAAACGGTATAACAAAGTGTTATTGGACCCAATATCTTTCCTAGGATATCCTAATAAAAAAATCACGTTAATGATGTACAGTATTTATGAAGCAACAGACAATACAAACTAGAGGAGAGTGTTAGCAGGGGTGGGGTATATGACACTAGTAATTTTATAGATATCCAGCTTATACAGTAGTATGAGTCTCAAAAAACAAAGACATTTGGCAATCCATTAGTTATTTAGAAAGAAAAGTGTTGACCGATTACACTAGTTACTGAGTTATGGCATTTATAATCTAATGGTGGAATTATGAGAGGTCATCCGCATACAGCCACATGTACATCAAAGATCTGCATATACTATACGTTTGGTCTTCTATACTGTTTGGCACCCAATATGTCATGCCTCTCTGATTCTGTTTGTTTGAGTTTGTAGGTGGGAAAGATGACCTGATTTGTTTTTAAAATTTTTGGAAATGTTTGAATGAGCAAATCTGAACATTTTATGGATTGATGCATATGAGTAAACTAAAATGGCAGTCACCATGAAAAAGGCATGGAGAAATTAATCACATGACCTTAAAGGCCAGGGAGTCACAATTAAGGACAAAGCAAATCATGAGGGACTAAAGGTTTAAGGTCATTGAGGTTGGGTAAGCAACTCATAGGCAGTATTAAACACCTAGGGAAAAGGAGAAGATGTCCATTTTGTGGGGAGAGATTAGAGCTATAGGGTCTGTCAATCAGACAGTAAATAATACACAGATAATACAGTGAGGAGGTTCTTGGAATTAGGACTGGAGAAGGAGACTTAGGTTTGATTTCATTAATTTATAGATAGTGGACTGAATGAAAGAGTCTCTCATCACAAGTACAACACTGTTACACCAGTCAACGGGGCATAGATACTCTAAGTGCACTTTTACGGTACGTGTCTTGCAGGATTTGGCTATGTTTTTATTTGTTAAAAACCCAACGAAGTACTATACACTAGCGACATTACCTCTTTTTCTCTAAAAGTCACTCTTGTAAAAATTGGCGTATTATTAACGGATACATTTTACATACTTAAAAACTATAACACTCCCCCCTCCCCCAGGGATATCGAAGCTACTACACATTATCTAAACTAACACTAGTATGGTCAGTGTTCTTCTGTGTTATAATTAAGTTTTTACTACATTTTTTTCATTAAAAATTGGTCTGTTGTTTTCTTTGCCAAAAAACATCAACATGGATTGAATTTTTACCTATTTGAGTTTTTGTTGCATAAAAGTTCTTGAATAAAAAAAACAAACAAACATCTAGTAATGTAAGAAAAGGAAATGCCCCTGCCAATGATGGTGGCTAATACAGGTGAGATATGTTCAAGTTCTAGAAGTGACTATGTGGACATCTCCCATGTGGGAATATTTGCTACATCACCGTGTGCCAGATTTGCTGGTAAAAAGTATGGCATGATTATCCAGATGCAAGAAGCTTAGTAACTACTCCTTTCCGTCGGCATGTCACATGGGATACTATTACTTATTCTAAATCATATAGGATAAATTATATGGCAGTGGTGGGTATGGCAAGCAATGTCAGCATCCTACTTCCCCTTACATTTCTGTAGCCAGTCCACAACCACAACTAGTACATATTTATCATCATCACTGTCTGCTTATTCTATTCCTCCTTCTAATACTTATGCATAACTGTATGCAAACAAAAATACATACGGTCATCAATATGTCAGCTGAACTCGTACCTGACCAAGTTCCTGGTGGTACAGTCACTGCCATTCAACTTAGCGGTTTCCTTTACTTTTAGGCAACTGATGATATGTGTTCAGCCTACATGGAGGGCGCTTACCCTCACACATTGTGAACAACAAGGCTCGCGCCTTGCAATTTTTGCTCATGTGGTAAGGTACACATTACCGTCAATATGTGTAACAACTATTATTACACCTTCAAATTTGTGCAGACACACACATTGCCGATATGCCTCCATAATAGACATTGTCCCCAACTGTAACAAGACATAACTTTGTTTCCACTCCCCTTGCCTCTTTTCATATACATAAGCTGAAGTGCTGCCATAATGTCTTTTAACTGATGAGTCTGGGTGATAAAAGCCACAGGAGGAGTTTTTCTTTTGCATCAGGCAGCAAATTTCCCAGTGAGTATCGGCATTCATTGCAAATAGGCAGCTTGGCGAGCAACAATAGCACAGACATTGCAGCTGGGTAACATAATTCATTGCCCCTATATGTCATAAATCTGGTGTGGTAACTTTTCTAAAACATATATAGTGGGCCAAAGGAGGTACTGCATATATCCAAAAAAGTATCTTGACATTTTAGTCATTCTTATGTGGCTACAAATGTCCATCTGGACTAGAAATAAAAGAATGTCCTCCCTTTGAACCAGTTGATATGTAATATAAAAACTAGCTGAAATTCCACCTGTATATGCTAGGCAAGTCAATGATTACTGCATGCAGCACCAGTGGACCACAGGGACAATGTTTTAATATTCTGAGATCAGGCAGTGGAAGCAAATCAGGGAAGTCCGTCACCTCTCCTGAGGCCCTTTAGGGGGCCACCAGATTTGACAGTAAGGAAAAGTGCCATATCAGTGATGTCATCCCCTTTATATTTTGGAGGAAACGCTCATACCCTTGCAACAAGATATGCAAGAAACAGAAGCAGCTTCCACAACTTTCTAACCACACTGGGGCTGCTGCAGGTCTAAGCAGGAGGAAATGGAGGAGGATAAGGAACTGTGCCTGGTTCCTGGACTTGAGGAGGAGTTGGAGGATGTATAAGACGGCCCTTATGGTAATGATGATGAAATAGCCAAGACCGACTATGGCAGTACAAGGCGAAGAACCAAACTGGGTCTTTACTGAGCATGACCAGATGCATATTCTAACCTGTGCTTACCTGCTGACAAGCATACCATTAGCATCAAGAAAAGTGATGATTACTGGATAGCCATGCTTTCAGACCTTTCCTATAAAGGCAAAATGAGAGATTTTAGTTCCCGTTTCAAAAAGGAAGGCAAAATTGGAGTATTGCAAGAAAGTTCTCTAAAGCAAGCTCACCATAGCTTTCACTGAGCAGACACCTGCCAGTGTGAACTTTATGTCCGACCAGAAGGCCTGTCACTTCACCACCATAATGCTACTACTATGTCAGACAATAAAGGTCATCGTCCAACGGTTTTGTGCTGCAGATAGATTTATCTGTTTGCTGGTGATTTATAGCCCTCATTTCACGTCTAGGATTCTGATAGACCTTTATGTCCAATGGTTGCTGTTCATCTTATAACCGTGTTCACAGGGTGGTGGACTATTTCTCGTTTACAGAAATGCTTGTCTCTCCATTCTTCCTAGATAGGAATCTTTATGAATGCTCCAATCTCTATCACAAAAAAGAAATGGCTATCTTGACAGTATTGTAATATGCCCTTATTACATTCCTATAGTATCAAGCTACAAATGCGAAGTCTGGTGCATCTTCTAACCGCTCATCCAAGTAGATTTCAGTCTTCGAGACATATCAGGCATCAGATTTCATTTACAAACTCACTGTACAATCACCTGTACTAATTTTCTAGGACAAAGCTGGTTCCTTCCCTGGGCATTTGTTCAGATCTCGAAAACCACATTGCCACCTCCATCTGAAAATGGAACCCATGTTCCATGTTCAACTTTTAATCTATAGATTCTCTTGTCTCTCTTATTTTCAGAATAAAACTTAAGAAACCTCCATTTCATTGCTTTTTTTTCCTGGGACATTTATTGAATTCCTGTATTATTTCATTACAGAAAGGAATGAAGAGTTATTCTTAGGATGTTCCTTGCTCTGAGGCAATTTTTGTGCACTTTAATATTGAGTAAAGTTTGCAGAAGCATAGGCTATAACACCAGAATAGTAAAACAAAACTTAGAGTTTGTAGCAATTTATATCAACCCTTAAATCTTACGACATACCTATTTTTCTCTCCCATGATCAGTTTTTTCGCTTATACATTTTTATGGCATATCAATTAAATGAAGATACCGGCTTTTCATCTTTCTAGCAGAGCAGTCATTTGGAGCTTCCCAGGATAAATGGAAAACCCAGAGGTGGCTGGGCCAGTATAAAATAAAAAAGAAAGTGATGCCTAACTCCAGTTCTCTATTCACGTGTCTTACATTCTCTCAGGTACCAGGGCATGGCGGCCTGGAAGTGCTGAGGCTTATGTGACTGCTGGAGACAATCACTGGCCTAAGTGGTAGAGGTAACGGTTCAGCAGTGGTGTCACAGTTCCCCACGTGTGACCATTGAGGTCAGTGATTGGTTGTAGCAGTCATATAAGCCTCAAAACACTTCCAGGCTGGACAGTCACATCACAGCAGAGAAAGGGAGACGCATTGTGAAAATGGAGGTCTAGTGGTAGGCAAACATTACTTATTTTTTTATTGTATACCACCTTCTACCATCCCCGATTTTTACGTTTCTAATGAAAAACCACTTTAATGATGGATAATGGCACACCACCCCTTGTTGAATGAGTCAGAAGATTGTTGGGGTTGAGGATAGGTCATTTATATGAAAGGAGTTATCTAGTTTCTAGCTTGATGACCTATCCTTAAAGAGGACCTTTCACCTTCTGGGGCACATGCAGTTTAATACTCCGTTAGAGAGCCAACAGTGCGCTGAATTCAGTGCACTATCGGCTTTCATGTTCTGTGCCCCCGGTGAAGAGCTATTGGTGCCAGTACCACAGCTCTGGGCTGTGGTACTGGCACCACAGAAGGGCGTTTCTGACAGTCTTTCGAGAACTCCCTTCCTCACAGTAGCGCGCCTATTGCGCTGTACTGTGAGAGGGGGCAGTCCTTACTGCCCAGCGATGATGCTATCAGGAGGGGAGGGGTGCGTTCCTCACTGCTCTCACAGTACAGCACAATAGGCACTACTGTGAGGAAGGGCGTTCCTGACAGACTGTCAGAAACGCCCTTCTGACAGTGAAGAGCTATGGTACTGGCACCGATAGCTTTTCACTGGGGGCACAGAACGGGAAAGCCGGCAGTGTGCTGAATTCAACACACTGTCGGCTTTCTAGCGGTGTATTAAACCGCAGATGGTGAAAGGTCCTCTTTAAGATAGGACATCAATATTAGATCTGCACAAGTCCAACACCCGGGACTCCCACAGATCACCAGTACTGCAGCTCACTCACTGTACAAATGTTAGCTGTGAGTCTAAGTTCTGCAGCTTTCCCCCATAGACTTCAATGGGATAGCACTGCCATACCTACACTTGCCACTACCATTTGCATGGCGAGTGAGCAGTGATACCATTGATGTGTTGGAGCCCCCAGAGATCTAATATTGATGGCCTATTCTAAGGATAGGATATCAGTCTTAGAAACTGGGAAACCCCTTTACTGAAATTCAGGACTGACAGTTGAGTAAGATTCGGCGCACATTGGAGTAATAAGGGTGTGGGGGACAGTGGTCTACAAGTATCTCCTAATAAAACTCTTTGTCTTTACTGACAGGTCAGTGTTGTATCTGAGCTCTACTGCCATATATGTGTTTTGTGTACATGTTTCTCTTGGTATGAGCTTATGGTTGTGTTCTGCATGAGCGTATTTGAAGCTGGCATATGGTTGTTCCCATATAACCTTTCTTACCCTGCACAGTAAATACATCAGGCAGACCCATATGATATAGCCTTTAAGTGAGATGAGCAGCATTTGGAAATAGGATCTCACCTTTTATGTTTTCTATTGATATATCTTTATTGATAAGTTTATGTACAGTATTTTTTATTTTATTATTTATAAAAAAAAAAAAAATCGCAGACCCAGATATACCTGGAGGTGATACTGCAGAAGGAAACATGCTTCAGAATGAGCCTAAAATGCACAACTTAGGTTTCATGGAATGTTCTGATCTGTACTTCAGTTTGTATGTAGTAGCATCACATAAAGAATTCAGTTTTGTGAATATAAAAAAAAACCTGAAGACAACTATTAACAGGGGTGTTTATCTTTGTGAAAACTGTCAACAAAATGAAAATAAAAGCAAACTGCTCCTCATCTCTGCATATTTTCTCAGATTTTAATTGGTGCTCCATAAATTACATTACAGAGCAAAATACAGCAACTTCCACCATGGACAATCCAGTTTATATATAGTAGCTCGCATGGCGTTCTACAAATAAAATATAAGTTACACGTTATTTTATTAATTTACACTATGGTAAAGGGAGCCTGCGAGAAGTAAATTGGTTATAAACCAATAAATGGAAAAAATGTTTTGCCAGGGGAATCTAAGAGCTAGACAAGTCTACACATGCTAAGACACTCTCTTGGGCCGGGGCCCCACGAGAGGTAAACGCTGCGGGAAAATTGCGGCATTTTACAGTCAGGGCAAAGTGGATGGGATTCTAGTGAATCGCATGCCCACTTTGCGGTAAAAGCCTGTGGTGCGGACATGCTGTGGTTTCCAGGACCGGCGGGGTTTTAGAAATCGCAGCATGTCGATTATACCAATGGAAATGCTGGTGGTTTCCCATAGGTATAATAGAAACAAAATCAGCAGAGGAAACCTCTGCAAACTTTGTCTAAAGCACTGCGGGAAGAACTGTGACGTGTTACGGCTGCAGTTTTGCCGTGGGACCTTAGTCTTAAAGTATATATAGTATATATGAATAAACCAACAATTTGCATTAAATGCAAAACAGATTAAACTAACTTCTACAAGCTTCTGTGATTAGGTTTAGTACGAATTTACTGCTGACTGACTTACACCCTTTCCTGACATTCATCATAATAGCATGGCAGATTTGGGTATTTAAATATGGTGGCTGCTCAGGAGTGGCTGCCATAACCACTGGGTCTCTGCTATATTAGAACAGAAATGAAAATTCTAAAATCAACCCACTCTCTCTAGAACACACATAATAAATACATCAAGTATCCTGGTTTCTGAAAACTCCTGGTTTATAAACTTATAAAATATTTTTCTCTGTATGGTGACTGTCGAGGGGGGGAAGGGGGGGGGGGGGTAACAAATCGCTGTTGTTTTCACAGTTTTACCTCACCTATAAAAATTTTTGATAAAAAGTGATCAAAGCAATAGACATTCGATAAATTGGTATAACTAAAAAAATATCTGTAACTATAAAAAAGACGTCTTATGGTTCACTGTAAAAAAAGTTTTGGAATTCTTTTTCATGCATAAAAAAATCTTCCCAATACATCATGTGGAATATTAAATAGTGCCACTATGAATTGCGATTTGTCCAGAAAAAAATAAGCCATCATATGGCATTGTGAACAGAAAAAAAAAGTAATGCCTTTTGAAAACCGGGAGCCAACAATGAAAATCAAAAAATGTCTTTGGTGGGAGGGGATTAAAGGTTTTGTGTTAAGCTTACAAAATATTCAGCAGGATAGGGGATCATTTGTTGATAGGTGGAAGTCAGAACACTTGGACCACCCACTATTTCATTCAACACTCTAGGACTACTGGAAGCGATGTGGTTGGTAGTCCCATAGAGAAAACAGAACAGCAGTATACTTGCATGACCAGTGCTTCATTCATGCTGAGATACAAAGGAGCCCACTTGTCATGGAGAGCTCAGCAGCCAAACCCCACTGATGTATAATTTATTTCCTATTGTGTGCATGGGGATTGTTACAGGTCTGTAACAGGGAATACGTTGTAAAGTTGGCAAAGCCCATTTAAAGCGACCCTTCCTGCAGTCTATCTATCTATAGAGCAGGAGAAGCTGGGTGTACTTTAATAATTGAAATCTCTGCTCATTCCAGGATTAGGAGTTCAATAGGCGATCCTATCAGTGATTGACAGGCTTCCCTTTATGAGTGTGCACAGAGAAATGGCTGTACATAGCCAAGCAGGAATGCCCACTGGACATCAATCTACTCAGATCCTCCTGCTCTATAACATGATGCCTACAGACATGACACCATGTACAGACTCCCTTTAAGTAGAAGTGTAGCTAGGATTGCCTTCATCTGGAGCAAGCGAGTGGCTTTTAGCTCAACCCACAGAACACCTCGACACTCAACGATATCTCTGTGTTACATTCAGCAACTCAGTCAGGAAGAACAGTTGCTGAGAGCTACAGCTCAATCTGCTGCTACAGATCTTACTTGTTGGTCTAAATTCCAAAATAATATATAGTCTGCACTGGTGGTGAAATGGTTTCTATAAACCTCATTTACCAAATCTGGGTTGTCATTTTATTAAATGGATTAATGAACATGCTGCAGATTTCATTCTGTCACTTTTAAGATATTATCACTGGAGTAAATATCAAAAATTGCAGGATCTGGCAGTTAACCAGAGTAGTAGTATAGGCTATCTAATTCTCACACAGCACTGAGAGATAAATCCTGGGCACCCAAACATTTTCATCAATGCCATCCACGAAGCCTGATGGACTGAATTTAGACCCAAATTATCAACATAGATATCACCAGTAGTATAAGAAACACTCTACAAACCAATGTCATACCAGAACTAACAGCAAACTCAAAAGGCAGATCTATAGCAAAGGGATGAATCAGAAGAGTGCACGTGTCCAAACCAAAAGTTAAATACGAGAGACATCGTCAGAGCCAAAATCAGAAGACAAGCAAATTTCCTTAATAAGTCAATGGTCAGTAATACAGTAATCCAGCATAAACAATCTGAGTTCAGAGCCTCACTAAAGTACATACTAATAGCAGGCACCTAGGTGGGAAGGAACAGAGTTTAACTATTCATCATCAGCTGCAGATTAGATCAGCATAGCAGAGCTCTGAAAACTTCAAAAGATTCACGTTAGCATGTTAACCAACAGCAGCTAGCTCTTTAGCACACAGATTTCTAACAGTCACACTGTGAGTTAATTGTAATGAATTATAGCAGCGAATAGATTTGCTGGCCAGTCCATTGCAGAATTACGTCAGCTGCAGATTTTTCCCATGGTTTATCTAAATTATCTGTGCTATGTAAACATGGTCTTAGATGTTCAAGAAAGAAGAATACAAGAACTTATTTGGGAATATTTTTCATTTTCTATTATTCTTGTCATTAATAGTGTTTTGATGTCGTTGCCTTCATTAGTAGCATGAATAAAAGAAAACTTTTCCAGAAAACTGAAATATAGTATTTCCATGGCTTATGTTCAAGGGAATCTATCATTGGTATATTCGATTTTCAACTGACCCCATGTTGCAAGAGCCTTTATAAAATCTATTCTAATCCTACCTTTCTTTTCCTTTTTTTGCACTGTTGTTTTTTAAAATATTCTCTTTTTTCTACTATGCAAATGATGCTCAGGGAGCACAAGGGGCATTCCTCCTGTGCTCCGAGAACAGGCTCGTCATCCCCGCAAGGCCACCTTGGTTACAGTATAATTACCACCCCCTGGATCTTCAGACGTCCTCTTCGCTGCCTCAGCAACTGACATGCTATTGTTCGGGATTGAAATCCTGTGCATGCGCTGTTGTCTCTGCTTCTTCGGTTTTGTGCAGAGCCGAAAGCACATGCTCTGTCCTCCATTTTGATGTAGTCCTCTTGCTTCGATGACTACAAGAGTGTACTGCGCAGGCTAACTACGCTTGTGTAGTTCTATGGAGTACTGACCATACTCAGTATTCCATAGAACTACACAAGCATACTGCACCTGCGTTGTCGGCTCTGCCTCTTAGGATTCAGGCAGAGCATACAGCGCAGTACGCTCATATAGTCATCGAAGGAAGATGGCGGGCACAGCATGAGTTGTCAGCTCTGCTCAAAACCGCAGAGGCAGAGCTTACAGCACACAAATGGGATTTCGATCACGAATAACAGAGTGTCAGCTTCTGACACAGTGAAGAAGACGTCTGAAGATCCATGGGGCATAATTATAATGAAACGGAGGCAGCCTAGCGTGGATGATGAGCCGGTGTACAGGGCACAGGGGGAATCATTCAAAAATGGCGGCGCAAAAAGGAAAAGAAAGGTGGGGTCAGTTAAAAATCGAATATAGCAATGAAAGACTCCTTTAAAGATGTAAGCATATCCCCATATCTACCTTTTTGGGCCCCAGTGTAAGGTAAGCTCCCGCCATCTTAGTGTATGCCTACTCTTGGCTACCTACTTTGCAGGAACTCTTCTGTCATGAAAACCTGTAAGGACTTTGATTATCTTTAGTGGAATCTAAAAAATAATTCCATATCCTCCATCAGTTATGTGGTGCTAATGTCTAACCAGAGGCGGATTAAGACTACCATGGGCTCTGGACTGTATGAAGATTGTTCTTCCCCCTCCAGGTTAAAATTTTAAGGGTCTTTTAAATTCATTCTCAAGCAATTCCCAGTTAGGTATAGTTTAAACATTTCACACGCAATGTGTATAACATATACCTAGAATACTGCAAAACTTAAAAACTAGATGAGGGTATCTAAAGGGAATATTATTTTTGATGGTCATAGGGTACAGGAGGGCAACTTCACTTACAAAGAGCAGCAAGTGGTCTACTGAATAAATGCTACATCGGTGGAAGTCCAATAATTGGGATCCCCATTGATCAACAGAAAGGAAGTTTTGTGTCCACCCTAGAGCAAGAACACTGCCAGGTGGTGGTGTACATGCACTGCAGATCCATTAAGTTCTATGGGAATTTTGGAGATAGTTAAGCAATGTACTCGCATTCTGTTTGGCAGTACCATAGAGTTGATGCATGGCCAGTGCGTCATTCAACTTCTCTTGACCACAGTCTTGCTGCTGGGGCGATGGGGAGCACCCATGTACTGGTGATCTGTGGGGGTCCCAGCTGGTGAGTTAATATTGTCAGAATATCTATTTAACATAGTACAGTTGATACTTCATCTCACCGTGTGTGTGTATCTGTAGATATACTCTAAATTTAATTTTGGCTCATTGCCACTAACATACATGGTTTTGAAAGCTACTCCAATGAACTGTAACTATCCATCTGTCATGGAACATGTACTAAAACATAAACCCTTATGGTAAGGATCTGACAGATCAAGCCGTATCCAATACTTTCATTAGACCTATACAGCTACAATGTACTTACTTCTGCAGTAACTATACAACATTCACTGCCAAATTATTTCAAGGTATTTCATATCTAAATCCCATCTGTGCCTTTTTTGCAGTTCTTGATGTTTTATAACTTGGCTGTTACCTAAAGGAACAAATAGAAAATGAATCATATGATGCATTTATTATATGTCAATACTGGTTGTTGTGTAATGGATTCTGCAAATGAAAGCATATATTTTCATGAAGTGACAGTCTCCTGTTCAAGTATCTTAAGTGTCTGTAGACACATATGTATAGTGCTCAATTTCAATTTGTGCACTTTGTCCATATCTTCTATATTGAGATAGTTCTCTATGTATAAAGTGTTGCATATTTTTGGCAATGGAGGGGGAAAAAAAAGTCCATATAATTGAATGCCTATGACTCTATATGATAAGGTGTGTGTGTATATATTAAAAAGTTATTTGGTATAACACAACCTGCAAATTAATGAGAAATACAGAATGCGTCAGAGGACCTTCTGCAAATTCTTGGAGAAGTCTTATATGAATCTGGCAAAAAACAAAAACAAAAAACTCTTGTACCTCTTCATCTTCACCTGATGAATTACAGGCTAAAAAATCAGAATGGCCCTGTACAAGACAGGCATATTGGCCTTTATACCTCAGATTTGAGGAGAGTGGGGTACACCTATAGAAAAAAAGCACTGCAAGTATACAAGGAATGAGATATAAAACTGTAAGATATACTGTTTTCTTTTATGGAGGCACATATGGTATTGACCTTGCTAAGGTTTTATTCTAGCACAAAACATCATCACATCATGTTAAAACACAATTTCCCTATAAATAACCTTGGGGTTTTCCTGCACTCCCTTAAAGGAATTTTAGCACTTTAAGAGTCTGCAAGTATGGAGTTTGTAGAAATGGTAGAACCTGAACCGAATTAGTGCTTATAAATTTCATATATTAAAAAAAAAAAAAAAAAAAAAAAAAAAAAAACCCCTCCTTTTTAAAAAAAAAAAAAAAAAAAAAAGATAATTCTTGCAAGTTTGCTTCCAGGTAAATAAACAAATATCCAAATAGTAAAGGGGTTATGGAGTCTCTGCCTACAATTGGACTTTTCCATGTTCCCTGTTTTGGAAACTGGTATGAGGTACTCGAAAGAATTCTGCCAGAAGTGGCACTTTTCCCCTAATAACTTAGAGACCAAAATAATGGAGTGGAGCGGTGGTAAAGCAACAGAATTAATCCATGCTTTCAAACATTTCTAACTTTACTTGACATCATCTTGCACATGATGGGGCCAGTTTATGGTGGAAAATCCATCTGACAGGTTCCCTTTATAGCACCACATTGCAGAGGACATGCTGTAATAAAAGCATGCTGCCCATTGAGTAGAACACCAGCAAAGTCAAAAACTGCAGAAATGCCACAAACCAATGAGTTGTGTAAGCAGACTTTACGGTATTTTACTACAGACTTGAAGTAACATCTGACCTCAGGTTTTTTGAACAAAACAGTAGAAAACGCCCCCAACAATACATGTATTCTAAACGATGTATGTAAACAACCTTGCAAATAATCCCATGTAAAAGCTTTGCTTCTAATACTTTCTCTAACCAACTACCCTGCAGCAACTACAGAATGCAACATTTGATAGAATATCAACTCCAGTGTATTGAACATGTATATACATCTTCGAGACAGATCGGTGGCAAAAATAGTAGCTGTGCAAAGTTTGTGATGAAAGATCTTGGTGAGAGTGGTAGAATCTAAGAGGTTATTACGGGAGGTTAGGAGCTTGGAGGGTTAGGGGCATGACTAGAGTATGTTTTTTTTTACATGCGCACCCTTGAGAGTGTTGCTTTGCTATATTTGGCGTGCGGTGTCATAAGTCTTTAAGGTTATATTTCTAAAGGTAAAATATTATATATTCAAAATTATAAAGCATTTTTTTTTTTTTAAACACTACTATAGAATAGAAACATCCACGCTTCTTACTATCCATTTATGATATTTTCTTGCTGTGAAATATTGTTCTCCAACACATTTAATGTTGAAAAGTTATACATATTTTATGATGAATGAACTAGGGTTCATTTTCCATTTCATAATATGTGTTGGAATAGACAATTTTTCTGACAGCGAGTCAGGATGAAGGAAGAATGTGCTATATCACAGTGTACACGATTGTAACGTCTCTATTCTTTTTCTGCCTAAGCATGCTGTCTTTTAGCATCGACACATCTATTCATTGTTACTTTACACCAGATAGTTTCAGCCTGCTATAGTAGATTCTCCTGATAGATAGAATTCTTATTCAATTCAACTAACATACTTTGCTGTATATAGCTTCAGTGTAAAAAGTATATTTTTGTTCAGTGGTTTTACTGTACAGAATGTGACGAAATGTAGCAGGACCGGTCCGCAGTTATATTGTATTAACACACAAAATATAAATATCACACTATGGCAAATCCAAAGTTTGAAGCAGTTTTTTGGTTCACAATAAAAATGTCAAAATTGGTGCACAACACATAGTTAAAATACCTGGCGCCCTCTTTTCTTATTTTTCTGCAGTTACTATCATTTCCTCTTAATTTCTGCAAAATGGCTTCTGGTTTCTCAAATCGTTCTGTGTACACACTGCACCACCAAAAGAGGAGGCTAGGGTCTCTGACTACCATAGCACTGTGTGCACAGATCAACAGTGCCTTGCGAAAGTATTCGGCCCCCTTGCACTTTTCAACTTTTTGCCACATTTCAGACTTGAAACAAAGATATACAATTTTTATTTTTGGGGGGAAGAATCAACCACAAGTGGGACACAATTGTGAAGTGGAACGAAATTTATTGGATATTTTAAACTTTTTTAACAAAGAAAAAACTGAAAACTGGGGTGTGCAATATTATTCAGCCCCTTTACTTTCAGTGCAGCAAACTCATTCCGTTCAGTTCAGTGAGGATCGCTGAATGATCCAATGTTGTCCTAAATGATGGATGATGATAAATAGAATCCACCTGTGTGCAATCAAGTCTCCGTATAAATGGACCTGCTCTGTGATAGTCTCAGGGTTCTGTTTAAAGCGCAGAGAGCATCATGAAGACCAAGGAACACACCAGGCGGGTCCGAGATACTGTTATGGAGAAGCTTAAAGCCGGATTTGGATACAAAAAGATTTCCCAAGCTTTAAACATCCCAAGAAACACTGTGCAAGCAATCATATTCAAATGGAAGGAGTATCAAACCACTGCAAATCTACCAAGACCTGGCCGTCCTTCTAAACTTTCATCTCAAACAAGGAGAAAACGGATCAGAGATGCAGCCAAGAGGCCCATGATGACTTTGGATGAATTTCAGAGATCTACAGCTGAGGTGGGAGAGTCTGTCCATAGGACAACAATCAGTCGTACACTGCACAAATCTGGCCTTTATAGAAGACTGGCAAGAAGAAAGCAATTTTTCAAAGATATCCATAAAAAGTCTCATTTAAAGTTTGCCACAAGCCACCTGGGGAGACACCAACCATGTGCAAGAAGGTGCTCTGGTCAAATGAAACAAAAATGTAAACTTTTTAGCCACAATACAAAACAATATGTTTGGTGTAAAAGTAACACAGCTCATCAGCTTCCCTGAACACACCATCCCCACTGTCAAACATGGCGGTGGCAGCATCATGGTTTGGGAATGCTTTTCTTCAGCAGGGACAGGGAAAATGGTTACAACTGACAAGAAGATGGATGGAGCCAAATCCAGGACCACTCTGGAAGAAAACCTGTTGGAGTCTGCAAAAGACCTGAGACTGGGATGCAGATTTATCTTCTAACAAGACAATGATCCAAAACATAAAGCAAAATCTACCATGGAATGGTTCACAAATAAATGTATCCAAGTGTTAGAATGGCCAAGTCAAAGTCCAGAAAATAGAAAAAAGCAGTTTACGGCTCACCCCACTCTCATAACCACGTGAGAAGATCCTCCGGCTGTTCGGATGTAAACGGACTCCCAGGCTGCTCGGACGTGAACGGACTCCAATCCACCACAAAGTATCAAAATCTCGGAATGAATCCAGCGTCACCAAGAATCCTTAAAATGTAACTTTTATTGTGTTCATCTAAAATATTTCATTCAGCATACCGAGGTGGCAGGTACACGTGCATGGAGCTGACTAACGATGCTACGCATTTCGGAACGCTACTGGTTCCTTCGTCATGGCATACTGAGGATTTTCTGTATCAGGTGTTTTATATTCCATTCAATAAAATTGACCCCTCAAAACGTAAGACTCTCCATCCGGTAAGTATATCTGCCACCTTTCACAAATAAAGTTATTTTCATATAAATATATATTTCGTATCATTTCATGTATCATGCACACTATACGCATCCATATGTATATCAATTTCATCTGTTATAACACATAATCATAATACATTTACTGTGTATTTCCTCATATATTCTTTTCATATTTTATTTCATGGATATACCTACAGTCCTAATTCCCACAACCTTTGTACATGTACGTCTAAATTTATCTTTTACCCGGTACCTTCTTCATGATGTAACCGCTGTTATGCATATACCATATTCCGATCTTTAAGACATATGACCGGTCATATGACCGGTCATATGACCGTCACCTGATCACAAACTACATGCCCCTTCCCGGTCATGTTATACTAGTATATATAAACTGCGGAAATTATGGGCCGGTATACAGTTTCATCTTCTGATACTCCTCCTCGGACCTCTCCATCATCTAGGTAAGTATATACCCTGAGAATGTGACTTCCTCTCTATGCTTAAAGTATATATGTATACAGGATATTTTATTTTTACCACTTAATTTAGAATCTGAAACTGGAGAAGACACATTAGGATAACACCAAGATTGTATAAACACATCAATAACTTTAAAAATTGAAGTTATAATTATAGGGGCGAGAAAATAATAGAAGAGTAATGAAAAAACGATGTCAACCATTCAGTAAATATAAGACAAATCTGATGGTACGTTTAACCCTTGAGGATACCGTGTATTTAATGTCATAATCCAGTATGCCTCCCAGGTTAACAATTTTTTTCTCCAATCTCCGTCTCTAATAGGTTTAACTATTTTCAACTATATTCAAAGTCCAGACCTGAATCCAATCGAGAATCTGTGGAAAGAGCTGAAAACTGCTGTTCACAAGCGCTCTCCACCCAACCTCACTGAGCTCCAGCTGTTTTGAAAGGAAGAATGGGCAAGAATTTCAGTCTCTCGATGTGCAAAACTGATAGACATATACCCCAAGTGACTTGCAGCTGTAATCGCAACAAAAGGTGGCGCCACAATGTATTAATGCAAGGGGCCGAAAAATTTTGCACGCTCAATTTTTCAGTTTTTACTTTGTTAAAAAAGTTTAAAATATCCAATAAATTCCATTCCATTTCACAATTGTGACCCGCTTGTTGTTAATTCTTCACCCAAAAAATTAAAATTTTATACCTTTATGTTTGAAGCCTGAAATGTGGCAAAAGGTTAAAAAAGTTCAAGGGGGCCAAACACTTTCGCAAGGCACTGTATATCAGAAGCTAGTATCTGTTTTACAGAAATGAAGATGGGACTGGGAATTGGAAAATCCATGCAAGTAAAATTAAAAAAAAAGAGGGCACAAAGCATTTAACATGAAATTTTTATTGGGTACTGGAAGATCACTCATGACCATAACCAAAGATTTAGGGTAGGCTGAGCCAATGGCCTAACAAGTGCCTTGTAGGCCTGGGTGCAAACTTTTGTCTGGGCCCCTTCCCCCAGCGGTGGCCCCCACACAGTATTATATGCCCAGACCCCAGAGTATAATAATCAGAGGCCCAGGGAAATCAAATAAAAATAACAAACACATACTCACCTTGCATCACCTTTCCTGGGCATCCTGGATCCGGCTGCCTTCAGCATCTTCGTCCATCTTCCTGACGTCCCCACTAATGCCACTGATTGGTCCTCAGCGGTAACGTGGCACAAACTTATGCTGCTGCTCCCCATGTGACTGCTGTGTCCTATTCACAGGCCTCAGTGATTAGATGGAAGAAGGCTGGTGAGGACACTAAGCCCAGAAGATGTGAGTATAAGTATTTATTATTTTAAGTCACCTCCCCTGAGCTAGGATGTATAGCAGTCAGGAAACCAGGCTTTCACCAACCGCTGTCATAGTTGTACGTGGTCCCGACCATCTCCAGCTGACCCCTACCTTGCCAGGCCCAGTCACGGTCCCACTCCCTGCAACCATGATGGTTACGCCCCTGAGCTGAGCACTTGATAAAAACTTTGTAATTCTCCTTTCTTATAAAATAATACGTAGACAAATTTGTCTATTGCAGGTTACAGGTCTTCTACAGGTTCATATGCATCAGTATACATTCAAAGGGTTGCCACAGGTTATGTTTCAGCCCCATTCCCTTCAATGGAACCTAACCGCAATAACAAACATTACCCATAGATAGATGTGGTATAGTTTCTTCAAGGAAGCATGCATGTTTTGCAATGTAGGACATCCCCTTTAACTTATATTAGCTATTTTATAAATGCGCCTGGTTAAGAATTAGCACTAATGTCACTTTCCATGTACTGACCTTTTCTATTTCCACTGTGGTGCATTGCTATGGGTGTATGTTTCTAGGCCATGTCAGAAGATACAAATTTGTATACAAAAGGTACAAAAAGGTCTTTTCATGTATAAATGATATCTTCAGGAATAACCAAACCATCATGACATGGCTCAATTATCTCAATTGTCTTACAGAAGAAAAATCTCCTCAGACCCAGAACCAACCTCAGAACAGCTGTCAATTTTCAGAGCATCTTAAGAAGTAGTTTTGATAAATAAGGTCTAATGTATTTTCTTGGTCTGGGTAACATTACTTAGTATATACAATGATGATGTATACAAAATGACTTTTTATGCCTTTTGGATACCGAATCAAGGCAGAAGTTTTATGACAAACTGCTAAGACTCTTATTTAATTGTATTTCCAATGAAAGATTAATAGGACCACAGAGTGACATAAAACTACAGCGAGATCCTTTTCCAAATGTTATTTTCATCACATTGCCAGCTGGTTCAATGACAGAAATGTTCTCGGGTCTGGCATTGAAATGATAATATACAGATAGTGAATATACACAGTCATAGCTTCACTTAACTTACTGTCACAAGTCCACAAAGCTATTTTCTTAATGCTTCTTTTTCTACTTTCTCAGATTTTCAGTGTTATAGTTGCTATTTTCTTAAGGTTTTCAACATATGGAGGGATTGAAAATGTCACATGAATAAAACCAATATTTTATGCTTAACCTTTGTGCCACTTCTATGGACATGCCATGATTTATATGGCACTCTTGCTATGACTAAGGGGCTCATGCCTCGAAATGCATAAACCAGATTTTTTGGATTTTGGGTTTTTTTTTGTCTTGTCAAGTGTTTCCTTGGAGTTTTCACTGTTTTGGAATTTTTTGTTTGCTATGCATATCATGATTTTTAATGAAGACAGTCATTAAAAGTTAAGTTTTATGATTTTGTTTAACTTTATTTGTGGTGCTGGATTCATTCCATATTTTTCGACTTTTCAGAATATCTTACATATCTGTAGTTGCCATACAAGTTCAGAGATCAATAAAGGAGCAGCCTGCTTTCCTCCCTGCCAGCTCAATGTCTTAGGGCTCCCACTACCGTTGGTGTCTGCTCAGAAGGTGTCAGTTTAAAAACAAACAAACAAACAAAAAAAAAACGGCCACCTTTAATAACGAACGCAAATGGGCAGTTTTAATTAGCATATTCCTTTCTAAGAATTATATTAGCAGGGCATGCATGTTCTAATACAGTACGTACTGTCTGACAGTGGTGCCAGTGAGACAAAGTACCCTTTCTAAACTACTATAATGATTGATCTACTCTTCCCTACTCAGCTATCTTTCTGCAGACGCTCTTCTGTACCCCTAACAATATGGCTTATAGCACTCTATAGAAAGTGCTCTTACTATATGAATGATAGATAGATAGATAGATAGATAGATAGATAGATAGATAGATAGATAGATGGATGTAACGGCGACTACTCTGTTGATTCTTCTGGATTTCTTTACTGTGTTCACCACTCTCAACCAGCCAAGTTCAGTTCCACACTGTGCTGCCACTGAGGCTAAGGCCTCACATAGCGGGTCGCAGAAAAAAAAAAAAAACCTGCGGGAAAAAACACGTTTTTCCACAGACTTCCTGCTTCCACTATACCTTTAGGGAAAGTGCCAGGGTTTCCATAGGTATAACTGACATACTGTGATTTCCAAAACCGCAACAATTTTGGAATTTAAAATATAAATTTTTTTTTGGAATTTCCACTGTATTTTGCTGCAATGTGTGGATGGGATTCACTAGACTCCCATCCACTTTGCAGAGACTACAAAGTGGCCAAACCACAGTGTTTACATCACATTAGGCACTGGCCTAATACTGCCACTGTTTGCATCGCCACCACTCAGCCAGAAATCTGGCGGCCAGGTCTGTCATCTACGACACTGAACTGACACAGCTACCAGCAACACACCGCTCAACCTGGTCATTGAGTCTTCTAATAACAATGCCATGCTGATGTGGCATTTTCTCCTAAAAAGTGATCATTTCTGGCAGATTTTGGTTTTTGCAAGAAGCCAGTTCAGTTTTCAGGCAGGCACACAATCAAAATAAAACCGATTGCTTATTCCAATACTAATGTCACAAGTGTGCGGCTCCCAAAGAGAGATAATTTTTGGAGGGTTTGTGTTTGGTTTTTTTAATTCCCTTCTCATAGGCACACTATTTTGCCCCCAAATTTTGTTTAAATTCTGTAGTTGTCACTCAACTACAATATTGCCACATTGTTAGTATAATAAAACCTGCTCACTTCTAGAATAAAATATGGAAAAGGAATTCAACCTATATATTAAACCTTATTCTCTGATAATGGTGGAGTGGTGAGCTATAGTTACCTTAAAGGGAATGTGTCACCAAAAAAAAAAAACTGTTTTTTTCTAAACCAACTTTCGCTTATTACCAAGAACTTTTACAACATGTGTCTCCCATTTTCTCATATTTTTCATTTGATAATTAGTGCGTCACAATAATAATTACTTACAATATTATTAGCTGTTGAATCAACTGCTCATAGGTCTTTACAGGAACTGTGGAGGGGATGGAAAACAAATGTATGTTTTTGGGTTAGACAGATCTGAAAATAGCTAAAGTGTTTTTTTTTTTTGTTTTTTTTTAGAACAAATGTCATAATTATTTGTTCTATCTTATTTTTTCCCAAAGTATAAAAGAGGTAAACAGAGATTTTGCAGGTAAGACTATGAAGGCTGTCAGCAATGTGTTTCTATTTCTCTGCATTCGGAATAAAGTACTTTCTACATTGCCCCATATGACATATATCGTATGTGGGAAAGAGATTGGATATTTTATCAGAGAGCACAGAGACACGGATCAAGATATATGATGAATGTTCACAAGGGAATACAATATAATAAATATGAGAAATGCTTTACCATTAGAAAGTTTCATCCAAAGTGTAAAGTTTTGTAAATGGAGCCTTAGAAGTAACATGTCAGCAGAACAGATCCTTTGGGACCCCTTCTGACAGGCATACTGCAACACAAAACTGCAAACAGAAATAGGATCTATAGATAGACACACATATCTTTATATGTATATAGGTGTGTCACTATCTATCTATCTATACACACACTCACACACACACACTGCACCATTGAATACAACATTACGATTGGCGCCGCGAGGCAGAAGGACGTCTCTGGCTAATGGTCAGAAACGCCCTTCTGACCATAGAGCACTACGGTACCGGCACCGTAAGCTCTTTACACCGGGCACAGATCGGGAAAGCCGACAGTGCGCTGAATTCAGCGCACTGTCAGCTTTCCAGCAGTATATAACACTGCATGTGCCCAAAAGTGGTGAAAGGTCCTCTTTAAATTGAGACATTCGTTCATACTTTTGTTCAGATGTTTCTATATTCCATGCTTCAGCCTGCCTTATGTGAAGATGACATTCCCGTTGCTCTGATGTCTCAGCTGCCTTTCATTTAGCCCGTCTCATCCCTTTCTTTTCAAGTCACGTTATTCACTTGTCTCAGCTCTGACACAATTTTGCGCTCTTAGCTTTTGGATAAACTTGCCCAATAAATGGTCATTTTTGGGGGGCATTTTTTTTAAAAAAACAGTCCTTAGTATTGTGAGCCTTTAGTATTCACCTGACACTGATAAGAGATGTATTAGGATGAATAGTAATACAGAGCAGCCCTCACAGTATTACTAGGACCTGACACTGATAAGAGATGTAATAGGATGAATAGTAATACAGAGCGGCCCTCACAGTATTACTAGGACCTGACACTGATAAGAGATGTAATAGGATGAATAGTAATACAGAGCGGCCCTCACAGTATTACTAGGACCTGACACTGATAAGAGATGTAATAGGATGAATAGTAATACAGAGCAGCCCTCACAGTATTACTAGGACCTGACACTGATAAGAGATGTAATAGGATGAATAGTAATACAGAACAGCCCTCACAGTATTACTAGGACCTGACACTGATAAGAGATGTAATAGGATGAATAGTAATACAGAGCAGCCCTCACAGTATTACTAGGACCTGACACTGATAAGAGATGTAATAGGATGAATAGTAATACAGAGCAGCCCTCACAGTATTACTAGGACCTGACACTGATAAGAGATGTAATAGGATGAATAGTAATACAGAGCAGCCCTCACAGTATTACTAGGACCTGACACTGATAAGAGATGTAATAGGAGGAATAGTAATACAGAGCAGCCCTCACAGTATTACTAGGACCTGACACTGATAAGAGATGTAATAGGATGAATAGTAATACAGAGCAGCCCTCACAGTATTACTAGGACCTGACACTGATAAGAGATGTAATAGGATGAATAGTAATACAGAGCCGCCCTCACAGTATTACTAGGACCTGACACTGATAAGAGATGTATTAGGATGAATAGTAATACAGAGCAGCCCTCACAGTATTACTAGGACCTGACACTGATAAGAGATGTAATAGGATGAATAGTAATCCAGAACAGCCCTCACAGTATTACTAGGACCTGACACTGATATGAGATGTAATAGGATGAATAGTAATACAGAGCAGCCCTCACAGTATTACTAGGACCTGACACTGATAAGAGATGTAATAGGATGAATAGTAATACAGAGCAGCCCTCACAGTATTACTAGGACCTGACACTGATAAGAGATGTAATAGGATGAATAGTAATACAGAGCGGCCCTCACAGTATTACTAGGACCTGACACTGATATGAGATGTAATAGGATGAATAGTAATACAGAGCAGCCCTCACAGTATTACTAGGACCTGACACTGATAAGAGATGTAATAGGATGAATAGTAATCCAGAACAGCCCTCACAGTATTACTAGGACCTGACACTGATATGAGATGTAATAGGATGAATAGTAATACAGAGCAGCCCTCACAGTATTACTAGGACCTGACACTGATAAGAGATGTAATAGGATGAATAGTAATACAGAGCAGCCCTCACAGTATTACTAGGACCTGACACTGATATGAGATGTAATAGGATGAATAGTAATACAGAACAGCCCTCACAGTATTACTAGGACCTGACACTGATAAGAGATGTAATAGGATGAATAGTAATACAGAGCCGCCCTCACAGTATTACTAGGACCTGACACTGATAAGAGATGTAATAGGATGAATAGTAATACAGAGCGGCCCTCACAGTATTACTAGGACCTGACACTGATAAGAGATGTAATAGGATGAATAGTAATACAGAGCAGCCCTCACAGTATTACTAGGACCTGACACTGATAAGAGATGTAATAGGATGAATAGTAATACAGAGCGGCCCTCACAGTATTACTAGGACCTGACACTGATATGAGATGTAATAGGATGAATAGTAATACAGAGCAGCCCTCACAGTATTACTAGGACCTGACACTGATAAGAGATGTAATAGGATGAATAGTAATACAGAGCAGCCCTCACAGTATTACTAGGACCTGACACTGATAAGAGATGTAATAGGATGAATAGTAATACAGAACAGCCCTCACAGTATTACTAGGACCTGACACTGATAAGAGATGTAATAGGATGAATAGTAATACAGAGCGGCCCTCACAGTATTACTAGGACCTGACACTGATAAGAGATGTAATAGGATGAATAGTAATACAGAGCGGCCCTCACAGTATTACTAGGACCTGACACTGATAAGAGATGTAATAGGATGAATAGTAATACAGAGCAGCCCTCACAGTATTACTATGACCTGACACTGATAAGAGATGTAATAGGATGAATAGTAATACAGAGCAGCCCTCACAGTATTACTAGGACCTGACACTGATAAGAGATGTAATAGGATGAATAGTAATACAGAGCGGCCCTCACAGTATTACTAGGACCTGACACTGATATGAGATGTAATAGGATGAATAGTAATACAGAGCAGCCCTCACAGTATTACTAGGACCTGACACTGATAAGAGATGTAATAGGATGAATAGTAATACAGAGCGGCCCTCACAGTATTACTAGGACCTGACACTGATATGAGATGTAATAGGATGAATAGTAATACAGAGCAGCCCTCACAGTATTACTAGGACCTGACACTGATAAGAGATGTAATAGGATGAATAGTAATACAGAACAGCCCTCACAGTATTACTAGGACCTGACACTGATAAGAGATGTAATAGGATGAATAGTAATACAGAGCCGCCCTCACAGTATTACTAGGACCTGACACTGATAAGAGATGTAATAGGATGAATAGTAATACAGAGCAGCCCTCACAGTATTACTAGGACCTGACACTGATATGAGATGTAATAGGATGAATAGTAATACAGAGCCGCCCTCACAGTATTACTAGGACCTGACACTGATAAGAGATGTAATAGGATGAATAGTAATACAGAGCAGCCCTCACAGTATTACTAGGACCTGACACTGATAAGAGATGTAATAGGATGAATAGTAATACAGAGCGGCCCTCACAGTATTACTAGGACCTGACACTGATATGAGATGTATTAGGATGAATAGTAATACAGAGCAGCCCTCACAGTATTACTAGGACCTGACACTGATAAGAGATGTAATAGGATGAATAGTAATACAGAGCAGCCCTCACAGTATTACTATGTCCTGACACTGATAGGAGATGTAATAGGATGAATAGTAATACAGAGCGGCCCTCACAGTATTACTAGGACCTGACACTGATAAGAGATGTAATAGGATGAATAGTAATACAGAGCGGCCCTCACAGTATTACTAGGACCTGACACTGATAAGAGATGTAATAGGATGAATAGTAATACAGAGCGGCCCTCACAGTATTACTAGGACCTGACACTGATAAGAGATGTAATAGGATGAATAGTAATACAGAGCAGCCCTCACAGTATTACTAGGACCTGACACTGATAAGAGATGTAATAGGATGAATAGTAATACAGAGCGGCCATCACAGTATTACTAGGACCTGACACTGATAAGAGATGTAATAGGATGAATAGTAATACAGAGCAGCCCTCACAGTATTACTAGGACCTGACACTGATAAGAGATGTAATAGGATGAATAGTAATACAGAGCAGCCCTCACAGTATTACTAGGACCTGAAGGAGCCGCCTCACAGGCAGACTTGTGGAGTTGCCCATAGCAACCAATCAGAGCTCAGCTTTCACTTTACCTCAGCAACTGCAGTGATGAAAACTCCTGTATAGTAAGCAATAATGACAATCTTACTATCAGGCAGTTTTTGCCTGACCAATATCGCTGCTCAGTAAGGCTGCTTGCACACTACAGGAGTTTTCTCGGGTCTCCGGGCTGTGGATTCTACAGCTCCAGTCTATGGAGTCTGCAAAATTCACAGCTTTGTGCACAAAGTCGTCTATGGAACCACGAAATCCATGGTCATAGGAGACACACGGTGGCTCAGTGGTTAGCACTGCAGCCTTGCAGCACTGGGGTCCTGGTGTCCAAATCCCGCCAAGGGCAAAAAAAACATCTGCAAGGAGTTTGTATGTCCAAAAAAACATACTGATAGGGGAAAAAAAAAAAAAAAAAAAAAGTACATTGTGAACCCTATGTGGGGCTCACAATCTACATTATAAAAAAAAAATCCATGGCTCAGAGGCCCGTGAAAAATACTGTAGTATGTAAGCAGCCACTAAGGATACCAGATGTGTTTGGTCAGTGCATGCGTGTGTGCACATGTGTGATACATGTGTATGTATGCGTGTTTGCATGCACGTGTGTGGTCCGTGTATATGTATACGTGTGTGTGCGTGTGCGTGCGCGTGCGATCCATGTGTTTCTGTGTGCACAGAGCAAGTGTCCATACGCATATGCTCTGTTTGTCCGTGTGCGTAGTGTGCATCCATCTGAGTGCCTTTGTGTGTGTGTGTGTGTATGTGGTATTGTGGTGTTTGTGTTGTTAGTGTCTAGATTGGTCTGGTGTTTGTGTGGTGTGTTTTGCCATTTGTGTGGTCTTGTGCTTGTGGGTTGGTGTATGTGTGCTGTCTGTGTGATGTTTACATGGTGTTTGTGTGTTGTGTGTAGTGGTGCAGCTCCTTTAGCATCGATTATTTGGCGCCGTTGCTATAATCCGTCCCTCTCAGTCACAACAGTTGTTTTCCCCTCAGCACTTTCACTTTTCCCCATTATATGCATAAGGCCTAAATTTAGGGGCCCCAATCTCATGATGGGGGGACGCTAGCGAGATGTAACGTGCGCAGTGTTCTGCTCCTGTGGGTGGAGAGGGGGTGTGCCACATTTCACCCAAATTTGGCAAGGACTGTGGATTTGGATAGAGCAGACTACTACAGATTTTGAGTTTTATATATATATAAAGATTATTATTACCCTTCAATGGAAATAAGGGGCCTGGTCCAAATCCTGAAACAACCACATCATAAAATAATTATATCACGTAATTTTACAGTACGCGCTATTCATTCTGGTGACATAACCACTCCATATTTAATGGTGCCGAACTGATCAGTGTTGCCCATACAACTACTGTTATCCATGGAGATTGCACAGTTAAGCACCTGAACGTAATGGGCTTGGCCAAAACACCAAAACCTAATAATTACAGGGGGTGTCTTTTGTACATATACACTAGTGCAGTGGTAGGCAACCACTTTTTTTGTTTGGCGTGCCAATATAAATTTAAAAAATAAAATAAAAATTACAAATGAGGTCCTCGGAGTGCCACACAATAATTTTAATATTGATGACCCCTACACTAATTTCATATAGCACAAACCACAGCATAGGGGGGCTGTCATACTCCGCTCCCAGCTACATGCGTTTACTGCTATTTGACTTGATACACCTGTAATATTCCATTAGAAGCGATGTATGTAAGTACATGTGTAACCCACAATTAGTGATAAATGTACATGACTGGTAGCAGAGTGAGGTAACATCTGTAGAGAGATGACACACTATGTACCTGGATGCTGCATACAGTCCCTGGCCACTAGTACTTTCACTTTTCTGAAAACACGGAATAATTTCAACTACTTTTAATTTCTGGCTGCGCATTAACAGCAAAACTCCAGTCAGAAATTAATGAGTGTTACACTTACCCCAAAGTGACAGCCTTGGTACCTGGGAACTGGCTATAGCTGCACCTGGGTACACAGTGTGTCGCCACTTGAAAAGAAACACCCTAAGGCTAAGAAACCAAATTACGGAAACTCAGCTTTTTTTTGTTGCATTTTTTTTCCAGTTTTTTTTTTTCCAACCAAAGCCAAGAATGGCTACATAAGGGATGGGAAATATATAAGAAGCTCTTATCCTTCTATTTGCTAATCAATCCACTCCAGGCTTTGGCTCAAAAACTGCAAAAAATTCTGTAACAAGAAAAAGCTATTTTTCCATAACGTGGGGCCTTAGCCTAAGGCTGAGGTCCCACGTTGTGGGAAAAGCAAGTTTTTTTTTTTTCCCCGCATATTTTGTTGTGTTTTTCTGAGCTTAAGCCAGGAGTAGATTGAGCAGAAGGTAGAAGTATAAGAACTACCTTTATATTTCCCATTTCTTTTGTAGGCATTCTTGGCTTTGGCTCAAAAAAACGCAGCAAAATTTGCAACAAAAAGCAGTCCATAACCATTTGATGATATTCTAATTTATTGAGATGCACTAGTGTATAATGCAAGATGATTATTTTACTATATACATCTTCCTTTCATGCAAATATCGCACCTGCAAATTATATTTCAAATTTTTGCATATTGTTTGATAAATGAAAACTAGGTATCGGTCCTGAATGTAGGAAAAGTGTAAGGCCTCGTGCACATAACAGTAAAATGCGACAGTGTGATGGTCATTTTTACAACAGTGAAAGTTTATGCTTGTATTCTTTTCTGTCTTTTTAATAGACTGTGAATAATGTCTGATAAAAATAGAACACTTTTTTTTTTGGCCATTTTGAAAGCCGGATGACCCAATACAAAACAATGGGTCAGTTTTAACAATCAAAATGATTGGCATCCGCGTGACGGCTCAGAGAATTGAGCCTAAAAAAAAAAAAGACCAATTAAGTTCATCCAATTTTTTTAATGGACAGTTAAAAATGGATGGCAAGGGAAATGAAAGAAAATGTGATACATGGATGGAAAACGTCTATTTAAAAACTGATCTTTTCATCTATTTTTAATGGCTTTTCTTACAACGTTTTTGTGCGTATAGCTTGAGGCTGCACTTGTTGATCATAAAATAGAATTATGCTTTTCTGCTTTTCACAGTCCTATCACTTTCAGCACTATTTATGTAACATTTCCTATCAGGATCAAATACACCGATACCTATTCTAGCAAGTTTTTTTTTTTGTTTGTTTTATTTTAAATTCTCTATTTAAAAGTGATAATGCATATATCACATCACAAAGTGAAAATCCATCACAAGATTATAGAATTCAATTTAATTAGAAACTACTGTTCCAAAATATAGAAATGAATTGCACTTATTTTCATTGTGTTTTTGAATATTATAGATCAGCACATTATTAAAAAAAAAAAAAAAAATCTTGATAAGCCATAGTGGTGTGAAATAGTCTCCCATGGAACCGAGTGTCAATTAAGTTTGCATAGGTGCCCTTAAATGAAAAGGTCAAGTCTGTCATCCACATAATATCATTAACTTTAGACAGCCGTAAAAAGGCTGCTGGAGAATATGTCTGGCTTCACTGTGACTATGTGCAAAGAAGCAGTTTTCCATAAACCCTCACAGTAGTGGAATAGAAATATAACTGTATCCAAAAGGGATCTACATTTTTGGAATCCTACAAACCAGGTCTGTAGAATAAGAATAAGTAGCAATGTAATAGTGTTAATTATATTATATTATTATATTATATCAGTGATGACCAAACCTTTCAAAGTTCAATTCAGGTCTGAACAAGATTAGCTAAACAGAAAAAAAGCAAATATAAGCAAGGCCCCTAATTTTACCACAAAAAAACTCGAGTATAAGCCTAGGGAGGGAAATGCAGCAGCAATTGGAAAATTTCAAAAATGAAAATAGATACCAATAAATTGACATTAACTGAATGGGTTACTGATATGTGAGAGACATGGAGGTAATAATTATACATTAAACATTATTACTTTACTTATTATTACTTTCATATGTCTCACATATTAGTATTGTTAATGTGAGGGACATGATGGGGTTAACTGCTATTAATGTGAGGCACATGGAGTTACTAAAACTAAATTAATAACCCTGAATGCCTGACATTAATAGGAATTATAATCCCAGCATGTACCAGTGTGTGTTACTTTCACTTTACTGTTTGAGCTCTCCTCGATGCAGACACAGGAGCAGGGACCTGCCGCCTCCCGGGTTTTAATCTCTCTTGCTAGTAAAGGAGGGGGGGGGGGAGTGTCCTATATCATTACTGTAGAAACCACTGACGGACACTCCCCCTATGCTTAATTTATGCAGGTCCTTGCAGTACTGTGCTATGTGACTCGAGAATAAGCGGGGGGGGGGGGGGGCTTTTTCAGCATAAAAACTGTGCTGAAGAAGTCGGCTTATACTCGAGTATATACAGTAAATTATTTTAAAAAGTTGTGTGACACACTCTGAGGACTCGGAGGATTCCATCTAACCACTGTTTAGCTCTCTAACTCGAGCACAGTCTTAGTAATGTCAAAGTAAATAGCAATAGGTGAGTACCCAGATGTATCCAGAGGTCACAAACAGCCTGGTATAATAATATACTAAACCATATGATTCTCTACATAAAAAAAAAAAAAAAGTTTTTGTTTTGTTTTTCCCAAACTCCAAAAGAATGACATTTGACAAGGAATGAAAGTTTCCAAATGATGCCACATATCTACCTAAAAGGGTGCATCTTGGACAATACAGAATAAATTAGATTTTTTGTGACTGTGAATTATGATTGTTTTCCTATGGTATAACACAGTAACACTAGCCCATTACTTCACTGACCTGTAACGTGTGATAAACAAACTACCATCTCTCTATCAAATAAATCAAAGTCTTCTTCTCCAGTCCTAACACTACAGAAAATGCTTGCACTGTAATAGGTGTATGACTGCTATCTCTCTATCTGAGATCCTATCACTCTAATCTCTATCCACAAAATGGACACCACCTCTTTCTGTGTGGGCCTTTTATACTGCCTAAGAGTCACCACTTACCTTGACCTATAGTCCCTCGTGATTGGCTGTCCCGTCAAGAGGACTTGTCTGCAAGAGATTATCTGATCCCAGAGGTTTCCACCATTTTAGCCGGTTTGTGTGAATCGAACTGCAAAAGGTACAGGTTGGTTGAACATGAAACTTTTGGAACATTTGTGCCACACTCAGTTTCCTCATCTCTAATATTTATGTATGTACATAACGGTGATTAAAAATCTGAGGTTACTATTTCACTGCATCAAATTTATTACCATTTATTATACATGAACTATTTATTAAGGAGTTGGAGCTGAAGTCTGGGATTTTGTTGACAGCGTTGACCTTTTAGACTTCACTGCTTTTACTGTATTCTAGAAACGTTTACCTCTTTCACATCTCCAGGAAATATTTGAAACTGATGGTATCGTTCTATGTAACTCTGCTGGGACCTGATACCAACAAACAAGCAACTTAATATCCACCTCTTGATGACAGATTACAAAAGAATTGTCCTTAAGAGGTTTCTGAGTGGATCGTTGAAAGAACTCTTCAAAGTCATTTGTGCATGCTTGAAAATCCACTGCCGTTATATTAATGGAACACAAAGTCTGTTAACCATCTTCCGGTTTATTTATTTTGTCTCTAATATTATCCTTTCTGTGAGGACAAAATGAATTATGTCAACACTGATCTCACTAGGCTAGAAAGTAAGCCAATGGAGGTGTTTATTGACCGGCTAGATATATTTGCTTATTCTAAAAGACTGTTATGAGTTTCTGAAAGGTCCAATAAGTATTGAAGGAGAAATGGCTTCATTGCTCAGCCTGTTCCTGTTTCAGTATAAATATTAACATCTTGCAGAACAGAAGAATTCTCCAAAACAGAACAACTCTTGGCTCGGGTTTTGCACCAGACTCATTTAAGATCATAGTGACCATTTCTGTTTTAGTAAAACTTTTCCGATACGTACAAGCTACATAGCTATAGTTTACCATTTATATTACGATATATTGGATTATTGTACAATAAATTTGTTTAGCACTGCTATTTTATAGTACAGGACCTTCAATATAAAAATCGCACTATTTTAAATCATACCTTCATTCATAAATTAACCTTATACAAATGAATAGGATCCGTGAATATATGACACTGATCTTATTAAAGATTGTGTTCTTTTTCAAGTATTAGGCTATTTTTCTCCCTCTTCCCTTTCGATTCCAATCTTTACTAACACTTGTATCCATATCCAGCCTCACACATAGAAGTCTATGGAGGTAGGGCGGAAAGAAGGAAGCTGCTGTCTGGTAGTAATTGATTTACTGTATCATTCTGTACAGTGGTAAAGCATTATCTTACTAGGTATAGTAATGTCAGAACATTCATCTTAGTTACTCACTCTAGCAAAGGTTAGCAGTGGCATTTAGTCTGTGTATATCCCAACAGCCTCCTCCTCTCCTCTCCATAGACTTAGAAGTAACTTAGCTTGATAAATGGAGAATACAGCATTTTGTTTCTTATATTCACTTATACTATTCCTTAATGAAAAATTGTTTTATAATTGGAAGTACTATTTAAACATACCTAAACTTCAGATGAATTTTGCAGGATGAGCTTCCAGGTCTAAGTAAATGAGAAATCACACTCTTTCTGACCATTGTATGACTTGTATTCTGCATTTTTAGCAGTTTGGCTTTATGAACTAATGGTTAGACATTTGTCTTCCATAGATAACATGGAGGGAAAAAAAAAACCCTCTTCACCCCAACTCATTCACTCAAAAGCAGCTGTGCCATACAGAACATTATAGAGAAGTACTGAATAGTACTAATGTGAATTAATCACTATAGAAAACTTACTATTTGCTGAAACACCATCTTTGTGTGCCTTTGCTTCACTCTGATTTAGCCTCTTCCTTTTCAAGTTCTTGTCTTCTTTTTGGAGATGATACAGATGAAGGGTGCCCCATCTGCATCAGCAAGTCTGGTCTGTTTTCAGTCCATTGTTCTGAGTCCAAAACAGGTCCGCAGGCTTTAGTGCACTTTAGTCAACAATATGTGCTAAAATTTTTAAAATGGATTTAACAACGGTAGCAAGAGTTTGCTGGTGCTGGATATTGTTGGACTAGCTTTTGCCCGCGACTTCGTCTGCGGTGATTTGAGAATTGGGCGGACACAGACGTGTGAAACTGTAAAAGTGCTTTAAAAAGTTTGGTGGGCTAGCAAATGTGATTTGATGTGTTATATTGTGTATGTTGTGATACAGACAATGTGATGTGTTATACAGTCTGTGTACAGGAGTATATATGTATCAGGTACTGTATATAGCAGTGATAGGTAATACATGTAATTATATAGTATATACAGCCTGTGTACAGGAGTATATATGTATCAGCACTGTATATAGCAGTGATAGGAGATACATGTAATTATATAGTATATACAGCCTGTGTACAGGAGTATATATGTATCAGGCTCTGTATATAGCAGTGATAGGAGATACATGTAATTATATAGTATATACAGCCTGTGTACAGGAGTATATATGTATCAGGCTCTGTATATAGCAGTGATAGGAGATACATGTAATTATATAGTATATACAGCCTGTGTACAGGAGTATATATGTATCAGGCACTGTATATAGCAGTGATAGGTAATACATGTAATATATACATGCCTGTGTACAGGGGTATATATGTATCAGGCGCTGTATATAGCAGTGATAGGAGATACATGTAATTATATAGTATATAAAGTCTGTGTACAGGAGTATATATGTATCAGGCACTGTATATAGCAGTGATAGGTAATACATGTAATTATATAGTATATACAGCATATGTGCAGGAGTATATATGTATCAGGCACTGTATATAGCAGTGATAGGTAATACATGTAATTATATAGTATATACAGCCTGTGTACAGGAGTATATATGTATCAGGTACTGTATATAGCAGTGATAGGTAATACATGTAATTATATAGTATATACAGCCTGTGTACAGGAGTATATATGTATCAGGTACTGTATATAGCAGTGATAGGAGATACATGTAATTACAATGTGATGTGTTGTATTGTGTATGTAGTGATACAGACAATGTGATGTGTTATATAGTGGAAAGCTATATGTAAATGTGAGTGAGTAGAGTGAGGGCTACTCCTGAGGTGACAGTAAGGAGTGTGCAGGCAGGTTGAGGCAGGAAATGGCAGGCAGTGTGTGTGAGTCTATAGCTGGGGCTAGGAGTCCTGCTTTTGTGAGTCTCCTGCTAGGAAGCCATGTTGTTTAGTGGCACCAAAAGTAGCCTGTGACTCAATCCTAAGGGAAAACTATGTTTGTGAAAAATTGCATGCAAATCCGTCCAGGCGTTTTAGCGTGATTGAGGAACAAACATCCAAACTCACAAACATCCAAACACACAAACTTTCACATTTATAATATTAGTAGGATTACTATTGCAGAGAGGATCTGGCTTGTGCATAAAACATGGATTAATTGTTGAGATTCTGCATACAATATATTTAGAGAAAAGAAGGTTTCTCCATAGTCATAAATGGGGATTCTTTAAAGAGAACATTTCACCACCCCCATCAAATTCTTAGCGTTTATTAACAGACTCCGCTCCATTAATTCCAGCACAGTTGGAATTTTTCTCTAGGCCCCACTGTTCCTGAGCAATGAGTGCACCTAGTTTTGGTACCTGATCTTGTTCTTAGGCTCTGTACTGTCAGCTGAGCAGTATCACAGTGTCAGGCAGGAGCAGGGCAAGGGGGCATAAATCAGAGCTCCAATCAGAGGTGACCAGTGTCAGAGCTCACAATCTCATCACTTGCTGTGAGAGCTAGAGAAAGAGGGAAAAAAAACAACCCAACTGTGCTAGAATCAGTAGAGCAGCGCTTATAAAATGATACAAAGACCGGGGCAGAGGTTGTGAAAGGTTCTCTTTAAAATAAAGCAGTAGGACTAGGAAACTAGAACTGGATAGCGTCTGAATAACTTTGAAAATAATAGTAAAAAAGTTACATGTACTGATGGGTCATTGACCCACTGAATTATTCTGATATACAGTATCTAAATATATCGTCTGGAGAAGTATTGAGCCTTGAGAAAAGTTGTCTTCTGGGGATATTCCGCCTTCCTGTGGATAAGGTTGAAACGGGTAGTCTAGTGTGTTTTTAAAATTAGACAGACTTATACATTACGCTTCTAGATTCTTAGTGTAACACATAGTAAAAACTTCAGTCAGATACTAGAGGACTCACTGCTTCCTATAGGTGATGGTCACAGCTCATCTTTCCTATATTCTACACAGTGACCTCTGTACAGGTCACACAGCATGCTCACATGGCCTTGCATAATCAGTAGCCCATTTCCTGAGCCAGACGTCTAATGTTTAACCTCTAGAACAGGGGTAGGGAACGTCCGGCTCTCCAGCTGTTGCAAAACTACAACTCCCAGCATGCATACTTGCTCTGCTGTTCTTGGAACTCCCATGGAAGTGAATAGAGCATGATGGGAGTTGTAGTTTCACAGCAGCTGGAGAGCCAAAGGTTCCCTATCCCTGCTCTAGAAAGTCTCTGAGAATTACATGTTTATAAGACAAATAAAACCTTTAGATCTAATAAACGGTGTCATGAAAGATTTAGCAGCAGATTCTTTATGAAGAGTCTTTATGGTCATAACTGTGCTACGTATTAATAAATATCCTGCTATAAATCAGTTTTTTCTTATAAAACAGAAACATTGTTCTTCATGTTTGAAAACCTCATTTTTCAGGAGACCTGTGACAAGACGTCCCTCAACTCAATGGATTTTTACACAGTGGCGACATTATTGATAACCTGTCACTGCACCTTAACCTCTACACACAAACCGATTCTGCTCATGTATGTAGTGAAGGAAATGATAAGATATCAAAATGTGACGTGTTTATTGTGAACTTCATTTACTCAGTCATTTTGAGGACATTAATGCAAATGTGTGCAAATATGGGGAAAAAAAAATAAATTAAAAAATTTAGAAATGCACATTCACCTAAAAAAAATATCTTATTATTCTCAGTAGCTCTTAGGAAAAATTCAAAAAAAGTGTGTGAATCATTTCCTTTAGTTCTTCACATTGCTGTAAAGTAATATATTCAGATTCCGGCAATCTAATAAAACTGCAAAAGAAACAAACATTTTCATAGCGGAAATAAGAAAATGCCCAGTTGCTATAAGCATCAGAATCTGCCACACACCAGGTGCAGCAATACCAGCCAATATAGTCTTCTAGATAAATGAATTAATACGTCCCTATAAATATTCCCAAGCTTGGATTCACTGTACTTCTAGGACTGTGTTTATGAACTCAGGTTACAACTTAGGCAATATATCAGGTGAGGTCGAATAATCCCAAAGTCCCATTATCCAGACATGTCTGAAAACCAATGCAGTTAAACTGTCATCAATGACAAGATCTGAATTATTTTCAACGTTTTTAAGGAAGAGATTCTGCTGAAAACAGTAGTTGGCACCACCTCATACCAAATGGCACCATGCCCGGGAGAGAACTGTGAGACGGGACAAGGGCAGTTTTTCACAGCATGTTGTCTGAATTTACAACTGGCTACAAGGTTAGAAAAGACAGCAAAGTTCTATATACAATCTGTGGTTTATGTTATAGAAGTGATTAAACTTAAAAGGGTTGTCCATCCACTTGCTGACAACTGCAAGAAACTGGAAGGTAGTCAACATATCTCAGACTGCAGTATTACAGGGTGGTGGTCCAAGTGGCTGCCGTTTCGAATAGTACTCGCTCATCTCTAATTAGAAATAAAGCGGCGCTTACAGCCAGCCTCACATGAACATCATCTCTGTTCACTGTAAATATTCTCATACATTTGACTTGTGCTTTAATAGAGCAGCAATAGAAACTCTTTAAGAGGGTAGTCCATAAAAATGTGCTCCGAACAGGAAACCCTGTAAAATAATGACTAAAAAATATTATTCACTTTTTAAAATGTCTCACGTCTGTAGTCCTCGCAGTTCATGGGATATCACAGCTGGTTCACTATGTCCAGTAACAGATGTTCGCATAGGTTGTAAGCCACAAATACTCCTATAATAGCTATAATCTCTCCTATAAGCGTCAGCCACAGTGCCCACTATAACTGTATAGTTGTACTGCAATGAATTGTTATAGCTTCCCAAATATTTGTTAGGCATAGTGCCCACTATAATTGTAGGGTTCGAAACGGCAGTTTCGAATAGCACGCACCCATAGGAATGAATGGACGCAGCCGTCACGCAGGGGGTTAAGTGGATCTCTGCGTGCCGGCCAGCTCCATTCATTGCTATGGGTGTGTGCTATTCGAAACTGCCGTTTCGAATAGTACTTGGTCATCTCTATTTCTAATTATTATTATTATACATTTAGATTTTGGTTGGATTAGGTATCCCGTCCAATCTGAACAGGTAATAAAAGCATACAATGCTGTAGTCTTTGTTTGCAAAGTAGGTCAAACTATGCACAATGCCAGAAGGATCGATAAGAATCACTTTTGTAAGCCTTCCATTAAGGAGCCTTCCTGTACTGTAAAAGTAGGCTGAAGACAAGGATGCAAAATTGGATAAAATAAACAACCTATTTTTTGTCAACAGCAGAGGAAGACAAGTAGAATATTTAAAAAGCAGAAAATTGCCTGCTAAACATCCTGCCTGCCAATGTTTGCTGCCCCCTGCTTCAGTGGGCCCCGAGTGGCTGAAAACAATTATTTGACAAAAATGAATACAGCCTCCTGCTCTTTATGTTCCATCAGCCTGGTTCACACAGCTCAGGTTTTTGTTTTTTTTTGTTTTGTTTTTTCCCCCCTTTCTCCCCCCCCCCCAAGTGGATCTTATAGAGAAGAGCAGAAAAGCGTTGGTCTTTTCTTTAATATTTATGCTTTTGACTACTTTAGCCAATCCTCTCGCTCTTCTTGTTTCTCTTGGACACATCATAAATTAAACTTAAAAACAATTGTTCATAAATGAATAATGCATATGAATATAAGGAACATTGTAATATATCTTATATGGGAAATCTGTTTCCTACACTACATTGCAAGGGGTTCTCCTGCTCCTTATCTACAATCTCACTACTTGTTTACATTATATCTGTATACAGTCTCAAACAAAGATCTATGGAGCAGGGAGGAATAGTAGGATTCTCCTACCAGCTGGTTAATTGATTTATTGTCTCATTCTGTGCACTAGCAGTCTCTTTTCTACAGACATAGCAGTGTTAGGGTCCATTCACACGATGTAACACGCCGTTGATTCTGACATGTAAACACGTTCCGTTTAGCGCGTGTAACACATT
Organism: Leptodactylus fuscus; assembly: GCF_031893055.1. NCBI lineage: Eukaryota > Metazoa > Chordata > Amphibia > Anura > Leptodactylidae > Leptodactylus > Leptodactylus fuscus. The sequence continues at coordinate 164,588,924 of NC_134269.1, read as the reverse complement.
GAAATCAATGGGAGGCTTTTTAACCTATTGATTTTAATGTGTTACGTGCGCTAAGCGGAACCCATTGAAGTCAATGGAATTCTGTTTTACAACGCTGTCTCTGATATGAGTTTACGTGTCAGAATCAATGCCGCTTTACAATGTGTGAACGGACCCTTAAGAATGTGCAGAGCGCAGGAGCAGCAATTTTATAGGGCGTCTTTTTTTGTCCCTCTCCTTTCTTCATATGGAGAAAGTAACTGCCTGAAAAGTGGAGAAGAAACATTTCTCTAAGGGGGCGTTCACACTAGCGTCAGTGTCTGACAGCTAGTGTCCGGACATTAGCATCGGATACTAGCTGTGTCCGTACATTTTACAGTCAGTGTCTGTCCTTAAGAGTCCGTTCACAAAGATGTCCAATTTTTCAAGCGGACAGCAAAAACCTACATGTCCATCTTTGTGAATGGACACTTAAGGACAGACACTGACTGTAAAGAACGCACCTGTCCAGTGCTAATGTCCGCACAAGATTTTGTAGTGTCGGACACCGACGGTAGTGCGAGTGCTCCCTAATAAGATATAGTACAAAGTTTTATATTAACCCTACTATTCATTTATGAAAAGTTGTTTATAACTGTAGTTATGCTTTAAAGGGGTTGGCCACTTTCAGACCAATATTGACAAACAAATGTACAATAAAAAGATATACAATTTTCCAATATACTTTCTGTATCAATTCCTCACAGTTTTCTAGATTTCGGCTTGCTGTCATTCATTCTGTTACTTCTAGAGGATAAAACTCTGACCGTGGTCATGTGATTTACGGACTGAAAGTGGCCAACCCCTTTAAGCATTTGCATTATTAAGTACTTAGAACTTTCCTCTGTGGACCTTCTGCTTTTAGTATACCTATACAGAACATGCCAGCATTTCCGTAGTTATAATTGACATGCAGCGATTTCCAAAAACACAAGATTATCAAATTGCAGCACGTCTGTTGCAGATATTGTTCTGCAATGTGTGGATGGGAGTAGCCAGAATCCCATCCAATTTGCAGAGACTGGAATACGCCATTCTGCGTTTACACTACGTGGGCCCCCAGCCTATATGGTATGATGGTCTTCATCCCGATATATTCTACAATGCATTATGGTTGATTTGAAATCTAGTTTTCTGGTTTCATATACCCTTTAAAAAGGTTATTCCCATCTAACACATTTATGGCATATCCTCAGAATAAATGTCAGATATGCTTGTGTCTCAGCCATCAGTCAAAAAATAAATAATTATTTCAGACTATCAATCTCTGGCTCAACATCCCATATCTAATATAACGTTTCACTTGTGATATTACAGTGAAGAAATACATAGAGGAGCCTTGGGAACTCTTAGTGAATTCACTATACTTGAGTTGTACAGTCTGACGCCTTTTACAGTAAAGAGTCTCCTTTGTTAATATAGAAACATTCCTTCCATTAGGTTGCGCGGATACTCCCTATCATAGGCTCAGTGGATCATAGGATCAGATCTTAGGATCCCTAAATAGATCCGTGCATAGGCTCAGTGGTTAGCACTGTTCTCCAGCAGCGTTGGAGTCCTGGATTCAATTTCAACCAAGAACATCATCTTCATTGAGTTTGTATCTAGTTTATGCGTTTGCACACAGATAGGGAAGGACAGTGAGTGATATATGTAGAAGCCTGCTAGGTAAGTAAAATAAATGCATTATAGGAGACCTCTTCGTATTGACCTTTCTTATATCTATACATAGTATATCTATACAAATAAGTTATCTTTACTGTAAGCTAAATAACACAATCCATCTATTTGTAATCATGTCCATAGCACATGACCACAGTAATCCATCGCTGGCCTTAGTGATTGCAAACAGGCGACGTGATGTCACTGCTGCAGTTTCATCAACAAACACTAGAGGGTAGCAGCGAAGACTTTGCTGGCACATAAAGGTAAGCATTGCTTGGCTCGCTATTCTAGTTCATCCCCTGCCACCGGCCATGTATTCTGTGCAACCTTTAAAGTGCATGCCCCGCTTACATTTGCCACCCTAAACTCTAGCAAACTTCAGTTTAAAGGGATTGTCTAAGACTTTGGTATTGATGACCAGAATTGGTAGAGAGCTTTAGGCCTGTACAGCTGTGGCACCACAGGATTTGCACAAGTGATACGTCCTCTTCACCATTGACTGTACATTGGAGCTGAGCTGCAATACCAAGCACAGCCCCCATCATTCACATGAATGGGACTGAGATGTAAACAGGCTGTGCGACTTATTAACATGATGTCACTGACCTACCTGCTTGTTCAGTTACATTTAACATGCCGTGCTCACATAAGATGAGCTCATATGATATTATAGGTTTCTTAGCAGACACAGACTATGTCACTACCTTAGTAAATAAGAATAAGGTCACCAGTGCTTCCTGTGGTTACATTGGATATCCATTTGCCTCACCAACAGACTTCCCATTACTAACTCATGTCTGACATTGTGGTTTTGCATCCTGTCATAGATTATTGCCAGAGAGGAAAATATCACATTTTCTGTTACTGGAAAGCACATGTGGAAGGAAAGGAAGAAAATAAAAAGACTGTAAAAACGAGTAGCACATGGACATGGCAAATTACGGTATATCTATATAGTATTCATACATTTTCTTTACAATTCTGTGCGAGACCGGGGGCCCACGTGGCATTAATGCCACGGCATTTTACAGTCCCTGCAGAATAGCGAATCCCATCCACACATTGAAGGAAAATATGTGCAGCAGTCACACTGGGATTTCCAAAATCCATGAGGTTTTGGAAGTCACAGCATGTCAATTATACCTACGGAAATACTGGCGGTTTGCCTATAGGTGTAATTGAAGCAGAAAGTCCATAGAAGAAACTTTTGTGGACTTTCTGTGAAAAACCGCAATGCGTTGTCGCTGTGGTTTTTCCCGTAGTGCTTTTTTTGTAGTCCATGCTTGAAAAGCTTACAGTATGAGCAAAAATATGCCAAGATAAATTTCTCAGGATACGATTTCTATATGCCAGCATCATTTTACTAGATTGCCTTAGTTACTGAAACCACACTCTAGAATATTCTATCAAATCTTTTGCTCTTCCAGAAAATTTGGCTGCACATCTGTGTTGTTCGCGTTGAAAGAACACATCAATTGCAATTACCCAAATTATTTTACACTGTATTACAAAAGGTCATGACTTGATGCCAGAAAAATATAAATTTAAACGAAGCTAATAGCTTACTGGACAGCAGCGCCATCTAGTGTTCAGATGCTTGTATGCAACAATTGTATATTTTTTATCTTATTTTATTTTTTTTTTCCCCATTACCTTTAGTCGTAAGTTTTTGTATATATCTGTGTATGGCTTCTGTTCATAATGACAGCTACATGAATGTGCCAGACTGGTCACCTGATGGATCCCACTGACTCCCTTTGAGGTCTGTCAAGTTCCACAGAGGCATCCGCCCAGCATGGAGTCATGTTATCCCCATCAAACAGGGCGGAATCTGTCACGGAGGCTCCAGGAACCTCCAGTGTGAGATGTAATGCTACAGTTTTGTTTATGGTTGTGTTAGTGCTTTACCCATATAAACCAGGTTTGTGAGATGATATATTTTATTTGTTATGTCTCGAATGCTTTCATGTCCACTTCAAGGGCTAGTTCACATAGCATTTTTTGGCAGCGGATTTTGACGCAAAATCTGCCTAGTAGGGCGTCGCTTCATTTTTCCGCTATCTTGCCGTGAACGCGCTCAAAACACGCTCCAGTGTAGGGCCATTCATTTGGACCTACACAGGAGCGGGATGCGACGACAATACCAATGCTGCATCGGTATTCTGTCGTGGCGAGCGGTGCGGAATGTTCTCACGGCGGAAAAGGTTTCTGCGACCTTTTCCACTGTGTGAACGTACCCTAATACTTACCAATAATCTGATGTTGGCAATATCAGACTTCTTTACAAAAAATATTGTACTGGTCATAACATAGTAGACACCAAGCATGGTATAGATACCCGTAGTCACGATCTTCATCCAATGAGTCTTAAGGATGCTTTTTTTTTTTTTTTTAAATTCCAAATAGGATCCGCATGCAGTTTAGTGACTGCTGTTTGTGCACACAGATAAGTCTCTGTTCATCTGGATCCCCGCAGATTCATTTTACAGGTGCGATTAAAGTAATGATGGCATCACACAGCGATTAGACAGTATATTGTGGCGTAATCTGTCATTCCTGAGGACAAGAATAGTTCCTACCAGAAAACACAAGGACCACAGTAATGGTGGCAGCACAGAAAAGGTATAAATCTTCATCCCTACATAACAACTATATTCCAAAAATCTAATCCACGGGCAAGACAACACTTTAGTCCACTGATATTAATTCCATTTAACATCTGCGAGAGGAAATTATTGAATGGGCTGTAAGCAAAATTACCCCCTAAAACGAGTACTAAAGTAGCTTTACAAACTGTAAGGCAGGCCTCACTGGTGTGGAACAGATCCCTGTCAGTGTCCCCTCCAGCACAAGGCAGGGACTCTGAAGTAAAGATTGCACCGGTAAGGTCAGCCTTGCATTATCAGTGCAATCTCAGAAAGCTTGAAGGACCTGGGATAACACTACCACCAATAGTCCTGGGAGCAGTGGAACCAGTGTGAAGGCTGAATGCTTTAACCTGAGGTGGTATAGCCTAGGACTGTATTCAGGAGGCTCTTCTCTTACCTCCTCTCTGTTGTGGGGATGCTCCTACCACTACGGGAGGGCTGGGATTAAGGAAAGATGTGCTGCAACTATAGAAGGTTTTATTTGGGGGGCTGCTGCTGCTGCCATCTGCTCCAGAAAGAGTAGTTGGATTACAGCATCTGCGGGGCGGACATGCTATCATTATCATCTTATTGAATGTATCAATACATCAGTGTGTTTAATATTATAAATGTTATTATAAATATATTATAAATAGTATTATATATAATTTAATATTCAGTTATGTTTTTATTTTGTAATAATTATGGGTTTTATTTTTATTTCATTTACCGTATATACTCGAGTATAAGCCGAATTTTTCAGCCCAGTTTTTGGGCTGAAAAAGCCCCCCTCGGCTTATACTCGAGTCAGCAAAAAAAATAAAAAATTATTTATTTTTTTTAGGAGGGGGGTCTATGACCAGCCACAATATCAATGTATAGAATCTCCCATAAAACAGTGCAAAAAAAAGGATTTTTTAAAAAAAATAAGAGTTCTAAATCACTCTCACTTTCCTTAGAATACATACAAAAGTAGAAAATGACTGTGAAACACAAACACATTAGGTATCCCTGTGTCTGAAAGTGCCCAGTCTACTGAATATAAGGTATCTGCAGTGCTCCTGTTCCGTCGGGAAGGGGTTATTAGGAGCACTGCAGATACCCTATATTCAGTCAGACTGAATTCCAAGTAGGGGAAGAAAAAAACAGTCCTCAAGCTCAGGGAAGGGGCAGACAGACAACCAAAACACCCCCTCCCCTTTCACAGCATCTACTGCACCCAAAAACTCTGACTATTTTAATTTTAGAAATTTTCCAGCAGCTGCTGCATTTCCCCCCTAGGCTTATACTCGAGTCAATATGTTTTCCCAGTTTTCTGTGGTAAAATTAGGGGGGGGTCGGCTTATATTCGGGTCGGCTTATACTCGAGTATATACGGTATGTTTTTCTTTTTATGTAGTTTATGTAGGTTTTTGACAATATTTCCCTTCTTTAATTTATTAGATATTTTGTTGTTTAATCTATATTTAGGATTCAATTTTTTAAGGCGTGGAGGCCCATGATCCTTGGCGTTTTAAATTCACAGTGTTCTGGTCCTTATTTGAGCTATGAGTAAGGGGCAATAGGCCCTGAAATGCGGAGACTGTTTTCTTGGATCCTGGATTTCTTCTGTAACTTGTGGTTACTCTTTAACTATGTATCATTAAAAGTTATTTTTTACTATTTGGATATTGTCGTTGTTGGATGCTGGAACTTTTTATGTCTTTGGAATTGGAGGGAGTAACCCACACATACACAGTCATTTGAATGGGTGCTATTTAGTGCTTCGTTTTTCATGCAGCATCAATGCAAGGAAAATGAAAATCATCTGTTTTCGTCAGCAACTAGAATTGTTTTTTTTTCTTTTACAGCTATTCTTTTGAAATACATGTCGTGACCATGAAGGTGAAAGAGATCCCATATTTTTCGTAGGAACCCATCAACCATCAAAGTAATCTACTACTTGTAGGATTTACAGATCAAAACACACATTGGCACGTGACAGTTCATTTACTTTTTTACTTCACATAGTTTTACCATTTCTGGAAGGGTGCAGATGGTAGAGTTAAAAAGTTAGAGAACTCAATTGTCACACAATTTTACAATCTGCTCTGTTCAATTAGAAAAAAAAATACAAAAAAATACAAACTTTTACATTAACTACAAGCTGCGCTCTGAAATGTGATTTACCATCTAGGATACGGCAGCTTCAACTCAGTGCAACGAATCAGAATGATTTAGAATAATAAAAACAAAAAAAAAAACAGCCCAAGTACTTTGCAAGTAGCAGACAACCCTTCGCAGCTCACCGACTTGTCTTGTAAGGGTCACAAAGACTTGCTGCATCCTCTAACTTTTTTGCCAGGATCACAGCAGGAGACTATGAAATGACAAGTTCATTTGTTTTCCACTTTCTTGAGATCATACGCCATTTCCATACGGCCTTAGCGTCATTCACGGCATCTAATTTAAGGTCTCACATTCAGCTAGGGCACCATCACAGACACTCTTGTACAAAGTATTCCTGGTTCTAACCAGTATATTTGGATTTACATTACTGCCTGAAAAAGTTTATCCATCTTCTGGGAATATCCAGGATCCTAACTAGTGCTAAACGGATTCACTAAAAAGCTTAGCGGAGGGTGTAGGGGACACTACCATAAAAATATCATATACTAGAATTTCATGGCATGATGAAAAAGAAGCAGTCAGATGTGTTAAAGGTCTAGGGCAATGAACAGATTTCATGAATGCACTTTTTGAGGTGACTACTCTATAGTCCTATGTAAAACAACACTACCTTTGTATCCAACCTCACAGGAAGACTTGATGCCAGTGGAGAAAGTTAGGGATAAAGAGTGTTGAGCTGCCCCAATTTACTATTTTCTTCGCTGGTCTTCAAAGAATTGACCTGTAAGTGTAGCTTTCTGCAAAAGGATCTAACGGGAAATGTTTATTATTACCATTAGAGCAACCTTTTACTTGCCACATCTCCAGCCTATGCTGCTAGAGAAAGCTAAACCGGTACGTTGATGGCAATCACTTTTGCCTAGATATAGTCATCTTCCACAGGTTCTCCATTGACATCACAGTAATGGATAAATATGGCAACAACTCTCTGAAAAACCCCCTTTTTCATCTGCCGCAGTTCTGAAATCTCTTCACCAATTGTTTCCATGCAAATGTCTGCAGAAAGCTGCCCTTTTCTTCTTGGTGCGTATATTGTAGCTGGTAAAAAGGAAAAAAAAAAAAGTGAACATTGGCAAGGTCGAAGCCTCATATTAAGGAATGCACATTTGTATATCGGGCCTGCTACTCCCAATATCACATCACAGAATAATAAGCTATTTGCATAGTGCACCGTTATAATAAACTTGCAGAACAGCATACTATGCAAACTATGTAGCACGCCATGGGATGTTACTCAGTAGCATGGGATCTGTTTAGATGGCATTTGCTGCATCTGTAAGGCCTATTCACAATCATTGCTTTTCTTTCCACAGCCTTCACCAGCTTGTCAGTTTACAATTTGAATTATTTTAAATGGGATATCATGTAGTGTTCTTAAGTGTGTCCTTAAGTGTCCGTTTACAAAGATGTCCGATTTTTCAAGCGGACAGCTAAATCCTACATATAGGACACACACGGACAGTAAAGGACACTATATGATATCCCATTTAAAATAATGTAAACAGACACAGCTAGTGTCCGATGCTAAAATCTTGCACGGACATTCGCATCAGACACTAGCTGTCTGACACCGACGCTAGTGTGAACCCAGCCTAAGGAAGAATATTACGTTAAAGGGGGTTGTCCCATCTCAAAGATCCTATCTATACTGCTAGTTTAAGTGGATTTAAGACTTTTCCTAAATACATTGCTTAAGCAAAACTGTTATCAGATTCTTCACTTCATTGTTTACACTGTGTTTCCATAACCAAGGACCTGGGGACGATCTTATCTCTCCTCCCAGGACAAGTGACATAGCTCCGTGCTCTCAGGAGGGAGGGGGAGCTGAGTGCTCAGAGCAGCTTGTATTTCTGAGCTGTTTATCTCCGGCTCTTCCAGTTATCAGGTCTGCTAATTGAATTTTGCTGATAAGGGCTGAGACAGGGAGTCGTTACCTCTGTATATAAAACTCAGTATATTGCAAGGTGACTCTTGATTTTGTAACATGTAAGTTTGGGATTCTCATCACCTAGCAAACCCAGCTCTACTACACCAGTTTCATATTGTGCATCTTCCAGTGATACTGTGCTGATTTATTTACAACCATCCCTCATTACATTGTACTGCTATGAAGAGAGCTAAGCAGAGCAGGCTTTGTCTGGGAGACAGCAATTGAAACCCCGCCCACCAATTCACAGAGAAAATCAGGAAGTGAACAGAGCCTGCAGGTTGGTGAACAGGCAAGTTGGGAATACCCCTTTAAAATTATTTTACACACAACTGTAAGTCAGAGCAAAAAACTTTGCAGAACAAACCTAGAAGACTCCTGTTAACACACATTCTGAGCGCTTAATGAGACTAATAGGAGAGTGAAACAGATATCGTTCACCAAAAGTAGATGAAGTTTAAGACAGAAAAAATTTTCATAATCAGATTTACGACATACCTTCGTATGTCGTACATCTGATTATGAAAATGAATTACTCTTTTTTTTTTTTTCTTGAAATACGATGTCTCATTATATATTTTCAGACAAATACACAAAGTCTTGTCCAGCCCTGAGGCCTAACTGGTACCTCCTTCTAGTAGTTAACTTTTAGACCATTATTATTATTTTCTTTATACACCATCTAGAATAGCTAAGGGTTACAATTGAGTGTGAAATAGCAATTTTATTATTTTTACATACTAAATAAGTCTTATTCTATACTTCCTTTTGAGAGGCCTATTCAGTATAATCTAGTATTCTTTTTTGTCTAATCAAATCACTTCTTCCAGTCTGATCTGTTCAGTGAGACACATATGGGGAGAGTGGCTTCCATCAACGCTGATATTGCCATTCTACTTGACACCGCTCACTTGACATTATAGAGTCTAGTTAGCATGTCAGGCACCAAATGTATATTCACAGATTACTTGAGAACGGTGGGGGCTAGAGAAAAAAAAATCCAACTGTGCCAGAATCAGTGGAGCAGCACCTATTAAAGGATGAACAGAGCCTAAATTGGTGAAGGTGGAGAAAAGTCCTCTCTAAGAGGCTTATTTATGCAGTATTTTACTTCTCAAGAGGCATGACCAACCATTTGCACTTAATATACACTATACCGAAAGAAAAGCTTGAATAGCCTTGTAAATACATTGCACTGCTTACCTTCTACTGATCCAGATGTACAGCCTGTGTTACAGTCCAGTGCTTTAATTCATAATTCTGCTAGTTATTGTCAAACACATCTCTCACAGCTTAGCTAAGCTTCCGTGTTTGGCCCATCAGATTACTGTACTGTCCTTTGTGTAAAAGCTGAATTTTCAGAATACAAATCACCAAAATAGCTTAGTACAGTCAACGAACCAGCAAGGAACGCTTAGAGATGTGAGCCCTGAGGACGGTCAAGCAAGCACTGGATTGTAATACATCGTTTCTTCTGGATTCATGCAAGATACTGTACACTACATACTAAACTCTGTATGTAGAAAAGTTTCCGGTGTCAACGGTCTATGGTGTCTAAAAGCAAACATATCAAATTCAACTTACTTTTTTCATCATCCTCAAAGTCATATCTTGCATAGCTGTTTGGTTCAGCAGTTCTCAATGAGCGTAACCAAGGAAAGTCTGTGATCATTGAGTACGGAGCACCGTCCACAACCCCTAAAATTATGGACAGAATCAGTTTAGATAACAATTGTGTATGCCATTTAATAGAAAAAAAAATGGCCAGGGCGATAGGGCTAATAATAAAACTCAACTTTTATTAAAGTAATTAAAAACTAGACATATACCCGTGTCACTAATAAATGGGGCACACTCTATAGATTTGTCCACCCTACTTCGTGTTCACACAGGTAAAGTAGCGCAAGACAATTTTCAATAAGTCTTGTCTACTGTAACACCGGGTTGATGGTTGAAAAAATGCAGCATAGAGGCAAGGTTTAGCGGCAAATATAGCTATAAAACTAACGGCTAACCCATCATTTATAGGTCATAGTAAGGAGTAGGGCAATCATGGAATGGAGTCAGTAATATAAATCCTATACCTCTAACCCCAAACGCACTCCCTCTTGTGGTGGGAACCAGAAAGTGGATATTATGAGTCACTGGAATAATATCCGGCTGTGCTTTTAATAGACTCAAAACACTTTTCTCCCACTACACACCTACAAACAAACTCTCAAAGGTGGTGCAATAGAGAAGTCGATGATATATTTAATACTCTCATAATCCCAAATGCACCCCCCATTCTAGCAGGATCAAGAGGTGAAAATTCTTAGTCACTGGGATGATCTCCAACTATCCTACACATGGATTCTTACACCTTACTCCCACTGCACATCTACAAAAAGCTCTCAACGCGTTTCCCCTAGTGGATAATTCTAACACTATCTTCATCAGGGGAGTCTCATAAACAATGTAAGAGAGTTAATCCCAAAATAAAGACGGTGCAGTAAAAACCACAGTTCCCAATGCCCTGAAGGTGGGCACGCGTTTCAAGACATGTCTCATGCAATGACAGAGACACGTGTCAAAACGCATACATGATTTTCAGGATTGCTGGACAAATGGATATTTCTTTAACATGAAGATTAAAAGTTATATTTTATTTTAATCATAATTTTGTTTGTCCGGGTGCTGATCTTTTTTAATGGGATGTGTTAATTACTTGCAGCATGCTATAACATGAGAGCCAATGACCAAGGTCTACCATTTTACGGTTATACAGTGGCATATGTTGGAGGCATCCGTCAAGAAACCCCCTAATGTAAACTTCTAACATAAACTGCAAACACAGTGTGAATTGATACTTACTGAACCTTAGGACAAATTTGAGAGTTGAGTTTTCACCAACAAACAAAATCTTTTTGGCACTTCAAAATGGGCCTGACCACAATTCAGGTATTAAAGTAGTTTCAATGGGTAAGAGCATCTTTCTAATTCTTTAAAGGAGGAAATCTGTTAATTACCTTCCAGGGTGTAAATGTCTCGGCCCCAGGGATATTTTGTATATTTCTTTACATCTTCTTCTGTGCGCGAAGCCTCGGGAAAAAACTCATATTTAATGAGCTCTCTGAAGACAAAATATCAAAGGAGAGAAATAGTGTAGGATGTATTAGCTAAAAGAAACGTAAAGCTTTGCAGCTTAATAGTTTGAAGCATACAACAAAAGGAAAATGGAGATTATTCTAACTTTATTCAGAGAATTCAGTAAGACAGATATAAAGGACAGCTGTATAATATACATAAAAGTTGGGTACATTTGGATTTAATCTAATCAGACATGTGCCTACAGCCAAGTTTTGTAACAAGTTGCATTCAGTAGTGAATAAAAGTCCCAATCCCATTTCTTTTATTGTACTGCTCATGTGTTTAATTGAGAACAAGAAGTAGAAATCACAGTGGATGCGGAAAAAGTAAGTGAACCTCCGTGTTAATGGATTTCCAAGAGCTACCCGCCAAAATGCATTTCAATTAAGTAAATGAGATTGGAAGTATGGCGGGGAAATTAATCACAAAATAACCAAAAATCAGCTCAATTGTTGGATATGAACTTGCTCATATTCACCATTTCAAATATTTTGCATCCATGCAATCTAGGTCACTAGTGCTATCCAACCAGGATTGCAGATATGTGAAGAACTAGTACAAAAATTCAGTGGCACGGTATGGAACACAAATAAGGAAAATGAAATATAAAAAGGGGAGTGTCTTTATATAACCATTTATTAACCGTAATCAAGGTAAGTTGTTTAATTTATTGTGATTTTTATTTAGGAATTAATTGGCCAGCCCTAACTGGAAATGTGGGTTTCATAGGCACTTTGACCATTAAATAAAGGCACACATCGCCTAATTACTAACATTTTTGTTCTCCTCAAGAAAGAGTGGCTAGTGTGTACTGCGTATCGTAACAAAAGTTTAAAATTCCTGTTATTGTGATGTAGAAAGCGGAGCTAGGCTACAAAAGCATTGGTTAAACTTTGGATATAGATCAATCTCTGGTTAAACACACTGCTACAAAAAGTTGCTACTCTCCTTAGGGATGAGTGTTCAGTTAAGATCATTTCATGAACATAAACAGGCAATCCAGAAACCAGTTAGAAAGAATCAAGGGGAATAACAAACACCTACTAAAGACTGCACCAATAACCTCATTCATGTGCATACAATGAAAAGCACTGAAGAATAGTGCTCATGGAAGGATACCAGGATGGAAGCCACTAGTGCAGACCACCAGAATGATGGTGCAATGAGCTTCGTTGCAGAACACTTGAACAAAGAATAAAAATGCTTTTTCTCCCCTTTCCTGGGGCTCTGAAACAAGAAAGGTATTGTTTTTATTCTGCTAACAACATGTACAGCACTATGGGAGAGGTTTAAAGTAGTTGGGGCAATGATAGACTCCCTTAACCCTATCAAGGTGCTGTGGCACTACCTGAAGCAGGCTGTGCATGCAAGGCACCCCAGAAATACTGATATCAAACATATTTGCAGGGAGGAATGGTCAAAAATTTCTCCTCGAACTTCTTGTGTAAACTTTATTAGCAGCTGAATCAAACATGGTTTCCCCTTCTGAATCAGTGCTTCATTGCCGAGATATCACAGTTTATGTCAATGCGCAAATAAGCTATTTGGAGCAACAAATGCATTGCCATTGTTCTAAAGAAGCAAGTAGCAATGCCCTCATTGCCCCAAAGAGCTAACTTGCATATTGAGAAAAACAGACATATCTTAGCAACAGAGGAACCAATTCTCTGTATGATTCAGATGACCCTAAACTATCTATAGGCAGAGCTGTGTCTTGGTGACAAACTGCCTTTAAGTTGAAGGGTTTGCCTTGTTCTCCCTGCACTGTAAATGATTACTCTACGTACTCAACAAAAGACATGAACAGTACAACTGTGTTTGTCAATACATATGACTTAAAGAGGGCCTTTCATCAGATTGGGCACAGGCAGTTTTATACACTGCTGGAAAGCTGACAGTGCGCTGAATTCAGCGCACTGTCAGCTTTCTCGATCTGTGCCCCGGGTAAAGCGCTATCGGTCCCGGTACCGTAGCGCTTTACAGTCAGAAGGGCATTTCTGACAGTTAGCCAGGGACGCCCTTCTACCCAGCAGCGCCTATCGCGCTGTACAGTGTGAGAGGGGAGGAACTCCCCCTCCCTCTCCTGATAACACTCATCTATGGACGAGCTGTGTGAGCAGAGGGAGGGGGCGTTCCTCCCCGCTCCACAGTACAACGCTGTAGGCGCTGCTGGGCAGAAGGGCGTCCCTGGCTAACTGTCAGAAACGCCCTTCTGACTGTAAAGCGCTACGGTACTGGGACCGATAGCGCTTTACCCGGGGCACAGATCGGGAAAGCCGACAGTGCGCTGAATTCAGCGCACTGTCAGCTTTCCAGCAGTATATAGAACTGCCTGTGCCCAATCTGATGAAAGGTCCTCTTTAATGCAGGAATCCAGAGAGATCAAATGGATTCACTTACTTTTCCTTGCAAATGTACAATTTAACAGAACAGAAATATCCTGTATAAAATTTTGAGAAACACACGTATACTCACTGATTCACGTTTGCTATAGTATCCATCCAGCTTCGAACACGCACTTTATTTCTGACATTTGGGGGATTGCTAAATTCATGTATGATACAGATGTGGTAAGGGTATGGACCACTGAATATTTTTCTCTCTAAAGTCAGGGTGTCTACCTGTTTAAAAGAGTAAAATTAATATTAAAAACCACAAAATGTAAGAGGATTATAGTGATAAGGTTCATTTTGGAGCAATACAGCTTCCATTTAATATTATGCAGCACAAGGTTCAAGAGAAAAAGGCAACTTTGCTTTTAACATGAGGTTAGTGCAGTTGCCTGAAACAGGTCATAGTGACATATGATAAAACACATCTCAATCTGCGAGCTAAAGACTATAAAACATTAATCATTGCAGTCCTGCTTGCCTATAAAGCTTGTTAATAGGAGAGTTTGTCAGGTCCAAAATGCCTCTGTGTAGAGACCTGTAATAGGAGCAGAAACATCACTAGGTGATTTGGGGGTGGGCTATGTTTGCTAGATTATTATTGGGATAATTATTGTATTGGGATAAATATAATAGTCCGTGGAGTCTCATCTTCCTCTTATTTGGTGACAGCTGGACACGTATTGGGCAGCGATCTCCACAGTGGCCTCTTCTTCTCCCAGTAGGATGTAGAGTTTCCTCTTCTCGTCTGCAGATATGAAATCTGGGATGTGGCAGAGAGTCTTTGGTAGTAGACGGCCCTCACAGCTGAATATTTGGTGCAGTGTAGCAGGAAGTGGGTCTCACTAGTTCTCTCTCACTCACCCCCCCCCCTTCTCACCCTCCAACGCTCCCTGTCTCACTAAGCCTACCCTTCCTACTCTTCATGTCTCACTAAGACTAGCAATCCCACTCATTACTAGCACCTCCAACCCTCCCTTGGTCACTAAGCAAAGCGATCCTGCCCATTACTAGCCCCTCCCACATTTTCCTAACCAACCTATTCCATCCACTACTAGAAGACAGGAAGAGGGGTGGAGCCATTCCCTGGAAACAGGACGGCTTGGTAAGTATTGATAGGGATAGCTGAGGGGGAAGAGTAATGTTAACGTTCCATTTCAGAAGCAGTGAAACAGAACATCACCGGATTATCAGAAAGTGTCCCTGAGTGGTCACATGAACGCTCCAGGGATATGGGCAATTACAGATTTTTCTTTTTAATTGAAGGAAATTAGAAGTTAGGTGGAGGCAGGGAGATAAGTTTAGGAGTTAATTCTCAGTTTATCTTGGACAAATCCTTTAACAACACTGCTAAAGTGAAACACCTTCCCACAGAACTGAATGGTGCTGCAGTGCATTTCCATGACCACGGAAGTGAAACACAGCCTTCAACATTTGACAGCACCGAGGGGGACAAAAGGCTGACAGGTAATTTGTGCAACATGGCTAAGATACGAATAATACGGGTATACGGGGCTCTTTTTTCCGACCACCAGCACCAAATACACGTTCTACACTGTTTCCATAAAGTTCACAGAAGTAGAATAGGAAGACTACACCATAGTAGAACAGCTGGCTACACCATTCCCATAACTTCATGAGTAATAGAAACAGGTTACCTCGCTGTGCTACATGATTTCCACAACACCTACTTATCTCTTGGAAAGTGAAAAATTAACATTGAAGGAAAGATTTCTTTATTTACTTTTTAATGTATGAGATTTCACATGACACACATGAGATATAAAAATCTACCGTTTTACAAATATTAGCCAAAACTGAACATTTTTCAAGGACTAGGATGCCAAAATGTTCACTTTTCATAAATCATTTCTTCAATAAGTACCATATATACTCGGGTATAAGTCTAGTTTTTCAGCATAGTTTTTGTGTAAAATTAGGGGCCTCAGCTTATATTCGGGTCAACTTATATTAGAGTATATACGGTAATTCTGTAAGAAAAAAATTAAAAAGTGTTTATTTCCCCTTTCACAGGGAAACTTACTTGCTGCATGGGGCGCAGGTAAATGATGCGATTTCTTTCAGGGGGCATCCTAAGTATCTGGTCAAGTACTTGTTCCATGTTAAGCTTCTTACACTGAGCATAATCAAAGCGATTGACAATGGGAGCATTTTCCACCTTTAGGTGCTTCAGTACACGGCATCGAGTAGCTAGGAAAAAAAAAACAAAAAAAAACTCCAGCTTTGTTCTTAGAAATGTAAATTATAGTTAAACTTATTGGGAACAGATGCATTATTAAGCACCTGGTATGTCTGAAACAGATGTCTAACCTCATTATGATCCTATCACATTCATAAAATAACTAATATTAACCATATTCCAGCATGTTCCCCTATAACTCTGCTTGTCTTATTAAATACATTGGTGACATATCCTAGTGTCTGACTGGCAGGCAGGCTCATACAGCTATGATCTGAGCCGAGAGTGCTGTGCCACTTCATCTGCAGTTATATGCTTATTAGAACTATAAAATACCCTCATTAAAATGCTGTTTTAATGAGCGAAGTCATTTAAAAAAAGCTGTCACTAGGGGGTCCTATGTTTCAAGTTTGCTGTTCACTACCTGCCTCTAAGTAAATTCCGTCTCTAGCAGCAGTGGACTCAAGACAGGATGCACAAAGTCGGTGGGCACAGCTCTGCTCTTAGCTCCCTCACATAATCAACTCCTGGCAAGTTCCTCCCACCAAAATAGATCTGCATACACAAATATATGAATCATGCAGAGTTTACTTGTACACCTTACAAAGTGAAGAGAATGAAATCTAAATAGAAAATGACCAACACTACTGTTTACCATAGAAAATCATTAGCATTTAAAAAAGGGCACTGATACTAATATTTAAGACTCACCATGGATGAACATCATTTTGGGGCAGTCCTTAAGAACCAAATCTGTGATGCCACAGTTCGTTAAAGTAATACCCACAAGGTTTTTAGATTTAAGGTTCAAAACCTAATAAAAACAAAACAAAAAAAAAAAAAAAAAAAAAAAAACACAACTAAATTTCAATGTACAGAACATAATAGGAACATGGGAAGAATATGTAAATCTGACTTCCATGATGTAATTAGGAAGCCAGTGCCTCAGTCATGCATGTTCAATCTAATGCCACAAATGCACAAAAATATGACAACTGTAAGACACAAAATGCTTAACTGTTGGGGATATCAGAAATTTTTTTTTTTTTTTATCTATTAGGCTGTGTTCACTTTTTTTTTTTTTTTTTAATGTAGATTGTGAGCCCCATATAGGGATCACAATGTACATTTTTTTTACCTATCAGTATGTCTTTGTAGTATGGGAGGAAAACAAACACAGGGAGAAGATACAAACTCCTTGCAGATGTAGTTCCTGGCGGGATTCAAACCCAGGACTCCAGCGTTGCAAGGCTCACCAGCGCTGTACGTACTCTCTCACTTTCTACCCTCATACAAAGCCTGTGTGATCTTTCTCCCTAAAGACTACCGTAATTTGTGTACTTTCCTATGCACACTATCTTACAGAAAACCACTGCATTATTAACCACTAGGTATCCACTGTATCTAGTTATACAATGTCATTCCTAAACAACAAGATGGAGTCATAAATTCAAGTCTAAGAAAGGTGGGCGACAAGCTAGGAATGAGCTGCAATGGCAATTTAAAAAAAAGAAAAAAAAAAGACGGAGAAAAGAGGAATTTAACAAAATGGTTGAAAAAAAAAAAAAAAAAGTTAATGACATTTTATTTTAGGTGCAACTGTTCTTTAAATTCTACTACCTCCGCCAAGCATAATCACTGTCACCACAATACAAAGAACATTATGGGGAGAAATGTTAATTTCTGTAGATTCAAAGAAAAACAGCTATGAAGTCTTATGTAAATGAGTCAGTTGGTGCACTGGTTCGGGCCTTCAGCTCCCTGAAGCACTGCTCTGCCACTCAGATGTCTACCATCTCCTGCCTGTGCAGAGACACTGTTACGCTATCACCAATCATACTTGAGCAGCAAGAAGAGTGCCCCAGGGCTCAAGGCCCGCCTCCAGTGCACCAACTGGCTTACTTGCATAAAACTTCAAAGTGGCAATTCTCCAAATCTATAAAAGTAACATGCATAACAAAGGCATGCTGTGCAACACTGTAAAATGCTCTGTAACATGGTAGTGGGGGGGAAATGGTAGATACCCTTTAAAAAAAAAAAAAAAAAAAAAAAAAGGAGTATAAGATGTAATCAAATCAGGAATGTGGATAACCATGACTTGCCTTCTAGGATAATGGCGTGTTTCGTCCAAGAAGCTGGACTTTGTGAGGGACGCGTGTCGGGCGTTCTCCTCAGCCAGTATGGTACATCACTGGAGGGGGTATTCACTGTGGCTATTAGTGCCTCACTGGGGTCTGTTTATGTAATCATTCATCGAGGTCTGTGTATTTAACCATTATAGGATATATATTGGTCTGCCTTTTAGCAGCATTATTATAGACATATCCCTTTATATGTATTTACTCATGGGAGACCCGGTCTCACAAGGTTTTGTATATATTTACCATATTGGACTACCTTATTTGTATTATGTCTATGTAATTATTTACCAAGGTCTGTCCATGAAACAATTGTAGGGTATATATAGGTCTGCTTTTTAGCAGCAGCGTTATAGACATATCCCTACATATGTATTTACTTCTGGGAGACCTGGTCTCACAAGGCTTTGTATGTATTTAACATTTTGTACTACCCTATCAGTATTGTGCCCATACCTATCTGGGGTCAGGTATTCTTTGGCACTTGAACTACCTTGTTCCCTCATTTATATGTATATGTTGCTGTGTTATTTGTAGATTTTACTTATGTGATTAATAAATTTGATAGTTTTATTACAATTTTTGTGTGTAGGTTTTCTTCGTTTTTTTTTTTTGATTATTTTGTTACACACAGTACGAGATGCTGTTTTTTGGATTATTAATTTCTAGGATTATGTGGCATAGACGAGACTTTATGTGACAGCCGCCATTAGCTAGCATGGAAATAAAGGACAATAAAAACTTAATTTACTCTAGGTTCAGACTAGGGTTTGCCTCTCCGTCATTCAGGTTTACATAGGGACTTGAAGGACGAAGAGCCCGTCCCATGGACGAACAGCCTGGTTACCTACAGACTCTTATAATGTGTACATTTCAGTATAAAACCGGCAGAGAGAAAAGTCCTCCGTGCAGGACTTCTTTTTCAACAAGCTGGTGGGTGGGCTTTGACTGTTTGATGAAAAGGACACTATCACATACCTTAATAGATATAGCCTTTACCATGAGAGATTCATTATTAAGAGTACTAGAAATATAATATACATGCAAATCAAATAATATGCACAGTAAATACAGTAAATGTATATTATATTACACAAGTTTAAATAGAACACTTACACAGAGAAGGGACTTGTAGTAAACCCAATGTTATCTTTGTGTTGATATAGAGATAAGAATCACTGCCTGAGCCTTTATCAGCCAACTGCAATGCTTATCCTGCAGGCAGAGCAGCAAGAAAGCCCCCCTCCCCCTCCCCCAGAGGGATACCTCCAACCTGTGTTATCAGATATAGGTTGGGTGTCTTAACAGCGATGAGTAAACAATGAGAGGAATAATCTAACATAGCAGGCAAATGAAGCAGCATTTCTTGAGCAATGTCTTTAGGAAAAGTCTTGAATTTACAAAATCTAGAATTATAAATGGGATCTTTGAGTTGGGAATACCCCTTTAACGTTGATAAATTGTATTTTGTTTTCTATACAACTTGAGAAAGTTATTGGAGGTATTCCAGGTATTATAGATAACTGCAAGGTTAATGGAGGCCTCAATCATAGAGCCTTCACTGATCAAGAAAAGGAGTGTGAGGTTACACAGACATGCCACTACTTCATTCAACTATATGGGACTGATGTAGATAATCATTTGAATGTGCAACGAGCTGCCCCATTCATTCAGGGGCTATATATGTACATTTGAGAGATCTGTCACAATATGTCAAAACATATGCATGTATAATATATGCATATTGTATTCCTACCTGCACATGGTCATCTTCAATAACCGGGTCACTGGTGCTTGTAGATTTATCTGCTGTGCGTTTCCTCTTTACAGCTTTTCGGCTTTTTGGTGTTGAGTCTTAAAACAAAATGTTACATTAAAAAACAAGAAAAGGGCCATGGCTTTATAGGTTATGACCAGGCACAAAATGACAGACTCCTTCTAACAAACAATAAAAATGGAACTCACCCCCATCGGAAATAAGAGACACCTGAGACAGCCTTGTTCTTGCTCTTGTTAGAGGCCTGTGTAGATTATTTCCCCCTGGCTGTATCCTACTGCTTGAGGAAGGTGCATTTGGATCTACCCCTATACCTGAATTAGTCCTGTTTGCTCCATTCTGTGGAGTCCTGAGAGTGCATTCAGCGCCATCTCCTGGAGAGGAGTGACTAGATGAAGGCTGCGGTTTGTCACAACTTCCGCTGTTTCCCCTTTCTGAGTTTTGTTCCTGGCTCACATTTTTGGAGCAATGAGGACACAATGCATCTGTCTCTTGTCCCTGAGCAGCATTGAGCTCAAAATCCTCTGATCTCCCACACGTACATAAATCGACTTCTTCGGCAGAATCCAGACTCTCATTCAGAGACTGATCAGTCTCCATATTCTGCGGACCAGGGTCACCAGCATTTAGAACGCCACCTGCTGCATTCACTTCACCAGAGCAATCTTTTCCTTTGGTCCTGTCAGAGGGGTCGCTGGCCGCCTTCATATCAGCTTTTATCTGTTCACTTGTCACCTGGCAGCCCTTTTCACAGCTACTTTCTTCACTTGGCGCAGTTTGCTGTGCCGGACTCTTGAATGCAACACTGCACTTTTTTCGTAATGGAGTTTTACCTTTTCCACTTACAACTGGAAGAAATGTTAATACATTTTGTAACAATTTGCAAATCTGAGATTTGTAGTCACTGTGTAGGGTGAGCACCACTTACAGTACTGGCGCTATGTAGTGCAATTTGCTGTGCATGTATGACAGAGCACTAAGGGGTCAATATTACTGCTGCTTGACAGCAGGCCATCCATACTAGTCACTAATAGGGCACCTCCCCCAACTTTTACTGTGGTTGGATAGTCAATTCTGACAGGCCAAATGTAGGAAGTCAGAGCTATTGTCTAATATGCGTTAAAGAAGGGTAAAACTGTAGTAATGGTGCAGATGATGGTGGCCCTAAAATACAAAATTCTTCTTAATTTCTGGGGCACATCTTAGAGTAAAATAGCAAAACAGGGACATATATAGTGTAATAAATATTGAACTGTTGATGAAAACTGTGCATGTGTTGGTATCAACATGAAATACTCACCACAATCATTTGTGCTGTCCTGAGGTTCTGCTAGTTGGAAACTTTTCTCTTCCTCATGAGGATAGTTGTTAACAGATGTGTTACCGATATTAGATCCACTGCCAATTTCATCCTCATCCTCACTATCAGAATCGTGTACGGTGATTGGCGCAGCTTTTACAACAGGCTGCAAACCGCTGGGACCTGTAGTACATATACTGGTGTGTCAGGGCAGTCATTCACTTAGTCCACCCTTATCTTAGTAAAATGAATCTCCACCCCTGTTCAGTATATGTAAGAATTTCTATTTAAGTGTAATTATGTTACGTTAATTGAAACACTCCAGCAATTAACTTTTCAATTCTCTTATCATTTAAGAATTTGTTTGCTGTAGAAAACCACTTTTCACTTGCCCTACTGGCAAACAGATATAATAGAAAGCGATCCTCCACTCAGCCAGCATGAAGAGTTACTATAGAAGAGTCCTCCTGCCCTCTGGTGGACACATTCTTCCATTACAAACACGTTTTCTAGACTGACAATATATCATTACTACATCTCAAATGTTGCTATATGAACCATACAAACATATTTACCAGTAACAGATACTTACAAGATCGTTATCTATGAGTAGGAAGCATAAGATTTAAAGGGCGCCTGTCACCAGAACCTAGCATATCAATCCAGGCCTGCAGATAAATGGGTTGGGCTACATTTACATCAGCACTGGAGACTCTGTTGTAGCGTTCACCAAAGTCACCCGGCCAAAAAAGTCCTGCACATACCACTTTTTTGTCCAGTGGCTTCAGTTAGTTAAAACAGTGGACACCTGACGGACCACATTATAGTCAATCAAGCCCATCAGGCTCTGTTTGTGCCCACTCTTTTAGCAATCCATTGGTCTGTTCTGGTCCTCTGACGAACCAGAACAACGGACTGCCCAACACAAATGTGAACATATTGTTAGGGTCACCTTACTTGAACAGTATTTTCTTCTGATGAACCAGTGCCTCTTGTCAAGATAACACATTTTTGTCTTTGGAGTAATGAGGACATTGCACCTTACCTCAATGACAGTCCTCACTGCTCCGAAAAGTTAATTTGCATATTGACAAACACAGTGATAACTCAGCATTAGTGCACTGATTCACATAGGGAAAACACAATTTGGTCCAGATGACCCTAATCTACCTACTAGCAGGACTGGGTTTATATACTTGGTTCTGGAGACAGACTCCCTTTAATACATTGTTTAAAGTGACTCAAAATGAAGCAGTCAATGTATGTCACAGATAAAGGGGTTTACCAAGTTTCAAACTTATTACATATCTGGTACCCCCCACTGATCATCAGAATGGGGTTCCTGTGGTGAGTGAGCATGTGCACAACCACTTCATTCATCTCTATGGGTTTGGTCAAGTTCTCACTAACCAGACAATTATGGCCTATCTTATGTATATGCAATAAGTTTAAGACTTGGTACAAACTCTTTAATATGGATCAAATATTTAAAAAAACAAAAAAAAACACATTAGAAAGAAAAGCCAAACACCATGTAAGTACAACCTGCTCGCTCTTCATCCACATCCATTGGTATAACAGCCAAGTTTGGGCCTGCAGCTTCATGGTCTTGTACAGCAGGTCTAACTTCATCTTGTGGAACTTCTTCCATGTCATTCAGAGCTGCACATTTAAAGAAAGAACAAGGTAAATGGGTGTAAATAATCACTGCTACATGTAGATAAAATAGTCTATATACATTGCAGGAGGCTATATCATTGTATCTAACCCAGGACTAGAGTCTCAGGGTCCAGTGAGAAAGAAAAACCAGTCTATGCCATTCTTCCCACCTTATAAGCAGTAGAGCGCTGCATTGTAAACAGATGGTCCAACTATAAAGAGTTTTACACATGAAGAGATTCATATTTAAGTTTTTAGACAATTCAATGTTAAACATCCTTGTAAGTAATAACAAACCCCCCCCCCCAAAAAAAAACACTAGTGGGAAAAAAAGAAGTTGACATGCCCTATCTTCTCACAACTCAGGACTCACTCCTGATTAGGCCCATTCATTCGGGCTTAATCGGGAGCGGAACTTACCCTAAGCTCTTTAACCACTTCAGTACCGGGCCAATTTGTGGTCCAGGACCAGATACATTTTAGGTTTATTATGTATGTGCGGTTTTGAGGTCTGTAAAATTTTTCTTGTATGTCTTAGTCAACTAATTTTTGCGTCTTTTTTCGGGGACAAACAGGGCTTTATTTTTATGTTATTTTTATTTTCAAATGTGTTTTAATTTTTTTTATATCCAGGAAAATATAAACAAAATAGGAGGGAAATTGTGTCTGGTTTTCAATTTATAATTTTTTTTTTAATTTAATAACACAAAGTGTCACTGAAAAACTTTATAAAATAGTTTTTCCTCTCCGTTACGGTAATTTTTATTTTGTATGGTGTCGTCGGGGGCGGGGCTATAACCTTTAATAACGGCGTTTTATTAGCGTATTATTTATCTTTTATTATTATTTTATTTACATTTTTTTAAAACTTTTTATTATATTTTTATTTTATTTTTCCAGATTGTGTCCCCATAAGGTGATAAGAGACCTTTGGGACATCTGATCATTTTTTTTTTTGTACTTGAAGCTGATTTCTCCTATAACTGGGGCTGCTACATTTAGCCTCAGATACAAGAGGAATACAGCTTCCTGCATGCTGTGTGTACAGCTTACTGAGCTGAGCCGAGTCCTGTAGGACCCAGCAGCTCTGGCAGGACACTGCTCCCGGCAGATCACGTGTCTGCCGGGTCAGAGGGCAGCTGAATTATGGCTGCGTCCATAGCTGTGTATACAGCGCTCATTGAGCGCTGTATACAGCGATCGAGAAGGCAGGGGAGGTAATAAATCTGCCCTGTCTTCTCTCTGGGAGCTCTGGCTGAAGTTACAGCCGGCTCCTAGTGAAAGCAGCTACACGATCTCCGTGCAGCTGCTGTGTACTGGTGGACGTACAGTTACGTCCTGGCAGAACTAGACAACCACTTCCCGGACGTATATAGTCTATGGGCGGTCCGGAAGTGGTTAAACTCATTTGCAGGAGTCAAATTCTTTAGTGTATTATTGAAACATTTCCAGGCTAAATATATTGATCATCCATCCTAAGGATAGGACATTAAAAAAGGTTTTTTTTGGTCCCAAATGGATTTTTCATACAGATGACCTATCCACAGATCAGCTGTTTCATCAGCCTACATTCGCTGGAAGAGTGTGCAGGTTGCTCCTATTCAAGTAGTATGTAAGTAATTACTTGGATAGGAGAAGCCTGCATGCACTCTACACCTACTGCAGTGCCTGAAGGCTGCCAGAACGACTAACGCTAGGTTCACACCTGCGTTCTGGTCTCCGTTCTGTGGTTTCCGTCTTCTGCATGCAAGAAGACGGAAACCACAGACCGAGTCCGGCCATTAGTGGTGGTGAGCGTTTTATGCTCTCCGCCGAGAAACCAGTTTTTTAAATCCGGACACAGAGTAATGCATGTCTGACTCTGTGTCCGGATTTAAAAAACCCGGTATTGCGGCGGAGAGCATAAAACGCTCACCGACGCTCACGGCCAGACATCTTTCTCACCCATTCAAATGAATGGGTGAGAAAGAGTCCTGCAGGTTTCCAACGGAGTGCCGGGCGCAGATGTGAACGAGCCCTAATCTGTGCAAAGTCCGGGTGTCAGACCTGTGTATAGGTCATCACTATGAAAAGCCCTTTTAGGACTCTCTGGTACTCTGACACCCAGCACCCCCACCAATAATCTATTTTCAGGAGCCGATACCCACGAAGGGAGCAAGCAGCTCCACTTTCCGTACAATACCTGAACCAAGTCACTGCATCTTAGCTTCCTTTCAAGTGACTGGGAGCTGATCTGTAGCGACTTGGTCTAGTCACTACACAAGGAACTGCTCCATTTGCTGTGTAGTAATTGCTGAGAACGGTTGATCAATGGAGCTGCTGGGTGTCAGACCCCAATGATCTAATACTCATGATCTATGCTTAGAATAAGTCGTCAATATTTAAACAACGAAGACATCTTTAAAGAGGATCTTTCACCACCTCCAACTTGTTCAGCTCTTTACATCAATTAATCGCTGCTGCTTCACCAATTCTAGAACAGTTGGAATTTTTTCTCTAGCCCCCACCGTTCCCGAGCAATCAATGCTGTTAATTTTGGTTCATGATAAACTATTTGGGCTCTGTACTTTCAGAAGGGCAGCGTCAGGAAGGAGCAGGCAAAGGGTGCGATTCTGAGCTCTAATTCTGGCTGCCTAGGATTGGAGCTCAGAATCTTACTCCTCTTTCTGAGATTACAGAGCTTAAATAGCACATCAGGCACCAAAACCAACCACACTTGTAGCTCAGGAATGGTGGGGGCTAGAGAGAAAATGCCAACTGTGCTGGAATAAGTGGAGTTGACAACTATTAACATTTTCTATGAACTTTAATTGGTGGTGTCAAAAAGTCCTCTTTAAATCAAGAATTGATGACAAGTCTATTAGTGGAAAGGTATACTGCACCTTCAGCAGCTATATGCTGTTCCTCTACATGGTTCTCGGCTCTAACATCAGGATCCTGATTTCCCTCCTCAGGTTGTGGAGGTGGAATATTCTGCGGCGGTGGATTGTTGTTATTGTGTTGCAGATTGTTGTTGTTGTTCTGGTGATTGTTATTTTCATTCTCATTGTTGGAGTTCTGATTGCTCACGAGGGCCGAGGACACTCCAATACCTGTTCCCGCACTAAGACCTACACGAGCACAGCCCTAGGAATAAGCAGAAATACTCTTTAGGATATTTATGAAACCAGTGATTAGATTTAAAGCATAACTAAACTTTCGGACAGCACGGCAGTATTTGTGTCACAAATAAATTTTGTAATACAAATTATATTAACACATTTTGTCTCCTTCCTGTGAACCCCTGCATCTCTTTATTCTTTCCCTGGCTTCTGTATTGAGAGCAGTTCCTGCCTGACTGTGTATGGAATCAAGATTAGGATATTTTTATCATATTACACACCTGTAGATTAATATTCTATTCCCACCTTTGATATCAACCAGTGATATCTCTGTAATCAATATTGATAGCACTGCATGGTTAGAGTCATATGAAAGAAGAGAATCTCCTCTTTCATATGACACCAAAAGCAAGTTACATTTTATAACATCCAAGACGTAACTGTTGGAAGTGACCCTCCCCTGAACACACTTTCTCTACATCTCACACAGCCCCTTACACAGTAACATTCAGCAAGTGGCTGAAACCGCTCTCATTATAGAAGCCAGGGAAAGAGGGGAAAATGCAGGACACAAAATGTGTTAATAAGGTATATTACAAAATGTATTAATGAAAAATACTGAAGTGAGCCTGAGAGAGGAGTGTAGAGAATTATATACCACCCTTCAATGATCATCATTAGAAACTTATAACCCAGCTGCATAACAATATGATGATGGCTTTGTGGCACGAAACCTGAAAAGTGACTTGTTCCTTCTAATAACAGTATGACAATTCTAAATTAGGATTCTAAATAGTTATTAATGTGTGTGAGAAATACAGAAATTAGAATATACTAGTAGATGGGAAACGTCGCGTTGAATGAGATGCCTTTTATAGAGGAAGAATGTTATAAAGCAGAAAAAGCTGAGAAAATTGATTTCTTCCTACAAAATCATATAATGTATATTTTACTTATTTAAATCCTTGCTCTTTGCTTAGCAGTCATATAAGAGGCCTTAAAGAAGACCTTTCATGGTTTGGGGCACAGGCAGTGCTATAAACTGCTGGAAAGCCAAGAGTGCGCTGAATTCAGCGCATTGTCGGCTTTCCCGACCTGTGCCCCGGGTAAAGAGCTATCGGTCCCGGTACCGTAGCGCTTTACAGTCTGAAGGGAGTTCCTGACAGTCAGTCAAGTATGTCCTTCTTCAAAGCAGCGTAATACTCGTCTATGGACGAGCACTGTGAGCAGAGAGAGGGGGCGTTCCTCCCCGCTCACACTGTACAGCCTGATAGGCGCTTCTGTGGAGAAGGACGTTCCTGACGGATTGTCAGGAACGCCCTTCTGACTGTAAAGCCCTACGGTACCGGCACCGATTGCGCTTTACCCGGGGCACAGATCGGGAAAGCCGACAGTGCACTGTCAGATTTCCAGCAGTATATAGAACTGCCTGTGCCCAAATCGGTGAAAGGTCCTCTTTAAGTAGGGGCAGACAGCTATCACTATGCACAGTTATGCAGACAAGTCTGTCAATCACAGATAGGACCGCCCACTGGACACCTAAACAAAGAACTGAAATTTAAACAATCTTTTTCCACAAAACTATACAGTATATCAAACTGCTTCGCATCTTCTGCTCTGTACTATACTACCTGCAGATTACAGTGGTGAGCTGAAGAAGATGTAAATTACTTTTGTAATATCCTAACACACAGATATATGAGGCCTTTTTCAGTTACATGATTTGTAATGATGTCTCTTTGCGTGAATTGATTTTGATTTTGGCAAAAGTACTCACAAGACAATGGGACCATTGAAACAGGTTACAAGTTGTTCTATTTTAACCAAAATGTATTAATACCTCATGGTTAACAACTCATTTTTTTACAGGGTGAAGCCAGCCCCTGTTATGTTGGTCATGGGTGTCATTAATAGTGCGCTAGGACGTGTTTTGGGCCACTCAGCCTTTGTGATATGCTACTTTCTGGATCCTTCCCCTACCTTGTTGTTGGTTTTCCCTTGTCGTTCTTGCCCTCTTGTTCCCCTCTGTTTTTTTTTTTTTTTCTTTTTTGTGTATGGGAATCATTTTTTTTCTGATTTTATTGCCTGATAAATTGTTTTAATTTAATAATTTAAATTGTAATGTTGTTGTATTTGTGTAATTTGTGGATCGATACAGGCTTATTGGTCTTATTGTTGTTCTTTATTGATTAAACCCATTAAATAAACAAATAATTAAAAAAATAAATAAATAAAAAGGCTGTGCTAGTGATTGGCTCCTTATAGAATACAAAATAAGAAGCGAGACAGAAGGTGGGAATCCTGGGATCACCATATCTGTAACTATATAGCCAAATTCACTGAGCCATTCCATGTATATAAATGGAAATACTTTGGCCCTATTATTTTGAGAGGAGCAAAGTTTAACTTGACGCTATACGTAACAATGTTTGCTACAAAGAATGCATTTGTAAAACAGAACAGTAGCCATTACTATAAAAGATAACAAAAAGCTACAAGGATTTTATCTAACTTCGCTTGCTGCACTGTAGCTAGCCTTTCTTGGCTAGCTACACCAAAGACCTGCAGCTCTTGCCAAGAAGTATGTATCATTTCTCCAAAGAACTAACCTTAGGGGGTTCCCGAAACATCTGGTCCAAAGAGATAAATTCTAAATTGGGGAGCAGCTCAACAAACTGACTGAAGGATTCCAGCTTAATGGCGTGGCAACGCACCAAGCTAAGATCAACTAAACGGTTCCAACGGGAGTGATCTGTGGGGAAGCAGAGAACGCACAACAGACATTAAAACAATTCCGGAAAGTCAAAAATAACTCCTATGTTGTGAAGTGGTCTAAGATTATATTGTAGGCATCTTCTGCATACTATGGCAGTCTGGTCTTTAGAGATATAGATGTGTGGGGCGCCTAAATTTCTCCTTCAATGATAAGAAAACCACAAATATGATAAAAATACAACATTCTTATAGAGCAATTGTATTACAAGTATACAGGTCCTTCTATAAATGTAAGGCATTCAATTTGACTAGGCTCTAGCTTATTCATTGCTCATTCCTGCATAGCGTAGGACACAAGTGCTGCTGTGCTCGGCACTGCAGCTCAGCCCCATCACTCAAATGGACTAAGGGCTCGCTCACAACTGTGCCCGGGGTCTGCGCTTTCAGGTCTCCATTTCCTGTCTGAAACTGGGCAGGAAACAGAGACCTGCAGGCATTTGAAAAGTGTCCAGCCGTGAGCGCCGGTGAGCGTTTTACGCTCTCCGCGGCGAAACTGTTTTTTTTTTTTTTTTTTTAAACCGGAAATAGAGTCGGACATGCAGGACTTTGTGTCCGGTTTAAAAAAACGGTTTCACTGCGGAGAGCATAAATGCTCTCCTGCACTCACGGCCGGACTCGGCATGACAGGTTTCCGTCTTCTGTATGCAGAAGACGGAAACTGAAAGCGAAGACCTGAACGCTGTTATGAACCCAGAGTAAGCTGTCACAACAGTCACAATTAAAGGGAGTTTGTCATCTGGAAAAAGCAATATCATGTCAAACTAATAACAGTACCTCGTATATCTGCTTCTACACTTTCTAAAGACACCTTGCTTATTCTGCACTACGGCTCTATTTTCATGAAAAAAATCAGTGTCATATTCTTATGCAAATTAGCCAAAAGGGGCTTTAGGAGAGTTTCTTCTCCTGCTGGGGCTTTTTTCTACACTCTAAAAACATAAATAAAATGCTGGCCAGCTCAGCCCCCATTGCTTGAGTGACATATTCCACTTTATTGTCACACTTTATCTGCACTAGAGCACAGAGCCCTGGCAGGAGAAGAAACGTCCCAAAAAGCCCTTTTTCAGGTAACTTGCATGAGAATAAAACACCGATTTTATTTGATTAAAATGGAAAATCTTTGGAAAGTGTAGAAGCAGCCCTACAAAGTACTGTCCTTAGTTTGACTACGGTTTTCCTGCTCACAGAGTCCCTTTACATACATACCTTCCTCTATAAACAGTGTTGTAGGTGCAATCACTATATGATACATGGTGGACTAAACCCAGACATTGCTCAGAACAACCAAGAGGCTGAAATGTTTCACACACTGACATCCTATCCAACACTTAAACTAAACGTGAAAATTCCAGAAACCTAGTTGTTAAAGGGTTATTCCAGTTAATGTTTAATGATGGCCTATCATAAGAACAATTTTGCTGGGATCAACAACTAAAACCCCCACTGATCAGGTGTTTGAAGGGGCCACAGCGCTTCAACAAGTACTTTTATCCCTTCATTGTACATGATTTAATACAGTCTCTTCATTCACTTGTATGGGATGGACTGTAATTGCATGGATGTTATGAATAAGATACACTGCAGGGGTCAAACTGTCACTGACCTTTTACCTTAAGATAGGTCACCAATAAAAAGGACGTAGAATAACCCTTTAAATACATACTGTAGGATACATGTATCCACTTATCCAGTGAAAACTGTAATCCACCAAGCATCAGTGACAAACAGTAGAGAAAATACCTGCAAAGTAACCCCAGTTTTTAAACAAACTTAAAAACAAAAGGTTGTTAAAAATATATATATATATATAAAATTCGCTTTCACTATTCTGTACCTGTGATCCAATTTTTTGGATTATGGAGGTGGGGACAGTTGTATATTACTAAGTATTTGATGCAGGAGAAGACTTCATTTACAGCTTTCATCCCAATGTCTGTAATGATGCCAGGATTCTCAGCTACATCAGCCAAGCCATACTTCATTAAATCTGCATTAGTCATCTTACCTGAAAAAAAGGTATATATATTCAAGGTTACGCCTAGTAATAAAGGGAATAAAAATAGTGACACATTAAAACGTGCAGATTAACTCTTTATCAACTGCATTAAATATATAGCTTGTGTAGTGATAGCTTCTAAAGTTGCAGTAAATCTAGTTCTTCTTCCTCCAGCAATTGCAGGGTTCCTGCTTAAGTGGTGGTGAAGGTATGGCTGTAACCGCTTTTTATCTGGGTGCCCTTATTGGGACCTGAAGCTGTTAAACCCTTCTTTGCAGCAGGAACACGAAGATTGTGGGGACCCTTATAAAGTGTGGGGAGCATGGTGTAATTCCCCTGCAACCCAATACTCTGCTCCTTCATTACGTTCGGTGCTGGACAGTTTTGCGTCCTCAGGAGCGGCATCTGCTGGGAAGGTCCATGGCCCCCTTGTACCGGTATGTTGTGAGGCTATTGATTATTGTACTTTAATCTCTATTGTGCTATTGCTATAGTGGGTGTGCTGGGATCCGGGTGGGTAGCGATGTGGCATGTTCTTATTTATCCATGTTTTTCATTTGTACTTTGTATTTTATTTTGTGCTCCTTGCGAGCATAATTATTTTTCCTGATTGTATTATTTATATTGTTATATAACGTTCAATAAAACGAGTTTAAAAAAAAGATTGTGGGGAACCTTTCGTAGAAGAGTGCAAGGAGATTAGTGTGATTACTGTTACACTGGCACATAAACTATCAGGTCCACATCAGGGCACCCCAGAAGAAGTCCTGCAAGTCCGATTTTTTCTTCCAGTGGTTGTAGATGATAAAATAAATAAATAAATAAATAAATAAATAAACAAACAGGCATACAGCAGACACCCAACGGTATAGTCACAGTCAGTCAGATACAATGGAAGCCTTTGGAACCACCACAGCAGGCCCTGTTACATGCATAAAGATGCTGAAGAAACTATGGACACTCCCAATTATCCTGTGATGCAAAAAAAAGATGTCTGTTCCAAGATTTTACTTACATTGTAACAAAAATTCATCCACATATCCCAAATGTAACGTTTCAAACTGTGGAAACTCAAGTTCAGCCATCTTCAATGCAGAGAAAACTCCATCTTTGGTCAATGAAGGTTGAATGCGTACTTCATGTAACCTTGAGAAAAAAGCAGGTAAAACTATAAAATCCACATCTTAATCCATTCCTTCTAAAACTGCGAGGCACCCCCTAGTTTTGGTAAGGGGCAACTTGAAAGTGTGTTCTGACACAAGGGATAATACGCTACACAGACACCAATCTCTAATAAGGAACATTCTGAACCTCTGGTGCTCATTTTAGTACTCTACCGGATTCGGGAGACAAAATGTAAAGGGGTTTTCCTGACTCAAAGATTAGTAAATGATTGACTACCAGGACCATTATAATTCAGTTGCTTGAAGAGACATCAGAGCTCACGTGCTGCTTTGGTTTCATATGCCACATTCATCAGTCATGTGACCTGTTTGTTTCTCAGTCCCATTCAAGTGATGAATAGGTCAGTCTTCTAAGATTGGAAAACCCCTTACGCTATGCACCCATGTTGTGGAAAACTTCTATTTTCATCAGAATGTAAGGGACCTTTGGACACCCCCTAGGAGGAGAATCAGATGGCAAACTCAGTCATGTGGATGATGCCTAACTCTCTCGCTCAGAAACAGCCCCAGGACCTTGAAGGAGATATTTATTTATTATGCTTACTTGTATAGCGCCATCATATATAGAAATTATTGACCTGTATTGATAAGATACATTACAAAGTTCCTTTAGACTTGCCTGTACTACTCATTTACACAAATGACTATGCCTATTTAGGTACAACCATGCTATCAAAACCTAAGGGCATAAAGAAAGAGGCCAATTCTCACAGAAATTTATTTCAAGCACTTTGTATTGCAAACCAGGGACCACAAGAACACCGTTCATATAAACAGTGGAGGACAAAAATCAAGACCCTATCTATCAGACAATAACATAAAAATCTTTGAATACACAAAAAATAATTTCTGCTCTTAAATGCGTTGTGCGCAATTTAAAACAGGTCTGCTTTTGCAACATTTTATTTATTGCTGTAATGGATCAGGTAACCTGGTCTTGCTTAAAACTTTTCTACTGTTTTACAGCTACTATGTAGTCTTATGTGTTTCTGTATCTTTTCCAACAAACTTACATTCACCTGTTCCCTACATTTGTTCCTGCAACCTGCCAAAGCCATGGCAACATACAGGTCTGCATAGGAGTTGAACTAAACAAAAAAAAAAAAAAAAAAACCTAGGTGACTTTTAATCTTGGAGTACTTGTAAATTTGATTTTTTTTGCTTCCCAATTTAGATGCAATTAACCAATTAAAATGTTCACACCCAAGGCCTCTGTTGTGACCTATATAGTACAGACACATCAAACAACTTCAAAAGCCAAGACTGTTTTTAAATGTTCCTTTCTTTAGATGTGGCTAAAGCATTTGACAATGTGGAGTGGAGAAACCTATTGACAGTTCTGCAGAAGGTGGGGATTGGACCTAAGTTTTTGTAAAGGGTGCAGCTTCTCTATAAAGCCCCTGGGAGCAGGGTAAAAGCAAAACAGTTTGGATTATCAAGGGTTAAACGGCAGGGGTGCCCACTGTCACTGCTTCTATTTGCATTGGCGATAGAACAAATTGCCTGTTTGTTTTGACTTGACTGAAAAAGTTGTGTTGTTTGTGGATGATTTATCACTAGAGATGAGCAAACACTATTCAAAAAAGCCATTTCAAATAGCACACTCCCATAGAAATGAAAGGACGTAGCCAGCACGCGGGGGGTTAAGCGGCCGGCTGCCAGCAAAGTCTGCGTGTCGGCCGCTTCCATTCATTTCTATGGGAGCGTGCTATTCGAAACGGATGTTTCGAATAGTGCGCGCTCATCTCTTTTTATCACTATTCTTGGATCATACTGAGGCCACATTAACTACAGTGAAGAATCTAATTTGTGTGTTTGAGAAGTTTTAGGGGATGACTATAAACTGGACGAAGTCTGTGAGTCTTTCATTAGCATCAACTGGAGTACATAGGTTGGGTACTGCTTTGGGGTCCCCTTGTGAAGGAGTTTAAATACTTGAGAATAGTCCTTACACCTAGGGTGGATTGTTATATTGCCATTAACTTCAACCCTCTCTCTCTCATTCCAAGTTCTAGTGTGCAAAAATTAGAAAGTACTGCAATAGTCAATACAGCGTCTGATGTCTGATCAATGCTTTGTGTACTAGCTTCTTGTCAGTACAGACATGGGAAAAATCATAAGCATACTTGTAATGTTGTTAATTTCAGAAACGCACCTTCTAGCTGCTGTGATGATGAGGTAGCCAAGATCAACTTCCAAAGCATTCTTACACGCTCCCAAAACTATTGTGTGCAAATTCCGGAAGCCGCCTGAAAATAAGATGCCATTTTCTCAAAATATATTCAAATGCAAAATTAAAAAAAATAATAATAAAAATGATGAAAAAAAATATTAAAAACAAGGGGTCAGTTTTGACTTTTTTTTTTTATTTAATAGTATTACTGAGGAGGCCATAAATATAAAAATCTATTATTCAGCTCTCCACAGGCCTCTGTTTCCAGAAGCAGCAGCTCTGGACTCCTGTATACAGGTCCCCCAGCTGAAGTCACCAGCGACGTCCCATTTATAGAACAGGACTGCTACAGCTAATCACAGGCCTCAGCGGTGACCTCTTCACAATTACATCAAAGCAATCCCATGCAATTTGTAAAGAGGTCACAAGTGAGGCCTATCATGGAGTAACATCGCATTCTGCCATGATTTTATTTTTGGAAATACAGAACTGTTACAGGTGAACACAACTAGATTGCTTAAATTGCTGGAGGAATTGTACAGATAGCTAGGTACAGTAAATGGCCCCTGCGCTGAGCTTAAGCTAACAAATGTTTTATACCAATTCATTGCTTTATCCTTCTTGCTCCATTTGCCACATACTGCTAAATATGTCTCCATAGTATTTACAGCTCATTGCCTACCCTGTGGATCAGTCATTTGAGGCCTGAAAATCCCTTTTAGAGCATGACATCTATTCTATACAAGATCGTAAGCTATTGGGTGCAATGTTCTATTATGCATTAGCATAAAAGCTGTTCTTACTCTTATTTTTAAGGCAAGGTGACCAAAAAACCCAGTATTTTTGTCAGTTATTAGCTTTTTCATGGCACTCACTATGCAAAAGCGCTTAGAGTTCTGAGCATTCATTATTCATGCTATCAAGCGGTTATCACTTACCAGACCTCCAGCTGTCCTCTACCACATGTTGGATAAGGCCCCCTAAAAAAGGAACTCGAACAAGCTCTAAATGTTCCAGGTTGCGAGCGGATGCCAAACCAGTGACTAACGGCACATACTTTAAGGAGTTTGTGGGCCCTTCAACAAAGTGAAATAAAATTAAATGTAAACATTTCAAAAGTCTTATGTATAAAAAAAATTAAAGTGAAAGCAACAGAAATTTTAAGACAGATAGGACCTTATCTATGCAAATACATTTAAGAAGAAAAATCCATTCTAAATTTAATCTAGCCCATGGATCATCTGACCACCTTTGGACCACTTGTGCCCAGCTTTATCGCTGGGACATACAGTAGAAAACTATACATTAGTGCATATGAAAAGAGGCTGTTTCACGGAGACACTTGAGGCTTTTTGTTACAGTTTACTGAGGGTGGAGGGGGAGTAAATCATGTAACAAAACATAACGTTTAATGTACCAATTAATTAAAAAAAAGGACTCCAAAGAATAGAAGAACAGAGACTAAGGTATAATAACTGAACCATGGTGCACTCAACGTAGAGTAACTGTAGGCCTGTTAGGAATAGGTCCTTCAGTTATATCTACATACGATAATGTTTCTACAGGACTCGAAGACAGAAGATCCATGCTGGGAGGAAAGTATCCAGGGTCCCTCTAGATGTAAAATAGATTATTCTGTCCAAGATAATCCTCCACGCTTTTTGCCCAAAGACTGATCAGGAGGATAATTTCATAAATGTGTAAACCCCTACAGGTCAAATACACATGATAATTTTGTTCACACAGAGTTGTTCCACAAAAAGGCCCGGGAAAGCCTTTATGTTACAGTTTAGCTTTACTTCCAAAAGTACACTGCCAAAATGAAATGTTAAAGAGGTTCTCTGAGAATTAAAAGGGTATTCCGCAACTACAACCATAGAAAGGTATTCTAAACAATAATATGGTTACCCACTGAAAGGAAGCACAACTGTATAGGATACTAGAAAAATGAAATCCCATTTTTCCCTACAGTTGTTAGACTGATCGATGATACAGAAACATTTGCTGTCCTACCAGATGTGGCATGTACTGTGCATGAATAATGTATAGCAGAACCATCTGACAGCTTCTCTTTAAGGTAGGGTTCACACTACCATTGGTGTCTGTTTAAAAAAAAACAAAAAAAAACGGACACCTATCATAACAGACACAAACGGACAGTAACTGATTGCCATCAGTTACTGTCCGTTATATGTCCGTTGGCATAGACATCAATGTTAAAAATAAAACGGACACTTACTGTCCGTTTTTTCAAATGGACAGAAAAGTCCTGCATGTACGATTCTTTTTGTCCACTTGAAAAAACGGACATGGTTGTAAACGGACACTAAAGTACACAAACGGACACAAGATAAAATCCAATTGAAGTGAATGGAAATCGCAAACGGACCAACTAGCGTCTGTTGCTAAAATCTTGTATGGACTATAGCCACGGACACTGCTGAGCAGATATCAACGATAGTGTGAACGACCTCTAACAGGAAGAAAATAAGCAATACACAAGCAGTTCGTGAAACTCAACCCTTACCTGCACAATTTCTCATCACAAAGGTCCGTAGGCTAATGCACAAAAAGTCTTTAAAAGGCTGAGGTTTAGTTAGACGCACCCACTTTAAATACAGATGTCGCAGCATAGGAATGCAGGGGATTTCAGGAACATTCACTCCTGTATTTGTATTAAAAGAATGTAGTTTCTTAACTTATGATAAAAGCAAAATAGACATATGCATTTGTGTGAAGATCACATACTCACCCACTAAATGTAAAGTCTGGATTTTTGCAGAAAAAGGTATTTTGAGCTTATTTTCTGGAGGTATTGGAAAAGCCCCATTGCGATTGCGAAATTTGCCTAAAATGTGAACTTGTGGCATATATGTCCATATAGCTTCTACAAGTTCAAGGTGTGATGTCTCTACACCCTGGAGATAGTACAACAATAAAGAAAAGATGAGGTCTTTAATAAATTCAATTTCAGTATTTAACAATACAAGTAACATTCAAGAAACACTATAGTTATAAATGATTGATACAATGCAACAGACTGAAAATGATGAAAATTCATGAAGTGGATATTCATCAATTTTAAGAGTACATATCGAAATAGAAATGACAGATGATATCACACCAGGAACAGGTGACATTAGGAATCTTACTGTGTTTTGGAAAGGCTTAAAAGGCACTCACCAGGAGATTTGGGCATGATTGTAAAGCTTCTAGCACACCAGGAATGCTGAAAGCCTCATGGCCGCGAACTCTGCGCCTCTCCAAATACCTTGGATGAAGGCCATAAAGCTGTTCAATATCTGGCATTTTCTTCAGTAGCTTCAGAAAGCTGGAATCAGTAAAACCTACAGAAATGGAAAATAAGTAACATTCATCAGTGACGCCATCTACACTGCTCAAAAAAATAAAGGGAACACTCAAGTAACACATCCTAGATCTGAATGAATAAATATTCTCATTGAATACTTTGTTCTGTACAAAGGTGAATGTGATGACAACAAAATCACACAAAAATCATCAATGGAGATCAAATTTATTAACCAATGGAGGCCTGGATTTGGAGTCGCCCCCAAAACTAAAGTGGAAAAACACACTACAGGCTGATCCAACTTTGAGTAATGTCCTTAAAACATGTCAAAATGAGGCTGAGTAGTGTGTGTGTGGCCTCCACGTGCCTGTATGACCTCCCTACAACGCCTGGGCATGCCCCTGATGAGGTTGTGGATGGTCTCCTGAGGGATCTCCTCTCAGACCTGGGCTAAAGCATCTGCCAACTCCTGGACAACATTTCTTTAAATCCGCACCACCATTCCTGAAAAATTTCTTCTTACTTCCATATGTAAATGAGTTCTCAGACAGCACAGGGGGTGTTCCCTTGTGCCGTCTGAAAACCCTCCAGCAACGACTCCATCTTCTTTTCCGCTTCGTCTTCTGTGTCACCGGTGCATCTTCATCCAAAAGCAACGACTGCGCATGTCCGTCGGCCATCTCCAAACGGGGCCACAGGAAAATGGCCGACTGACATGCGCAGTCGGCGCTTTTGGATGAAGATGCAATGGTGTCAAGGAAGAAGAGGCAGAGAATAAGGTGGAGGAGTCGCTGGAGAGTTTTCAGACTGCACAGGGGATGCGACCAGTACTGCCTGAAAGCTTATTTACATATGGAAGAAAGAAGAAATTTCTCAGGAACAGCAGCACGGGACAGAATAATAAAGGTAAGAAAATAATAGCCTTTCTTAAGGCTATTCCGTCATGTACTCCGTTAAAAAAGGGATTTCTAGTGATAGAATCCCTTTACCAGCCTATCATTAGTATATAGGACAGAGCTGCAATACTCAAACCCACCATGACACTTTGTACAGTGACTGAGCAGCACAGATCCTGACATGTAAATGTTACAAGGAGCTGTGCTGCCTAAGGATAGGCCAACAATAACAGAAAGTGGATACGGTAATCACTTTAACTGATTGTTTTCCCTACTCTGAAATTAAAAGACAAATACTGCAGTCTAAAGCCGCAATCACACTTGCGCCTTGTACCTGTCCGCTGTGATTCCACCAAAATCCCATTGAAGACTGCATAGGGACAACTTGCCAGGGATCAGTTTAAAAACTCATTCATTTCTATGGGTTTTTAAAGGAAACCGCTGATTTCCATATACAGCCTCTCCGCCGTGAAAGTGTCTTTTTTTTTTTTTTTGCACAGACACAAAGTTGGACATGCAGTACTTTGTGTCCGTGAAAGAAAAAAAAAATGTTTCACGGTGGAGAGGCTGTATACGGACATCAGTGGTTTGCTGTAAAAACCCATTGAAATGAATGAGTTTTTAAATGGATCACTGGCAAGCTGTCTGTGGAGGATGTCAGCTTGTGTAACCTCCATTACGTATTTGAGATGTGTGCTGACAGCAGCCATTTTGTGAGAGCATGCCATGTGCTCACAGACTCCATTTTGGATTTTGAGACACCTTTGTTCAAGAGAACTCACATCCCCTCAGCCCTCAGGGAGGTGTGACCTCTCTCCAGTTTCTTATCCAATAGACATGCATCAGGGCTATTGTTACAACCTCTCCACCAATCATGTTATGCTAATTATCCTAGCCAAACCTATTCCTGTGTATGCAATGTGTTATATACTGCTTCACTGTCATCATTAAAAGCAGAACCACCATTTACACCACAGCTGAGCGTAACTTGTGCGTCTCTAGCACAGGGGTAGGGAAAGTACGGCTCTCTAGCTGTTGCAAAACTACAACTCCCAGCATGCATACTTGCTCTGCTGTTCTTGGAACTCCCATGGAAGTGAATGGAGCATGCTGGGAATTGTAGTTTCACAGCAGCTGGAGAGCCAAAGGTTCCCTACCCCTGCTCTAGCATATGCTAATATGTCTTTATTAATTTGGAATTCAATACGGTGATACTTAGAGCGAATTGCGCTCACACTGTCCCCAAGCTGTTTTTTCTGGGATTTATGCGGAATCACAGTGGGTGGACAGTGGCGCTAATGTAAACGCCACATAAAGAAGTAATCCACCCAGACAGTAGATAAGAGGCCACAAATTAATGCTCACCTGTTGGCATATACTCCCACCAGCGGCCAGCACAAAGATCAACCATTTTGACAACACGCAGGTACAGAGTGACTGCTTCCTTCAGCTTCCTTGACAAGCATTCCATGCACATGATGTCTTGCAGTGGCAGATACCTACACAGAAAAAAAAGAAATTGTGTGATTAAAAGAAAACACAAAAGAGCATTTTTTTTTTTTTTGTCCAAGTTCGCCATTTAGAGTTGAAAGTAAACAAGGGTGCACACACTAGAAACTAGAACCCTCATAAACCCATTAAAAATACCATTGATTTTATCTGTTGTCCATTAGTGTCCATTTACACGAAATCTGTTGTGTCTTTTTTTTTTTGTGGACATAACGTGGGGTGCAGGACTCGTGTTCATACAAAATAACAGACGGCAAGTATCCGTTATTATTTAACTTTAATGTCTATGGCTAACGTATGGGTGTTAGTCATACTGTCCACTATTACTGGTGTGGGGGGGGGGGGGTCTGCACATGCTCAGAATGCAGAAACAAAAAGAAAAAAAATGGACATTAACTGCTACTAATGTGTCTGTTTTTAAGCTGATCCATTAACATTACCGGACTATTGTAACATCTATATAACAGACACATTAACATCAGTTAGGGCGGGT
This sequence comes from Leptodactylus fuscus, assembly GCF_031893055.1. Classification (NCBI taxonomy): domain Eukaryota; kingdom Metazoa; phylum Chordata; class Amphibia; order Anura; family Leptodactylidae; genus Leptodactylus; species Leptodactylus fuscus. Next base: position 164,548,488 of record NC_134269.1, on the reverse strand, counting down.
TCACGCCTGTGCCCAGTCTTCGCTTTACAGGTTTCCGTCTTCTGCCCAAGAAACTGGACAGGAGATGGAAACCAGAAGTCAGTGTCCACCCGTGAGCATTTTGTGCCTCTCCCCAGTGAAGCTTGTTTTATAAACCGGACAAAAAGTCCTACATGTCCGACTTTGTGTCCAGTAAAAAAAAAAACTGGTTTCTGCCGTGGAGAGGCAGAAGACACTCACGGGTGGACACTGTGCAAACCCATTATCAAGACGGCCCCTATTCCTGTACTGCTCCAGTACTCCTCCTCAGCAGCGATGAGCCACCTTTACGTGGGAGCGCAGTAGAGGCAAACTACAGGCAGTGGCACGCACAGTGTAGAAAAGCATGCACTGCACAGACAGCAGCATTACAGGAGGAGTAGCCGTCTCGCCGGAAGATGCAAGAGTGGTAAGTATAATTGAGTGGATGGGGGGGGGGGGGGTTGTAGTAGTGACGATCCGTTTCTGGAAATGGGGAAACAGATTGTTACCGGATAATCAGAAAATGTTATGGGCAACTATACATTTCTCATAATTGATATTATTTAGAAAGTAGGAGGCAGGGAGGGTGTTTAGACTAGTGCAGGGATTTCAAGTTATCCCGGACAAACCTTTATTATCTCTTCCACAATGCTTGAATAAACAAACTAATTTCTATCCAAAATGTTCTGAAGAGCAAACGAGGCTGTGTGGAACTACAAGCTCTATTAAAAAAACATAAAGCCCTCATCTGTCCCGAAGATGGACAATATTGTATTTTTGGGGCAACATTTTACAAGAGATTAGCACATACTACAGTATACCTCAGTATATGCAGTTGAAATCTCAGGGACCAGGGCTATATGGAGGTGTATAACCAAACAAAGCTGCTTACACTAAATTCACACCTGCGCTCGGGAAACCTAACCTGTCAGAAAAGCGGGTACCTGCGGAAACCCCCAGACCCTATAGCCTATAGTGGGGTCAGCTGGGTTTCCCTAAAAAAAAAAAAAAAAATGCTTGCAGGACTTTTCTCTCCGCATTTTTTATTCGGAACGATGGACTGAAAGCCCAAACAGGCAATGAGTTCAAGTATACATCCAGCCTTAAGCTAATTCACACAGAGTTCCGCGTAAACACATTCTGCGTTCCGCTCAAGATTAGGCCCAAATGAATGGGCCTAGTCCAATGGGTGGTGTCGCGAGGCGAACATCCGAGGCTGAATCAGACGAGAGCTCGCTTCTTTTTCCCGTGAGCAGGAACAAACCGCTCACGGAGAAAGGAAATGACCAGCTCCCATTGATTTCAATGGGAGGCGGCAGGATTTTGACGCAGACTCCGCGTCAAAATCCTGACCACTTTGACCCGTGTGAACTAGCCCTTACAGGGCGTAATATGTTTATGTACAGAGGATCAACTTTGAGACTAATTTTAAAAATTCTGATATTTTGTTGTTTGATGTTGGGATTAACACAAGATATCTCACACCATTCACCCTTTCGCCCATTATAAAGTATCTCAAGATTAGAAAAGACATCTTATACATGACAGACCTGGGGACCAAATTCAGGCTCCTGGATGCCATGGCAAGCCATCAGCATCCCACAACTGTGAGAAGGAAATGCCAATAGGAATTAGCCCAGATATCTAAAGAAATAAATGAGTGTCAGCTTTTCAACAAAACTGCCACACGCAAGCGATGGCACGGCCATCCCAGATTTTGGCCCATAACACTGCAAAGTTCCTCTACTGCAGTCTCTGTTAACTGCATAGAAGCGGTGAAGAATACATGGCAGCACGGACTCTATTCACACTGGTTCAATTGGTTCATGTTGCTTACATTTTTACTAGGAAGAGTAGCATAAATTCTATTCAGCTCATCATAGGCAACAAAAAGGGAAACAAGCTCATTACTGAAACGGAACAAAAAACATTACTAAAGATGACATCCCATAATCCACAACAGTCTGATAAAAACACTCACTTAAAGATATGACAAAGCACTTCATGGGACAGTTGATTCATGTAATCCTTAGGATCACCGGATTTGCCGTTCTCCACACCATCGCCATTCGTTTTGCATGGTTTTACAGATTTCCGTCGAGGCCCCATCTTCAAAATGTAAAAGTCTAAACAACTTTCTAGGAAAAGAAAGCCAAAAAGAACAGAGTTGGAAAACATCTTACAAGGAAAATAGGAGGACATTTATTATGGCCCTACAACAATATTTGTCACAAATGGAGCTTTTACATGCCCTTGTAATTTTCCTCTAAGGCCCGTGGCAGAAGTGGGGCACCAACCCAGACAGACTTATTTTACAACAGGGTAAATGATGCCTTACAACTACATCAAAATGGATTCAGCGTCAATTTCAGTAGAGGTGCAAGCCATGCAGGAAGATGCATCTGATTTATGATAAGGAATGCGAAGCAGGGATTATCAAACCGTAATAGTGGAAACTGCACAACCTACTACTAGAATTGGTACGAGACAGTATATGCTGGTAGGCAAGGGCTCCTAACAGCATAGGTAACTGTAATGCTAGGACTCCCTCTCCCAGCATATTACTCAGGCTGGTAAATTCAGCCAATACACGGACCAAATTTCATGGATTTAACTCGGACATGTGAATGTGACCTTACACGACAAGTATCACATCAGATCACTCCCTGTTCTGATAGCAAACTAGATGAAGCAGAGGGACAAGCAGTCAGCTCGCTGCAGATGATATCCAGAAGTGAAGCTTCAACCCAGTATACAGCTAAGTATTGCAAACCATTGCTACACCTGCTGATTTTCACTAACCAAAAATTTTTACAACATGCCTTTAATAAGTGTGTATTCACACACCAGAATTTGTTGCACAAATTTGTAGAACTTAAAATCAGCCTTGCCCTTGTGCTTGGATGGGGAGTACCATGCTGAGAAGCACATGGATTTCTGAAAGTTCCATTCAGACGAATAAGGTAGTCACAAAAAAGTTTGGAACAAAATCTACTTGCCTGAATTCACCTATCCCTATCAAAATAAACCTAGTACCACAAGATCCTTGACAGTCAGTCCCAGTAATACTCTGGCACTGTTGGTGGCTATTTACAAATGTGCCCAGTAATTTAAAGAGCTTTCTTGGGATCAGAATATTGATAGCCTATCGCAGTGGTTCTTAACCTGGTTTGAGGTACCGAACCCACCAGTTTCATATGCACATTCACCGAACCCTTCTTTAGTGATAAATCAAATATGATTTTTTCCAAATTGAAGACATAGGTATTAGAGATGAGCAAACACTGTTCGGATCAGCCGATCCAAAAAGCACGCTCCCATAGAAATGAATGGAAGCACCTGTGACACTGGACGGCCGCTGGCAAAGTCAGCGTCACAGGTGCTTCCATTCATTTCTATGGGAGCGTGCTGTTCGGATCGGCTGATCCGAACAGTGTTCGCTCATCTCTAATAGATATATGGTTTTTTTACTGGTACACAAAATGAACCGTGCATAGGGCCTAGGGTTCGATCGAATCCTGGTTAAGAACCACTGGTCTATTGTTAATATAAGCCATTAATATCTGATCACTGGGATTTGACTCTCAGCACCCCCACCAATCAACTGTCTGAACAACACAGATCATTGGTTGGTATGATGCATTCCTTGTCATAGGGATTCAGAAGACACTGACATCAATTTTGTTCTCAGTTTGCCACGGATTTCACCATCCACTGTGAAAACCTGTCGATTTTAATAGCACACCGCAGGTCAATTCATGCTGCAGGGTCTTACCAAAGTGTGGATAATATTTTGCTAAGTTTTCATTCATTCATAAAATTACATACAAGCAGTTACGTACCGGTAAATCTGCATAATGTCCAATACGTGGATAACCCCTTAGGGTCCATTCACACGATGTAACGCGGTGTTGATTTTGACACGATAACAGAATCCCATTGACTTCAATGGGTTCTGTTTAGTGCGTGTAACACATTGAAATCAATTGGAGGCTTTTCAACCCATTGATTTCAATGTGTTATGCGCACTAAATGGAACCCATTGACATCAATGGGATTCTGTTTTTAATGTTCTCTAACATTGGCGGTTTAATATACTGCTGCAAAGCTATTAGTGCACTAAATTCAGCATATTGTCAGCTTTGCCAGTATGTGCCCTGGTTGCAGATATATCTATCAATGTTGCTAGTCTCAACACTATTATAACGGCACTGCATCAGAGGGGCCAGCCTCGCAGCTTAGTGAGAACAACTCTATAGAAATGTACAATTGGGGGGGATTCGAACTTCACCACCCGATAATGACACAAAGCTGTGAGGCCAACTCCTCTGGAACTAACACCACCAATATCTCCGCACCCAGAGAATATACTGGCAACCTGACAGTGCACAGTATTGAATGCACTGTCAGCTTTCCGATGATATATAAAACCACCAATGTTAGAGGACGTGAAAGGTCCCCTTTAAAATTCTTGGGATGCAGATGAGACTTCCTAAAATCCCATCCACTTTGTTTACTGTACTTTGCTGCAGATTTTCTATCTGTAAAACCAGACTATAAAAAAATAAATAAAAAAAAAGCTGCGAGTGGACACATGTAAAGTGTTCTTTCGTACAATAGTGAAGGGGTCGTCCCTGTAAGCTGTGGCACACTGCTAGGGTCCACCATGTCAGCTGATCATAGGCACTTAATACTGACACTTCAGTTTACCTGGAGACCTGACTGACAGGTAGAGACAAACACCCAATGGTCATGTGATGTTACACCCTGTAGTAGAAGGTGGGGACCTACTGGGTGACTTGTTCTGTGCCCGCACATGGGGGACAAGTCATACGTCTGCAATGAAAACTTTCAGCTACAATCAATATTGAGCCAAAGGGACGCTACGAGGTGAGGCAGCATGACAAGTGCACTGGAGTAGTGGCAGCGGGACATGGAGCCTGTGACTAGTGTGTTGTCCAGCTTACACGGCAATGCCCGCTAACAGCTCCCCAGACTTTACCTCCCTGCCAGGTAAACGGTACGAACCGGCCCCGGGCCGTCCAGCTGTTCAGCTTCTGCTTACCGGAAGCAGGGTACAGAGAGCCCAGGCAAACACTTCCTGACTGAGCCCCGCCTCTTTCTTTATGTACAGCCAATCAGCGAGCGTTATCTGCAAGACCAATGACGGGGAAACTGTCAACGTACACAGAAGAGAGCGGCCATTGGTAGATTGTGAACATGTGACTCCAAAGCGTGTAGCGTCACGTGGTTAGTATCTCTAGGAGGAAGTCTAGCCGTATACACATACAGGAATTCGACGTAATTATTGGCTAGTAGTGAGTGATTAGTTGTACGGGGCTGCTCAGAAGTGTATGTGTGACTGCCGCCTGGTGGACAGGAGAAGTACTCTGAGCTCCGCTGTATGCAATGTTCGGTACTGACTGTGGCACAAACGTGTGCATGTACCGGGTCAGTGGTGGAACGGGAGGCACATGGATGATAGCACTGTGTCTCAGGTGACCCATGGCCAACCCAGGTATAGGACATGTCCAGGGTAGTGCTTATTCAGGTGTCAGGGTTCTCCTGTCATGCGGTAGGCATTTAGCTGACAACCTGGACACAGACCCATAGACTCTACTCTATTCCAGAACTACCAATTTTCAAAGGGCAGAAAGAGGGACACAATTTAGCCCCACCCACTTCTGCATCACTCCGCCCATTCTCAATCCGTTCTCCCATGTGTCCCCACACAGTATAATACTCCTACGGTTACCATACTATTATATGCCCACACATTATAATGTTTCCCTTCAATTGCCCCATAGTATTAAAGGAGCTCTATGATTGGAAAAAGTCATTTTTAACTAATCACATCCTTGCATAGCCTTCAGAAAGGCCATTCCACATGTACTGTTTGTATTTAAATCGCCTCAGTAGTGTTTGAATAATTCCGATTTTATTCATTTGCTAGTTAGGTTCTAGGTGCACAGGAAGTTGTCAGCAGCACTCGTCTCTCTACTGTGTGCTGTGTGTGTGAGAGCAGGGAGGAGCAGTCAGCAGCAGCCTGTGCTGTATAAATAGAAGACAGTGCACAAAGAGACTTCCGAGGTGCACCGAGAAGCTAATTAGCATATGAATAAAAGCGGACTTATTCAAAATCTAATGAGGCGATTTACATACAAAAGGTAGGTGTGGTATAGCCTTTCTAAAGGCTATGCAAGGATGTGATTAGTTAAAAATGACTTTTTCCAATAATAGAGCCCCTTTAACCCCTTAGCGAAGTAGTATTGCAGTGAATAGTATGGGCGATCAGACCCCCTAGGTTTCAAGGTACCTAAGGGGTCTGATCATAAATGTAACAGAAGAAAAAAAAGTTTTTAAAAGTATTAAAAAAATAAAAAAAAATAAAAGTTCAAATCACCCCCCTTTCCCTAGATTAGCTATAAAAGTAATTAAAGAACATTAAACATAAACATATTAGGTATCCCCGTGCTCCAAAATGCCCGAACTATTAGAATATTAAAACATTTATCCCGTACTGCGAACAACGTAGCGGCAAAAAAAATAAAAACAGCCAAAAAGCGTTTTTTTTCAACACTTTGCCTCTTATAAAAAATTGAATAAAAAGTGATCAAACCATCAGATCTTTCCCCAAATGGTATCAATAGAAACGTCATCTTGTCCCGCATAAAAAGACACCACAACCAGCTCCATACATGGAAATATGAAAAAGTTACAGGTGTTAGAACATGATGACACAAATTTTTTTTTCTATTTTGCAAAGTTTATCATTTTTTTAAAAGTATCAAAACATTTCAAATACTATATAAATTTGGTATCACCGCGTTCGTACTGACACGTAGAACACAGGTAACATGTCATTTGTACCAAACAGTGAACGCTGTAAAAATTAAACCCATAAGAAAATGGCGTAAATGCATTTTTTCTCCAATTGCACCTCATTCTGAATTTTTTTCCAGCTTCCCAGTACATTGCACAGCATATTGAATGGTGCCATTACAAAGTACAATTTGTCCCGCAAACAATAAGCCATCATGTGACTCTGTGAACTGAAAAATGAAAAAGTTATGGCTCTTGAAATGTGAGGAGGGAAAAACGAAAATGCGAAACCAAAAAATGGCCTGGTCCTTAAGGGGTTAAAGAGGACCTTTCACCATATCTGGGCACATGCAGTGTTATATACTGCCGGAAAGCTGACAGTGCGCTGAGTTCAGCGCACTGTCGGCTTTCCCGATCTGTGCCCGGTGTGAAGAGCTTACGGTTCGGTACCGTAGCTCTTCTATGGTCAGAAGGGCGTTTCTGACCATTAGCCAGAGACGTCCTTCTGCCTCGCGGCGCCTATCGCGCTGTGCTGTGGAGCGTGGAGGAACGCCACCGCCCTCTCCTGATGATACTCGTCTATGGACGAGCGCTGTGAGCAGAGGGAGGGGGCGTTCCTCCCCGCTCCACAGCACAGCGTGATAGGCGCCGCGAGGCAGAAGGACGTCTCTGGCTAATGGTCAGAAACGCCCTTCTGACCATAGAAGAGCTACGGTACCGGACGGTAAGCTCTTCACACCGGGCACAGATCGGGAAAGCCGACAGTGCGCTGAACTCAGCGCACTGTCAGCTTTCCGGCAGTATATAACACTGCATGTGCCCAGATATGGTGAAAGGTCCTCTTTAAGCCTCATGCCCCAGCTGGAGTGGAATATTATCAGTGAAGGTAGTTGGAGGGGGACATTTAACTGGGGACAAGAGAGGGAGTCATGTCCCTCACAGTTTAATGTCCTCTTCCAGTTGATCCTAGTTTAATGTCACCCTCCATCTGACCCCCAGTTTAATATCCACTCCTTGATCTGCCCCCAAATTAAAGTCCCCTCTGGGACTTGTGAACAACGGAGGCCATGAAAAAAACTAGGAAAAAGCAAATGGCTGCCGAGGACATGTGACCTCTGAGTCAAACGAACTGGCGGCATCAGCTCCGATTCATTGTGTGCTTGCACTTAGTTAGAGACAGACATCTGCTGAGGGCTAGTTAGGTTTTAGATTCTGCTAGGCAGGAATATCAAAGAAGAAGAACCACAACAGCTCTTTTAAGAGCTACACTAAAGGGAGAAGCTGAAACAAGCTTGGCACAGTGTCTACCCACAAACGCTAAAGTGGGATTCATAGCAATTAAGCCAGGCTGTATCTACGCAACCCAGCTTTCCACGGTGGGGATTAAGCTAAGTGGGATACACTGAAATTGTATGCCCATATACCCTATATACGCTTAATCCAGGGTTCAACAGTGTTTCCCCCCCTCCCCCCGAAACTAAGGGGTATACACTGAAATTCTCAGCCCATATACACTATATATGATTCATCCAGGTTGTCACGGTGTGTGCCCACAAAAAAACAGTGGGATATACATTCTAATTCTCAGGCTATATGCGCTTCGTCCAGGTTGTCACAGTGTGTACCCACAAAAAATCAGTGGGATATACATTCTAATTCGCAGGCTATATACGCTTCGTCCAGGTTGTCACAGTGTGTACCCACAAAAAATCAGTGGGATATACATTCTAATTCGCAGGCTATATACGCTTCGTCCAGGTTGTCACAGTGTGTACCCACAAAAAATCAGTGTGATATGCATTCTAATTCTCAGGCTATAGACGCTTCGTCCAGGTTGTCACGGTGTGTACCCACAAAAAAATCAGTGTGATATACATTCTAATTCTCAGGCTATATACGCTTCATCCAGGTTGTCACAGTGTGTACCCACCAAACCATCAAAACCATCTAAAATGCGCAAGGCTACCGGTAAGGGACGAGACCGGGGACGTGGGAATGCTGCTGGGGAGCAAGGTCGCGGTTAAGCCACAGCGCATTCCGTGTCTACTCCTCAGGGGCAGCAAGCATTGCGCTTCTCCACAGTCCCCGGCTTGCTGGCCACATTAAAGGGGTTGTCCCATCACAAGGATCCTATCTATACTGCTTGTTAATGTGAATGTAAGACTTTTCCTAAATACACTGCTTCAGCAAAACTGCTTTGTTTGTCCACTATATCACTTTATTCATTTTTTTTGACACATCCCTTGACTTATCTGGTCATAAGTCAAGTTATGTATCTGCTGCTCTGAGGGAGGAGGGGCTAAGTGCATGGGAGCGAGCCTGGAGGGGGGTAGTTTACACTTTGGGGGGAGGGAAGGGGCCACCAATACAGACCCGGCATCCGCTGTAATAGCGAGGCGGATGCCGGCGAGTGTAGACGCCGGCACAGGTGAAGCCAGCAGGAGCGATGCTGCTATTCCGCAGGGGGAAGGGGGGGGGGGGGGCGGAGGAGCGGAATAGCAGCATCGGTCATACCGCTGCTGGCTTCACCTGTGCCGGCGTCTACACTCCCCGCCATGCGCCTCTCTATTACAGCGGATGCCGGGTCTGTATTACATTGTGAAGGCTGTACGTCCGATGCCTAGTGCATCGGCAGCACACACGCAGGGCCAGCGGCATAGAAGCGACGACTTCTCGCCGCTAGCTTTGCATATGTAACCCCGCCCACCAATGACGCAACAAAGCCGGAAGACAAAAGAATTTGCTGCAGCGAAGACTAGCGAGTATGCGACGTGGGACAACCCCTTTAAGTAGGGTGCAGGGCACAAACCTAAGTAGGCCCGAGCACCAGGAACATGTATTACAATGGCTGGCAGATAATGCCACATTATCCACCAGCCAGGCAGCCTTTACTCCTCCTCCTACACAACATTCTGGTCAGCCTTCCTCCCAAAATGCCCAATCTTCCCAGCAGAGTAATCCCAACTTTCACTGCTCCCAGGAGCTCTTCTCTGGTCCTTTAACTGTCCCTGTCCCTCAATTTCCTGATTCCACGGAGCTACCAGACGACTTTCTGTGTCCAAATGCCCAAACACTGGAGTCTCCTCCATCTCCTGTTGATTTTGTGGTGGTTGACCAGCAACCCACCCTCAGTAACAATGACGAGACACAGTTGCCATCAGGGCAGCCTGTTGCCATGTGCGGTGTGCAGGAGGAGGAGGTGAGAGGAATTGTTAGAGGAGGTGGTAGACGACGAGGACACTGACCCGACTTGGACAGGGGGGATATCAAGCAGGGAAAGCAGTGTCGATGTTGAGGGAGGTGCAGCACGAAAGAGTTTAGCTAGTGGCAGAGGCATGTCCAGAGGCAGAGGTCAGCTGCTTCGCCCAAGAATGGCCCAAGATGTTCCCTATCATAGCCAGCCCAGAAAAACTCCCCCATCGAGGGCACGTTCCTCGATGGTGTGGAGATTTTTCAAGGAATGCGCGGAGGACAAATATAGTGCGGTTTGCACAATTTGCCACTCGAAACTGAGTAGGGGCTCTGAAAAGATCAACGTTTCAACCACTTCCATGCGCCATCATTTGGAATCCAAGCACTGGACTCAGTGGGAGAGAGCAAATACAGGACAATCGTCGTCCGGCGTTGCCCCCACTGCCTCTCCCACTGTTGCCAGTGCTGTTGCTGCAGTCCAGAACTGCCAGCCAGGACACCGCAACATCTGGCTCCGCCACTTTGGGGACTTTTCCCTCATCCTCCCCTGTTCCTGTCTCAGCTCCTTCTCCTGCACCATCATGCGCCTCCTCCCAGCAACCCACCATCTCTTAGACATTTCAGCGCTGGCAAAAATACAGCGCTAGCCACCCACATGTGCAAGCCTTGAACGCGCACATCTCCAAACTCCTGGCCCAGGAGATGTTGGCGTTCCGGCTTGTGGAAACTCCGGCCTTCCGGGACCTGACGGCAAGTGCGGCACCTCGCTATGCCGTCCCTAGCCGTCAATACTTCTCCCGGTGTGCCGTCCCCACCTTGCACCAGTATGTGTCACTCAACATCAGGTGGGCCCTAAGTTCCGCGCTTTGCACAAAGGTCCACTTGACCACCAACGCTTGGACAAGTGCATGCGGACAGGGACGCTACATTTCACGTACGGCACACTGGGTGAATGTAGTTGAGGCTGGGACTGGGTCACAAACTGGGCCAGTGTACCTCGTCTCCCCGCCTATCATTCCTGGCAGGGGCTCTGAAAAAGCAACCTCCTCCGCCGCCATTAAATTGATTCCAGCTACGAGCTGGAAACGTTGCAGCACTGGCGTGGGTAGACGTCAGCAGGCCGTGCTGAAGCTCATCAGCTTGGGGGACAGACAGCACACTGCCTCTGAGGTGAGGGATGCCCTCCTAGATGAGACAGCAATATGGTTTGAGCTGCTGCACCTGGGCCCAGGCATGGTTGTGTCTGATAACGGCAGGAACCTGTTAGCAGCTCTGGAGCTTGCCAGCATCCAACATGTTCCATGCCTGGCCCACGTCTTTAACCTAGTGGTGCAACGTTTTTTAAAGACATACCCAAATGTGCACGAGCTACTGGTTAAAGTGCGGCGCTTGTGCGCCCACTTTCACAAGTCTACAGTAGCCGCTGCTAGCCTCAAAAAACTCCAGCAACGCCTGCATCTGCCCGAACACCGGATGTTGTGCGACGTCCCCACACGCTGGAACTCAACATATCATATGTTGAGCAGAGTGGTTGAGCAGCAGAGACCTTTGATGGAGTACCATCTCCAACCCCCCCCCCCCCCCCCGCAAAATCATGGCCGCAAAATAACGTGGCGTTTACGATCTACGCTCCCATTGAAATCAATGCGAGCGTATACGGCCCGCAAAATCTCACACGGCGTATACGTGCCACATCACATGGCACATTACTCCGTGTGAACTCCCCCTTAGATGCCCCCAGGCATGCTTCCCCTGCTGTCCCAGTTGAATTCCAGAGGTGTTGTCATCATTTGCTGAGGTGTCGTAGTGGACTTGGTGACCCTCCTGAGTTGAATAGTGGTTTCCCCCTTAACGAGTATTTTTTCCCCATAGACTACAATGGGGTTCGATATTCGATCGAACAGTCAAGTATTGAGCGGCTACTCGAATCGAACTTTGAACATTTCACTGTTCGCTCATCTCTAGTTATGACTAAGGGAAAACAGATTATCTACATAATCCACCTTTTTCTATGCAAATTTAGGTGGTCAGCTCACATAGGTTTCACTAGATTACCAATACATTTTCAGGACAAGAGAGTAACTTAGTCTCTTTTACCTTTCTTTGTGTGCCTGTCTACAATGGAGTCAGTATTCTTTAACTTGCATAATCGAAAGCTAAATATTTACAATGGCTTAGGTTTATAACCAGCTATTGTCCCCTACTGTAGAACACTGTGTATTGTACATCTTCCAAAAACATTGTCTAGATATTTATATTGATTGCATTATTTTAAGGTAATTGGCTATTGGTAAATGCCCTGGGTGGGGTCTTCAGTTTTCTATAAGCAATTATCTTGCACGGACATTAGCATCAGACACTAGCTGTGTCCGTGACATTTTGCTTTGTTTTAAAGGGAATCAACCATTAAAACCTCTTTTTTTGTGAATAAGACGTCGGAAAAGCCTTTAGAAAGGCTATTCGTCTCTTACCTTTAGATGTGATCTCCACCGTGCCGTTCCTTAGAAATACTGGTTTTTATATATAATATTTAAAATATTGGGTTTTTTTTACCGGTATGCAAATTAGTTCTCTCACAGCGATGGGGGCGGGCCCCAGCCCTGAAAATGCGATGGGTGCGTCCCCACTGCTGCTCGAGAACACGATCCTGCGACACCTCCCCTTCTCTGTCGTCTTCCTCCTGCGTCACCTCCGACGCCTGCGCAGTTGACTCTGCCAGTGAGACGCTAGTAGAGTCGACTGCGCATGCTAGCCGGCGGCCATTTTTGGGAGGCCGCTCTTGCTCTTGAAGTTCAATGCAGGAGCGGCCTCCCAAAAATGGCCGCCGGCTACCATTCGCAGTCGGCTCTGCTGGTGTCTCACTGGCAGAGCCAACTGCGCAGGCGTCAGAGGTGACGCAGGAGGAAGACGACAGAGAAGGGGAGGATCCAGCCGAAGATAGAGGCGTCGCAGGATCGTGTTCTTGAGCAGCAGTGGGGACGCCCCATCACATTTTTAGCACTGGGGCCCGCCCCCATCGCTGTGTGAGAACTAATTTGCATACCGGTAAAAACCAATATTTCTTAGGAACAGCGCAGCAGAGATCACATCTAAAGGTAAGAGATAAATAGTAGAGATGAGCGAACACTAAAATGTTCGAGGTTCGAAATTCGATTCGAACAGCCGCTCACTGTTCGAGTGTTCGAATGGGTTTCGAACCCCATTATAGTCTATGGGGAACATAAACTCGTTAAGGGGGAAACCCAAATTCGTGTCTGGAGGGTCACCAAGTCCACTATGACACCCCAGGAAATGATACCAACACCCTGGAATGACACTGGGACAGCAGGGGAAGCATGTCTGGGGGCATAAAAGTCACTTTATTTCATGGAAATCCCTGTCAGTTTGCGATTTTCGCAAGCTAACTTTTCCCCATAGAAATGCATTGGCCAGTGCTGATTGGCCAGAGTACGGAACTCGACCAATCAGCGCTGGCTCTGCTGGAGGAGGCGGAGTCTAAGATAGCTCCACACCAGTCTCCATTCAGGTCCGACCTTAGACTCCGCCTCCTCCGGCAGAGCCAGCGCTGATTGGCCGAAGGCTGGCCAATGCATTCCTATGCGAATGCAGACTTAGCAGTGCTGAGTCAGTTTTGCTCAACTACACATCTGATGCACACTCGGCACTGCTACATCAGATGTAGCAATCTGATGTAGCAGAGCCGAGGGTGCACTAGAACCCCTGTGCAAACTCAGTTCACGCTAATAGAATGCATTGGCCAGCGCTGATTGGCCAATGCATTCTATTAGCCCGATGAAGTAGAGCTGAATGTGTGTGCTAAGCACACACATTCAGCACTGCTTCATCAAGCCAATACAATGCATTAGCCAGTGCTGATTGGCCAGAGTACGGAATTCGGCCAATCAGCGCTGGCTCTGCTGGAGGAGGCGGAGTCTAAGGTCGGACCTGAATGGAGACTGGTGTGGAGCGATCTTAGACTCCGCCTCCTCCAGCAGAGCCAGCGCTGATTGGCCGAATTCCGTACTCTGGCCAATCAGCACTGGCTAATGCATTGTATTGGCGTGATGAAGCAGTGCTGAATGTGTGTGCTTAGCACACACATTCAGCTCTACTTCATCGGGCTAATAGAATGCATTGGCCAGCGCTGATTGGCCGAATTCCGTACTCTGGCCAATCAGTGCTGGCCAATGCATTCTATTAGCTTGATGAAGCAGAGTGTGCACAAGGGTTCAAGCGCACCCTCGGCTCTGATGTAGCAGAGCCGAGGCTGCACAAGGGTTCAAGCGCACCCTCGGCTCTGATGTAGGAGAGCCGAGGGTGCACTTGAACCCTTGTGCAGCCTCGGCTCTGCTACATCAGAGCCGAGGGTGCGCTTGAACCCTTGTGCACACTCTGCTTCATCAAGCTAATAGAATGCATTGGCCAGCGCTGATTGGCCAATGTATTCTATTAGCCTGATGAAGTAGAGCTGAATGTGTGTGCTAAGCACACACATTCAGCTCTACTTCATCGGGCTAATAGAATGCATTGGCCAGCGCTGATTGGCCAGAGTACGGAACTCGACCAATCAGCGCTGGCTCTGCTGGAGGAGGCGGAGTCTAAGATCGCTCCACACCAGTCTCCATTCAGGTCCGACCTTAGACTCCGCCTCCTCCAGCAGAGCCAGCGCTGATTGGCCGAATTCCGTACTCTGGCCAATCAGCACTGGCTAATGCATTGTATTGGCGTGATGAAGCAGTGCTGAATGTGTGTGCTTAGCACACACATTCAGCTCTACTTCATCGGGCTAATAGAATGCATTGGCCAATCAGCGCTGGCCAATGCATTCTATTAGCGTGAACTGAGTTTGCACAGGGGTTCTAGTGCACCCTCGGCTCTGCTACATCAGATTGCTACATCTGATGTAGCAGTGCCGAGTGTGCATCAGATGTGTAGTTGAGCAAAACTGACTCAGCACTGCTAAGTCTCTGCATTCGCATAGGAATGCATTGGCCAGCCTTCGGCCAATCAGCGCTGGCTCTGCCGGAGGAGGCGGAGTCTAAGGTCGGACCTGAATGGAGACTGGTGTGGAGCGATCTTAGACTCCGCCTCCTCCAGCAGAGCCAGCGCTGATTGGTCGAGTTCCGTACTCTGGCCAATCAGCGCTGGCCAATGCATTCTATTAGCCCGATGAAGTAGAGCTGAATGTGTGTGCTTAGCACACACATTCAGCTCTACTTCATCAGGCTAATAGAATACATTGGCCAATCAGCGCTGGCCAATGCATTCTATTAGCTTGATGAAGCAGAGTGTGCACAAGGGTTCAAGCGCACCCTCGGCTCTGATGTAGCAGAGCTGAGGGTGCACAAGGGTTCAAGTGCACCCTCGGCTCTCCTACATCAGAGCCGAGGGTGCGCTTGAACCCTTGTGCAGCCTCGGCTCTGCTACATCAGAGCCGAGGGTGCGCTTGAACCCTTGTGCACACTCTGCTTCATCAAGCTAATAGAATGCATTGGCCAGCACTGATTGGCCAGAGTACGGAATTCGGCCAATCAGCGCTGGCCAATGCATCCCTATGGGAAAAAGTTTATCTCACAAAAATCACAATTACACACCCGATAGAGCCCCAAAAAGTTATTTTTAATAACATTCCCCCCTAAATAAAGGTTATCCCTAGCTATCCCTGCCTGTACAGCTATCCCTGTCTCATAGTCACAAAGTTCACATTCTCATATGACCCGGATTTGAAATCCACTATTCGTCTAAAATGGAGGTCACCTGATTTCGGCAGCCAATGACTTTTTCCAATTTTTTTCAATGCCCCCAGTGTCGTAGTTCCTGTCCCACCTCCCCTGCGCTGTTATTGGTGCAAAAAAGGCGCCAGGGAAGGTGGGAGGGGAATCGAATTTTGGCGCACTTTACCACGTGGTGTTCGATTCGATTCGAACATGGCGAACACCCTGATATCCGATCGAACATGTGTTCGATAGAACACTGTTCGCTCATCTCTAATGAATAGCCTTTCTAAAAAAAGAGGTTTTAATGGTAGAATCCCTTTAAATGGGATACCATGAAGTGTCCTTTACTATCCGTGCCTGTCCTTAACTGTCCGTTCACAAAGATGTCCGACTTTTCAAGCGGATAGCTAAACCCTACACGACACTAGTGTGAACGCCCCCTTAGCTAGGAATTAGAATTATTTAGGGAGGAATCTTACTCTAACAGCTCTTATAAGAGCTAAACTTAGATCTACCACTGCTTTAAGATTGTATATACACCATCTGTATATACAATCTTATTGCTAATAATTTTCCCAAAATCCTTGTTAGGGCTCCAATTATGTACCACATTTTCCCCCAATCTACCTTGCCCATCAACTGTTATATACCTGTTTTGAGCGCAGTATATACCTCTAACATACAGAGATATTTGGGCACTATATACCTTGCCCATTTCCTGTCATATAGGTGTTTTAAGCTCAGTACATACCACATCACACACACATACACTATAACTAGAGATGAGCGAACACTGTTCGATCAAATAGATATTCCATCGAATATCAGGCCATTCGAGGTATTCGATTCCAATCGAATACCACGAGGCAAACGCACTAAAAATTCATATCCCCTCCCACCTTCCCTGGCGCTTTTTTTGCACCAATAACTGTGCAGGGGAGGTGGGACAGGAACTACGACAATGTAGGCATCGAAAAAAAATCGGAAAAAGTAATTGGCTGGCTAAATCAGGTGACCTCCAATTTATACGAATGGTGGATTTAACATTCTGTTAATTTGAGACTGTGAACTATGTGACTGTGAGACAAGGATAGATGTACTGGCAGGGTTAGCTAGGGATTACCTTTATTTAGGGGGGAATGTTACTCACCTAGCTCTTTGGAGCTCTATCTGGTCGGGATCCCTGTCAGCTTGCGATATGCACGAGCTGACTTTTTTTTTGCCATACAGAGTACAGCATTCGGCCAATCAACGCTGGTTCTGCCGGAGGCTCGTCTGTGAGGAGGCGGAGTCTAAGATCGGACCAGAATTGAGACTGCTGTGGACCGATCTTAGACTCCGCCTCCTCCGGCAGAACCAGCGTTGATTGGCCGAATGCTGTATTCTTTATGGCATTCGGCCAATCAACGCTGGTCAATGCATTCCTATGCTGAGATGTAGCAGAGCTGGCCGTGCACTCAGCTTGGCTACTTTGGAGATGCAGCCGAGCTGAGCGCACAGCCAGCACTGCTATACCAGAGATGAAGCAGAGCTGACCGTGCGCTCACTCGGCTACTCCGGAGATGCAGCCGATCTGAGTGCACGGCCAGCACTGCTACACCGGAGATGTAGCAGAGCTGAGTGTGCACTGAGCCCTGCTGCACACTCAGCTTTGCTGCATCTCAGATGTAGCAGAGCTGATTGTGTGCTGAACCCTGCTGCACACTCAGCTCTGCTACATCTCTGATGCATACATCTCTGAAGCATA
This sequence comes from Leptodactylus fuscus, assembly GCF_031893055.1. Lineage (NCBI taxonomy): Eukaryota > Metazoa > Chordata > Amphibia > Anura > Leptodactylidae > Leptodactylus > Leptodactylus fuscus. The sequence goes on along the minus strand of NC_134269.1, from coordinate 164,531,010 downwards.
TGGCATTCGGCCAATCAACGCTGGTCAATGCATTCCTATGGTCCTATGGGAAAAAGTCAGCTCCCGCATATTGCAAGCTGACAAGCTGGGATCCCGACTTAATACAGTGACTTGGGCATGTTAGATGCCCCCAGGCATGCTTCCCCTGCTGTCCCAGTTGCATTCCAGGGTGTTGGCATCATTTCCTGGGGTATCATAGTGGACTTGGTGACTCTCCTGAGTTGAAGAGTGGGATCCCCTGAAACGAGCATTTTTTCCCCATAGACTATAATGGGGTTCGATAATGGGGTTCGAATAGTCGAATATTGAGGGGCTATTCGAAACGAATATCGTTTATCGAATATTTTACTGTTCACTCATCTCTAACGATGACAGTTAAGGGTGGGCGCTGTTTGATTTCCCCTTGCCTATGCCATCTGTGATTTTTATGGGTAACGTGATTTAAAGGGGTGCATGCTAATGTTTCTTTAGCTTAAAATTTGTCTTTCTGTCCATACTAATGTAGAGGAAAGAAGGTTTCCAAGTATTTTTGCTCTTTCCATAAAGGTTATAATTAGAGATGAGCGAACACTAAAATGTTCGAAATTCGATTCGAACAGCCGCTCAATGTTCGTGTGTTCGAATGGGTTTTGAACCCCATTATAGTCTATGGGGAACAGATACTCGTTAAGGGGGAAACCCAAATGCGTGTCTGGAGGGTCACCAAGTCCACTATGACACCCCAGGAAATGATGCCAACACCTCTGGAATGACACTGGGACAGCAGGGGAAGCATGTCTGGGGGCATCTAACACACCAAAGACCCTCTATTACCCCAACATCACAGCCTAACAACTACACACTTTACACACTCAATACCACCTCTCTGACAGTAGGAAAACACCTTGAAACATGTGTATTTGGCACTTGCAGTGAGGAGAGCTTGTCACCAGCAGTGAATTTGGCCCTTGTAGTAAGTTGAGGTTGGCACCAACATTTGTTTTGAAAATCAGGGTGGATTGAGCCTCTAACCAGCAGAGTTTGGGCAAATTCATGGTGGAGGGAGCCTCTAAAAAACCCAGTTTGGACCAATTCATGGTGGAGGGAGCCTCTAACCAGCCCAGTTTGGACCAATTAATGGTGGAGGGAGCCTCTAAACAGCCAAGTTTGGACCAATTCATGGTGGAGGGAGCCTCTAAAAAACCCAGTTTGGACCAATTCATGGTGGAGGGAGCCTCTAACCAGCCCAGTTTGGGCAAATTCATGGTGGAGGGAGCCTCTAAAAAACCCAGTTTGGACCAATTCATGGTGGAGGGAGCCTCTAACCAGCCCAGTTTGGGCAAATTCATGGTGGAGGGAGCCTCAAAAAACCCAGTTTGGACCAATTCATGGTGGAGGGAGCCTCTAACCAGCCCAGTTTGGGCAAATTCATGGTGGAGGGAGCCTCTAAACAGCCCAGTTTGGGCAAATTCATGGTGGAGGGAGCCTCTAAACAGCCCAGTTTGGGCAAATTCATGGTGGAGGGAGCCTCTAACCAGCCCAGTTTGGACCAATTAATGGTGGAGGGAGCCTCTAACCAGCCCAGTTTGGGCAAATTCATGGTGGAGGGAGCCTCTAAACAGCCCAGTTTGGACCAATTCATGGTGGAGGGAGCCTCTAAAAAACCCAGTTTGGACCAATTCATGGTGGAGGGAGCCTCTAAACAGCCCAGTTTGGGCAAATTCATGGTGGAGGGAGCCTCTAACCAGCCCAGTTTGGACCAATTCATGGTGGAGGGAGCCTCTAACCAGCCCAGTTTGGGCAAATTCATGGTGGAGGGAGCCTCTAAACAGCCCAGTTTGGACCAATTCATGGTGGAGGGAGCCTCTAACCAGCCCAGTTTGGGCAAATTCATGGTGGAGGGAGCCTCTAACCGGCCCAGTTTGGACCAATTAATGGTGGAGGGAGCCTCTAAACAGCCAAGTTTTGGGAAATTCATGGTGGAGGGAGCCTCTAACCAGCCCAGTTTGGACCAATTCATGGTGGAGGGAGCCTCTAAACAGCCCAGTTTGGGCAAATTCATGGTGGAGGGAGCCTCTAAAAAACCCAGTTTGGACCAATTCATGGTGGAGGGAGCCTCTAAAAACCCCAGTTTGGACCAATTCATGGTGGAGGGAGCCTCTAAACAGCCAAGTTTGGACCAATTCATGGTGGAGGGAGCCTCTAAAAACCCCAGTTTGGACCAATTCATGGTGGAGGGAGCCTCTAACCAGCCCAGTTTGGGCAAATTCATGGTGGAGGGAGCCTCTAAACAGCCCAGTTTGGGCAAATTCATGGTGGAGGGAGCCTCTAACCAGCCCAGTTTGGACCAATTAATGGTGGAGGGAGCCGCTAAACAGCCCAGTTTGGACCAATTCATGGTGGAGGGAGCCTCTAAAAACCCCAGTTTGGACCAATTCATGGTGGAGGGAGCCTCTAAAAACCCAGTTTGGACCAATTCATGGTGGAGGGAGCCTCTAACCAGCCCAGTTTGGACCAATTAATGGTGGAGGGAGCCTCTAAACAGTCAAGTTTGGACCAATTCATGGTGGAGGGAGCCTCTAAAAACCCCAGTTTGGACCAATTCATGGTGGAGGGAGCCTCTAAACAGCCCAGTTTGGGCAAATTCATGGTGGAGGGAGCCTCTAACCAGCCCAGTTTGGACCAATTAATGGTGGAGGGAGCCGCTAAACAGCCCAGTTTGGACCAATTCATGGTGGAGGGAGCCTCTAAAAAACCCAGTTTGGACCAATTCATGGTGGAGGGAGCCTCTAAACAGCCCAGTTTGGGCAAATTCATGGTGGAGGGAGCCTCTAACCAGCCCAGTTTGGACCAATTCATGGTGGAGGGAGCCTCTAACCAGCCCAGTTTGGGCAAATTCATGGTGGAGGGAGCCTCTAAACAGCCCAGTTTGGACCAATTCATGGTGGAGGGAGCCTCTAAAAAACCCAGTTTGGACCAATTCATGGTGGAGGGAGCCTCTAAACAGCCCAGTTTGGGCAAATTCATGGTGGAGGGAGCCTCTAACCAGCCCAGTTTGGACCAATTAATGGTGGAGGGAGCCTCTAAACAGCCAAGTTTTGGGAAATTCATGGTGGAGGGAGCCTCTAACCAGCCCAGTTTGGACCAATTCATGGTGGAGGGAGCCTCTAAACAGCCCAGTTTGGGCAAATTCATGGTGGAGGGAGCCTCTAAAAAACCCAGTTTGGACCAATTCATGGTGGAGGGAGCCTCTAACCAGCCCAGTTTGGACCAATTAATGGTGGAGGGAGCCTCTAAACAGCCAAGTTTGGACCAATTCATGGTGGAGGGAGCCTCTAAAAACCCCAGTTTGGACCAATTCATGGTGGAGGGAGCCTCTAACCAGCCCAGTTTGGGCAAATTCATGGTGGAGGGAGCCTCTAAACAGCCCAGTTTGGGCAAATTCATGGTGGAGGGAGCCTCTAACCAGCCCAGTTTGGACCAATTAATGGTGGAGGGAGCCGCTAAACAGCCCAGTTTGGACCAATTCATGGTGGAGGGAGCCTCTAAAAACCCCAGTTTGGACCAATTCATGGTGGAGGGAGCCTCTAAAAAACCCAGTTTGGACCAATTCATGGTGGAGGGAGCCTCTAACCAGCCCAGTTTGGACCAATTAATGGTGGAGGGAGCCTCTAAACAGCCAAGTTTGGACCAATTCATGGTGGAGGGAGCCTCTAAAAACCCCAGTTTGGACCAATTCATGGTGGAGGGAGCCTCTAACCAGCCCAGTTTGGGCAAATTCATGGTGGAGGGAGCCTCTAAACAGCCCAGTTTGGGCAAATTCATGGTGGAGGGAGCCTCTAACCAGCCCAGTTTGGACCAATTAATGGTGGAGGGAGCCGCTAAACAGCCCAGTTTGGACCAATTCATGGTGGAGGGAGCCTCTAAAAACCCCAGTTTGGACCAATTCATGGTGGAGGGAGCCTCTAAACAGCCCAGTTTGGGCAAATTCATGGTGGAGGGAGCCTCTAACCAGCAGAGTTGGTGGAAATCAGGGTGGAGGGAGCCTCTAACCAGCAGAGTTGGGGGAAATCAGGGTGGAGGGAGCCTAGTATTAGCAGAATTGTGCAACGCTTATGGTGGATGAGTATGAGGATGCGGAGGAATTGGAGAGGTTGAGTACAGACATGGAGTTTCATGTTGGGGTGCTTTACACAGGTGGGCACAAAAATGACGGCTCTACCCAGTGGTGGTTCATTTTTATCAAAGTGAGCCGGTCGGCACTCTCAGCTGACAGACGGGTGCGCTTGTCAGTGATGATGCCACCGGCTGCACTGAACACCCTCTCAGATAGGACGCTGGCGGCAGGACAGGACAGCACCTCCAAGGCATATAGGGCAAGTTCAAGCCACAGGTCCAACTTCGACACCCAATACGTGTAGGGCGCAGAGGGGTCGGAGAGGACAGGGCTGTGGTCGGAAAGGTATTCCCGCAACATGCGCCTATACTTCTCACGCCTGGTGACACTAGGACCCTCCGTGGCGGCACTTTGGCGAGGGGGTGCCATCAAGGTGTCCCAGACCTTAGACAGTGTGCCCCTCGTTTGTGTGGACCGGTGAGAACTTGGTTGCCTACTGGAGGAACTGCCCTCCCTGCCGCCAACGTCACATGCTGGAAACATCTCCATCATATTCTGCACCAATTGCCTGTGGCAAGCATTGATGCGATTGGCCCTCCCCTCTACCGGAATAAAAGACGAGATGTTGTTTTTATACCGGGGGTCAAGGATAGCAAAGATCCAGTACTGGTTGTCCTCCATGATTTTGACAATACGCTTGTCGGTTGTAAAGCACCCCAACATGAACTCAGCCATGTCTGCCACAGTGTTAGTTGGCATGACTCCTCTGGCCCCACCGGAAAGTTCAATCTCCATTTCCTCCTCATCCTCCATGTCTACCCATCCGCGCTGCAACAATGGGACGATTCGAAGTTGCCCGGAAGCCTCCTGTATCACCATCACATCATCGGACAACTCTTCTTCCTCCTCCTCCTCCTCCTCCTCCTCCATTAAACGCAGTGAAGCGGACAGATGTGTGGACCTACTCTCCAGCTGTGACGGATCGGATGCTATCCCTAACTCCTCTGTGTGATCTGAGTTATCCCTGATGTCAATCAGGGATTCTCTCAGAACACACAAGAGCGGGATTGTAAGGCTCACCATCGCATCCTCAGAGCTCACCCTCCTTGTGGACTCCTCAAAGACCCGTAGGATGTCACAAAGGTCTCTCATCCATGGCCACTCATGGATGTGAAACTGAGGCAGCTGACTTTGTGGCACCCTAGGGTTTTGTAGCTGGTATTCCATCAAAGGTCTCTGCTGCTCAACCACTCTATTCAACATCTGAAACGTTGAGTTCCAGCGTGTGGGGACGTCGCACAAAAGCCGGTGTTGTGGCACATGCAGGCGTTGCTGGAGAGATTTTAAGCTAGCAGCGGCTACTGTCGACTTGCGAAAGTGGGCGCACATGCGCCGCACTTTCACCAGTAGCTCTGGAACATTGGGGTAGCTCTTTAGGAAACGTTGCACCACTAGGTTGAAGACGTGGGCCAGGCATGGAACATGTTGGAGTCCGGCAAGCTCCAGAGCTGCTACCAGGTTCCGGCCGTTATCACAAACGACCATGCCTGGGCCCAGGTGCAGCGGCTCAAACCATATTGCCGTCTCATCGAGGAGGGCATCCCTCACCTCGGAGGCAGTGTGCTGTCTGTCCCCCAAGCTGATCAGCTTCAGCACAGCCTGCTGACGTCTACCAACGCCAGTGCTGCAACGTTTCTGTCACGGGATGGTTAGAGTCTATACTATAGGCAATGTGTAATATATATTTCATGTGGAATGTATTCTCTAACCTGTTGTAAACATCAGTGTGTAGTTGGCTGATTCGGGTCTAGTGTGTTAGCACATTGTATGCAAATACCTCTAACTAGTGAGGACAATGGGTGGAGATAATCTGATCAGTGTCTCCAAGAAGATGTTGGATGGTGCATTGTCCATAGTAGACAGGGAGTCTGCTCTCCTTGGCATAGGTGAGGGGGGAAGGATCTGTGGCTCAGCCCTTCCCACCCCCAGGTATAGGTGTAACAGTTTAGTATATAGTATATAGCTAGCAGTTAGTATGTGTTAGCCGGCCTGTGCACAGCTCTGCAGAGAGCCAGAATTTAGTTACAGGACCAAGGAACCAAAGCTATCATTGGATTGTGACTTCTGTGGACTTATTGTTATTACGGTTGATGTGACCGCCGCCGGCTACTAACTTTGTGGATTACAATAAATTGCTGTTGTCTCCCGACCTCTTGCGTCCCTGTTGATTCAAAAGACCATCCGGAGGAAGACGTATACCTTTGCTCCGTGACAACTGGTTGGCAGCGGTGGGATCAACAGCGGACAGCGAGATGGACTACAGCAGCCCAGCGATTAATGGAGCCACAACCTCAGAATACAGGAACTGGACTATGGCAAGTCTACAAGTAAGGGCCCGGGAACTAAACCTGAGTTACCAGGGAAGAACGAAAGAGCAACTGATCGAGGCACTGGAGGAGATGACCCTGCAAAGCGACCATGAGGAGGGCTGCCCCCAGGAGACTGGAGAGATACAGGAGTGGCAGGTACAGACCCAAAAGAGCAGATGGGTTGTTTTGTATGAGGAGGAATTGGCAGTGCTGGGGCTAGGAGCAACTGCAGAGCAAAGGAGTAGAGCATTACAGAGGGCTCAGGAAACGGAGAAGGAGGAACAGAGAATGGCGTATGAAAAGGAAAGAATGGCGCATGAAATGCGAATGGCTGAGATAACTATGAGGAATTATAATCAAACGTCGACCCCCAGCCCAACAGTGAGAGAACCACCATATGTCTCCCATAAACACTTCAAGACCTTTGAGGAAGCGGCTGGGGATGTTGATGGATATTTTCAGGACTTCGAACACCAGTGCCGCCTGATGGAAGTCCCAGAGAAGGATTGGGTCCGGTATCTGGTGGGGCACCTACGAGATGGGGCTGCGGAAGCTCTCAGAGCCATGGACCCTAGTGATCAGCGGGACTATGAGGCCATTAAAAGAGCGGTGCAGAAGTATTATGCAGTCACTCCAGAATCCTACCGAGTTCAGTTCCGCTCTTTGTCTTACAATGGGGGAAGCTCCTTCCACATGTTCGCCCACAAGTTGAAGCAAGCATGCAAGCGCTGGCTAGAAGGAGAGGAGGCTGTCACAGTCGATAAGATCCTCCAAGTCATACTTAAGGAACAGTTCTTTTCCCAGTGCCCCGCTGAGATCCGTGAGTGGGTGCTGGAACGGAACCCAGCCACAGTTGAGCAAGCTGCTTCTCTTGCAGATGAGGGCCTGACCATCAAGCCGCAGTGGAAGAGGTTGTTTGCAGAGGAACGGAAAACTACCACAGTCCGCCAGACACCCTTCAGCCAGCCAACCACCTTTCGTGCCCGGCCTCAGGATTACAATTCCCCCTCTACCCCTGTCCCAGCCCATCGGCCTCCAGCTATGAACAACCCTGTCCCTAGACAACGACCTACTGGAAGAATGCTAGAGCGCAGATGTTTTGGGTGCGGGCGGCCTGGACATTTGCAAGCTAGTTGCCCTGTTAACATGGGGGCACGGGCCACCGTGGCATCCCGGCCTATTCACTACCTGGGAACCACTCCTAGGACAGAAAGTTTGGCCCCATTTCCAGATGACTCCATGAATGACACATCTGTTCCACCTCCAGGGGTCTATGGGATTCAGCCTTCCGCCACACATCCCGCAAACCTTCAGCGGAAGCACGTGCAGGAGGTCCTACTGGATGGCCGAACAGTTGTTGGATTCCGGGACTCGGGAGCTTTCCTAACGGTAGCGGACCCCCGAGTTGTGCGACCCGAGGCCCTAGAGGAGGGCCCTGGCATTTCTATCAAGTTGGCAGGGGGTACTCAAAGACGTATTCCTAAAGCTACCGTGGAACTCGACTATGGTTATGGACCAAAACGATGCACAATTGGTGTGATGAGCGGGCTGCCGGCCGATGTTCTGTTAGGCAACGATGTTGGAAATCTACAGTGCCACTTTGTGGGAGCAGTGACCCGAAGCCAAGCTCAGGGAGAAGCCAACATGGATCCACCGGATTTTCTGACAGATGCCAGCCCTTCAACCCTACAACTTTACCATTCAGTACCGCCGAGGGAACCAACACCAGAACGCAGATGGGTTATCCCGGCAGGAGGAAATATGAGCTATAGAGACTGATGTGCATTCCCCAATTTACCTGTGTAGGCCAATTGTGTCATGCACATGTTTTGAGAGGGGGAGGGGTTGTCACGGGATGGTTAGAGTCTATACTATAGGCAATGTGTAATATATATTTCATGTGGAATGTATTCTCTAACCTGTTGTAAACATCAGTGTGTAGTTGGCTGATTCGGGTCTAGTGTGTTAGCACATTGTATGCAAATACCTCTAACTAGTGAGGACAATGGGTGGAGATAATCTGATCAGTGTCTCCAAGAAGATGTTGGATGGTGCATTGTCCATAGTAGACAGGGAGTCTGCTCTCCTTGGCATAGGTGAGGGGGGAAGGATCTGTGGCTCAGCCCTTCCCACCCCCAGGTATAGGTGTAACAGTTTAGTATATAGTATATAGCTAGCAGTTAGTATGTGTTAGCCGGCCTGTGCACAGCTCTGCAGAGAGCCAGAATTTAGTTACAGGACCAAGGAACCAAAGCTATCATTGGATTGTGACTTCTGTGGACTTATTGTTATTACGGTTGATGTGACCGCCGCCGGCTACTAACTTTGTGGATTACAATAAATTGCTGTTGTCTCCCGACCTCTTGCGTCCCTGTTGATTCAAAAGACCATCCGGAGGAAGACGTATACCTTTGCTCCGTGACAGTTTCCAACTCGTAGCTGGGGTCAATCTAACAGCGGAGGAGGAGGCGGTGGCGGAGGAGGAGGCGGTGGCGGAGGAGGAGGCGGTAGAGGAGGAGGAGGAGGGGGGTGTTCTTCTCGTGTCCCTGCCAGGAATGTTAGGCGGGGAGATGAGGTACACCGGGCCAGTTTGGGAAGCAGTCCCAGCCTCAACTACATTCACCCAGTGTGTCGTCAGTGAAATGTAGCGTCCCTGTCCGCATGCACTTGTCCACGCGTCGGTGGTCAAGTGGACCTTTGTGCAAAGCGCGGAACTAAGGGCCCGCCTGATGTTGAGTGACACGTGCTGGTGCAAGGCGGGGACGGCACACCGGGAGAAGTAGTGACGGCTAGGGACGGCATAGCGAGGTGCCGCAGTTGCCATCAGGTCCAGGAAGGCGGGAGTTTCAACAAGCCGGAACGCCAACATCTCCTGGGCCAGCAGTTTAGCGATGTTGGCGTTCAAGGCTTGCGCGTGTGGGTGGTTAGCAGTGTATTTCTGCCGCCGCTCCAATGTCTGAGAGATGGTGGGTTGTTGTAAAGAAACGCCTGATGGTGCCTTTGATGGTGCAGGAGAAGGAGATAAGACAGGACCAGGGGAGGATGAGGTAGAAGTCAACAAAGTGGCGGAGGCAGATGAAGTGGTGTCCTGGCTCGTCCTCTGGAGTGCATCGCCAGCACAGTCAGCAGTGGCAGTGGCAGAGGCAGAGGCAGTGGCAGAGGCAGTGGCAGTGGCGTGAACGGCAGGCAGCCTTTGTCCTGCCGTTGCTGCCTGCCACTGATTCCAGTGCTTGGATTCCAAATGACGGCGCATTGAAGTGGTGGACAGGTTGCTCTTCTCAGAGCCCCTAATCAATTTCGAGAGGCAAATTGTGCAGACAACACTATATCTGTCCTCGGCGCATTCCTTGAAAAAACTCCACACCTTCGAGAAACGTGCCCTCGAGGTGGGAGTTTTTCGGGGCTGGGTACGAACTGGAACATCTTGGGAGATTCCGGGTGTGGCCTGGCTTCGCCTAAGCTGCTGACCTCTGCCTCTGCCTCTAGCTACCCTTTTTGGTGCTGCACCTGCCTCAACATCCACACTACTTTCCCCGCTTGACATCCCCCCTGTCCAGGTCGGGTCAGTGTCCTCATCATCCACCACTTCCTCTTCCAACTCCTGTCTCATCTCCTCCTCCCGCACAATGCGCCGGTCAACTGGATGCCCTGACGGCAACTGCGTCACATCATCGTCGATGAGGGTGGGTTGCTGGTCATCCACCACCAAATCGAACGGAGATGGAGGAGACTCTAGTGTTTGAGCATCTGGACACAGATGCTCCTCTGTTAGGTTCGTGGAATCGTGACGTGGAGAGGCAGGTTGAGGGACAATGAAAGGAGCGGAGAACAGCTCTGGGGAGCAGGGACAGTTTGGGTTATTGTTCTGTAAAGCTTCGGAATTTTGGGAGGAAGGAAGACAAGACTGTTGGGTAATAGGAGGAGAGGAGGCAGAGTCTGACTGGCTGCTGGACAATGTGCTGTAAGCGTTCTCTGACAGCCATTGCAAGACCTGTTCCTGGTTCTCGGGCCTACTAAGGTTTGTACCCTGCAGTTTAGTTAATGTGGCAAGCAACCCTGGCACTGTGGAGTGGCGCAATGCTTGCTGCCCCACAGGAGTAGGCACGGGACGCCCTGTGGCTTCACTGCTACCTTGCTCCCCAGAACCATTCCCCCGACCTCGCCCACGGCCTCGTCCACGTCCCTTTCCGGGAGCCTTGCGCATTTTGAATTCCTAGTTAGAAATTGGCACTGTATACCAGTAGTAAAAATTGTGGGTGCACGTAACCCCAATATATTCTTTGAATTACCAGTCAGAAACTGGCACTATATGGCAGTAGCAAGAAATGAGGGTATTTGTATTCCCAATATATTCTTTGAATTCCCAGTCAGACACTGGCACTATATGGCAGTAGCAAGAAATGAGGGTATTTGTATTCCCAATATATTCTTTGAATTCCCAGTCAGACAATGGCACTGTATACCAGTAGTAAAAATTGTGGGTGCACGTAACCCCAATATATTCTTTGAATTACCAGTCAGAAACTGGCACTATATGGCAGTAGCAAGAAATGAGGGTATTTGTATTCCCAATATATTCTTTGAATTCCCAGTCAGACAATGGCACTGTATACCAGTAGTAAAAATTGTGGGTGCACGTAACCCCAATATATTCTTTGAATTCCCAGTCAGACACTGGCACTATATGGCAGTAGCAAGAAATGAGGGTATTTGTATTCCCAATATATTCTTTGAATTCCCAGTCAGACAATGGCACTGTATACCAGTAGTAAAAATTGTGGGTGCACGTAACCCCAATATATTCTTTGAATTCCCAGTCAGACACTGGCACTATATGGCAGTAGCAAGAAATGAGGGTATTTGTATTCCCAATATATTCTTTGAATTCCCAGTCAGACAATGGCACTGTATACCAGTAGTAAAAATTGTAGGTGCACGTAACCCCAATATATTCTTTGAATTCCCAGTCAGACACTGGCACTATATGGCAGTAGCAAGAAATGAGGGTATTTGTATTCCCAATATATTCTTTGAATTCCCAGTCAGACAATGGCACTGTATACCAGTAGTAAAAATTGTGGGTGCACGTAACCCCAATATATTCTTTGAATTACCAGTCAGAAACTGGCACTATATGGCAGTAGCAAGAAATGAGGGTATTTGTATTCCCAATATATTCTTTGAATTCCCAGTCAGACAATGGCACTGTATACCAGTAGTAAAAATTGTGGGTGCACGTAACCACAATATATTCTTTGAATTACCAGTCAGAAACTGGCACTATATGGCAGTAGCAAGAAATGAGGGTATTTATAACCCCAATATATTCTTTGAATTCCCAGTCAGACAATGGCACTGTATACCAGTAGTAAAAATTGTGGGTGCACGTAACCCCAATATATTCTTTGAATTACCAGTCAGAAACTGGCACTATATGGCAGTAGCAAGAAATGAGGGTATTTGTATTCCCAATATATTCTTTGAATTCCCAGTCAGACAATGGCACTGTATACCAGTAGTAAAAATTGTGGGTGCACGTAACCCCAATATATTCTTTGAATTCCCAGTCAGACACTGGCACTATATGGCAGTAGCAAGAAATGAGGGTATTTGTATTCCCAATATATTCTTTGAATTCCCAGTCAGACAATGGCACTGTATACCAGTAGTAAAAATTGTGGGTGCACGTAACCCCAATATATTCTTTGAATTACCAGTCAGAAACTGGCACTATATGGCAGTAGCAAGAAATGAGGGTATTTATAACCCCAATATATTCTTTGAATTCCCAGTCAGACAATGGCACTGTATACCAGTAGTAAAAATTGTGGGTGCACGTAACCCCAATATATTCTTTGAATTACCAGTCAGAAACTGGCACTATATGGCAGTAGCAAGAAATGAGGGTATTTGTATTCCCAATATATTCTTTGAATTCCCAGTCAGACAATGGCACTGTATACCAGTAGTAAAAATTGTGGGTGCACGTAACCCCAATATATTCTTTGAATTACCAGTCAGAAACTGGCACTATATGGCAGTAGCAAGAAATGAGGGTATTTATAACCCCAATATATTCTTTGAATTCCCAGTCAGACAATGGCACTGTATACCAGTAGTAAAAATAGTGGGTGTATATAGCCCCAATTCTATTGCTAGGGGACTTGCAGGGTATTTCTGGGGTGAAGGTGGGGGGGCACACCGTTGGAACGGGTATCGGGGTATATATCGGGTATACGGGAATACACTGACAGTGTATTCCATTCAGGATCCTGGGAAAGCTGGGTTGCGGCGATTGAGCCCGTCAGTGCCACGTTACACTGACAAGCTTCTCCCTGGAATTTAGCTCTTACAAGAGCTGTTGGTTGTCTTCTCCTTCCTATCCTAGCCTGTCCCTGCCTACCCAGAATCTAAGCCCTAGCTAGCTGGACGGAAACCTCCGTCCTCGGTGAATTGCAAGCTCAGAATGACGCGAACCTGGGCGGCGCTGTTCTTTTAAATTAGAGGTCACATGTTTTCGGCAGCCAATGGGTTTTGCCTACTTTTCTCAACGTCACCGGTGTCGTAGTTCCTGTCCCACCTACCCTGCGCTGTTATTGGAGCAAAAAAGGCGCCAGGGAAGGTGGGAGGGGAATCGAGTAATGGCGCACTTTACCACGCGGTGTTCGATTCGATTCGAACATGCCGAACAGCCTAATATCCGATCGAACATGAGTTCGATAGAACACTGTTCGCTCATCTCTAGTTATAATGAGTTTGGAATGTCTAGTTGTGATAGTGGGGTAATAATGGGACTTGGGCATGTTAGATGCCCCCAGGTATGCTTCCCCTGCTGTCCCAGTTGCATTATAGAGGTGTTGGCATCATTTCCTGAGGTGTCATTGTGGACTTGGTGACTCCATTTAGTTGAATTTTGATTTCCCTGAAATAAGCATTTTTTCCACTATCGAATAGTTGAATATTGAGGTTCTACTCGAATCGAATATCGAATATTTCACTACTCGCTCATCCCTATTCTCTAGTCCTGTATGCAGGGTTTAATTCACAGTATCTGCTGTTATTTGGAGTGGAAAGGTATATTATGTGTAGGGCACCATTTCACTTTATAGCTCTGTATGAAGGGTAAGATTATGTTCTTTGGGCGCAATAATAAATATATTATTTTTTTATAGTAAAAGTTAAACCATGGATGTTAACAGTAGCAAAAATGCATGTATTAAAATTGCAATATTTTTAACATTTTTTTTGCCTCAAGTGAACATTGTATGTAAAAAGGTGCAAAGGGAATGTGTAGTCGCTCTTATAGTGAATAGTTGATATCCTTTTCCCCATGTGTGAATCTTACTTAGTGACCTATTATGCAAGCTATGAAGAAAGAAGAAATGATGAAAGATTATATTATGCTTGATTAAGGATTGTAACGAAAAGAACCCATGAATATATTAAACCAGTGGAACAGTTTTTTCCTATAGTTGTTTGTATTAGCTGGGAAAGGGAAACATTAGCCTAAGCTTAAGACTGCAAATAAAAGGGGGTAATTGAATACATTGTTTACAACGGACAAGGATTCTTTGTTAACCATTATTTGCAAAAATGACCATTCCTCTTAGATAAATATGAAAGTATTAATGTATTGGCATCTAACTTTCACCATATTTGAACTTTTGGAAAAAAACAAAACACGAATTAGCTCATCCAGCTGGGGAAGGAGCAGAGTATAAGGGTTGGTTCACATCTGATTTTGTATTGCATCCAGGGAGAGTCCGCATGGAGACCCCCCGAATAGAATACAAACACAATTGCAAGCGCTATGCTGTAAAAGGACACGGACCCCATAGACTATAACGGGCTCCATGTGCTTGCCGCAAGATATCCACAGGGATCTTGCGGGCAGGAAAGTAGTTCACCATTTACTTTCCTGTCCGCATGATTCATGCAGGCAGCGCGCGGCAAGCACATGGACCCCATTATACAGTGTAAGCGGCCATTTTCTTGTGGCCGGTGGGCATGCCCAGTCGGCTTTGCCCTAGGGCAAAGTCCTAGAAGATTGAAGCCAACCCCCGGAAGAAGACGCGCAGAGAGGCTGTTCCTGAAGGAGATGGAGGCGGCGCTGGAGAGTTCTCTCACAGCATTGGGGACACCTCCAGTGCTGTTTGAGTGCTGAGGCCCACCCCCAGTGCTGTGAGAGAACTCATTTGCATACCGGAAAAAAAACGGGATTTCAAGCGAACGGTGGCCTAGAGAAGACATCTAAAGGTAGGAGAAGAATAGCCTTTTTTAGGGATATTCTGACGTGTTACGCTGGGTTCACACTAGTGCCCGGACTCTGTTTTCAGGTTTCCGTCTTCTACATGCAGACCGGGTCCGGCCGTGAACGCTGGTGAGTGTTCTATGCTCTCCACCGCAAAACTGTTTTTTTTAAACCGGACACAGAGTACTTAATGTCCAACTCTGTGTCCGGTTTTAAAAAAATGGTTTCGCAGCGGAGAGCATACAATGCTCACCGGCGCTCACAGCCGGACTCCTTTCAAACCCATTCAAATGAATGGGATTGAAAGAGTCCTGCAACTTTCCGTCTCCTGCTCTGTTTTGTGCAGGAAACGGAAACCTGTATGAACGGAGACCGGGCGCAGATAATAATAATAATAATAATAATTAATAATAAATAATAATAAATTTTATTTATATAGCGCCAACATATTCCGCAGCCCTGTACAATTTGTAGGTTTCAAATACAGACAGAAAGATGCATTACAAAGAAAGTCATTTCACACAATGGGACTGAGGGCCCTGCTCGCAAGAGCTTACAATCTATGAGGTAGAGGGGGTGACACAAGAGGTAGCAGGGGCGGTATTGCTTATGCAGAGGTCAGACACTTTTGTAATAGAGGTGACTGTCATTACACAAACATAAAACTTTATGAGCCGTCACTAGTGGTGTCCTTTAATATGTGGATGGAGCTTGGACCTATAAAGTTGGCCTGAAATGGCATCATATCATGTGGGGAAATGTGGGAGCGGGGACAGAGGAAGGTTAAATTTTGGGGATTATAATTATAGTACGGAAGGGTTTACATTAGGAATTGGGATAGGCTTGTCTGAAAAGATGTGTCTTTAGTTTGCCTTTGAAACTGTAGAAATTGGGAGTTAATCTGATTGTCCGGGGTAGAGCATTCCAGAGAAGTGGTGCAACTCGGGAGAAGTCTTGTATACGAGTGCGGGAAGTTCTGATAATAGAAGATGTAAGTGTTAGGTCATTGCGTGAACGGAGAGCAGATTCATCAGGGGCTAGATTTTATGACATAGCAGTAAAAACTGCCTTTAGATAACAGGGAGACAGTGATAAGGACTGACCTGCCTGCCCCTGATGAATCTGCTATAGAGGAAACGCGTAGGGATGTTTCTAGTTATTGGTGTTGGTGCTGTTGTTTTAAAGTGTTATCACCTGTGCTTTATTGGTGGCATGCTAACCCAGTACTCCTGTGTTGGCGTGGCGTTAGGCCAGTAACCTCTGAGGACCTGGGGGATACAGCCACTTGAAGTTATATAGCTTCTGAACTGCTCTCAATTTTGATGACCAAACAACAGCAGCACACCTGATCATTTCTTTGGTGAGGGAGTTAGGGTTTACAGACTCAGGGTCAGTATCCCAGCTGTAATCATCTCTGACCAGTCAAGCCTGACAGCAAGTTCTGTCAGTGTCGCCTATTTTTTGTGTTCAGTAGACATTTTAACTAATGAAATAAAAGTGAAGTTTTAGCATTTATAGATATCCTCTGACACATTTTTGTCTTTTCTGTAATACTAAATGATAGGATCCCTTTAGGATCCCTGAATTCTTTAGCCTGGTGGGGCCCACAATTTCATACACAACAGAGATTCTGGTAGTCTTATTCTATCCTTGCCAATGCCAATGGTAATTTTGTCAGTTTTGGTAATATTTAAAGTATTTTAAGTTTTATAGATTGTGCTTTTATCTTTTTATGGAAACATCCTGCTTTTCAGGAAAGGAATAAATATTATACACAAATACATCTAATGCCGAGAGTTCAACTAACAGCAAATATTTGTATTGAATTTATTGAGAAACAAAAGCTGGATCTTAGCTGGTGATGACATAACTGGAATATTATGTTATGATGATCCTCGTACTTTTCTGCCCTGCCTTAAGTAAACCGTTCCATAGTATATAAATGAACAGCATCCGTGTAAAATTACTTGCAAAATCTCTTAGGACCAGGTTCACAATATTAACTCTCCATCATGAAGTCCATGGGACTCATAGTCTTTGCTGTCGTTGCATTTGCCACTTTCACAGGTTAATCTTTTAGTGCGTTGCTATTGTTGTCATTATTTCTTACATTATTCTTTGTAATGTGCTCTATTTGTCATGTCTGTGCATGTGCATCTTGCAGAATATATTATTTAGGGTTTATCATTGTACAACAATATTATTATATTGATAATGTAAATGTTTTTAAACCATTTAATGTATTTCTTGCAAAACACTGTATGAAGTCTATTTATCATACTAAAGTAATATTTTTACTTTTATCTGAGACCTTTTTTTTTTTTTTTTTTTTTTTTAAATACATTTTACTTTTAGGTGTCATCTGTAACCCTGTTGATACAGAGATTGATACAGAGATTGATACAGAGATTGAGGTAGGTTTTTAAAGTTATTAAATTAAAATAAGCTTTTTTAATAACTATAAAAGAACATAAACTGTTCTTTTTATAGCTATTAGCTATAAACAAGTGCAGGGATAGGCATGTCTATCATGAATTCTATGTATTTAATTATTATGTAGGTATAGTGAGTCTACCACCAACAATATTGCATCTAACAAATCAGTTCATATGCTGTTGCAGTACTGTTTGGCATAGTGAACATATTTTTCTTGTGTTAACATGCAGTTTTGCAACTGACAAATTCAACTTTTATTCTGTATACAGCTGAGCTGTTCAGTGCAGTCCCATCAGAGCCACATCTGTAGAGCACCTATTGTTTTTTTGTTTGCCACCCAGTGATGCTTAGAAACTAGAAAGATTAACATGACCCATGGACAAAGATTTGCATAGACCTCAAAAGAAGATGGCGATCCAGCAGGTTTGACCCCGCCCTTAGTGCTCTGAATAGCTCATTTGCATGTGCAATAAAAGTTGAATTTCTCAGCAGCAAGATTGCATTTTGAAACAAGAAAAGTGTGTTCAGTATTAACAAGCACTACGACAAGTAGTAAGTAGTTTAGAAGCAGTTTGGATATAGTAGACTCCCTTCAAAGGACTTCATTCACCAATAAACAGTCCCCCACCCAATTTGCAGGATTTAATCTGTTTAACTTCCACAATTCATACAAATATTGCATAACTAGCGGATAGGTCAAAAAAATATTTTCTGGGAAGACTGTATATATAAAGTGTATAGACTGTATATGCTATAAATGAAATAAGGAATATCCACTAATCAGTAGAATGGGTACCCTATGTCCATCTTTGCTGTCCTAAAGCCAAGCAAAACTAAGATAAGAGTACAAGTACTTCTACATGTCTAAGAAGAGTGACAGAAGCAGTAGCACGTGGCTTCAGAGCAGTATTGGGTGAAACGTAATCCCAATTTGAACAATCAAAGTGAGCCTAAATGTTCAGACCCCTATTGGTCACATGTTTAGAAATACCCTATGAATAAGCAATCAGCTGTGGT
Source organism: Leptodactylus fuscus (assembly GCF_031893055.1). Lineage (NCBI taxonomy): Eukaryota > Metazoa > Chordata > Amphibia > Anura > Leptodactylidae > Leptodactylus > Leptodactylus fuscus. The sequence continues at coordinate 164,512,841 of NC_134269.1, read as the reverse complement.
GCTGGAATATCTCTTTAACATATGACCTAGCTTTGCTTAATTATGCACATTAGATTTTTATGTTTTCATTTTGATTGTTAAAGGGGCTCTATCAGCAAAATTATGCTGATAGAGCCCCGCATATGCGTGAATAGCCTATAAAAAGGCTATTCAGGCACCGCTAAAGTTATATTAAACTCCCCCCCACCACCACCACCGTTTTAAAATAAAACTCTAAAAAGTAATATGTTAATCTTATCTATCGTGCACAGTGGGCAGGCATTCAGGGTCTGACGTCATCTTTAGCCACGCCTCCTCTTCCAGCGATGTCCTCGGGTCCCATCTTCCTCCAGCGCTCGCGCACTGCCATTGATAAAAAATGGCATGGGTACATGCGCAGTAGCAGTAGTAGTAGCAGCATGCTACTGTGCATATACCCGCACCAGTTTTTAGACTCCCTGTATGGAACCCCGCTATCCTCCTCTCAGATAAGCCAACTGCAGGAAACCACCCATCCACAATCTGCTGTGCGGGTTCTGTACATTAAACTACCAGCTGCTATCACCCCCATCACTGTGCATGTCCGTGAAAATGCAAGTTACACTAAAATCTAAGTTAACTAAGATAATCTAATTAACTAAGGTGTAAAAAGAAATACCTCTGAACCAAAATCACCGGTTCCTTTTTTAAATGAAGGAGGGGCTGTAGAGGCGGAAGGAAACACAAGAGCAGAAGGGGAACCCACCCTGAGCCCCAGCCCCAAAAGAAATCAGATGTAGGAAGTAATATATTCAACCTTTCAGATCACACATTAACAGAAGCGGAGATAACCCTCCTATCAAGAGGACTATCCTTCTGTCCTGACCAAAAGTTGGATGAATTTCAACTTTTTATAGACCTAATCCAATTTGTACGGAAACTAACTCTGTCCAGGCACTTTGCCATCACTAAGAGCCAAAATCGTGAAACTAACTCCATCAGTAACCCAGGCCCCATACAAGAAGGCCCCATAACTACCAACTTGAAAGCAAAAAGCACATTTAATCCGCTACATCACAAGGGTAGCCACATTGAGACTTTCTATACATGGGTTGTCAATTAATTCAAAAACTTTTCAGGGGGAACATCCAACCATAGAAGGAACCATCAAGGGATCCTGAGTCAAGCAGAAAAAGAAGCATTAAATTCATTACACTCCAACAATCAAATTGTCATACGTAATGCCGACAAGGGAGGGGGCATTGTCATACAGAACAGGGATGCGTACATCATGGAGGCTATCAGAATACTATCAGACACAGAGTACTACCAAGCCCTACCCTCCGACCCCACAGTTCAACATCATAAGGATTATCTAGCAATGATACAGGATGCAGCCTTCAAAGGAATCCTCTTGAAGAAAGAAAAGGAGTCCTATTTTATGGTCCTCGGCATTTTTGTGTATTAAAATTGACACTATTGAATTCTAATTTTGTTATAAGTATTTATAGTTTTCTCTGTTTTTCTTTGCTTAGCCTAACTGTGATTCATACATTGCCATGCCAGGAATGGAGTATGCCTGCGACAGAAGCTATAAACCAGTGTGTGGCACAAATGGTCGCACTTATTCAAACGAATGTGGGCTGTGTTCGGACAACATGTAAGTTTGCATTTCAAGGCATTCACACAATATCATTATTTTATGTGACAATCTAGATTACTTTTTTTTTTTGTCTACTAATCCTCAGATATTTAACTCTCACATTACTTTTGCACCTTTTGCCAAAATGAGTTTGGGAGTTCCGGCAAATATCCACATATAGTGGTTGGATGGTATGTCACTATAAAATAAACATCTATGATGGAAAAAAAGCATACTACATTTTACATGCTAGCATATACACACATATTAAATAAAGACAAAATAAAGTATTTTGCCTAATTCCTCCAAAACCAATAACAATGTCATGTAAGGGCTAGAGATGGGTGATTCTCTCAGGATTTGTTTCATTTCAGATACACCAGACCTTGAAATTGCATAAAGCTAAAGCCCCAAGTAGCAAGCCACAGCCAAAAAATGCTGCAGACAAGACCATGGTGGAAATGCATTGTGTTTTTTTCACAGCGTTTTTAACAGAACGTCTATAGAGTTTTCCTCTGCACACGTTCTACCTCTATAATACCTATGTAGAAAATGCCAGGATTTCCATAGGTATAATTGACATGCATCTGCTTCTATATTTGCACTGCTGTTTTTTCTACAGTGTGTGGATGGAATAATCTAGAATTACATCCACCTTGCAGGTAATGTACAATGCAGTATTTTTTGGCTGTGGCATTTTCGTTGCAGGAAAAACGCTGTGTTTTAGCAATGTGGGACCCTGGCCTAAAACATAGTGTAGAACACTCTCAGGGCTATTATAAACCTATCTAAGTTCTATATCTCTAAGGCAAACACAGCCAAAGTTATGTCTCTTCAGACCCCAGAGTATAATATAATAGTATAATATGAAGGCCCATGGGAGGTTTAAAAAATAAAAAAAAAACATTTATACACACCTTAAGTTACCTCTTATGGGGTTCCACCAGTTCTCTCTCCCTGCCTCCTCGGTTATGTCACTACTAATGTCTGTCACTGGGCCTTAGTGATGATGTCATAACTCGCAGTGTGCTCATATAACCACTGATAGTCCAATCATAGGCCTCAGTGGCGACCCTAGGCTCATTAAGTCACCAGGAGAACAGTGGACAACACAAGTAGGCCCAAAAGAGTTAACAGAAGGTGAGTATGAATGTGTTTTTTGTTTTTTTTTTATTATTATTTGTTACCTCCCTTGGGTCTCCACCTATTATACTCTGTAGTCTGAAAAGACTACAGCATATAATTCCATTTTAGTTCACTTGAGACTAGAGATGAGCGAACAGTGTTCTATCGAACACATGTTCGATCGGATATCAGGCTGCTCGATGTGTTCGATTCGAATCGAACATCACGTGGCAAACTCCAAAAAAATTCGATTCCCCTCCCACCTTCCCTGGCACTTTTTTTGCACCAATAACAGCGCAGGGGAGGTGGGACAGGAACTACGACACCGGAGGCATCGAAAAAAATCGGAAAAAGTCATTGGCTGCCAAAATCAGGTGACCTCCATTTTAGACGAATAGTGGATTTCAAATCCGGGTCATATGAGAATGTGAACTTTGTGACTAAGAGACAGGGATATCTGTACAGGCAGGGATAGCTAGGGATAACCTTTATTTAGGTAGGAATGTTATTAAAAATAACTTTTTGGGCCTCTATCGGGTGTGTAATTGTGATTTTTGTGACAAAACTTTTTCCCATAGGAATGCATTGGACAGCGCTGATTGGCCAGAGTACGGAATTTGACCAATCAGCGCTGGCTCTGCTGGAGGAGGCGGAGTCTAAGATCGCTCCACACCAGTCTCCATTCAGGTCCGACCTTAGACTCCGCCTCTTCCAGCAGAGCCAGCGCTGATTGGCCGAAGGCTGGCCAATGCATTCCTATGGGAATGCAGAGACTTAGCAGTGCTGAGCCAGTTCTGCTCAACTACACCGTGTGCCAGTCAGCCCATCTGATATAGCAGAGCCGAGTGTGCACACTCGGCTCTGCTACATCAGATGTAGCAGAGCTGACCGGCACATCAGATGTAGCAGAGCCGAGTGTGCACACTCGGCTCTGCTACATCTGATGTAGCAGAGCCGAGTGTGGATATAGGAATCCATAGGAATGCATTGGCCAGCGCTGATTGGCCAGAGTACGGAATTCGACCAATCAGCGCTGGCTCTGCTGGAGGAGGCGGAGTCTAAGATCGCTCCACACCAGTCTCCATTCAGGTCCGACCTTAGACTCCGCCTCTTCCGGCAGAGCCAGCGCTGATTGGCCGAAGGCTGGCCAATGCATCTGATGTAGCAGAGTCGAGTGTGCACACTCGGCTCTGCTACATCTGATGTGCCGGTCAGCCCATCTGATATAGCAGAGCCGAGTGTGCACACTCGGCTCTGCTACATCAGATGTAGCAGAGCCGAGTGTGCACACTCGGCTCTGCTATATCAGATGGGCTGACCGGCACATCAGATGTAGCAGAGCCGAGTGCCGGTCAGCTCTGCTACATCTGATGTAGCAGAGTCGAGTGTGCACACTCGGCTCTGCTACATCAGATGTAGCAGAGCCGAGTGTGGATATAGGAATCCATAGGAATAATAATAATAATAATAATAATAATAATACATTTTATTTATATAGCGCCAACATATTCCGCAGCGCTGTACAATTTATAGGGTTCAGATACAGACATACATAACAAAGAACGTCATTTCACACAATGGGACTGAGGGCCCTGCTCAAAAGAGCTTACAATCTATGAGGTAGAGAGGGTGACACAAGAGGTAGCAGGGGCGGCATTGCTTATACAGTGTTCAGACAATTTTGTGCATTAGGAATTGTGATAGGCTTGTCTGAAAAGATGCGTCTTTAGTTTGCGTTTGAAACTGTAGAAGTTGGGAGTTAATCTGATTGTCCGGGGTAGAGCATTCCAGAGAAGTGGTGCAGCTCGGGAGAAGTCTTGTATACGAGCATGGGAGGTTCTGATAATAGAGGATGTAAGTGTTAGGTCATTGAGTGAGCGGAGAGCACGGGTTGGGCGGTAGACAGAGATGAGGGAAGAAATGTAGGGAGGTGCGGCATTATGGAGAGCCTTGTGGATGAGAGTAATAACTTTATATTTTATTCTATAATGAATAGGCAGCCAATGTAGCGACTGGCACAGACCGGAGGCATCGCTGTAGCGTCTAGCCTGATAGATGAGCCTGGCCGCTGCATTCAGAATAGATTGTAGAGGAGAGAGTTTAGTGAGGGGAAGACCGATTAGTAAGGAATTACAGTAGTCAAGGCGAGAATGAATCAGAGAGACAATAAGTGTCTTTAGTGTATCTCTGGTAAGGAAAGGGCGTATTCTGGAGATGTTTTTGAGGTGGAGGTGACATGAACGTGCGAGTGATTCAATATGAGGGGTGAAGGAAAGGTCTGCGTCAAATATGACCCCAAGGCAGCGGGCATGCTGCCTAGGAGTTATAGTAAGGCCTGAGACTGCAATGGATATATCAGGGACAGATCTGTTAGATGGTGGAAACAGTAGTAGTTCAGTCTTAGAGAGATTTAGTTTCAGATAGAGCGAGGACATGATATTAGAGACAGCAGAGAGACAGTCACTGGTGTTCTGTATGAGTGCAGGGGTGATGTCACGGGAAGATGTGTATAATTGGGTGTCATCAGCATAAAGATGGTACCTGAAGCCAAATCTGGCGATGGTTTGTCCAATGGGGGCTGTGTAGAGAGAAAAGAGCAGGGGGCCGAGGACCGAGGACCGAGCCCTGAGGAACCCCAACAGCAAGGGAAAGAGGAGAGGAAACAGAGCCCGCAAATGATACACTGAAAGTGCGGCCTGAGAGATAAGAGGAGAACCAGGAGAGCGCAGTGTCATTGAGGCCAACTGAGCGGAGCATAGTGAGGAGAAGTTGATGGTCAACAGTGTCAAAAGCTGCAGAGAGGTCCAGAAGAATAAGAAGAGAGAAGTCACCATTGGATTTAGCCTTTAGTAGATCATTAGAGACTTTTGTGAGAGCTGTTTCAGTAGAGTGCAGAGCGCGGAAACCAGATTGTAAGGGGTCAAGCAGAGAGTTAGCAGAGAGATAACGGATTAACCGAGAATAAACCAGGCGTTCCAAAAGTTTAGAGATGAAGGGGAGGTTAGAGACGGGTCGATAGTTAGCAGCACAGGATGGGTCCAGGGAGGGTTTTTTCAGTAGCGGGATTATAACAGCATGCTTGAAGGAGGATGGGAAGATTCCAGAAGAGAGAGAGAGGTTAAATATTTTAGTAAGGTAAGTAGTGACAGCAGGGGACAGAGATTGGAGAAGGTGTGAGGGGAAGGGGTCACTACTGCAGGTTGTGGGGCGAGATGAAGAAAGTAGCTGGGAAACTTCCTCTTCTGTGACAGGTTCAAAAGATGAGAATGGACAGTCTAAAGTGCGGCTGGTGAGGGGATCAGTACTATCGTAGGTGTGGGAGTCAATGCCACCTGGGGCTTGGGCAGTAATTTCCTGACGGATCTTATCAATTTTATCATGGAAATACATGGCCAGGTCATCAGCACTAAGGTCTGTGAATGGCGTCTGCACCTTGGGTGTGAGTAAGGAGTGAAAGGTTTCAAAAAGCCTTTTAGGGTTGCTGGAGAGAGAAGAGATGAGGGCGGTGAAATAGTCTTGTTTGGCAAGGTAAAGGGCAGAGCTATATGTTTTAAGCATAAACTTGAAGTGGAGGAAATCTGCAGGTGAGCGTGATTTTCTCCATAGACGTTCGGCACACCTAGAGCAGCGCTGAAGAAATCGTGTCTGTGGCGTGTGCCAGGGCTGATGCCTCCTATGTGGGACTTTACGAGTGGAGGGGGGAGCAACCTCATCCAATGCATTTTTGAGGGTATCATTATAGTGACTGGTGGCCAGATTGGGACAGGAGATTGAAGAGATGGGGGACAGGGAGGACTGTAGAGTATCTGAGAGGTGCTGGGTGTCAATAGCACGCAAGTTCCTATATGTGTGATGGGTAGGGGCGTCTTGTGAAGGGGAGAGAGCACTGATGGTGAGAGATAGAAGATTGTGGTCAGAAAGCGGCAGAGAAGAGTTAGAAAATTTAGAGACTGTGAGGAGTCGATGGAAGACTAGATCAATCGTGTTACCGTCTATATGTGTGGCGGAAGAAGAACATTGTGAGAGACCAAGAGAAGTGGTTAATGAGAGAAACTGTGAGGCAGCCGGGGAGTGAGGGGGGGCAATAGGGATGTTAAAGTCACCCATGATGAGGGTAGGAATGTCACTGGATAAAAAGTGGGGAAGCCAAGAAGCAAAGTGGTCCAAAAATTGGTAGGGTGAGCCAGGTGGGCGGTAGATCACAGCTACACGTAAGGAGAGTGGCCAGAAAAGTCTGATAGCATGGACTTCAAATGAGGAGAATGTGAGTGAGGGGACCGGGGGAATGGACTGAAAAATGCACTGCGGTGACAGCAGCAAGCAGGAATGCATTGGCCAGCGCTGATTGGCCAGAGTACGGAATTCGACCAATCAGCGCTGGCTCTGCTGGAGGAGGCGGAGTCTAAGATCGCTCCACACCAGTCTCCATTCAGGTCCGACCTTAGACTCCGCCTCCTCCGGCAGAGCCAGCGCTGATTGGCCGAAGGCTGGCCAATGCATCTGATGTAGCAGAGCCGAGTGTGCACACTCGGCTCTGCTACATCTGATGTGCCGGTCAGCCCATCTGATATAGCAGGGCCGAGTGTGCACACTCGGCTCTGCTACATCTGATGTAGCAGAGCCGAGTGTGCACACTCGGCTCTGCTACATCAGATGGGCTGAACGGCACACGGTGTAGTTGAGCAGAACTGGCTCAGCACTGTTAAGTCTCTGCATTCCCATAGCAATGCATTGGCCAGCCTTCGGCCAATCAGCGCTGGCTCTGCTGGAAGAGGCGGAGTCTAAGGTCGGACCTGAATGGAGACTGGTGTGGAGCGATCTTAGACTCCGCCTCCTCCAGCAGAGCCAGCGCTGATTGGTCGAGTTCCGTACTCTGGCCAATCAGCGCTGTCCAATGCATTCCTATGGGGAAAAGTTAGCTTGCGAAAATCGCAAGCTGACAGGGATTTCCATGAAATAAAGTGACTTTTATGCCCCCAGACATGCTTCCCCTGCTGTCCCAGTGTCATTCCAGGGTGTTGGTATCATTTCCTGGGGTGTCATAGTGGACTTGGTGACCCTCCAGACATGGATTTGGGTGTCCCCCTTAACGAGTATATGTTCCCCATAGACTATAATGGGGTTCGAAACCTGTTCGAACACTCGAACAGTGAGCGGCTGTTCGAATCGAATTTCGAACCTCGAACATTTTAGTGTTCGCTCATCTCTACTTGAGACAAATCTCCATTTGTTAGGTTTCGTAAAAAAAAAAAAAAAAAGCAAAAAAACAAATTGGAATATTTGGGTCATGCTCCAGTAAGGGCCTTTAACCCCTTCCCGCCGATGGCACTTTTTGACTTCCTGACCAAGCTCGATTTTTCAAAACTGACATGTGTCACTTTATGTGGCAATAACTTTGGAATGCTTTAACTTATCAAAGTGATTTTGAGATTGTTTTTTAGTAACACATTGTACTTCATGTTAGTGGTAAATTTTGGTTGATATGTTTTGTGTTTAATTATAAAAAAATTGGAAATTTGGTGGAAATTTTGAAAAATATGCATTTTATAAAGTTTGAAATGATGTACATTACATACAGATAGTCAGACCGCCAAAATTATATCATAAATCTCATGTCCCAGATCTCTGCTTTATGTCGGCATCAAACTTTAGGCGCCCTTTTAATTTTTACGGACATTATAAGATTTACAAGTGAAACAACAATATTCAAAATTTTCAAGAAATTTCCAAAACCCATTTTTTAAAGGGCCTAATCCAGTTATGAAAGCGTTTTGAAAGACCCTTGTATTAAAGCCCCCCATAAATCACCCCATTTTCAAAACTGCACCCCTTAAATAAGCCAAAACAACATACCTAGTAATTTAACCCTATAAGTGCTTAACAGGAATTAATACAAAATGGAGGTGAAATTTTCAAATTTGAATTTATTTTACTAATATTTTCGTTTAGCCCTAGAATTTGCACATTCACAAGGGGTTAAAGGAGAAAACGCATCCCACAATTTGTTAGGCAAGTTCTCCCGACTACCATAGTACCCCACTTGTGGGTGTAAACGAATATATGGACGCACAGCGAGACGCAGGAGGGAAGGCGCGCCAAAGAGCTTTTAGAGGGCAGATCTGGCTGTGATCAGTTTCAGGAACCATGTCGCATTTATAAAGCCCTTGAGGAGTCAAAACAGTGGAAACCTCTAGAAAGTGACCCCATTTTGAAAATCGCACCCCTCAAAGTATTTATCAAGTGATGTAGTAGCATTAGTAACCCCGAAGTGAATGTGTAAGCTGTGCGGAGTAAATTGGGTACACTAAATCCCATTCTATTTTCCCACCAGCTCCTATGACGCGGACGGGGAAGAGGGGCATTCTGGGGGGTCAGCGCTGGTGTATTCTCTCTCATAAGCTCTACATATGGGGTGTCCCCTGAAAACGCTCGCACCGCTTACACATTTCCTTCTAGTCGCAGCCACTTATGTCCTAATGATTTGGCGACTTTTGGGGTTTTTGTCTTCACATTGTACAAGGTAGATTTTTATTTTTATTTTCTGGCAATGTGGCCATATGAGGGCTTGGTGTTTGCGGTATTAGATGTATTTTTCAATGCCACCATTTTGGGGCCTGTAACTTATTGACTACATTTTATTAACTCTTTCTGGGTGGGATGTAAAAGGAAACATCAATTCTGGCATTGCTTTTTAGCATTTTTTTTTTTCCCCGTGCAGCGTACAGCATAAGTAACATGTTACCTTTATTCTGCGGGTCGGTACGGTTACAGCGATACCTCATTTATATGATTTTTTAATGCGTTGCTATTTGTGCAGAATAGAATTCAATTCAGGGAAAAAAAGCTATTGTTTTTGCATCGCCATCTTCTGAAAGGCATAACGTTTTTATTTTTCGCTAGACAGAGCTGGTTGAGGAATTATTTTTTGCGGGAAGACCTCTTCTTTTTATTGGTACCATTTTGGTTTTCATCTGACCATTTGATTACTTTTTATTGAACATTTTGTAAGGGAAAGGTGGTGAATAATCATTATTTTGTGCGGTTTTCTACGTTTTTTTTTTACGACATTCGCCGTTCGGGTTAAATAATGTTTTAATTTTATTGTTCAGGTTATTATGGACGCGGCGATACCAAATATGTAATGTTTTTTTCTATTTTTCTTTATTTTACATAATAAAACATTTTATATGGGGAAAAAGGGATTTTTGGGGCTTTATTTATTTATAATTTATTTTAAACTTATTTAAACTTTTTTATTTTGACTTTTTTTTCACTTTTTTTTTCTGTCCCCATGGGGGATTGAAGCAGTGATCGGCTGATCACTGCTTCAATAGAGATACGCTGCAATACACGTGTTACACGTGTATTGCAGAGTATAGGAAGCTGTCAGCCTGTGTGGACGCACAGGCTGACAGCTTCATTTACGGCAGGATTGGCCAGGCGCGAGGACGGGGTAAGTGAAGGGGCAGACCCGGGGTCACTGATCAGACCCCGGGCTGCCCCCTACGAACACCGGCACCCCCCGAAACCGGCGCGGGGGGTGCCGATCGGCACCATATGACGTTGTAACCCCGGAGGTGCCGGTGGTCATGTTGATCACCGGCATCTCAGGGGTTAACACCCGCGATCGGGCCCAGTTCCGACCGCGGGTGTTACAGGGCATTGTCAGCCGTGTATTACGGCTGACACCCGCTGTGCATGGTGCGCACACAGTTTCTGTGTGCGCACCATGCATCCGCAGTAATAGTACGGCGGTTTGCGGGAAGCCCTTCCCTGCAGCGCCGTACTATTACGGCGAATGTCGGGAAGGGGTTAATAGAAGCATCAATATGCCTTTGTAGGTACAACTGATAAAACAATGTAGAGATAACCATTTTTTATGGATATATAATTCAGCCTACAAGTATTTTGGGTTGGGCCATATTTGCTATACTATTTATAAAAAAAAAAAAAAACTAAAATGATAATAATAATAAAAAATATATTTTGCAAAATGTTGGTATAAACACAAGAAAATGTACAATAACAGCCTGAAAACATATCATCCAATTTTCTGCAATGCGTGGATGGGTTTAGCCAGAAGTCTAAGAACTAAATGATCCTGAAGTCTCTCTTTTCTTTTTCGTTACTATGACTTCTAGTATCTTCTCCATCTGCTATTCTGACCGTGTATGTGTTCTTTTCTTGTAATATATTACTGTATCAGCTATGCTGCTGTAACACACTGAATTTCCCCATAGTGGGATTATTAAAGGATTATTTTATTTTATCTTAATATAAACACTGGTTTTAAACAACCCTTATCTAATATAACTTTTACTTACATTAGCAGTGAAATGTTAGCTGATTTTGTCAGATGTTGAGAATCTGGAATCTGTGCCTAAATCCAGAATTCCAAACATGACCTAATTTGATTTTAAAAAAATCTCAAAAATATTAACATAGTTTATTTTATTTGATATTACTCTTTTTTTCACAGGAAGTATAAAATGGATATCAAAATCAAGTATAGGAACAGCTGTCCCCAAAAGGTACATTTTTACACAATTTAGGCTAAGGCCCCATGGGCCGGAAACGCCGCGCTAAAGTGCAGCTGGAACAACCGCGGCGAGAACTCATCGCGGTTCTTCCCACAGCACTTTGAACAGAAAGTTCACGTAGTTTTCCTTTACAGACTTTCTGTTACCATTATATCTATTGGAATGACGCCAGCGTTTCCGTAGATATAATTGACATGTTGCTATTTCCAAAACCGTGCAGATTTTGGAAATCGCAGCGTGTCCGCTAAATTATTGTAGATAAATGAAAGTAAACAATTCTTTATCTGTAAAGAATTAATGAATTCTAAATTTACTTATTAATTACACATTTCTCTTTTCTTCAGGATGGATGTGAGAAATACGCAAATCTGCCAATGTGTACATTAATTTACAGTCCAGTCTGTGGATCTGATTCGGTTACCTATCCAAGCGAATGCAGCCTTTGTAGTGAAAAGAAAAGGTGAGTATTTGAGATCTAAAACATAAGCAAATAAAAAAATGTATGTATGTAAATCAAGTATTAATGATCAATATATTTTTTTTTTAATTTTTTATTATATATTTTTAAATTTAAATATCCATGTTAATCCTAGATATACAATTAGGGTACACACTAGGTGGTCTATACAAATAGAAAGTACTGTATGGCAATTAGATAGTGAGATAAAAATTCAAATTTTTATTGAAAAATAATTAAAAGAGAAACACAAATATTGTGATTACACACGTGCTACATAGATACAACTACATACATAGATATACAATTAGGTTTTATGAAAATTCCAGGAGCAAGTTTCTCTTTTGCACCAAGAAAGTCTTATTTGCATATTTCTTTCCCAGAATTCTTAGCAGGGCATGCATGGTCTAATAAGTCCCTGTACCGTTGCTCTCTATTGAGACATATTATCTCTCACACTGCCAGCCAATACCCTGCTCTGCACTGATGAGAAGCAACTATCTCAAAACAGCAGTCTGTACAATTTCTTCCTTTTGGAGGAGTTATTCTGGATTAGCTATCATTCCAAATGTAAAGCACCATGGAATTAATGGTGCTATATAAATATATAATAATAATAAAAATAATAATTCCCATAGGACCCTATTAGGTTTTATGAAAAACCATGCATTAATATTCAAATCATGAAATGTTTCATATAGAGCAGTCATATAAGCTGATATGTCCAGCAACTCACTAGCCTTTTTGGTTTTTATTTTTCAGGAATGCTGACCTGAGGATTGTATCTCTAGGAAAATGCCCAGACAACTATAATTGATTCATGCAGCATTTCTGCATTTCTTGTCATGTAAGACCAAAATTGCAATAAATGGAAGAGCATACCATGGTGTCTGATTGTATTAAATTTACCATTTACAATCCTCTCAAAATTGGTAGTTAGTGTATGGACCTGGGCCAGACCCCAAGTGTAACCCCCTGCCCTGGACATTTTACTAATTTAATCCTTTTGCTTCTGCCGCAACCCAATGAAGGGAACCAGAGGATGGGAGTTGTGGTGATGTTACTGGCAGGCCAAAGACACTCAACCAACTCCTACAGCCCCCCCACCCCCCACCCAGCCGGGAACACTGTAGATGGGGTACTGTAAAGTACCTGATAGAGATGGTAGTTTTTCACTGGGGTGCTTCAACTTGGAGAGAGGTCCTCTCTAACCTCAGCTGTGTCTCAGGCCCTGATGCTAAGCGCAGTAACACAGTTGGCAGTAGTACAGTTAAACCAACTTCATCATGGTAACCCATAAAACATGCAACTTCCCAATGGGAGTTGAAGTTAGGATGTGATCGCTATTCCCAGACGTGGTATCAGGGATGCCCAGTATATGAAATGGTAATACAGTGCTTTTTTCACTTCAAATATATAAAGTCTATGTCTCACCCCTTATAGCTGGAAGAAATGGTCACTCACTGGTCACATGAAAAATGGTCACTCACAGTAAATGTCCATGAGCCCAAATGTCTATGGAACCCCCCCCCCCCCCCAAACTGGTGTCTGCTTACCTGCACAGTTGCAGCTCCTAGTTCTTCCTGGTCCGGTCCGGTCCTCTGTCCTACACATGTCTTCAGAGCACCCTGCACCCCACCCCAGCCTCCCTAGACTAGTATTGTAGAGATGCAGGAAGTAGGCGGGGCTTGATGTGACTGGAGAGTGTGGGCGTCTCCCCTCCCAGTACCCACCCACACTCTCCTAAGCCCTGCCTTCTCTATAATACTAGTCTCGGGAGGCAGGGGCCTAATTTTATCAAGTAAGGCAGCCTCCCTAGAGCTCCAGTCTCTAAGTCGTGTGGAAAGAGTAATACAGTGGCCATGCATGACGGCCTTATGATCTTCCCAAACAGTAAAATATATATTCTATTCTAGAGTGTGTGTTATGCAGGTAAGAGAAAAAGATGTAGGAATGAGCAGAGGGATAGGTGAAACGCCAGACGTTGTACATAGTCATAGAGCGGATCAAGTGGCAAAATTCTCTGGCAGGGGGAAGCTGCAAGGCAGGAAAAGGGTTATCATGGAGAGACAAACGATGCACACGCTTAGTAAAGAATAAATTAAAATCCCCACCAAGCAACCAGGCCACAGCAGCAAAAGTCCCTGAGCATGCCAGAACCCCACGAACGAAGCAAAACTGAGAAGAATTAGGATCATAGATATTGCAGAGGATAATAGGTTGTCTATCCAGAAGGCCTTTTAGTATAATATAACACCCCCTGGGGGTCAAGATGATGGTTACTGTGATAGGCCAAGTGCGGGAGAGCAGTATAGCCACTTCAGCTTTAAGGCAGCTGTAAAACGCAGAGTAGGCCGTGTAATACTAATGTTTTGCAAAATTAAATGTGCCCATATGATCATAATTAGAGATGAGCGAACAGCGTTCGATTGAGTACATGTTCAATCAGATATCAGGATGTTCGAGATGTTTGATTCGAGACGAACACCAGGTAGCAAACTCACTAAAAATTTGATTCCCCTCCCACCTTTCCTGGCGCTTTTTTTGCACCAATAACTGCGCAGGGGAGGTGCGACAGGAACTATGACAATGGAGGCATTGAAGAACAATCGGAAAAAGTAATTGGCTGGCTAATTCAGGTGACCTCCAATTTATACGAACAGTGGATTTAATATCCAGTTCATATGAGACTGTGAAATATGTGATTGTGAGACAGGGACAGATGTACAGGCAGGGTTAGCTAGGAATTACCTTTATTTAGGTGGGAATGTCACTCACACAACTCTTTGGGGCTCTATCTGGTCGGGATCCCTGTCAGCTTGCGATATGCGCGAGCTGACTTTTTCCCATAGGAATTAGAGATGAGTGAACACTGTTCGATCGGATACATATTCAATCGAATATCAGGCTGTTCGAGGTATTCGATTCCAATCGAATACCACGAGGCAAATGCAGAAAAATTCGTATCCCCTCCCACCTTCCCTGACGTGTTTTTCGCACCAATAACTGCGCAGGGGAGGTGGGACAGGAACTACGACAACGGAGGCATCGAAAAAAAATCAGAAAAAGGAATTGGCGGCCAAAATCAGGTAACCTCCAATTTAGACGAATGGTGAGTTTAACATTCCATTAATTTGAGAATTGAGAACTATGTGACTGTGAGACAGGGACAGATCTACAGGCAGGGTTAGCTAGGGATAACTTTTATTTAGGGGGGAATGTTACTCACCCAGCTCTTTGGGGCTTTATCTGGTTGGGATCCCTGTCAGCTTGCGATATGCGTGAGCTGACTTTTTCCCATAGGAATACATTGACCAGCGTTGATTGGCCATTGTGCAGCATTCGGCCACTCAACGCTGGTTCTGCTGGAGGAGGCTGAGTCTAAGATCCATCCACAGCAGTTTCCATTGTGGTCAGATCTCAGATGTGGCAGTGCTGACACAGCACTGCTACACAGAGAAGTGGCAGAGCTCAGCACACACAGAGCTGCAGAGCAGAGCTGAGTGTGCAGCATGGTTCAGCGCAAACTCAGCACTGCTACATCAGATGCAGAGCAGAGCTGAGTGTGCAGCATGGTTAAATGCACACTCAGCACTGCTACATCAGATGCAGCAGAGCTGAGTGTGCAGCAGGTTCAGCTGAACCCTGCTGCACACTCAGCTCTGCTGCATCGGACTGCTACATCAGACACTGCTACATTAGTCAGCTCTGCTACATCGGGCCGTGCGCTCAGCTCAGCTACTCCGGAGTAGCCGAGCTCAGCGAATGGCCAGCTCTGCTTCATCTCCGATGTAGCAGTGCTGGCCGATGTAGCAGTGTCCGATACAGCAAAGCTGAGTGTGCAGCAGGTTCAGCACTTAGGGTTGAGCCGATCTTGAAATTTCAGGATCGTTTTTAAAATCCGATTTCCGATCATTCGGAGATTGGATTTTAAAAACGATCCTATTCACTACACAGCATGTAGTCCAAAAATTTTCAAAAGTTTCAATTTTTGGACCCCACGCTGAATAGTGATTAACCCCCCCCACCGGTGTTCGCTTACCTGCACAGTTGTAGCTCCCAGTTCTTCTTGGTCCGGTCCTCTGTCCTACACATGTCTTCAGAGTGCCCTGCGCCCCACCCCCGCCTCCCTAGACTAATATTGTAGAGATGCAGGAAGTAGGTGGGGCTTGATGTGGCTGGAGAGTGTGGGAGTCTCCCCTCCCAGTACCCGCCCACACTTTCCCAAGCCCCGCCTTCTCTATACTACTAGTCTCGGGAGGCGGGGGCAGGGCGCAGGGTGCTCTGAAGACATGTGAAGGACAGAGGACCGGACCAAGAAGAACTGGGAGCTGCAACTGTGCAGGTAAGTGGACACCAGTGGGGGGGGGTTAATCACTACAAAGCGTGGGATCCAAAAATTGAAAATTTTTTGGACTACATGCTGTGTAGTGAATAGGATCGTTTTTAAAATCCGATCTCCGAATGATCGGAAATTAGATTTTAAAAACGATCCTGAAATTTCAAAATCGGCTCAAACCTAAGTGCTGCACACTCAGCTCTGCTGCATCGGACTGCTACATCGGACACTGCTACATCGGCCACCACTGCTACATCGGGCCGTGCGCTCAGCTCGACTACTCCGGAGATGCAGCTAAGCAGAGCGCACATCTCAGCATAGGAATGCATTGACCAGCGTTGATTGGCCAAATGCTATAGCATTTGGCCAATCCACACTGATTCTGCCGGTGGAGGCGGAGTCTAAGAGTGGTCCACAGCAGTCTCCATTCTGTTCCGATCTTAGACTCCG
Organism: Leptodactylus fuscus; assembly: GCF_031893055.1. NCBI lineage: Eukaryota > Metazoa > Chordata > Amphibia > Anura > Leptodactylidae > Leptodactylus > Leptodactylus fuscus. Next base: position 164,496,330 of record NC_134269.1, on the reverse strand, counting down.
CCTCCTCACAGACCAGCCTCCGGCAAAACCAGCGTTGATTGGCCGAATGCCGTACTCTGTATGTCATTCGGCCAATCAACGCTGGTCAATGCATTCCTATTGGAAAAAGTTAGCTCACGCATATCGTAAGCTGACAGGGATCCCGATATAATACAATGACTTGGGCATGTTAGATGCCCCCAGACATGCTTCCCCTGCTCTCCCAGTTGCATTCCAGGGTGTTGGCATCATTTCCTGGGGTGTGATAGTGGACTTGGTGACTCTCCTGAGTCGAATGGTGGGATCCCCTGAAACAAACCCTTTTTCCCCATAGACTATAATGGGGTTCGATATATTCGTTCGAATAGTCGAATATTGAGCGATTATTCAAAACGAATATCAAATATCGAACATTTTACTGTTCGCTCATTGCTAATAGAAATGCATTGACCAGCGTTGATTGGCCGAATGCCATACAGAGTACAGCATTCGGCCAATCAACGCTGGTTCTGCCGGAGGCTCGTCTGTGAGGAGGCGGACTCTAAGATTGGACCAGAATGGAGACTGCTGTGGACCGATCTTAGATTCCGCCTCCTCTGGCAGAACCAGCGTTGATTGGCCGAATGCTGTACTCTGGCATTTGGCCAATCAATGCTGGTCAATGCATTCCTATCCCGAGATGTAGCAGTGCTGGCCGTGCGCTCAGCTCGACTACTTCGGAGATGAGCCGATCTGAGCGCATGGCCAGCACTGCTACATCGGAGATGTAGCACTTCCTGGGGTGTCATAGTGGACTTGGTGACCCTCCTGAGTCAAATAGTGGTTCCCCCTAAACGAGTATTTATTCCCCATAGACTATAATGGGGTTCGATGTTCGATCGAACAGTCGAGTATTGCGCAGCTACTCGAATCGAACTTCGAACATTTCACTGTTCACTCATGTCTAATCATAATGCATCTTGTGGGGGAACGCAACATCCACTTGGAGGGACCAAAGCTTACGGAGGACCATATGGCATTTAGTATGAGAACCTTTGCAACCAGAGAAATCAGTTGCAGCTTTCTGTGTAACTTGGAGCAGCTTTAAAAAGCTAAGTATAAAGCGAGTGTGTGAGCTTGCGAGTGGGTTTTGTTTCTAAGTGTGGATTTGGTCTAAGTGTGATTTAAGATTAAAGGGGTTGTCCCATCACAAGGATCCTATCTATACTGCTTGTTAATTTGGATGTAAGACTTTTCCTAAATACACTGCTTCAGCAAAACTGCTTTGTTTGTCCACTATCTTACTTTATTCAATTCATTGTTGACACAGCCCTTGACTTATCTGCTCAAAAGTCAAGTAATGTATCTGCTGCTCTCAGGGGGGAGGGAGGAGGGGCTAAGTGCAGGGGAGCAAGCCTGTGTTTCTAGCTATTCCTGTGTCTACACCACGTGACCTAGCTCCCTGCTATCAGATAGGGGAGAGGAGATGCTTTCATTTCTGAACGTCTTCTGTTCTCCCAGTTATCAGGCTAGCTAATTCAATTGTGTTCATTATGGCAGAGACAGGTAGTCTCTGTATGTAACACAGAATGGAGTTGCTCCTGCCTGTACTTCATAGTCCAATATTGTGCATATAGTGTTGTTTGAGGACCTTTGATGACAGGACCTTTGATGACATCACAGGCCCTTCAGCCACCCCATAGGATCATGCCATGTGGTAGGCGGAGCTACACGCTAATTTGGGGGTGGGGTTAAATGACAGGTTGCACGTGAAACCCCGCCCACCAAATGACGCAAGAAACCAGGAAGAAAGAAGCTTTTACAGCAGTGAAGACTGGTGAGTATGCAACGTGGGAATACCCCTTTAAGTGACATTAGATTCAGGGACTTTACAAGAAACAAAAACAAAGCCTTTCACTTTATTTTGAATTGTTTACTGTTTGGCTGTAATAATCCCCATCAGGTAAGATGAGCTCCATACTTACCAATGCAGTCCGGTTAACATCTTGCAGCATGTATTCTCTGCTTGAGCAGCTGCTTGATGGTGCACACTGTTGTGTAAGATGTTGCACATTTGGAAGCCCAGATCATGCATTTAGATGAGCAAATTGCAACACTGAGATCCATTGATAACTTAGAAAGGAGTTTGTTGCTCACTGAGCAGGAACTCACTGGGGCAAGTGCAGAGGGGGATGGTAGCATGGAGGTGCTGAAACATGAGGCAGCTAGCTGGGTGACAGAAAGCAGCAGATGGAGGGAAGAGTGCCCATGAGGTTAGTCCTAAACTGGCACACCCTCAAAATTTCTATATTGTTAGAAGAGGGGGATGTTAATAAAGGGTTAACACTGCTGCAGCATGACACTTCCTGTAACAGGGTAATTTCTGATCTAGTAAGAAGGGGGATAGGAGTGCAGAGAAGACTAGACAGGTGTTGGTAGTGGGAGATTCAATTATTTAGGGGAACAGACAAGGCAATCTGTCACAAAGACCGGGATCGTCGTACGGTGTGTTGCCTTCCTGGCGCTCAAATATGACACATCATGGATCGGGTTGACAGATTGCTGGGTGGGGCTGGTGTGGATCTAATTGTCATGGTGCACGTTGGCACAAATGACAAAGCTAGCGGTAGGTGGACGATCCTTAAAAATGATTTCAGGGAGTCTAGGGAGCAAGCTGAAGGCAAGGACCTCCAAGGTACTATTTTTAGAAATACTGCGAGCTACACAGGAGCGGGAGATTAGGGAGATAAACAAGTGGCTCAAGAGCTGGTGTAGGAAGGAGGGGTTTGGATTCCTGGATAACTGGGCCGACTTTGCTGTGGGCTACAGATTCTATTGTAGGGATTGGCTGCATCTCAATGGGGAGGAAGCAACTGTGTGTGTTTAAACTAGGGACTAGGGGGAGGATGACAGATGTAGAGGGCAAGATAGCGTAGAAATGGGAAGAGGGCTAAATAATGTAACTGGGGGTGGATCGGGGAGTGGGTTAGAATAGTCAGTGGGCAGTGGAAGAGTAGTATGAAATGTATGTATATGAATGCCCAAAGCCTCACTAACAAGATGGAGGAACTTGAAGTGATAATGTTGGAAGAAAATTACGGTGGGGATAAGTGAGACAATTTATATTGGTTTTCTTGGATACGGATACACTCTGAGTATCTGTGTGCAGAGCGGAGGATTGACTCAACATCTTTGGAAGAAAGGTTGATGCCCAGTTTGTATTCCCAAGAGGAGAGGAAGGCTGGTTTTGAGAATTTGGTCAGACACACATAACTATCTAGGATGTAGGAGATCTTCCATGTGTGTGTGAAGTATCTACTGGAAGAGATTTTGCAAACAGGGTGAGATATCTTCAGAATCCATTCATTTTGAGGACAGATTGGAATGTATGTTCAAAATTATTCCAGTCAAGGAAAGAAATATGAGTGTCTTCTTCAAGAAGGGACATTGCTTGTGATGGACCATTTTGAATGAGATCATCCCAGATAGTGGAGGAACCAATTTTTTTCCAGAGGTCATCATATGCAGGAAGAATGGAAGCTAATATGCGTAATGGTGTTAACAAAGATGGAGCAGGTGCTCAGGTTTCTCTTAGATCTTTAGATCCATCTCCTCTTTAGCAGGAGAACAATAGCTAATCTGGGCATTTTCCCTCTCCAAAAGAATTTTGCTATGAATAGAGATGAGCGAACACTGTTCGGATCAGCCGATCCGAACAGCACGCTCCCATAGAAATGAATGGAAGCACCTGTGACGCCGGCCACCGGCAAAGTCAGCGTCACAGGTGCTTCCATTCATTTCTATGGGAGCGTGCTGTTCGGATCGGCTGATCCGAACAGTGTTCGCTCATCTCTAGCTATGAATCGACTTGAAGAACTCCCTAGGTAAGTGTATAGGCAACCTACGAAGTCTGTATAGAACCTTGGGGAGGATATAGGCTTGCAGGAGATTATGTATCCCGAACCAAGAGAAGGGCAGGGAGTCATAGGTGGCAAGGAGAGCGCAGATTTCAGATAATGGCTGTGAAATTTTCTTGATAGAGATTCTTTGAATTAGAGCTTAGATAGAATCCTAGGTATTTAATGGATCTGGAGGTCCAAATGAAGTGGATAGTTGGTTTAAGACTATCAACAGTATGCTGCAGAAGAGTCACATTTAGTACCTCAGATTTGTCCAAATTTGCCTTATAGCCAGAAAGTTCACCATAGGATGAGAGCAGGTCAGAGATTACTTGGAGCCCCAATGATGGGTTGGAAACAAGGAAAAGAACATCATCAGCAAAGGCTGAAGATTTCATCCTGGTAGTACCAAATTGGAGCCCCTGTACTTCAAGATGGAGGCGAGCGACGTGTAGCAGAGTTTCTAGATCTAAAATGAAAAGGGATGGGGAGAGTGGCATCCCTGTCTGGTTCCATTACTAATATTGAAACTTGGAGATAAAGTGTAATTGATTTTAAGTCCGGCCAAGGGAGAAGAGTAAAGGGAGAAGATGGCAGAAATAAATTTCTGGGGAATATGGAATGCAGCAAGAGTTTCTATCAGGAAGTGCCAATCCACTCTTTTGAATGCTTTTTCAGCATCAACACCCAGGGGTAAACGTTTAATGGAGTTTTCCTTTCCTTCCCATGACAAAACATACTTGTTCATTATTAATGAGAGATGGGAGAAAAGGTGGAAGTCTGGAAACAGTTTTGCCCAGATTTAACTCCTTCCCGACATCCGCCGTAATAGTACGGCGCATGTCAGGTGTGTAACTATGGCGACCGCCCGGGAGCCGGGCGGCTGCCATAGCCGCCGGGTGTCTACTGCTTTAACCCCTCCGGCGCCACGGTCAAAGGCGCCGGAGGCACCATTTTCCCGGCGGCGCATGGGCGCCGCCATTTTGCCGGTGATCGCCGGCTCCTGGAGGAGGATTTTTTGCAATGCATTAGCATTGTAATGCATTGCATTAGTGATCAGACCCCCTGGGGGTTCAACACCCCTAGGGGGTCTAATAAATGCAAAAAAATAAATTAAAAAAAAGTAAACAAATATTAAAAAATATAAAAAGTATTAAAAATTCAAATCACCCCCCTTTCCCTAGAACACATATAAAAGTAGTTAAAAACTGTGAAACACATACATGTTAAGTATCCCCGTGTCTGAAATTGCCCGCTCTACAAATCTATAAAAATATTTTTCCTGTTCGGTAAACGCCGTAGCGGGAAAAATAGTCAAAAGTGCCAAACTGCAGTTTTGATTCTGATAAAAATTTTAATAAAAAGTGATCAAAGCAATAGCATTTCCCGAAAATTGTAGAACTAAAAAGTACACCCGGCCCCGCAAAAAAAGACGCCCTATGCATCTCCGTACACTGACGTATAAAAAAGTTATGGCTGTCGGAATATGGTGACTTTTAGAAAAAAAAATTTTTAACAGAGTTTTGGATTTTTTTAAGGGGACAAAATGTAAATAAAATCATATAAATTTGGTATCCCTGGAACCATACCGAAACACAGAATACAGGGGACATGTCATTTTGGCTGCACAGTGAACGCTGTAAAACCAAAGCCCGTAAGAAAGTCGCAGAAATGCATTTTTTTCTTCAAATCCACCCCATTCTGAATTTTTTTCCTGCTTCCCAGTACATTATACAGAATAATTAATGGTGGCATCATGAAGAAAAATTTGTCACGCAAAAATTAAGACCTAATATGGCTCTGGGAGGAGTTTAGAAGGAGGGGAGTCAAAAACGAAAAACAAAAAATGCCATCGGCGGGAAAGGGTTAAAGGTCCACGTTAAATAGAGAAATAGGCCTCTAGCTGCCACAGGATAATATAGATTTCTAGGGCTTGTTTCGGCAATGCACTCCCTTAGAGGACTGCAAAGTGGGGAAGAAGGGTGTCTTGAAAGGTCTTGTAATAGGCCATTGGTAGGCCATCAGGTCCTGGGCTACTGTCTTTGGGGAAACTATTCATGATTTTAGTGACCTCTTCCAAAGACATTGGGGCAATCAAGCTGTCAGTGTCTGTACTGGAGAGAAGGGGAAGGTTCAAGGAGTCCAGAAAAGTTTGGGTAAGTTCCTCTTTTCTAGAGGATGAAATGAAGGAGGGAGAAGAAACATGCAGGTTGCATAAGTCTGTATACAAGTCAAGGAAGGCTTTTGTGATGCATGAGTTGGTGTTGTGAGTACCATTTTTGTCCCTCACTGATAATATAAAACATTTGGTTTTGGATTTCTTCAGTTGTGAAGACATGAGTTTTCCACTCTTATCAACATGTGCATAAAGAGGATGCCGCTACTGAAGATAATGCTTAGCTGTTTTAGTGTTAATAAGATTCCTTATGTTTTCCTTACATTGAAGTAGTTCAGACTGTATAGAAAATTGGGTGCTCCTTTTCTTCAACTTCTCTATGGATCCAATCACATTTGTAACATTGAATTTGGGGATTAGGGCACAGCAAAGCTTCAGATGGGGTACACCAAACTAAATTTCTGCTCCTGTCACAGGAAACCAAGCTATGCCTATTTAATGCTGTTAATCCAACACTGACATGAGACAGAACTATTGGTAGAAGCCACAGCATGGCCGATGTGTGTTTTTGTGTCTCTATTTCTAGAAGTGTCCTCTCCCTCCATTCTCCATAGAAGTCTATGGGCAGCTGTAACCTGGTCTCTCAGGGAGCAGATAACCTGACTTTAGTCAATACATATTTAAGCAGTGAATTGAGAGTGATCAGATCAGGAGGCAGGGAGAGAGATTCAATAACTAGAAAAAGAAGTATCATTCTGTAATAAGATAAATATATTACAGAGTTTCTTATCTTTGTTTATGTTGTGTTTTTAAATAAATTTTAACTAGGAATAAACCACTGCTATATCCTATAGTAATTTCCATTACACATATTTCTTCTCTTCTTTGTGCTACAGCACATATAGTATTTTTATTGTTTTACCTTTTTAGGAGTACAGCCTGATCCAAGTTTTATTAGGTAGGGTTCACACTACCGTTGGTGTCCGCCCAGAAGGTGTCCGTTTTTTAAAAAAAAAAAAAAAAAACAGACATCTATCATAATTAGAGATGAGCGAACACTAAAATGTTCGAGGTTCGAAATTCGATTCGAACAGCCGCTCACTGTTCGAGTGTTCGAATGGGTTTCGAACCCCATTATAGTCTATGGGGAACATAAACTCGTTAAGGGGGAAACCCAAATTCGTGTCTGGAGGGTCACCAAGTCCACTATGACACCCCAGGAAATGATACCAACACCCTGGAATGACACTGGGACAGCAGGGGAAGCATGTCTGGGGGCATAAAAGTCACTTTATTTCATGGAAATCCCTGTCAGTTTGCGATTTTCACAAGCTAACTTTTCCCCATAGAAATGCATTGGCCAGTGCTGATTGGCCAGAGTACGGAACTCGACCAATCAGCGCTGGCTCTGCTGGAGGAGGCGGAGTCTAAGATCGCTCCACACCAGTCTCCATTCAGGTCCGACCTTAGACTCCGCCTCCTCCGGCAGAGCCAGCGCTGATTGGCTGAAGGCTGGCCAATGCATTCCTATGCGAATGCAGAGACTTAGCAGTGCTGAGTCAGTTTTGCTCAACTACACATCTGATGCACACTCGGCACTGCTACATCAGATGTAGCAATCTGATGTAGCAGAGCCGAGGGTGCACTAGAACCCCTGTGCAAACTCAGTTCACGCTAATAGAATGCATAGGCCAGCGCTGATTGGCCAATGCATTCTATTAGCCCGATGAAGTAGAGCTGAATGTGTGTGCTAAGCACACTCATTCAGCACTGCTTCATCACGCCAATACAATGCATTAGCCAGTGCTGATTGGCCAGAGTACGGAATTCGGCCAATCAGCGCTGGCCAATGCATTCTATTAGCCCGATGAAGTAGAGCTGAATGTGTGTGCTAAGCACACACATTCAGCACTGCTTCATCACGCCAATACAATGCATTAGCCAGTGCTGATTGGCCAGAGTACGGAATTCGGCCAATCAGCGCTGGCCAATGCATTCTATTAGCCCGATGAAGTAGAGCTGAATGTGTGTGCTAAGCACACACATTCAGCACTGCTTCATCACGCCAATACAATGCATTAGCCAGTGCTGATTGGCCAGAGTACGGAATTCGGCCAATCAGCGCTGGCCAATGCATTCTATTAGCCCGATGAAGTAGAGCTGAATGTGTGTGCTAAGCACACACATTCAGCACTGCTTCATCACGCCAATACAATGCATTAGCCAGTGCTGATTGGCCAGAGTACGGAATTCGGCCAATCAGCGCTGGCTCTGCTGGAGGAGGCGGAGTCTAAGGTCGGACCTGAATGGAGACTGGTGTGGAGCGATCTTAGACTCCGCCTCCTCCAGCAGAGCCAGCGCTGATTGGCCGAATTCCGTACTCTGGCCAATCAGCGCTGGCCAATGCATTCTATTAGCCCGATGAAGTAGAGCTGAATGTGTGTGCTAAGCACACACATTCAGCACTGCTTCATCACGCCAATACAATGCATTAGCCAGTGCTGATTGGCCAGAGTACGGAATTCGGCCAATCAGCGCTGGCCAATGCATTCTATTAGCCCGATGAAGTAGAGCTGAATGTGTGTGCTAAGCACACACATTCAGCACTGCTTCATCACGCCAATACAATGCATTAGCCAGTGCTGATTGGCCAGAGTACGGAATTCGGCCAATCAGCGCTGGCCAATGCATTCTATTAGCCCGATGAAGTAGAGCTGAATGTGTGTGCTAAGCACACACATTCAGCACTGCTTCATCACGCCAATACAATGCATTAGCCAGTGCTGATTGGCCAGAGTACGGAATTCGGCCAATCAGCACTGGCTCTGCTGGAGGAGGCGGAGTCTAAGATCGCTCCACACCAGCCTCCATTCAGGTCCGACCTTAGACTCCGCCTCCTCCAGCAGAGCCAGCGCTGATTGGCCGAATTCCGTACTCTGGCCAATCAGCACTGGCTAATGCATTGTATTGGCGTGATGAAGCAGTGCTGAATGTGTGTGCTTAGCACACACATTCAGCTCTACTTCATCGGGCTAATAGAATGCATTGGCCAGCGCTGATTGGCCAGAGTACGGAATTTGGCCAATCAGCGCTGGCTCTGCTGGAGGAGGCGGAGTCTAAGATCGCTCCACACCAGTCTCCATTCAGGTCCGACCTTAGACTCCGCCTCCTCCAGCAGAGCCAGCGCTGATTGGCCAGAGTACGGAATTCGGCCAATCAGCACTGGCTAATGCATTGTATTGGCGTGATGAAGCAGTGCTGAATGTGTGTGCTTAGCACACACATTCAGCTCTACTTCATCGGGCTAATAGAATGCATTGGCCAGCGCTGATTGGCCGAATTCCGTACTCTGGCCAATCAGCACTGGCTAATGCATTGTATTGGCGTGATGAAGCAGTGCTGAATGTGTGTGCTTAGCACACACATTCAGCTCTACTTCATCGGGCTAATAGAATGCATTGGCCAGCGCTGATTGGCCGAATTCCGTACTCTGGCCAATCAGCACTGGCTAATGCATTGTATTGGCATGATGAAGCAGTGCTGAATGTGTGTGCTTAGCACACACATTCAGCTCTACTTCATCGGGCTAATAGAATGCATTGGCCAGCGCTGATTGGCCGAATTCCGTACTCTGGCCAATCAGCACTGGCTAATGCATTGTATTGGCGTGATGAAGCAGTGCTGAATGAGTGTGCTTAGCACACACATTCAGCTCTACTTCATCGGGCTAATAGAATGCATTGGCCAATCAGCGCTGGCCAATGCATTCTATTAGCGTGAACTGAGTTTGCACAGGGGTTCTAGTGCACCCTCGGCTCTGCTACATCAGATTGCTACATCTGATGTAGCAGTGCCGAGTGTGCATCAGATGTGTAGTTGAGCAAAACTGACTCAGCACTGCTAAGTCTCTGCATTCGCATAGGAATGCATTGGCCAGCCTTCGGCCAATCAGCGCTGGCTCTGCCGGAGGAGGCGGAGTCTAAGGTCGGACCTGAATGGAGACTGGTGTGGAGCGATCTTAGACTCCGCCTCCTCCAGCAGAGCCAGCGCTGATTGGTCGAGTTCCGTACTCTGGCCAATCAGCGCTGGCCAATGCATTCTATTAGCCCGATGAAGTAGAGCTGAATGTGTGTGCTTAGCACACACATTCAGCTCTACTTCATCAGGCTAATAGAATACATTGGCCAATCAGCGCTGGCCAATGCATTCTATTAGCTTGATGAAGCAGAGTGTGCACAAGGGTTCAAGCGCACCCTCGGCTCTGATGTAGCAGAGCTGAGGGTGCACAAGGGTTCAAGTGCACCCTCGGCTCTCCTACATCAGAGCCGAGGGTGCGCTTGAACCCTTGTGCAGCCTCGGCTCTGCTACATCAGAGCCGAGGGTGCGCTTGAACCCTTGTGCACACTCTGCTTCATCAAGCTAATAGAATGCATTGGCCAGCACTGATTGGCCAGAGTACGGAATTCGGCCAATCAGCGCTGGCCAATGCATCCCTATGGGAAAAAGTTTATCTCACAAAAATCACAATTACACACCCGATAGAGCCCCAAAAAGTTATTTTTAATAACATTCCCCCCTAAATAAAGGTTATCCCTAGCTATCCCTGCCTGTACAGCTATCCCTGTCTCATACTCACAAAGTTCACATTCTCATATGACCCGGATTTGAAATCCACTATTCGTCTAAAATGGAGGTCACCTGATTTCGGCAGCCAATGACTTTTTCCAATTTTTTTCAATGCCCCCGGTGTCGTAGTTCCTGTCCCACCTCCCCTGCGCTGTTATTGGTGCAAAAAAGGCGCCAGGGAAGGTGGGAGGGGAATCGAATTTTGGCGCACTTTACCACGCGGTGTTCGATTCGATTCGAACATAGCGAACACCCTGATATCCGATCGAACATGTGTTCGATAGAACACTGTTCGCTCATCTCTAATCATAATGGACACAAACGGACAGTAACTGATGGCTATCAGTTACTGCCCGTTATATTTCCGTTGCCCATAGACCTCAGTGTCCTTTTTTCAAACGTATAGAAAAGTCCTGCATGTACGATTTTTGAAAAAATGGACATGGGTGTAAACAAACACTAAAGGACACAAACGGACACTAAAGGACACAAGATAAAATCCCATTGAAATGAATGGAAATTGCAAATGGACCAGCTAGTGTACATTGCTAAAATCTTGTACGGACAATAGCCACGGACACTGATGAGCAGACAACAAAGGTAGTGTGAACGCCCCCTTACACTGGGTGGTCAACTGATGGGCCTGAGTTTCCTGGATGGTGGGGGGCAAATCTCTCAACAACTTTAACAATTTTATGCCACTTAGAAGTGACCTGCGGTGGCAGTACAATTTTATATGTACTTGTAACTACACACACAGCTGCAACTAGTCTATCAATAAGCAAGGAGGAAGGGTCATAGTTTAGGCAGTGAGAGGTAGCTGTTAGGGAAATGCTAGGACAGCAATTCCCCAGTAGCTGCTGGAAACCCTGGGAAAGGGGCACAAAAGAAGTGAGCCCTAAGCTGAAGCCCCCCACTGTCCCTTCCTGCTTCCCGGTCCTATCCTAGGTAATAGGTGACAACTGGATGACAAAACCCTTCCTAAATACGTGACACACAAAACGCGGACAAGACAAACAACAAGGAAGGTCAGCTAGCCAGGGGTCAGTAACAGTCGAGCAATGCAGTGTCAAAATCGATATCCAAAAGAGTAGTCTATAGGGAAAGCCAGTGATCAAGAACCAGAATACAAGAATAAACAGCTAGAGAAAAGTCAGCATGCACAAAGCAATAGGAAGCAGCAATGTGAATGTGAGCCAAGAACAAATAGTAAGGAAGAACCCGCCCTGGAGTTGATAGATGGATAGTCTGTAAATCACAGGACAAGGCTAAAATTAACCACTTAATAAACAGAGGCAAACAAGGACAGAAGACAGGTGTGGTGGAAATTCAATTACAGAACTAGAGCTGTGTTCACACAGTGCAACCAAAAACTCTAAGCAAGGAATTAAACTGCAAACTCCTCCTGCACCACAGCATGCGAGCAGAGGGTGGTGCAGTGACCTGAACAGGCAGAAACGTTACAGTAGTTTTCTGCTTTTTAGCAGTGAACCCCAATATACACTGTGGCCATTGCAATTCAAATTGCCTTCAGCTATACTCATCTGATATCTTGGTTTTGCAGTATCCTGGTTGCATGTTGAATGCATTGCATGTGTAAACCCAACCTAACACTGGGAATTCCTTGCACTCCTATGAACAGTCATTCAGCTGATGATTGGCCTATTTAAAAGACTTAAAACTTTAGCCTGGTCGCGGTCCACAATTTCATACAGCCCAGAGATCCTAGTAGTCTGAGGGTAAGTTCTGATGGGGTTTTTTGGACCTGAACCTGAGGCGGAGGCTGCCTCAGGTTTCGGTCCAAAAAACGGAAAGCCGCAACTGAATGCCAGTGCACTGCATCGGCATCCAGTCACGCACTCCACTCTGGATTAGTCCCAATGACTGGGCCTAGTCGGGAGTGTCTTCAGGACGAATCGCGAGGCGAAACGGCCTGAAGAATGAGCACCTTGCTTCTGATTTCAATGGGCGCCGTCTTTTTGGTCAGGATTGACCATGTGAACTTACCCTTAATCCATCCCTGCCAACACCAATGGTAATTTTGTCAGCTTTGGTAATTTTTAAAGCATTTTAAGTTTTATAGATTGTGATTTTATCTCTTTGAAGAAACATCCTGCTTTTTAGGAAAGGAATAAATATCATTCTCAAATACATTTAAGGCCGGGAGTTCAACTAACAGCAAATATTTGTATTGAATTTATTGAGAAATAAAAGCTGGGTCTTATCTGGTGATGACATACCTAGATTGTTATATTTGATTATCCTAATACTGAGGGTGTACTCTTTTCTGCCCTGCCTTAAGTAAACCTTTCCATAGTATATAAATGAACAGCAGCCGTGTAAAATTACTTGCAAAATCTCTTAGGACCAGGTTCACAATACTAACTCTCCATCATGAAGTCCATGGGAGTCATTGTCTTTGCTGTCGTCGCATTTGCCACTTTCACAGGTTAATCTTTTAGTGTATTGCTATTGTTGTCATTATTTCTTACATTATTTTTTGTAATGTGCTCTATTTCTCATGTCTGTGCATGTGCACCTTGCAGAATATATTATTTAGGGTTTATCATTATACAACAATAATTATGTTTTATTATATTATTAATACTGTACATGCTTTTTAAACCATTTAATGTGTTTCCTGCTCACCATCAGGAGAAGTCTATTCTTATCATACTAAAATTATTTATTATTTAAAAAGCCTTTTATCTTTGATCTTTTTTTTTTTTTTTTTTTTTTTTACATTTTACTTTTAGGTGTCATCTGTAACCCTGTTGATACAGAGATTGAGGTATGTTTTTAGTTATTAAATTAAAATATGGATAAAAAATATGCAAATCTATTCCCCAGGATGTAATTAGGAGAACAGTGCCTCTGTATGCTGCCCTCATGTTAGTAGGCTTATTAACTGAGTCATGCATGATGTTAAGGGGGCTGCCCTCTAGAGGGCAGCATACAGAGAAACTGTTCTCCTAATTACATCCTGGAGAATAGATTTGCATATTTTTTACCCAGAATCCCTAGCGGAGCAGGAATGACTTGTAAGTCTCCGTACGCCTATGTAGGCACACACTCTTCCTAATGTGTATGATTATCCCCTGACCCTGGTCTATAGTCTCTCACTCTGCCAAATCAGTATCCCTGCGCTATGCTGAGGAGGTCCAAAAGACCGAAACAGTGCTGTCCATAGCTGTGAACCTGTTCCTTTTGGAATAGAAATATTAATTTGGCAATAAACCCCGCATCATGTTAGTAGGCTTATTAACTGAGTCATGCATGATGTTAAGGGGCTGCCCATAGAGGGCAGCATACAGAGGCACTGTTCTCTTAATTACATCCTGAGAATAGATTTGCATATTTTTTTTACCCAGAATCCCTAGCGGAGCAGGAATGACTTGTAATTCTCCCTAATGTGTATGATTATCCCCTGACCCTAAATTAAAATAAGCATAATAGAAACTGTTCTTTTTAAAGTTATTAGCCTTAAACAAGTGCAGGGATGCACATTTCTATCATTAATTCTATGTATTTAATTATTATATAGGGAGTCTACCACCAACAAAACTTCACTTCTAACAAACTCGCTTATATGCTGTTGCAGTACTGTTTGGCATAGTGAACATACCTTTCTTGTGTTAAAGTGCAGTCTTGCCACTGACAAATTTAACTTTTATTCCTTATACAGCTGAGCTGTTCAGTGCATCCCATCAGGGCCACATCTGCTACAGCACCCATTGGTTTTTTGTTTGCCACCCAGTGCTGCTTAGAAAATAGAAAGACTAAGGGTCTGTTCACATGGAGTAAAGTGGCGCTGATTCAGGCACGATAACTCACGTAAGAATCAGCACTGAAAAAAGGGCTCCCTTTAACTTCAACAGAATAAGTTTTCCGTGCAGAACACATTGAAATTAATGGGAGGCTTTTTTACCCATTGAGTTCAATGTGTTCCGCGCGAATAATGGCACCCATTGAAGTCAACGGGAGTCTGATTTTCAGCGCTGATTCTTACGCGACTTTATTGTGCCAGAATCAGCGCCACTTTACTCTGTGTGAATGGACCCTTACATGACCCATGGACAACGATTTGCAGTGGCCATAAAAAAAAGATGGTGCTCCAGCAGGTGTGACCCCGCCCTGAGTGCTCTGAATAGCTCATTTGCATGTGAAATAAAAGTTGAATTTCTCATCAGCAAGATTGCATTTTGAAACAAGAAAAGTGTGTTCAGTATTAACCAGTGCTACAACAACATAGAAACAGCTTTGATATAGTAGACTCACTTCAAAGGACTTCATTCATCAAAAAACAGACCCACACCCAATTTGTAGGATTTAATCTGTTTAACTTCCACAATTCATACATATATTGCATAACTAGTGGATAGGTTAGAAATATATTTCATGCAAAGACTGTATATATAAAGTGTATAGACTGTATATGCTATAAATGAAATAAGGAATATCCACTAATCAGTAGAATGGGTACCCTATGTCCATCGTTGCTGTCCTAAAGCCAAGCAAAACTAAGATAAGAGTACAAGTACTTCTACATGTCTAAGAAGAGTGACAGAAGCAGTAGCACGTGGCTTCAGAGCAGTATTGGGGGGACACATGACCCCAATTTTAACAATCAAAGTGAATCTAAATGTTCAGATCCCTACTGATCACATATTTAGAAATTCCAGCTGTGGTGTTGGAATATCCCTTTAACATATAGTAAACAATACATTTTTGTTATAAAATTTTTGTAATAAAATTGGCACTGTTGGATCCAAATATTGTAATAAGTATTTTCAGAATTCTCTGTTTTTCTTTGCTTAGCCCAACTGTGATTCATACTTTGCCATGCCAGGAATGGGGTATGCCTGCAAAAGAGACTATAAACCAGTGTGTGGCACAGATGGTCGCACTTATTCAAATGAATGTGAGCTGTGTTCAGACAACATGTAAGTTTACATTTCAAGGCATTCACACAATATCATTATTTTATGGGACAATCTTTTTTTTTGTCAACTAACCTTCAGATATTTCACTTTCACATTACTTTTGCACCTATTACCAAAATCAGTTTGGGAGTTCAGGCATATATTCACTATTTCCCTATAGGTATAACGGAAGCAGAAATTCCTCAGTGGAAACATCTGTGGACTTTCTGTGAAAACCGCTCCATATTTTTTCTCATATTTTATTGCTCACTAACTTATTTCATTTGACTGTAGCATGACTTTAAAAAAAATTGAAAAAAATGCCAATAAAACACCTAAAGACATCGATATAAACGCTTGTTTGAAACAAATTTTATCTAATATCCCTATTAGGCTGAAGTCCCATGTTGCAGAAAGGCAACTTTTTTTGTTGTAGATTTTGCTGCTCGTTTTTGAGCCAAATAGGGTTGAGCAATCGGGATTGGAAAAGATCGGATTCCGATCGTCGATCGAGTAAATTTCACGATCGCGATCAGAATTCCGATCCCGATCTTTTTAGGTAGGATCGAGGTCGGAGGTTATTTCCCTTTGCTACTAGTCAAGCATTGTGGGAAAAGCTAACAATGTTAGGAATGACTAGATGGTATCTACTCTTCTGTTTCCTCTCTGCTGTGCCGTATCCTTGACTTTGCTACATCTGCATTATTGTACATTGACTTGTCTATCTACTCTTCTTCTTTGTCCTTGCTTTACCGTATACTCATCAGCTCTGCTACATCTGAGATCTACATCTCAGATGTAGCAGAGCTGAGTATACGATAAAGCAGGGATGAAGCAAAAGAGTCGATAGACAAGTCTACTTACCTGCACAGATCTGCTGCCGCTCCCCATCTGTTCTCTTCTCGCCTCTTCTCAGTTCGTGCGCGCCCCTAGCTCCCAGGTTAGTGTTACAGACGTAGGAAGAAGGCAGGGCTTGTGGCTTAGGAGAGTGTGGGTGGGTACTGTACCTGCTCACACTCTCCTAAGCCACAACAACGGGGGCACATACGGTGCTCGGGAGACATGCGCAGTAGAAAGAAGAGGAGCGAGAGCAGCATGGAGCGGCAGGGGCAGTGCTTCTGTGCAGGTAAGTGGACAGCAGGGGGACGTAAGTAGCCAGGGGATTTTTAATCACTACACAGCGTGGATTCTAAAAATTAAAGCGTTCAATTTTTGGATTCCATGCTGTGTAGTAAATAGGATCGTTTTTAAAATCTATTCTCCGATTATTTAAAAAATCCCATTGACTTGCATTGGGATCGGGATCGGGTTCAAATGGAAAATGATCAGAAATCGGATTTTAAAAACGATCCTGAAATCTCAAGATCGGCTCAACCTTAGAGCCAAAGCTAAGAATGGCCACAAAAGGAATGAGGAAATATATAGGAAGTCCTTATACTTCTATCTCTTGCTCAATCCACTCCTGGCTTCTGTTCAAAAAAATGCAACAAAATCTACAGCAAAAAAGCTGCGTTACTGCAATTTGGGACCTTAGCCTTACTTACATTAGCAGTGAAAGCTAATTTGATCAGATTGTAAGAGTGGAATCTGTGCCTAAATCTAGCCAGAACTTCATACAGTTTATGATATTGCTCGTATTTTTTTTTTTTTATTTGTTCACAGGAAGTTGAAAATGGAAATCAAGATCAAGTACAGGAGGAGTTGCCTTTATATGGTAAATTTTTAAAAATTTTAATGGGGTTGTCTAATTTAGGAAACCCATTTTGTAGCCTACTGGGTAATTCTGAGCTAATGAGGGAAGAGTGGAGAAAACCCATCCAAAACATCTGTTGTTCTGTGATATACAGACATCCTTGATGTATATGTGCACAATGTAATGCCTAAAGGGTTTTTTTCAGGCCCTAAACGAAGTTTTCATACTAATGATCCATATAGGATAGTTATTAGTAACTGAATAAAAGAGAGAGAAAATCTTACAAAGAAAATTATAACATCCACTGTGTAATAAGCTTAGAGGAAAAATGTAAGTCTATAATAAGGGGACGTTCACACTACCGTTGGTGACCGTCAGTAGTGTCCATAGTGTCCATTGCCCCACATAGAGCTCACAATGTATATTTTTTTTTCCTATCAGTATGTCTTTTTTTGGAATATGGGATGGAAATCCATGCAAACACGGGGAGAACATACAAACTCCTTGCAGATGGTTTTACACGTGCACAAGTTTATGTTCAGTAAGAGTGGAGCGTAAACTCCATGTGAAGGCTCCCTTAGAGTATTGTCAGAGGGGGCATTCCTTACAGACCAGTAATGACGCTGAGCTATGAGGAACGCTCTTCTAACAGTGGGGAGATATCGGTGCCAAAAGTAACAGCACCGATATCTCCACCACCTGAATTCAACGCATTGTCGGCTTTCTAGCATTATATAAAACCACACTTTCATGAGGACATGAAAGGTCCTCTTTAAGGGTTCCTTCACACACAATGGTGCCAATTAAATCATAAGGGGATTTTTGGAGCAATTGTTCTTATTTATTTTTTCTAATGTGGCTTTTAAAACATTTATCAATGTGTTGCCCCTTGGCTCATAAATTTGTTGAACTTCCAAGTGTACAAAGTATTATTTCAGTAGAGTTAAAAGTGGAGTGTGCAACCAGACAACTTTTGCGATTTTCTAAAAAGTGGCATATAGTGAGTTAGGTGCATACCTATACATCACCATACGTGAACCATGTCCACATTACAAGTCACTATGGAGAAAAGAAGCATTAGGCACAAATCAATTTTTAAAAAAATATAGTGCATTTACTTAACAACAGGCACAGCAAATAACAAATAGTTGAGAAAAAGCAATGATAAATCTGCCCCAATGCTTTCAGCATTTTAAATGCTTGTAAAAAAAAAAAAAAAATTCCATGAATTTCTTTTTTTATGGTATTTTTTGGTAACATTTTGGTGGTTTTTTTTTTTTATTTTGTAACATTTGGAAACAAAATAAAAAAATTCCAGAAAGAAAATTCCAAAACACCACAAATGCTCTACAAAACTTGCATGTAGTATTTTCTATATCTCTCCATAGACTCCATCATATATGCAGTTTTTCAGCAGTAATATTATTATTGCAGTGACTTCAGAAGTTGTCTCAATAAATGATTCTAGATAAATGGAAATAAACTATTATCTGTAAAGAATTAATTTACTATATTTGTACTGAGTGATTACAAATTTCTCTTATTTTCAGGATGAGAAACAGGATGAATGTGAGAAATTCAGAAGTCCTGTGTGTACATTAGAATACAACCCAGTCTGTGGATCTGATGCTGTTAGCTATGGAAACAAATGCATGTTTTGCAGTGTAAAGCAAAAGTGAGTACTTGAGATGTAAAATATAAGCAAATTAAAAGCACATAGTATGTAAATCAGGCTTTAATAACCAACATATTTCTTTGAGATTTGTGGAGCTATTTCTTATGTAAATATTTATATTATTCCTAGATTATACAATTAAATTTATGAAAAACATGCACTAAATACTGATTGGTAGACAGTGTATTGTTAGTAGACTGTCATTAACATTAGTGTGTTAAAAAAAAAGTTGCTTAAACTTTCCTTTTGGTTTTTATTTTTCAGAAAAGCTGACCTGAGAATTGTATCTCTAGGAGAATGTCCAAAAAACAAGTAATTGATTCATGTGGCATTTCTACATTCCTTTTCATGTAAAGACCAAAACTGCAATAAATGGAAGAGCATAACATGGTGTGTATGAATGCAAGAAGATAACATGGTGTCTGTATGAAATCTACCATTTATAGTCCTCTCAAATATGTTAGCTAGTGTATGGACTTGGGCCATACCCCTAGAGTAGCTCCCTGCCCCACCACTGTCCTGGACATTTTACTAATTTAACCCCTTTGTTTCTGTCACAACCCAACGAAGGGAACTGGAGGATGGTTAGTTGTAGTTGTGGTGGTGATGTCAAAGGTAGGCCAAAAACACTCAACCAACTCATCCAGCCCACCCCCCAGCCTGAACCTCTGTCGAGAGGGGGACTGTAAAGTACCTGCTGAAGATGGAAGTTTTTCCATGGGGTGTTTCAAGTTGGAGAGGGGTCCTCCCTGACCCTGAGCTGTGCCCCAGGCCCTGATGCTAAGCACTGGAACACAGTTGGCAGTAGTGCAGTTGAACGAAGATGAACTTTACCATGGTAGCCCATAACACAAGCAGCTTCCTGATGGGAGTTGAAGTCAGGAATTTCATTGTGATGGCTATTTCCAGACGTGGGATGAGAGATGACCAGTATATGAGATGGTGGTATGGGGCTTTTTTCACTTCAAATATTTAAAGTCTGTGTCTCACCCACTATGGCTATGGTGGCTGCATTATATGATGTCACAAGAACCCAGATAACTGGAGATACCTAGATAGCCTGGTTCTGGCTGGTGGGTTCTGTAAACCACAATTTCCTCAAAATTGGCTGGACAGTTGGTCACTTCTTTCCTCAGGGGCTGAAATGGACACACAGTAGGTGTCGGCCTCTTGGCTTCTAGCACACTAATGAATAACAGTCATTGGAGATTTACAGCCTCCACCTCTTACCCAGTGGCCAGAGATTAGCCAGAGATGTTCTAAGTCCTCTAGACTAGAGATGAGCGAACAGTGTTCTATCGAACTCATGTTCGATCGGATATTAGGCTGTTCGGCATGTTCGAATCAAATCGAACACCGCGTGGTAAAGTGCGCCATTACTCGATTCCCCTCCCACCTTCCCTGGCGCCTTTTTTGCTCCAATAACAGCGCAGGGTAGGTGGGACAGGAACTACAACACCGGTGACGTTGAAAAAAGTAGGCAAAACCCATTGGCTGCCGAAAACATGTGACCTCTAATTTAAAAGAACAGCGACGCCCAGGTTCGCGTCATTCTGAGCTTGCAATTCACCGGGGACAGAGGTTTCCGTCCAGTTAGCTAGGGCTTAGATTCTGGGTAGGCAGGGACAGGCTAGGATAGGAAGGAGAAGACAACCAACAGCTCGTATAAGAGCTAAATTCCAGGGAGAAGCTTGTCAGTGTAACGTGGCACTGACAGGCTCAATCGCCGCAACCCAGCTTTCCCCGGATCCTGAATGTAATACACTGACAGTGTATTCCCGTATACCCCATATATACACCCCAAATCCCCGTTCCAACGGTGTGCCCCCCCACCTTCACCCCAGAAATACCCTGCAAGTCCCCTAGCAATAGAATTGGGGCTATATACACCCACAATTTTTGCTACTGGTATATAGTGCCATTGTCTGACTGGGAATTCAAAGAATATATTGGGGTTACAAATACCCTCATTTCTTGCTACTGGTATATAGTGCCAGTTTCTGACTGGTAATTCAAAGAATATATTGTGGTTATAAATACCCTCATTTCTTGCTACTGGTATATAGTGCCATTGTCTGACTGGGAATTCAAAGAATATATTGGGGTTATAAATACCCTCATTTCTTGCTACTGGTATATAGTGCCATTGTCTGACTGGGAATTTAAAGAATATATTGGGGTTACAAATACCCTCATTTCTTGCTACTGGTATATAGTGCCATTGTCTGACTGGGAATTCAAAGAATATATTGGGGTTACAAATACCCTCATTTCTTGCTACTGGTATATAGTGCCATTGTCTGACTGGGAATTCAAAGAATATATTGGGGTTACAAATACCCTCATTTCTTGCTACTGGTATATAGTGCCATTGTCTGACTGGTAATTCAAAGAATATATTGGGGTTACAAATACCCTCATTTCTTGCTACTGGTATATAGTGCCATTGTCTGACTGGTAATTCAAAGAATATATTGGGGTTACAAATACCCTCATTTCTTGCTACTGGTATATAGTGCCATTGTCTGACTGGGAATTCAAAGAATATATTGGGGTTACAAATACCCTCATTTCTTGCTACTGGTATATAGTGCCATTATATGACTGGGAATTCAAAGAATATATTGGGGTTACAAATACCCTCATTTCTTGCTACTGGTATATAGTGCCATTGTCTGACTGGGAATTCAAAGAATATATTGGGGTTACAAATACCCTCATTTCTTGCTACTGGTATATAGTGCCATTGTCTGACTGGGAATTCAAAGAATATATTGGGGTTACAAATACCCTCATTTCTTGCTACTGGTATATAGTGCCATTGTCTGACTGGGAATTCAAAGAATATATTGGGGTTATAAATACCCTCATTTCTTGCTACTGGTATATAGTGCCATTGTCTGACTGGGAATTCAAAGAATATATTGGGGTTACAAATACCCTCATTTCTTGCTACTGGTATATAGTGCCATTGTCTGACTGGGAATTCAAAGAATATATTGGGGTTACAAATACCCTCATTTCTTGCTACTGGTATATAGTGCCATTGTCTGACTGGGAATTCAAAGAATATATTGGGGTTACAAATACCCTCATTTCTTGCTACTGGTATATAGTGCCATTGTCTGACTGGGAATTCAAAGAATATATTGGGGTTACAAATACCCTCATTTCTTGCTACTGGTATATAGTGCCATTGTCTGACTTTGAATTCAAAGAATATATTGGGGTTACAAATACCCTCATTTCTTGCTACTGGTATATAGTGCCAGTTTCTGACTGGTAATTCAAAGAATATATTGGGGTTATAAATACCCTCATTTCTTGCTACTGGTATATAGTGCCATTGTCTGACTGGGAATTCAAAGAATATATTGGGGTTACAAATACCCTCATTTCTTGCTACTGGTATATAGTGCCATTGTCTGACTGGGAATTCAAAGAATATATTGGGGTTACAAATACCCTCATTTCTTGCTACTGGTATATAGTGCCATTGTCTGACTGGTAATTCAAAGAATATATTGGGGTTACAAATACCCTCATTTCTTGCTACTGGTATATAGTGCCATTGTCTGACTGGGAATTCAAAGAATATATTGGGGTTACAAATACCCTCATTTCTTGCTACTGGTATATAGTGCCATTGTCTGACTGGGAATTCAAAGAATATATTGGGGTTATAAATACCCTCATTTCTTGCTACTGGTATATAGTGCCATTGTCTGACTGGGAATTCAAAGAATATATTCTGTTCTCCGCTCCTTTCATTGTCCCTCAACCTGCCCCTCCACGTCACCATTCCACGAACCTAACAGAGGAGCATCTGTGTCCAGATGCTCAAACACTAGAGTCTCCTCCATCTCCGTTCGATTTGGTGGTGGATGACCAGCAACCCACCCTCATCGACGATGATGTGACGCAGTTGCCGTCAGGGCATCCAGTTGACCGGCGCATTGTGCGGGAGGAGGAGATGAGACAGGAGTTGGAAGAGGAAGTGGTGGATGATGAGGACACTGACCCGACCTGGACAGGGGGGATGTCAAGCGGGGAAAGTAGTGTGGATGTTGAGGCAGGTGCAGCACCAAAAAGGGTAGCTAGAGGCAGAGGCAGAGGTCAGCAGGTTAGGCGAAGCCAGGCCACACCCGGAATCTCCCAAGATGTTCCAGTTCGTACCCAGCCCCGAAAAACTCCCACCTCGAGGGCACGTTTCTCGAAGGTGTGGAGTTTTTTCAAGGAATGCGCCGAGGACAGATATAGTGTTGTCTGCACAATTTGCCTCTCGAAATTGATTAGGGGCTCTGAGAAGAGCAACCTGTCCACCACTTCAATGCGCCGTCATTTGGAATCCAAGCACTGGAATCAGTGGCAGGCAGCAACGGCAGGACAAAGGCCGCCTGCCGTTCACGCCCCTGCCACTGCCTCTGCCTCTGCCACTGCCACTGCTGACTGTGCTGGCGATGCACTCCAGAGGACGAGCCAGGACACCACTTCATCTGCCTCCGCCACTTTGTTGACTTCTTCCTCATCCTCCCCTGTTCCTGTCTTATCTCCTTCTCCTGCACCATCAAAGGCACCATCAGGCGCTTCTTTACAACAACCCACCATCTCTCAGACATTGGAGCGGCGGCAGAAATACACTGCTAACCACCCAAACGCGCAAGCCTTGAACGCCAACATCGCTAAACTGCTGGCCCAGGAGATGTTGGCGTTCCGGCTTGTTGAAACTCCCGCCTTCCTGGACCTGATGGCAACTGCGGCACCTCGCTATGCCATCCCTAGCCGTCACTACTTCTCCCGGTGTGCCGTCCCCGCCTTGCACCAGGACGTGTCACTCAACATCAGGCGGGCCCTTAGTTCCGCGCTTTGCGCAAAGGTCCACTTGACCACCGACGCGTGGACAAGTGCATGCGGACAGGGACGCTACATTTCACTGATGGCACACTGGGTGAATGTAGTTGAGGCTGGGACTGCTTCCCAAACTGGCCCGGTGTACCTCGTCTCCCCGCCTAACATTCCTGGCAGGGACACGAGAAGAACACCCCCCTCCTCCTCCTCCTCCACCGCCTCCTCCTCCGCCACCGCCTCCTCCTCCGCCACCGCCTCCTCCTCCGCTGTTAGATTGACCCCAGCTACGAGTTGGAAACGTTGCAGCACTGGTGTTGGTAGACGTCAGCAGGCCGTGCTGAAGCTGATCAGCTTGGGGGACAGACAGCACACTGCCTCCGAGGTGAGGGATGCCCTCCTCGATGAGACGGCAATATGGTTTGAGCCGCTGCATCTGGGCCCAGGCATGGTCGTTTGTGATAACGGCCGGAACCTGGTAGCAGCTCTGGAGCTTGCCGGACTCCAACATGTTCCATGCCTGGCCCACGTCTTCAACCTAGTGGTGCAACGTTTCCTAAAGAGCTACCCCAATGTTCCAGAGCTACTGGTGAAAGTGCAGCGCATGTGCGCCCACTTTCGCAAGTCGACAGTAGCCGCTGCTAGCTTAAAATCTCTCCAGCAACGCCTGCATGTGCCACAACACCGGCTTTTGTGCGACGTCCCCACACGCTGGAACTCAACGTTTCAGATGTTGAATAGAGTGGTTGAGCAGCAGAGACCTTTGATGGAATACCAGCTACAAAACCCTAGGGTGCCACAAAGTCAGCTGCCTCAGTTTCACATCCATGAGTGGCCATGGATGAGAGACCTTTGTGACATCCTACGGGTCTTTGAGGAGTCCACAAGGAGGGTGAGCTCTGAGGATGCGATGGTGAGCCTTACAATCCCGCTCTTGTGTGTTCTGAGAGAATCCCTGATTGACATCAGGGATAACTCAGATCACACAGAGGAGTCAGGGATAGCATCCGATCCGTCACAGCTGGAGAGTAGGTCCACACATCTGTCCGCTTCATCGCGTTTAATGGAGGAGGAGGAGGAGGAGGGGGAGGAGGAAGAAGAGTTGTCCGATGATGTGATGGTGATACAGGAGGCTTCCGGGCAACTTCGAATCGTCCCATTGTTGCAGCGCGGATGGGTAGACATGGAGGATAAGGAGGAAATGGAGATTGAACTTTCCGGTGGGGCCGGAGGAGTCATGCCAACTAACACTGTGGCAGACATGGCTGAGTTCATGTTGGGGTGCTTTACAACCGACAAGCGTATTGTCAAAATCATGGAGGACAACCAGTACTGGATCTTTGCTATCCTTGACCCCCGGTATAAAAACAACATCTCGTCTTTTATTCCGGTAGAGGGGAGGGCCAATCGCATCAATGCTTGCCACAGGCAATTGGTGCAGAATATGATGGAGATGTTTCCAGCATGTGACGTTGGCGGCAGGGAGGGCAGTTCCTCCAGTAGGCGACCAAGTTCTCACCGGTCCACACAAACGAGGGGCACACTGTCTAAGGTCTGGGACACCTTGATGGCACCCCCTCGCCAAAGTGCCACCACGGAGGGTCCTAGTGTCACCAGGCGTGAGAAGTATAGGCGCATGTTGCGGGAATACCTTTCCGACCACAGCCCTGTCCTCTCCAACCCCTCTGCGCCCTACACGTATTGGGTGTCGATGTTGGACCTGTGGCTTGAACTTGCCCTATATGCCTTGGAGGTGCTGTCCTGTCCTGCCGCCAGCGTCCTATCTGAGAGGGTGTTCAGTGCAGCCGGTGGCATCATCACTGACAAGCGCACCCGTCTGTCAGCTGAGAGTGCCGACCGGCTCACTTTGATAAAAATGAACCAACACTGAATAGAGCCTTCATTTTTGTGCCCACCTGTGTAAAGCACCCCAACATGAAACTCCATGTCTGTACTCAACCTCTCCAATTCCTCCGCATCCTCATACTCATCCACCATAAGCGTTGCACAATTCTGCTAATACTAGGCTCCCTCCACCCTGATTTCCCCCAACTCTGCTGGTTAGAGGCTCCCTCCACCCTGATTTCCACCAACTCTGCTGGTTAGAGGCTCCCTCCACCCTGCTTTCCCACAACTCTGCTGGTTAGAGGCTCCCTCCACCCTGCTTTCCCACAACTCTGCTGGTTAGAGGCTCCCTCCACCATGAATTGGTCCAAACTGGGCTGTTTAGAGGCTCCCTCCACCATGAATTGGTCCAAACTGGGTTTTTTAGAGGCTCCCTCCACCATGAATTTCCCAAAACTTGGCTGTTTAGAGGCTCCCTCCACATGAATTGGTCCAAACTGGGCTGGTTAGAGGCTCCCTCCACCATGAATTTGCCCAAACTGGGCTGTTTAGAGGCTCCCTCCACCATGAATTGGTCCAAACTGGGTTTTTTAGATGCTCCCTCCACCATGAATTGGTCCAAACTCTGCTGGTTAGAGGCTCCCTCCACCCTGATCTCCCCCAACTCTGCTGGTTAGAGGCTCCCTCCACCCTGATTTCCCACAACTCTGCTGGTTAGAGGCTCCCTCCACCCTGATTTCCCACAACTCTGCTGGTTAGAGGCTCCCTCCACCCTGATTTCCCCCAACTCTGCTGGTTAGAGACTCCCTCCACCCTGATTTCCCACAACTCTGCTGGTTAGAGGCTCCCTCCACCATGATTTCCCACAACTCTGCTGTTTAGAGGCTCCCTCCACCATGAATTGGTCCAAACTGGGGTTTTTAGAGGCTCCTTCCACCATAAATTGGCCCAAACTGGGCTGGTTAGAGGCTCCCTCCACCATGAATTGGTCCAAACTGGGGTTTTTAGAGGCTCCCTCCACCATGAATTGGTCCAAACTGGGTTTTTTAGAGGCTCCCTCCACCATGAATTGGTCCAAACTGGGGTTTTTAGAGGCTCCCTCCACCATGAATTGGTCCAAACTGGGGTTTTTAGAGGCTCCCTCCACCATGAATTTGCCCAAACTGGGCTGGTTAGAGGCTCCCTCCACCATGAATTGGTCCAAACTGGGATTTTTAGAGGCTCCCTCCACCATGAATTTCCCAAAACTTGGCTGTTTAGAGGCTCCCTCCACCATTAATTGGTCCAAACTGGGCTGGTTAGAGGCTCCCTCCACCATGAATTGGTCCAAACTGGGTTTTTTAGAGGCTCTCTCCACCATGAATTGGTCCAAACTGGGCTGGTTAGAGGCTCCCTCCACCATGAATTGGTCCAAACTGGGTTTTTTAGAGGCTCCCTCCACCATGAATTGGTCCAAACTGGGTTTTTTAGAGGCTCCCTCCACCATGAATTTCCCAAAACTTGGCTGTTTAGAGGCTCCCTCCACCATTAATTGGTCCAAACTGGGCTGGTTAGAGGCTCCCTCCACCATGAATTGGTCCAAACTGGGCTGTTTAGAGGCTCCCTCCACCATGAATTGGTCCAAACTGGGGTTTTTAGAGGCTCCCTCCACCATGAATTGGTCCAAACTGGGGTTTTTAGAGGCTCCCTCCACCATGAATTGGTCCAAACTGGGCTGGTTAGAGGCTCCCTCCACCATGAATTTGCCCAAACTAGGGTTTTTAGAGGCTCCCTCCACCATGAATTGGTCCAAACTGGGGTTTTTAGAGGCTCCCTCCACCATGAATTTGCCCAAACTCTGCTGGTTAGAGGCTCAATCCACCCTGATTTTCAAAACAAATGTTGGTGCCAACCTCAACTTACTACAAGGGCCAAATTCACTGCTGGTGACAAGCTCTCCTCACTCCAAGTGCCAAATACACATGTTTCAAGGTGTTTTCCTACTGTCAGAGAGGTGGTATTGAGTGTGTAAAGTGTGTAGTTGTTAGGCTGTGATGTTGGGGTAATAGAGGGTCTTTGGTGTGTTAGATGCCCCCAGACATGCTTCCCCTGCTGTCCCAGTGTCATTCCAGAGGTGTTGGCATCATTTCCTGGGGTGTCATAGTGGACTTGGTGACCCTCCAGACACGGATTTGGGTTTCCCCCTTAACGAGTATCTGTTCCCCATAGACTATAATGGGGTTCGAAACCCGTTCGAACACACGAACATTGAGCGGCTGTTCGAATCGAATTTCGAACCTCGAACATTTTAGTGTTCGCTCATCTCTACTCTAGACTACAGTTGGAGCCAGACACTATGGAAAAAAGGTCCAATAGGGAACATAAAACATATGGAAAGCTGAAAAACATGCACTTAAAGGGGCAAACACATAAAATAATGTATATACACAACACAGTGGCAATAATATAAGAGAATAAAAGGAAAGCAGTGTTCTACTGTTTTGGACTTCATCACAGATGAAGTTCAGGGCAATGGCTTGAACTACACTACACACTGCTGGTAATAAGTGATACCAGCAGTGTGTACTGGAATATTAACATATTAATTAACCCATTCACTTCCACTGTCTTGGACTTCAATAGAGATGATAGCCACAACAGTGGATTAAAGCACTATACACACTGCCAGTAATATCTTATTAAAAGTCATTATTGGTTTAAATCAATCGGTGTCATTGTTGAGGGTTCTTTTTAAACTGTAATTTTTACTGAGAATTCAAAAGGAAAAAAAAATGACAAAAAACATTACAACATTAAAAAGAAAGGAATAATAAAAACAGAAGCAACAAAATAGTAAAAAAATGTTGTTAATAAACATATGATCTAGAGACTGACAAGAAAGGGGGGGGGGCAGAAAACCAAATACAAGCAACAACAGGGAAGAAATGGAGGGGAGAGGGGGAAGAGATCAGAGACATCCTTAAAGGGGTTCTAACAGCAAAATTATGCTGTATGAGCCCCAAATATGCTATTCAGGCACTGCTAATGTTATTATAAACCCCCTCCCCCCGTTTTAAAATAAAACCATAAAAACATATATGCAAATTAAACTTATCATGCACAGTGGGCAGCCATGCATGGTCCAACATCATCTTCTGGCATGCCTTCCTCTTCTTTCTTCTTCTTTCAGTGACGCCCTCCGGTCCTGGCTCTTCCCTGGCTTCATCGTCCTCTTCTTCTGGCGGGATTGGCTCAAATCCGGTACGTGTTCAGTATCGCTCCCTCCGGAGTGCTACTGCGCACGCTCCGGTGCCATTTTCTCAATGGCAGTACGCTCGCGTCCTTGAGGCAAGCAATGCTGCGCATGCGCCAGATTTGTACCAATCCCGCCAGAAGAAGACGATGATGAAGCCGGGGAAGAGCCATGGGGCTCATACAGCATAATTCTGCTGATAGAGCCCCTTTAACACGAGCCACTAGAGAATGACCCATAGGGGGCTGATTACTGCTCCAATGTAGGGCTCTTAGGGTCTTAGCTGCAGTGCAAATATATAAAAATAATTTAGAGGAGGTTTTACCCAAGGGCCTTGAGGGAAGGATAAGGAGATACACTAAAGGGTCCAGAGGAACAATCTGAAGTAAAAGCGTACCAATCATTGACTTGACTTCCATTCAAAAGTGACGGATCAAAGGACAGTACCAAAATATATGAAACAATGCCCTTGTATCAGAGAGGCACCTCAAGCAGGTGGAGGAAACACTGGGATTTTGAGTATGGAGAAGAACCAAGGTATGGTACCTCTGCAATAAAATCTTGTACTGAGTCTCACAGAAAGTTATGCAAGTAGAGGACTTAGCAGCAAGAGACCAAATAATCTACCACTGGGCTGATGAGATCTGCTTGCCCAAAGCCTCAGATCAACTAGTCATATATTTGTGGATAATAGATGATAAATGACTGAAATCAGATCTTTAGTGGAGGTGCCAGCACGACACAACCTCTCAAACGCAGTAGGAACAGAGACCCGTGGAGCTCCAAACACAGTAGACAAGAATTGAGCTTTCTGTTGACAGTGGAACCATTTCGACCCAGGTAAGCGCAAAGTAGAGGTGAAAAAAGTCAAAGAGTCTAAGTTCGAGAGAGAGGGGGTCAATCAAGTCCGCCACATGAAACAAGCCGAGCATGCCCCAGGGGTGTACCATACTTGCCGTCATCTCATCCAGGAGGAGTAGGTTATAAAGCAAGGAGATCATAGAGGAATCAGGTGAGGCAAGCGGGAACATCTTATGGCAGGTGGTCCAAATAGATCTAATAAACTGGATGGGACCCAAAAAAGGAACGGTAGACATGGGAAGTGTGCGGGCCCACAAGGGAGCATTGGGGTGGGTCAGGCCAACCACAGCTTCTCAATTTCAACCCACTTAGTTGAAGATGCATGATGTAGCCCAAATTGGAATGTAATGCAGGTGCGTAGCCCAATAATAGTGGAGAAGGTATAGAACTGCAAGACCCCTCTCAGCTTTGGAAGCCAACATAACAGAGCACGGGATGAGGTGACGTTTCCCATTCCAGATAAATTGAAATATGGCCTTCTGGAGGGACTGTAACTCAAAACGAGGGACAGCAACAGGGAGAAATTTAAATAAAAGTACAGAAGTTTGGGGAGAAGAGTCATCTTAACAGATGTGATATGACCTATGAGAGAAATGTGTAAAAGGCGCCATTTATCCAAAAGCGAGCACAGCTCAGTGAATGGTTGCGTAATATTAGTTGCGTAATATTAGTTAAATACATTGTTGAGTAAGAGGAAGAGAGCTGAATGCCTAGATACTTAAGTGAGCGGTTTCGCCACTGGAATTCGTAGTTTTGACGTATAAGTTGGAGGGTTGAGTGAGGGATGTTCAGAGAAAATGCCCGGAGCCTTACTGGTCGGTAGACCCTTCAAAACATCAGCAAGCTTCTCATCTGAGATGGCAGCATTAAGGGAGTTGAGGGCTAAAGGGGGGGGGGGGAGAGAGAGGGCAAGAATCAAGATATGAATGCAGGTCGGTATAAGCAATGGAGGGGGCAGAGCCAGACCGCATAGGGAGGTTATACAGTCGCATATAGTAGGCCTGAAACACAGACGCCATGGCATCTGGGTGATGAAGAAAGTTCCCTGTGGAATCATGAAATGCATGAGGGGTAGAGAAAGCCTGATGGTTCCTGAGGGTCTGAGCTAGTAAGTAGTGTGCCTTATTATCTCTTTCATAAAAGAGTTGTTGGGTGTATAAAAGCAAACATTAGGGGGCATGGGTAGCCAATTCCCGAAGGTCAGCTCTTGCAGCCACCAACTGACAAATCAAGAAAAAGGAGGGTAGGCCAGTAGTGTCTGTAGCGCTGTACTGTCAGAAGCGGCGTTCCTTACTGCCCTGGAATGGCGCTGAGCGGTGAGGATTGCCCCCTCCCCGACAGTACCTGCATATACGGCTTACAATATGTGGGATGCACAATTATGTGTCTTCGAAATAGAATTTAAAAAAAACCCCCACAGATCTAACGTTATAAACGGGTTTGAAAAACATAGCATTTTTAGACACGGTAAAGCAAAACACAATTGCGACTTCTCGTGCTTTAAAATTACTCCTATAGAGCAAATACCCTCCAGTGCTTCGAAATGTTAAAAAAGAAAGAGATGTTCTGGATCTATGAATTAAGTACATTTAGTCCGGACGGCCTAAACCAAGCCCTGGAGGATATTTCAAAATTGATAATGATGTCTTATCAAGTCTTTTAGTTTGCTTTCAAGCTTCTTTATATTTTTTAGAACAATCATACTTAAAGGGGTTGTCCCATAACAAGGATCCTATCTATACTGCGAGTTTATGTGGATTTAAGACTTTTTCTAAATACATTGCTTTATCAAAACTGCTTTGTTTGGCCACTATCTTAATTTATTTACTTAATTGTTTACATGCATTTCTATGACCACGGGCACCGGACCATGGGGCTTATCTGCTCAGTCCCTCAGTGACGTAGCTGCCTGCTCTCAGCGGGGGAGGGAGGGGCTGAGTGCTGGAAGCAGCTCTGAGCTGTGTATGTCTCAAGGGAGCTCCTCAGATAGGGGAGGGAGGGAGGAGGTGAGAGCTCCAAGGTTTTTGAACTTTTTATCTCCTGCTCTTCCACTTATCAGCCGGTTTAATTGAATTTGTCTGATAAGGGCTGAGATAGGGAGTCTGGTACCTCTGTGTGTATTACAAACTGACTCAAATCCAGCTCTGCTACATCAGCTTCTACATCAGCTTCATACTGTGGTAATGCATTTACAGCCAATCCCTCATTACTGACTGCAAACATAGCAGATAGCAGAGCAAGTGAAACCCCGCCCACCAATGTGCCGAGAAAACCAGAAAGTGAACAGAGCACAGAGCCTGTAGGTTGGTGAACAAGGGTTATGGGAATACCCCTTTAAACTTTTGTAGCTATAGTAAAGCTATTAGTGTAGATATATGAATTTTAGAACTATTTGTGAAGATATTTTTATTCTATTTATATGTACAATAGGACAGAGTTTTAAGTAATAATCAAATTGTTTTTATCTCCAACATTGTTTATTCTGTTTATGTTTGTATTTGTTTGGGTGTATATGTATTCATTGCAAAGCTACTCTTGATTTATGATTTTATATATATAAATATATATTTATATTTATTTATTTTTAATAACCTTACTTCTGCCAAAACATGTATGTGACTCTATTTCTACAGAGAGATAATCTAGACACATACTCTAGATGCCTTGTGGGAGGAATTTATATCCTCCAAGAAGCCGCTGAAACCTTCTTACTCACATAATACATCTCTGTTACAAAACCTAAGTATGTATGCATGTGCAGATACTCTAGGGACTGCTGAGGTTATACGAATCTGATGGCATCCACTCCCAACGATACGCATGCGCAAGCCTATTCCTCAGCCTTCCAACAAGTGTCAGAAGCTCCTGAAGTGGCCGCAGGGCGCCTCCAAGGGGTAGTCATGGCCTTCGCTTCGGGTCTCTGAACAGAGACAAAAACTACTGAGGAACAGATCAGCGGTTTGAGAATGAATCCAAGCTTATAGACGGCTGTTTCTGTAGCAACAAGCCATATATTTATATTACATTTATGGGGAATAGTATAGTTCAGGTTATTCTGCTGCTAGTATTGAGAGACTACTGACCATGTGCAGCCACGAGCTCCCTCATTCAACTTGTAGCATTCAAATAGGATGGTGCATGTGCAGAACAATGTTGTACACACACAGCTCTCCACAAAGGATCTCCTTCCAGGGGTTATAGAAACCAGCTGGGAGGTAGGCATTTGAACTATATGTTTTTTTCTCTTATGGAACTGTAAGGGTGTTTCACCGAGTGGCAAACAATTTGTAAAGAGTTTACACTAATATAAGACTTTTTATGTAAATGCAATCCTATATTTTGATTTTTATATATGAGTATTTGGATGCATAGAATTTCTAGGCTTCTTTTGTAAGGAAGTTTATGTATGATGACATATCCAACACTGTACCTTCAATCATGCTTGTTACTGATTTGGTGTCTAGAAGTTTGTATTTACAACAGAGATGCTGAATGTGTTTATTTCTTTTATTTTTGTATCATGTAGAGGACTTTTGTGTATTGTATCCCACTTGAGAAAGGGGAGTACCCACGAAACGCTGTTCAAGCATTGGATGGGTGTGACACATTAAAGGGGTTGGCCACCTTCAGACCAATATTGACAAACAAATGTACAATAAAAAGATATACAATTTTCCAATATACTTTCTACTTCTAGAGGATAAAACTCTGACCATGGTCATGTGATTTACGGTGGTCATAGTCTTAATGGTTGTCATAGTCTTAGTCTATGCCTAGTTTTGTGTAATATACTGATTTGATAATATGCAAAAAATACATGATTATTAGAGATGAGCGAACACTAAAATGTTCGAGGTTCGAAATTCGATTCGAACAGCCGCTCAATGTTCGTGTGTTCGAACGGGTTTCGAACCCCATTATAGTCTATGGGGAACAGATACTCGTTAAGGGGGAAACCCAAATCCGTGTCTGGAGGGTCACCAAGTCCACTATGACACCCCAGGAAATGATGCCAACACCTCTGGAATGACACTGGGACAGCAGGGGAAGCATGCCTGGGGGCATCTAACACACCAAAGACCCTCTATTACCCCAACATCACTGCCTAACAACTACACACTTTCCACATTCAAAAAAACCTCTATCAAAGTGGGAAAATACCTGGAAACCTTCTTTACTCCCCAAATGGATGGACACAAACCCCAATTTAAGCTCAACAAACAGTAACAACCACCCCTTTAAATCACGTTCCCCATGACAACCACAAATGGAATAGGCAATGGGAATTCCAAAAGCCCTCACCCTTAACTGTCATTTTGAGTGTGTGTGTGTGTGTGTGTGTGTGTGTGATGTGGTAAGACCTTCCAAAATTCACTTTTCTAGCCCTTAACATGAGCCCTTCCAAACAAAGTTACATGACCTTAAGCTGAGCTACCAGCAGAGATTGAGGCCCTTGGCATGAGTAGAGCCTTGCACCAGCAGTGTTTTTGGCACTTAGGGTGAGTTGAGCCTTGTACCAGCGTGTGTCCCTTAACATCAGGCGGGCCCTAAGTTCTGCGCTTTGCACAAAAGTTCCACATTAACTAGGCTGAATGGTACAAAGATTAGTAGGCCCGAGAACCAGGAACAGGTCTTGCAATGGCTGTCGGATAACGCTTAAAGCACATTGTCCACCAGCCAGTCAGCCTCTACCTCCTCTTACCCAACAGTCTTGTCCTCCTTCCACCCAAAATTCCCAATCTTCTCAGAACAATAACCCCAACTGTCCCTGCTCCCCAGAGCTGTTCTCCCTTCCTTTGACTGTACCGCAACCTGCCCCTCCATTTCGCGATTCCACGGACCTAACAGACGAGTATCTGTGTCCAGATGCTCAAACACTAGAGTCTCCTCCATTCCATCTCCGGTCGATTTGGTGGCGGATGACCAGCAACCCACCCTCATCGACGACGATGAGACGCAGTTGCTGTCAGGGCAGCCAGTTGACATGCGCATTGTGCAGGAGGAGGAGGCGAGACAGGAGTTGGAAGAGGAGGTGGTGGACGACGAGGACACCGACCCCACCTGGACAAGGCAGATGTCAAGCTGGGAAAGTAGTGTGGATGTTGAGGCAGGTGCAGCACCAAAAAGGGTAGCTAGAGGCAGAGACATGTCCAGAGGCAGAGGTCAGCTGCTTTGCCGAAGCCAGGCCAGACCCGGAATGTCCGAAGATGTTCCCTTTTGTACCCAGCCCAGAAAAACTCCCCCAGCGAGGGCACGTTTCTTGAAGGTGTAGAGTTTTTTCAAGGAATGCGCCGAGGACAGATATAGTGTCGTCTACACAATTTGCCTCTCGAAATCGAGTAGGGGCCCTGAGAAGAGCAACCTGTCCACCACTTCAATGCACCGTCATTTGGAATCCAAGCAATGGAATCAGTGGCAGGCAGCAACGGCAGGACAAACGTCGCCCGCCGTTCATGCCACTGCCTCTGCTCACAGTGCTGGCGATGCACTCCAGAGGACGAGCCAGGACATCACTTCATCTGCCTCCGCCACTTTGTTGACTTCTCCCTCATCCTCCCCTGTTTCTGTCTTATCTCCTTCTCCTGCACCATCAAAGGCACCATCAGGCGCTTCTTTACAACAACCCACCATCTCTCAGACATTGGAGCGCCGGCAGAAATACACCGCTAACCACCCACCCACGCAAGCCTAGAACGCCAACATCGCTAAACTGCTGGCCCAGGAGAGGTTGGCGTTCCGGCTTGTTGAAACTCCCGCCTTCCCGGACCTGATGGCAACTGTGGCACCTCACTATGCCGTCCCTAGCCGTCTCAACTTCTCCCGGTGTGGCGTCCCCGCCTTGCACCAGCACGTGTCACTCAACATCAGGTGGGCCCTTAGTTCCGCGCTTTGCTGCAAGGTCCACTTGACCACCGACACTTGGACAAGCGCCTGTGGTCAGGGATGCTGCAGTGCTTATCTTTAATGACAGGCAGGGTGAATGTGGTGGAGTCTGTTCCCCGGGTGCAAACTGGGGTGGCCTATCTCCTCTCCCAGGCCAAAATTCATGGCAGGAGTAGACTGAAACCCTACGACGCTGCAACCTCCACCACAGCTACTAGCGGCAAACGCTAAAACACTGGTGTGGGGAGACGTCAGCAGGCGGTGCTGAAGCTCATCAGCTTGGGGGACAGACAGCACAGTGCCTCCGAGGTCAGGGATGCCATCCTGGCTGAGATGGCATTTTTTTTTCCCTGCTACACCTGGGGCCTGGCATTTTTACGCCTGTGATAATGGCTGGAACCTGGTAGCGGCTCTGGAGCTTGCCAGCCTCCAACACGTTCCATGTTTGGCCCACGTCTAACCTAGTGGTGCAAAGTTTTTTAAAAACATACCCAAATGTACCGAAGCTACTGTTGAAAATGCGGCGCTTGTGCGCCCACTTTTGCAAGTGCACAGGAGTCGCTGCTAGCCTAAAAACACTCTAGCAAGGCCTACATCTGTCCAAACACAGGCTGTTGTCCGTCATTCACACACGCTGAAACCCTACAATACCATATCTTGAGCAGGGTGTGTGAGCTGCACAGACCTTTGATGGAGTTCCATCTACAAAACCCAAGGGTTCCTCAAAGTCAGCAACCAAAGTTTCTGCACCATGAGTTTCCAGGGGTGGCAGAGTTATGGCTAGGGGAAGAGGCATGGATAGGGATGATGTCTAGGGGCAAAAGCAGTGTGGATGTGGAGGCAAGCTAAGCAGGAAAAACTGGGGGTACAAGCTAAGGCATGGACTGGGGTGATGTCTAGGGGCAAAAGCAGTGTGGATGTGGAGGCAAGCTAAGCAGGAAAAACTGGGGATACAAGCTAAGGCATGGACTGGGGTGATGTCTAGGGGCAAAAGCAGTGTGGATGTGGAGGCAAGCTAAACAGGAAAAACTGGGGGTACAAGCTAAGGCATGGACTGGGGTGATGTCTAGGGGCAAAAGCAGTGTGGATGTGGAGGCAAGCTAAGCAGGAAAAACTGGGGGTACAAGCTAAGGCATGGACTGGGGTGATGTCTAGGGGCAAAAGCAGTGTGGATGTGGAGGCAAGCTAAGCAGGAAAAACTGGGGGTACAAGCTAAGGCATGGACTGGGGTGATGTCTAGGGGCAAAAGCAGTGTGGATGTGGAGGCAAGCAAAGCAGGGAAAATGGTGGCTAGAGGCAAAGGGATGTCCATAGGCAGCAAGGGCAAAGATGCAAAACTCTCCCGTTTCAAGAATTTTCCTGACTTGTTTCCCCACAAAACATTCCTGGGAGGAGGGCTGAAACACCACCCTCCTCCTCCTCCTCCGCTGTTAGATTTACCCCAGCTACGAGCTGAAAACGCTGCAACACTGGTGTGGGGAGACGTCAGCAGGCTGGGCTGAAGCTCATCAGCTTGGGAGACGGACAGCA
This sequence comes from Leptodactylus fuscus, assembly GCF_031893055.1. Lineage (NCBI taxonomy): Eukaryota > Metazoa > Chordata > Amphibia > Anura > Leptodactylidae > Leptodactylus > Leptodactylus fuscus. The sequence continues at coordinate 164,459,245 of NC_134269.1, read as the reverse complement.
CACTGCCTCTGAGGTCAGGGATGCCATCCTGGATGAGATGGCAATTTGTTTATCCCCGCTGCCCCTGGGGCCAGGTTTTTTAGCTTGTTGGAGGGCTCTGGAGCTTGCCAGCCTCCAACACGTTCCATGCCTGGCCCACATGTTCAATGTAGTGGTGCAATGATTTTTAAAAACATACCCCAAATTAGCTGAGCTAAGGGTGAAAGTGCGGCACTTGGACACCCACTTTCCCAAGTCTACAGTACCTGGAGCTAGCCGCAATACACTCCAGCAAGGCCTACATCTGCCTGAAGCACCTACTGTTGTGCGAGGTCACCACACGCTCTAACCCTAGATACCGTATGTTCAGCAGGGTGTGTGAGCAGCAGAGACCTTTGATGGAGTACCAGCTACAAAACCCAAGGGTTCCTCAGAGTCAGCTCCCTCACTTTCTGCACCATGAGTTTCCATGGGTGGCAGACTTATGGCTAGAGGCACAGGCATGGATAGGGGTGATGTGTAGGGGCAAAAGCAGTGTGGATGTGGAGGCAAGCTAAGCAGCAAAAACTGGGGGTACAAGCAGCCGGTGACATCATCACTGACAAGCACAGCTGTCTGTCAGCTGACAGGCTGACTTTCACCAAAATGAACAGACAATGGATAGACTCATCATATACATGTCAGTTACATGACAAATTTAGTGCAATTTGCAAGTCCAAGATGGTTTGGAGATCTGCGGAGAGGAATCTCACCACCTCTTGCGGGTGCCATCATTTGGAAGGCAAGCCCTGGGCTCAGTGGGTGAGAGCAAGCGCAGGATAATCGTCGTTTGGCCTGGCGGCCACTGCCTCTTCCACTGTTGACAGGGCTGGCGCTGCAGTCCAGACCAGGAGCCAGGACACCTCCACATCTGCCTCTGACACTTTGGGGAGTTCACCCTTATCCTCACCTTTTCCTGCCATTTCTCCTTTTGCCCGCGCCATCATGCGCCTCTTCCCAGCAACTCCCCATCTCCCAAGCCTTTCATTTCATGCTAAAGTACAGCGCAACCCACCCACATGCCCAAGGCTTCAACGGCCTCATCTCAAGAAATCTGGCCCAGGAGATGTTGGAATCCCGGCTGGGGGACACTCTGCCCTTTTTGGGCAGAGTGTCTACTGCGCCACCGCACTGTGCCGTCCACACCAGCACTTTCCCCCAAACATGAGGCGGTCCCTAAATTCAGCGCTTAGCCCTAAAGTTCCATGTGACCAGTTACGAATGGACAAGTGCATGCGGACAGGGACGCTACCTTTCAATTTGGGCACAGTGGTTGAATGTAGTTGAGGCGTGGACCGGGTCGCAAAATGTGGTGGCCTGACTTGTCTCCCCACACAACATTCCTGGGAGGAGGGCTGAAACACCACCCTCCTCCGCTGTTAAATTGACCCCAGCTACGAGCTGGAAACGCTGCAACACTGGTGTGGGGAGACGTCAGCGGGCCGTGCTGAAGCTCATCAGCTTGGGGGCCAGACAGCACACTGCCTACAAAGTGAGTCATGCCATCCTCGATGAGACGGCAATGTGGTTTTTGCCACTGCACCTGGGCCCAGGCATGTTGTCATGTGTGATAATGGCCGTAACCTGGGATTGGCTCTGTAGCTTGGCAGCCTGCAACATATTCCATGCCTGGGCCACGTTTTTAACTCATTGCTGCTAATCTTTTGAAAAAGGTACCCCAATGTTCCTGAGCTACTGGTGAAAGTGTGGCGCTTGTGCGGATAGTTTTTAAAGTGTATAGTTGCCGCTGCTAGCCTCTATGCACTCCTACAACGCCTGTACCTGCTGGAACAACGGCTGTTGTGCGACGTCTCCACACTGCTGGCACTAAACATATCATGTGTTGAGCAGAGTGTGTGAGCAGCACAGACCTTTGATGTAGTTCCAACTCCAAAACCCTCGGGTTCGTCAAAGTCAACTCCCTCAGTTGCTCAACCATGAGTGGCCATGGGTGGCAGACTTATGTGAAATCCCATCCCATCCATTGCACTGGACACGAAACATTAGCATGCGCTCAGCACAACTTCGGATATGGCAGATGCGTTAAGCAGGGTGCAGGGTACAACACAGACCAGGCCCGAGCACCAGGAACAGGTGTTAGAAATACTGCAGCATCTGCCATTTCCTTCCAATTTTGGGGTTTTGGACCCGCCACCGACTTGTCTGGACCTAAGTGGGGATCATGAGACACAGTTGCCATCAAGGCAAGCTGTGGTCATGTGCGGTTTGCAGTAAGGGGGCAGTGCGCAATTGGAAGAGGAGTTGGTGGATGACGAGGCCACCGACCCCACATGGACAGGGGTGATGTCTAGGGGCTAAAGCAGTGTAGATGTAGAGGGAAGCTAAATCAACAAAAAACCTGGGTAGAAGCAAAGGCATAAACTGGGGTGATGTTTAGGGGTGAAAGCAGAGTAGATGTGGAGGGAAGCTAAGCAGCAAAAACAGTGGGTAGAAGCAAAGGCATGCAAAACTCTACCCTGTTGGAAGACTTATTCCTAGGTCTGGAACACGTTAATGGCCCCCCTGGACAAATTACTGCCACTCAGGGGCCTAGTGTCACCAGGAGGGACAAGTATAGGCGCATGTTGTGGGAATACCTGGCCGACACCAGCTCTGTCCTCTCCGATCCCTCTGTGCTCTACAGCCTAAACTTATTTTCTCATCTTTTTTTCTGAACTGCACATCTCTTGCCTGCTTCCTTTGGGATCTTAGAAATGGTGGTCCACTTCCACAGATGGTAACTTCAATAGACAGTGTAACGGGAGTAGCTGAGGGATCGCTGTCTTAACCACTTTTTGGCACAAAATTAACTTCCAAAGCCAAATATGGTGCAAGTATATGATGCAAGGACACCTACACACCTATCTCTGACACATTGGGGAGTTCACCCTCATGCGCCCTTTTGGCCTGCACCATCATGCGCCTCTTCCCAGCCACTCCACATTTCCCAAGCTTTTCATTGCAGGCAGAAGTACAATACAACCCACCCCCATGCCCAAGCCTGTAACAGCCTCATCGATAAACTGCTGGCCCTGGAGATGTTGGTGTTTGTTTATGCTTCTGGAGACCCAGGCCTTCCGTCAGCAGATGGCAGCTGGGGCACCTCCCTATGCTGGGCCTAGCCGTTACTACTTCTCTTGGTGTGCTGTCTCTGCCTTGCGCCTGCATGTGTCCCATAACATCAGTCGGGCCCAGAGCTCTGCGCTTTGCTGCAAGGTCCACTTGACCACCGACACATGGACAAGCGCCTGTGGTCAGGGATGCTGCAGTGCTTATCTTTAATGACAGGCAGGGTGAATGTGGTGGAGTCTGTTCCCCAGGTGCAAACTGGGGTGGCCTATCTCCTCTCCCAGGCCAAAATTCATGGCAGGAGTAGACTGAAACCCTACGAAGCTGCAACCTCCACCCCAGCTACTAGCGGAAAACACTGTAACACTGGCATGGGGAGATGTCAGTAGGCCGTGCTGAAACTGATCAGCTTGGGGGACAGACAGCACAGTGCCTCCGAGGTCAGGGATGCCATCCTGGCTGAGATGGCATTTTTTTTTCCCTGCTACACCTGGGGCCTGGCATTTTTGCGCCTGTGATAATGTCTGGAACCTGGTAGCAGATCTGGAGCTTGCCAGACTCAAACACGGTCCACGCATGGCCCACGTTTTCCAACTTGTTGGTGCCATGTTTCTTTGAAACCTACACCATTGTGCCTGATATACAGGTCAAAGTGGGGCCATTTTCGTAAGTGAGAACTAGCCTCTGCTAGGCAGAAAACATTCAGAGCACACTCCTCTCATCTTCGCACCGTTGGCTGGCGGAGGAAGACGAGGGGGTTGGAGTGGCATCTGATGTCCCTATCCCACACGAGGCTAGAGGGTGCACTTCAGTGCATCCCATTGCTTCACCACAAATGGTGTGAAGGGGAGTGGAAAATGGAGGAAATGGAGAGTGACCCTTACAGTTGGGGCCAGCAAAGGCATGCCAAGTAACACACTGGCACACATGGCTGACTTCATCTTGGGTTGCTTTTCAACACATATTTCACATCATGAAGAACAAATAATACTGGATTTTTTCAAGCCTCGAACCCCGGTCTAGGTCTAATGTCTGTTCCTTTCTTATATTAGGGGAGAGGGAAAAAAACATTACTTCAGTGATACCTTTAGCGTACATAGACTGACTATTAATGTGTATCCCACTTAGTGTTGTTAGGGTTACACACCGTCACAACCTGGCTAAAGCTTCTATAGCTGTTAATAAAGTCAACATAACTTTACGGTATCCAAAAAGACAGCTGGTACCGACAGAGAGCAAGACAAATGTCACCCAAAGCTGTGAGCTCTGAACACCCATAGTGACTTTGGCGTCATCATCATTATAAGGGAGCGGGTGGTAATAAATAACTTGGCAGTGCCTAAAACCCAAAAAGCTTATACAACTATATTTACATTAAGATACACAAATGAAACTTTTCAGTAGCATGTCATGAGACAAGCTGATAAGCTCTTCCTTTGTGCAGTGCTATTTGAAATTTAAACGCTGCCTTTATTTTAATTCTGGAGAAGGTGCAGACATTAGATTTAGAACATGTTGTCTTCATTGTCCAAATCCTCTATATAGGTAACGTGTTTTTCGGGCCGAGCTGTCTGGGAACGAGCTGGTGCAGCACTGACAACCTGGGTGAATATGGCAAGAGCCTGAGATGTAGGGTGAATGAATCCCCAAATTATTTGTGGAATTCCCAGTGAGACAATGGCACTGTATACCAGTAGTAAAAATTGTGGGTGCACATAACCCCCATATATTCTTTGAATTCCCAGTGAGACAAAGGAACTGTATAGCAGTATTAAAAATTGTGGGTGCACGTAACCCCCATATATTCTTTGAATTCCCAGTCAGACAATGGCACTGTATACCAGTATTAAAAATTGTGGGTGCACATAACCCCCATATATTCTTTGAATTCCCAGTGAGACAAAGGAACTGTATAGCAGTATTAAAAATTGTGGGTGCACGTAACCCCCATATATTCTTTGAATTCCCAGTCAGACAATGGCACTGTATACCAGTATTAAAAATTGTGGGTGCACATAACCCCCATATATTCTTTGAATTCCCAGTCAGACAATGGCACTATATACCAGTAGTAAAAATTGTGGGTGCACATAACCCCAATATATTCTTTGAATTCCCAGTCAGACAATGGCACTGTATACCAGTAGTAAAAATTGTGGGTGCACATAACCCCCATATATTCTTTGAATTCCCAGTGAGACAAAGGAACTGTATAGCAGTATTAAAAATTGTGGGTGCACGTAACCCCCATATATTCTTTGAATTCCCAGTCAGACAATGGCACTGTATACCAGTATTAAAAATTGTGGGTGCACATAACCCCCATATATTCTTTGAATTCCCAGTCAGACAATGGCACTATATACCAGTAGTAAAAATTGTGGGTGCACATAACCCCAATATATTCTTTGAATTCCCAGTCAGACAATGGCACTGTATACCAGTATTAAAAATTGTGGGTGCACATAACCCCCATATATTCTTTGAATTCCCAGTCAGACAATGGCACTATATACCAGTAGTAAAAATTGTGGGTGCACATAACCCCAATATATTCTTTGAATTCCCAGTCAGACAATGGCACTGTATACCAGTATTAAAAATTGTGGGTGCACATAACCCCCATATATTCTTTGAATTCCCAGTGAGACAAAGGAACTGTATAGCAGTATTAAAAATTGTGGGTGCACGTAACCCCCATATATTCTTTGAATTCCCAGTCAGACAATGGCACTGTATACCAGTATTAAAAATTGTGGGTGCACGTCACCCCAATATATTCTTTGAATTCCCAGTCAGACAATGGCACTGTATACCAGTAGTAAAAATTGTGGGTGCACATAACCCCCATATATTCTTTGAATTCCCAGTCAGACAATGGCACTGTATACCAGTATTAAAAATTGTGGGTGCACATAACCCCCATATATTCTTTGAATTCCCAGTGAGACAATGGAACTGTATAGCAGTATTAAAAATTGTGGGTGCACGTAACCCCCATATATTCTTTGAATTCCCAGTCAGACAATGGCACTGTATACCAGTAGTAAAAATTGTGGGTGCACGTAACCCCCATATATTCTTTGAATTCCCAGTCAGACAATGGCACTATATACCAGTATTAAAAATTGTGGGTGCACATAACCCCCATATATTCTTTGAATTCCCAGTCAGACAATGGCACTGTATACCAGTAGTAAAAATTGTGGGTGCACATAACCCCCATATATTCTTTGAATTCCCAGTGAGACAATGGCACTGTATACCAGTAGTAAAAATTGTGGGTGCACGTAACCCCCATATATTCTTTGAATTCCCAGTCAGACAATGGCACTATATACCAGTATTAAAAATTGTGGGTGCACATAACCCCCATATATTCTTTGAATTCCCAGTCAGACAATGGCACTGTATACCAGTAGTAAAAATTGTGGGTGCACATAACCCCCATATATTCTTTGAATTCCCAGTCAGACAATGGCACTGTATACCAGTAGTAAAAATTGTGGGTGCACATAACCCCCATATATTCTTTGAATTCCCAGTGAGACAAAGGAACTGTATAGCAGTATTAAAAATTGTGGGTGCACGTAACCCCCATATATTCTTTGAATTCCCAGTCAGACAATGGCACTGTATAGCAGTATTAAAAATTGTGGGTGCACGTAACCCCCATATATTCTTTGAATTCCCAGTCAGACAATGGCACTGTATACCAGTATTAAAAATTGTGGGTGCACATAACCCCCATATATTCTTTGAATTCCCAGTGAGACAATGGCACTGTATAGCAGTAGCAAAAATTGTGGGTGCACGTCACCCCAATATATTCTTTGAATTCCCAGTCAGACAATGGCACTATATACCAGTAGCAAAAATTGTGGGTGTATATAGCCCCAATTCTATTGCTAGGGGACTTGCAGGGTATTTCTGAGGTGAAGGTGGGGGGGCACACCGTTGGAACGGGGATTTGGGGTGTATATATGGGGTATACGGGAATACACTGTCAGTGTGTTCCATTCAGGATCCTGGGAAAGCTGGGTTGCGGCGATTGAGCCCGTCAGTGCCACGTTACACTGACAAGCTTCTCCCTGGAATTGAAGTTATATGTAAGCCCAATATATTCTTTGAATTCCCAGTGAGACAATGGCACTATATGGCAGTAGCAAAAATAGTGGGTGTATATAGCCCCAATCCTATTGCTAGGGGACTTGCAGGGTATTTCTGGGGTGAAGGTGGGGGGGCACACCGTTGGAACGGGTATCGGGGGTATATATCGGGTATACGGGAATACACTGACAGTGTATTCCATTCAGGATCCTGGGAAAGCTGGGTTGCGGCGATTGAGCCCGTCAGTGCCACGTTACACTGACAAGCTTCTCCCTGGAATTTAGCTCTTATAAGAGCTGTTGGTTGTCTTCTCCTTCCTATCCTAGCCTGTCCCTGCCTACCCAGAATCTAACCCCTAGCTAGCTGGACGGAAACCTCCGTCCTCGGTGAATTGCAAGCTCAGAATGACGCGAACCTGGGCGTCGCTGTTCTTTTAAATTAGAGGTCACATGTTTTCGGCAGCCAATGGGTTTTGCCTACTTTTTTCAATGTCACCGGTGTCGTAGTTCCTGTCCCACCTACCCTGTGCTGTTATTGGAGCAAAAAAGGCGCCAGGGAAGGTGGGAGGGGAATCGAGTAATGGCGCACTTTACCACGCGGTGTTCGATTCGATTCGAACATGCCGAACAGCCTAATATCCGATCGAACATGAGTTCGATAGAACACTGTTCGCTCATCTCTAATGATTATGGGCTTTTTTTTCTTTTAAATGTGGATTGTGAGGCCCATATGGAGATCACAATGTACTTTTTTTTTTTTCCTATCAGTATGTCTTTGTAGAATGGGTGGAAATCTAAGCAAACACGGGGAGGACATACAAACTTCTTGCAGATGTTGTTCCTGGCGGGATTTGAACCCAGGGACTCCAGTGCTGCAAGGCTGCAGTGCTAACCACAGAGCCACCATGTTGCCCCTATGATTATGGGCTTTTTCTTCCTTATTTTAAGTTTCGGGGGCAGTACATCCATGCTGGCTCTATTAAACAAACCTGTATTCTGTATGATTTTCTTTAAAAGGATCATCCCTATAAAAGACAATTTTTTGTGCAAATTGGTGGTCAGCTCACTTAGGTTTCACTAGATTATCATTCCATTTTCAGGACAAGAGAGTAACCTAGTCTCTTTTACCTTTCTTTGTGTGCCTGTCTACAATGGAGTCAGTATACTTTAACTTGCGTAATCAAAAGCTAAATTTTTACAATGACTTATGTTTTTAATCAGCCATTGTCCCCTACTGTAGAACACTGTGTATTGTACATCTTCCAAAAACATTGTCTAGATATTTATATTGATTGCATTATTTTAATTGGCCATTGGTGAATGCCCTAGGTGTGGTCTTCAGTGTTCTATGAGCAATTAGTGACAATGATATGTATTCTTAGGGTGCCCGAAAATGTTGTGACTAGAGATGAGCGAACACTAAAATGTTCGAGGTTCGAAATTCGAATCGAACAGCCGCTCACTGTTCGTGTGTTCGAACGGGTTTCGAACCCCATTATAGTCTATGGGGAACATATACTCGTTAAGGGGGAAACCCAAATCCGTGTCTGGAGGGTCACCAAGTCCACTATGACACCACAGGAAATGATGCCAACACCTCTGGAATGACACTGAGACAGCAGGGGAAGCATGTCTGGGGGCATCTAACACACCAAAGACCCTCTATTACCCCAACATCACAGCCTAACAACTACACACTTTACACACTCAATACCACCTCTCTGACAGTAGGAAAACACCTGAAACATGTGTATTTGGCACTTGCAGTGAGGAGAGCTTGTCACCAGCAGTGAATTTGGCCCTTGTAGTAAGTTGAGGTTGGCACCAACATTTGTTTTGAAAATCAGGGTGGATTGAGACTCTAACCAGCAGAGTTTGGGCAAATTCATGGTGGAGGGAGCCTCTAAAAACCCCAGTTTGGACCAATTCATGGTGGAGGGAGCCTCTAAAAACCCCAGTTTGGACCAATTCATGGTGGAGGGAGCCTCTAAAAAACCCAGTTTGGACCAATTCATGGTGGAGGGAGCCTCTAAACAGCCCAGTTTGGACCAATTCATGGTGGAGGGAGCCTCTAACCAGCAGAGTTGTGGGAAAGCAGGGTGGAGGGAGCCTCTAAACAGCCCAGTTTGGACCAATTCATGGTGGAGGGAGCCTCTAAAAACCCCAATTTGGACCAATTCATGGTGGAGGGAGCCTCTAACCAGCCCAGTTTGGACCAATTCATGGTGGAGGGAGCCTCTAACCAGCCCAGTTTGGGCAAATTCATGGTGGAGGGAGCCTCTAAAAACCCCAATTTGGACCAATTCATGGTGGAGGGAGCCTCTAAAAACCCCAGTTTGGACCAATTCATGGTGGAGGGAGCCTCTAAACAGCCCAGTTTGGACCAATTCATGGTGGAGGGAGCCTCTAAAAACCCCAATTTGGACCAATTCATGGTGGAGGGAGCCTCTAACCAGCCCAGTTTGGACCAATTCATGGTGGAGGGAGCCTCTAACCAGCCCAGTTTGGGCAAATTCATGGTGGAGGGAGCCTCTAAAAACCCCAATTTGGACCAATTCATGGTGGAGGGAGCCTCTAAACAGCCCAGTTTGGGCAAATTCATGGTGGAGGGAGCCTCTAAAAACCCCAATTTGGACCAATTCATGGTGGAGGGAGCCTCTAACCAGCCCAGTTTGGACCAATTCATGGTGGAGGGAGCCTCTAACCAGCCCAGTTTGGGCAAATTCATGGTGGAGGGAGCCTCTAAAAACCCCAATTTGGACCAATTCATGGTGGAGGGAGCCTCTAAAAACCCCAGTTTGGACCAATTCATGGTGGAGGGAGCCTCTAAACAGCCCAGTTTGGACCAATTCATGGTGGAGGGAGCCTCTAAAAACCCCAATTTGGACCAATTCATGGTGGAGGGAGCCTCTAAAAACCCCAGTTTGGACCAATTCATGGTGGAGGGAGCCTCTAAACAGCCCAGTTTGGACCAATTCATGGTGGAGGGAGCCTCTAAAAACCCCAATTTGGACCAATTCATGGTGGAGGGAGCCTCTAAACAGCCCAGTTTGGGCAAATTCATGGTGGAGGGAGCCTCTAAAAACCCCAGTTTGGACCAATTCATTGTGGAGGGAGCCTCTAAAGACCCCAGTTTGGACCAATTCATGGTGGAGGGAGCCTCTAAAAAACCCAGTATGGACCAATTCATGGTGGAGGGAGACTCTAAACAGCCCAGTTTGGGCAAATTCATGGTGGAGGGAGCCTCTAAAAACCCCAGTTTGGACCAATTCATGGTGGAGGGAGCCTCTAAAAACCCCAGTTTGGACCAATTCATGGTGGAGGGAGCCTCTAAAAACCCCAGTTTGGACCAATTCATGGTGGAGGGAGCCTCTAAACAGCCCAGTTTGGACCAATTCATGGTGGAGGGAGCCTCTAAAAACCCCAATTTGGACCAATTTATGGTGGAGGGAGCCTCTAACCAGCCCAGTTTGGACCAATTCATGGTGGAGGGAGCCTCTAACCAGCCCAGTTTGGGCAAATTCATGGTGGAGGGAGCCTCTAAAAACCCCAATTTGGACCAATTCATGGTGGAGGGAGCCTCTAACCAGCCCAGTTTGGACCAATTCATGGTGGAGGGAGCCTCTAAAAACGCCAGTTTGGACCAATTCATGGTGGAGGGAGCCTCTAAAAACCCCAGTTTGGACCAATTCATGCTGGAGGGAGCCTCTAAACAGCCCGGTTTGGGCAAATTCATGGTGGAGGGAGCCTCTAAAACCCCCAGTTTGGACCAATTCATGGTGGAGGGAGCCTCTAAACAGCCCAGTTTGGACCAATTCATGGTGGAGGGAGCCTCTAAAAACCCCAATTTGGACCAATTCATGGTGGAGGGAGCCTCTAACCAGCCCAGTTTGGACCAATTCATGGTGGAGGGAGCCTCTAACCAGCCCAGTTTGGGCAAATTCATGGTGGAGGGAGCCTCTAAAAACCCCAGTTTGGACCAATTCATGGTGGAGGGAGCCTCTAAACAGCCCAGTTTGGACCAATTCATGGTGGAGGGAGCCTCTAAAAACCCCAATTTGGACCAATTCATGGTGGAGGGAGCCTCTAAAAACCCCAGTTTGGACCAATTCATGGTGGAGGGAGCCTCTAAACAGCCCAGTTTGGACCAATTCATGGTGGAGGGAGCCTCTAAAAACCCCAATTTGGACCAATTTATGGTGGAGGGAGCCTCTAAACAGCCCAGTTTGGGCAAATTCATGGTGGAGGGAGCCTCTAAAAACCCCAGTTTGGACCAATTCATGGTGGAGGGAGCCTCTAAAAACCCCAGTTTGGACCAATTCATGGTGGAGGGAGCCTCTAAAAAACCCAGTTTGGACCAATTCATGGTGGAGGGAGCCTCTAAACAGCCCAGTTTGGGCAAATTCATGGTGGAGGGAGCCTCTAAAAACCCCAGTTTGGACCAATTCATGGTGGAGGGAGCCTCTAAAAACCCCAGTTTGGACCAATTCATGGTGGAGGGAGCCTCTAAAAACCCCAGTTTGGACCAATTCATGGTGGAGGGAGCCTCTAAACAGCCCAGTTTGGGCAAATTCATGGTGGAGGGAGCCTCTAAAAACCCCAGTTTGGACCAATTCATGGTGGAGGGAGCCTCTAAAAAACCCAGTTTGGACCAATTCATGGTGGAGGGAGCCTCTAAAAACCCCAATTTGGACCAATTCATGGTGGAGGGAGCCTCTAAACAGCCCAGTTTGGGCAAATTCATGGTGGAGGGAGCCTCTAAAAACCCCAGTTTGGACCAATTCATGGTGGAGGGAGCCTCTAAAAAACCCAGTTTGGACCAATTCATGGTGGAGGGAGCCTCTAACCAGCCCAGTTTGGACCAATTCGTGGTGGAGGGAGCCTCTAAAAACCCCAGTTTGGACCAATTCATGGTGGAGGGAGCCTCTAAAAAACCCAGTTTGGACCAATTCATGGTGGAGGGAGCCTCTAACCAGCCCAGTTTGGACCAATTCATGGTGAAGGGAGCCTCTAAAAACCCCAGTTTGGACCAATTCATGGTGGAGGGAGCCTCTAAACAGCCCAGTTTGGACCAATTCATGGTGGAGGGAGCCTCTAACCAGCCCAGTTTGGGCAAATTCATGGTGGAGGGAGCCTCTAAAAACCCCAATTTGGACCAATTCTTGGTGGAGGGAGCCTCTAAAAACCCCAATTTGGACCAATTCATGGTGGAGGAAGCCTCTAACCAGCCCAGTTTGGACCAATTCATGGTGGAGGGAGCCTCTAAAAACCCCAGTTTGGACCAATTCATGGTGGAGGGAGCCTCTAAAAACCCCAGTTTGGACCAATTCATGCTGGAGGGAGCCTCTAAACAGCCCAGTTTGGGCAAATTCATGGTGGAGGGAGCCTCTAAAAACCCCAGTTTGGACCAATTCATGGTGGAGGGAGCCTCTAAAAACCCCAGTTTGGACCAATTCATGGTGGAGGGAGCCTCTAAAAACCCCAGTTTGGACCAATTCATGGTGGAGGGAGCCTCTAAAAAACCCAGTTTGGACCAATTCATGGTGGAGGGAGCCTCTAACCAGCCCAGTTTGGACCAATTCATGGTGGAGGGAGCCTCTAAAAAACCCAGTTTGGACCAATTCATGGTGGAGGGAGCCTCTAAAAAACCCAGTTTGGACCAATTCATGGTGGAGGGAGCCTCTAACCAGCCCAGTTTGGACCAATTCATGGTGGAGGGAGCCTCTAAAACCCCCAGTTTGGACCAATTCATGGTGGAGGGAGCCTCTAAACAGCCCAGTTTGGACCAATTCATGGTGGAGGGAGCCTCTAAAAACCCCAATTTGGACCAATTCATGGTGGAGGGAGCCTCTAACCAGCCCAGTTTGGACCAATTCATGGTGGAGGGAGCCTCTAACCAGCCCAGTTTGGGCAAATTCATGGTGGAGGGAGCCTCTAAAAACCCCAATTTGGACCAATTCATGGTGGAGGGAGCCTCTAAACAGCCCAGTTTGGGCAAATTCATGGTGGAGGGAGCCTCTAAAAACCCCAGTTTGGACCAATTCATGGTGGAGGGAGCCTCTAAAAACCCCAGTTTGGACCAATTCATGGTGGAGGGAGCCTCTAACCAGCCCAGTTTGGACCAATTCATGGTGGAGGGAGCCTCTAAAAACCCCAGTTTGGACCAATTCATGGTGGAGGGAGCCTCTAAACAGCCCAGTTTGGACCAATTCATGGTGGAGGGAGCCTCTAAAAACCCCAATTTGGACCAATTCATGGTGGAGGGAGCCTCTAACCAGCCCAGTTTGGACCAATTCATGGTGGAGGGAGCCTCTAACCAGCCCAGTTTGGGCAAATTCATGGTGGAGGGAGCCTCTAAAAACCCCAATTTGGACCAATTCATGGTGGAGGGAGCCTCTAAACAGCCCAGTTTTGGCAAATTCATGGTGGAGGGAGCCTCTAAAAACCCCAGTTTGGACCAATTCATGGTGGAGGGAGCCTCTAACCAGCCCAGTTTGGGCAAATTCATGGTGGAGGGAGCCTCTAACCAGCAGAGTTGTGGGAAAGCAGGGTGGAGGGAGCCTCTAACCAGCAGAGTTGGTGGAAATCAGGGTGGAGGGAGCCTCTAACCAGCAGAGTTGGGGGAAATCATGTTGGAGGGAGCCTAGTATTAGCAGAATTGTGCAACGCTTATGGTGGATGAGTATGAGGATGCGGAGGAATTGGAGAGGTTGAGTACAGACATGGAGTTTCATGTTGGGGTGCTTTACACAGGTGGGCACAAAAATGAAGGCTCTATCCAGTGGTGGTTCATTTTTATCAAAGTGAGCCGGTCGGCACTCTCAGCTGACAGACGGGTGCGCTTGTCAGTGATGATGCCACCGGCTGCACTGAACACCCTCTCAGATAGGACGCTGGCGGCAGGACAGGACAGCACCTCCAAGGCATATAGGGCAAGTTCAAGCCACAGGTCCAACTTCGACACCCAATACGTGTAGGGCGCAGAGGGGTCGGAGAGGACAGGGCTGTGGTCGGAAAGGTATTCCCGCAACATGCGCCTATACTTCTCACGCCTGGTGACACTAGGACCCTCTGTGGCGGCACTTTGGCGAGGGGGTGCCATCAAGGTGTCGCAGACCTTAGACAGTGTGCCCCTCGTTTGTGTGGACTGGTGAGAACTTGGTCGCCTACTGGAGGAACTGTCCTCCCTGCCGCCAACGTCACATGCTGGAAACATCTCCATCATATTCTGCACCAATTGCCTGTGGCAAGCATTGATGCGATTGGCCCTCCCCTCTACCGGAATAAAAGACGAGATGTTGTTTTTATACCGGGGGTCAAGGATAGCAAAGATCCAGTACTGGTTGTCCTCCATGATTTTGACAATACGCTTGTCGGTTGTAAAGCACCCCAACATGAACTCAGCCATGTCTGCCACAGTGTTAGTTGGCATGACTCCTCTGGCCCCACCGGAAAGTTCAATCTCCATTTCCTCCTCATCCTCCATGTCTACCCATCCGCGCTGCAACAATGGGACGATTCGAAGTTGCCCGGAAGCCTCCTGTATCACCATCACATCATCGGACAACTCTTCTTCCTCCTCCTCCTCCTCCTCCTCCTCCATTAAACGCGATGAAGCGGACAGATGTGTGGACCTACTCTCCAGCTGTGACGGATCGGATGCTATCCCTGACTCCTCTGTGTGATCTGAGTTATCCCTGATGTCAATCAGGGATTCTCTCAGAACACACAAGAGCGGGATTGTAAGGCTCACCATCGCATCCTCAGAGCTCACCCTCCTTGTGGACTCCTCAAACACCCGTAGGATGTCACAAAGGTCTCTCATCCATGGCCACTCATGGATGAGAAACTGAGGCAGCTGACTTTGTGGCACCCTAGGGTTTTGTAGCTGGTATTCCATCAAAGGTCTCTGCTGCTCAACCACTCTATTCAACATCTGAAACGTTGAGTTCCAGCGTGTGGGGACGTCGCACAAAAGCCGGTGTTGTGGCACATGCAGGCGTTGCTGGAGAGATTTTAAGCTGGCAGCGGCTACTGTCGACTTGCGAAAGTGGGCGCACATGCGCCGCACTTTCACCAGTAGCTCTGGAACATTGGGGTAGCTCTTTAGGAAACGTTGCACCACTAGGTTGAAGACGTGGGCCAGGCATGGAACATGTTGGAGTCCGGCAAGCTCCAGAGCTGCTACCAGGTTCCGGCCGTTATCACAAACGACCATGCCTGGGCCCAGGTGCAGTGGCTCAAACCATATTGCCGTCTCATCGAGGAGGGCATCCCTCACCTCGGAGGCAGTGTGCTGTCTGTCCCCCAAGCTGATCAGCTTCAGCACAGCCTGCTGACGTCTACCAACGCCAGTGCTGCAACGTTTCCAACTCGTAGCTGGGGTCAATCTAACAGCGGAGGAGGAGGCGGTGGCGGAGGAGGAGGCGGTGGCGGAGGAGGAGGCGGTAGAGGAGGAGGAGGAGGGGGGTGTTCTTCTCGTGTCCCTGCCAGGAATGTTAGGCGGGGAGACGAGGTACACCGGGCCAGTTTGGGAAGCAGTCCCAGCCTCAACTACATTCACCCAGTGTGCCGTCAGTGAAATGTAGCGTCCCTGTCCGCATGCACTTGTCCACGCGTCGGTGGTCAAGTGGACCTTTGTGCAAAGCGCGGAACTAAGGGCCCGCCTGATGTTGAGTGACACGTGCTGGTGCAAGGCGGGGACGGCACACCGGGAGAAGTAGTGATGGCTAGGGACGGCATAGCGAGGTGCCGCAGTTGCCATCAGGTCCAGGAAGGCGGGAGTTTCAACAAGCCGGAACGCCAACATCTCCTGGGCCAGCAGTTTAGCGATGTTGGCGTTCAAGGCTTGCGCGTGTGGGTGGTTAGCAGTGTATTTCTGCCGCCGCTCCAATGTCTGAGAGATGGTGGGTTGTTGTAAAGAAGCGCCTGATGGTGCCTTTGATGGTGCAGGAGAAGGAGATAAGACAGGAACAGGGGAGGATGAGGGAGAAGTCAACAAAGTGGCGGAGGCAGATGAAGTGGTGTCCTGGCTCGTCCTCTGGAGTGCATCGCCAGCACAGTCAGCAGTGGCAGTGGCAGAGGCAGAGGCAGTGGCAGAGGCAGTGGCAGTGGCGTGAACGGCAGGCGGCCTTTGTCCTGCCGTTGCTGCCTGCCACTGATTCCAGTGCTTGGATTCCAAATGACGGCGCATTGAAGTGGTGGACAGGTTGCTCTTCTCAGAGCCCCTAATCAATTTCGAGAGGCAAATTGTGCAGACAACACTATATCTGTCCTCGGCGCATTCCTTGAAAAAACTCCACACCTTCGAGAAACGTGCCCTCGAGGTGGGAGTTTTTCGGGGCTGGGTACGAACTGGAACATCTTGGGAGATTCCGGGTGTGGCCTGGCTTCGCCTAAGCTGCTGACCTCTGCCTCTGCCTCTAGCTACCCTTTTTGGTGCTGCACTTGCCTCAACATCCACACTACTTTCCCCGCTTGACATCCCCCCTGTCCAGGTCGGGTCAGTGTCCTCATCATCCACCACTTCCTCTTCCAACTCCTGTCTCATCTCCTCCTCCCGCACAATGCGCCGGTCAACTGGATGCCCTGACGGCAACTGCGTCACATCATCGTCGATGAGGGTGGGTTGCTGGTCATCCACCACCAAATCGAACGGAGATGGAGGAGACTCTAGTGTTTGAGCATCTGGACACAGATGCTCCTCTGTTAGGTTCGTGGAATCGTGACGTGGAGAGGCAGGTTGAGGGACAATGAAAGGAGCGGAGAACAGCTCTGGGGATCAGGAACAGTTGGGGTTATTGTTCTGTGAAGCTTGGGAATTTTGGGAGGAAGGAGGACAAGACTGTTGGGTAATAGGAGGAGAGGAGGCAGAGTCTGACTGGCTGCTGGACAATGTGCTGTAAGCGTTCTCTGACAGCCATTGCAAGACCTGTTCCTGGTTCTCGGGCCTACTAAGGTTTGTACCCTGCAGTTTAGTTAATGTGGCAAGCAACCCTGGCACTGTGGAGTGGCGCAATGCTTGCTGCCCCACAGGAGTAGGCACGGGACGCCCTGTGGCTTCACTGCTACCTTGCTCCCCAGAACCATTCCCCCGACCTCGCCCACGGCCTCGTCCACGTCCCTTTCCGGGAGCCTTGCGCATTTTGAATTCCCAATTAGAAATTGGCACTATATACCAGTAGCAAAAATTGTGGGTGCACGTAACCCCAATATATTCTTTGAATTCCCAGTCAGACAATGGCACTATATACCAGTAGCAAGAAATGAGGGTATTTATAACCCCAATATATTCTTTGAATTCCCAGTCAGAAACTGGCACTGTATACCAGTAGTAAAAATTGTGGGTGCACGTAACCCCAATATATTCTTTGAATTCCCAGTCAGACAATGGCACTATATGGCAGTAGCAAGAAATGAGGGTATTTGTAACCCCAATATATTCTTTGAATTCCCAGTCAGAAACTGGCACTGTATACCAGTAGTAAAAATTGTGGGTGCACGTAACCCCAATATATTCTTTGAATTCCCAGTCAGACAATGGCACTGTATACCAGTAGTAAAAATTGTGGGTGCACGTAACCCCAATATATTCTTTGAATTACCAGTCAGAAACTGGCACTATATGGCAGTAGCAAGAAATGAGGGTATTTGTAACCCCAATATATTCTTTGAATTCCCAGTCAGAAACTGGCACTGTATACCAGTAGTAAAAATTGTGGGTGCACGTAACCCCAATATATTCTTTGAATTACCAGTCAGAAACTGGCACTATATGGCAGTAGCAAGAAATGAGGGTATTTGTAACCCCAATATATTCTTTGAATTCCCAGTCAGAAACTGGCACTGTATACCAGTAGTAAAAATTGTGGGTGCACGTAACCCCAATATATTCTTTGAATTCCCAGTCAGACAATGGCACTATATACCAGTAGCAAGAAATGAGGGTATTTATAACCCCAATATATTCTTTGAATTCCCAGTCAGAAACTGGCACTGTATACCAGTAGTAAAAATTGTGGGTGCACGTAACCCCAATATATTCTTTGAATTCCCAGTCAGACAATGGCACTATATACCAGTAGCAAGAAATGAGGGTATTTATAACCCCAATATATTCTTTGAATTCCCAGTCAGACAATGGCACTGTATACCAGTAGTAAAAATTGTGGGTGCACGTAACCCCAATATATTCTTTGAATTCCCAGTCAGAAACTGGCACTATATGGCAGTAGCAAGAAATGAGGGTATTTGTAACCCCAATATATTCTTTGAATTCCCAGTCAGAAACTGGCACTGTATACCAGTAGTAAAAATTGTGGGTGCACGTAACCCCAATATATTCTTTGAATTACCAGTCAGAAACTGGCACTATATGGCAGTAGCAAGAAATGAGGGTATTTGTAACCCCAATATATTCTTTGAATTCCCAGTCAGAAACTGGCACTGTATACCAGTAGTAAAAATTGTGGGTGCACGTAACCCCAATATATTCTTTGAACTCCCAGTCAGACAATGGCACTATATACCAGTAGCAAGAAATGAGGGTATTTATAACCCCAATATATTCTTTGAATTCCCAGTCAGAAACTGGCACTGTATACCAGTAGTAAAAATTGTGGGTGCACGTAACCCCAATATATTCTTTGAATTCCCAGTCAGACAATGGCACTATATACCAGTAGCAAGAAATGAGGGTATTTATAACCCCAATATATTCTTTGAATTCCCAGTCAGACAATGGCACTGTATACCAGTAGTAAAAATTGTGGGTGCACGTAACCCCAATATATTCTTTGAATTACCAGTCAGAAACTGGCACTATATGGCAGTAGCAAGAAATGAGGGTATTTGTAACCCCAATATATTCTTTGAATTCCCAGTCAGAAACTGGCACTGTATACCAGTAGTAAAAATTGTGGGTGCACGTAACCCCAATATATTCTTTGAATTCCCAGTCAGACAATGGCACTATATACCAGTAGCAAGAAATGAGGGTATTTATAACCCCAATATATTCTTTGAATTCCCAGTCAGAAACTGGCACTATATGGCAGTAGCAAGAAATGAGGGTATTTATAACCCCAATATATTCTTTGAATTCCCAGTCAGACAATGGCACTGTATACCAGTAGTAAAAATTGTGGGTGCACGTAACCCCAATATATTCTTTGAATTACCAGTCAGAAACTGGCACTATATGGCAGTAGCAAGAAATGAGGGTATTTGTAACCCCAATATATTCTTTGAATTCCCAGTCAGAAACTGGCACTGTATACCAGTAGTAAAAATTGTGGGTGCACGTAACCCCAATATATTCTTTGAATTCCCAGTCAGAAACTGGCACTATATGGCAGTAGCAAGAAATGAGGGTATTTGTAACCCCAATATATTCTTTGAATTCCCAGTCAGACAATGGCACTATATACCAGTAGCAAGAAATGAGGGTATTTATAACCCCAATATATTCTTTGAATTCCCAGTCAGACAATGGCACTGTATACCAGTAGTAAAAATTGTGGGTGCACGTAACCCCAATATATTCTTTGAATTCCCAGTCAGACAATGGCACTATATACCAGTAGCAAGAAATGAGGGTATTTATAACCCCAATATATTCTTTGAATTCCCAGTCAGAAACTGGCACTGTATACCAGTAGTAAAAATTGTGGGTGCACGTAACCCCAATATATTCTTTGAATTCCCAGTCAGAAACTGGCACTATATGGCAGTAGCAAGAAATGAGGGTATTTGTAACCCCAATATATTCTTTGAATTCCCAGTCAGAAACTGGCACTGTATACCAGTAGTAAAAATTGTGGGTGCACGTAACCCCAATATATTCTTTGAATTACCAGTCAGAAACTGGCACTATATGGCAGTAGCAAGAAATGAGGGTATTTGTAACCCCAATATATTCTTTGAATTCCCAGTCAGAAACTGGCACTGTATACCAGTAGTAAAAATTGTGGGTGCACGTAACCCCAATATATTCTTTGAATTACCAGTCAGAAACTGGCACTATATGGCAGTAGCAAGAAATGAGGGTATTTGTAACCCCAATATATTCTTTGAATTCCCAGTCAGAAACTGGCACTGTATACCAGTAGTAAAAATTGTGGGTGCACGTAACCCCAATATATTCTTTGAATTCCCAGTCAGACAATGGCACTGTATACCAGTAGTAAAAATTGTGGGTGCACGTAACCCCAATATATTCTTTGAATTACCAGTCAGAAACTGGCACTATATGGCAGTAGCAAGAAATGAGGGTATTTGTAACCCCAATATATTCTTTGAATTCCCAGTCAGAAACTGGCACTGTATACCAGTAGTAAAAATTGTGGGTGCACGTAACCCCAATATATTCTTTGAATTACCAGTCAGAAACTGGCACTATATGGCAGTAGCAAGAAATGAGGGTATTTGTAACCCCAATATATTCTTTGAATTCCCAGTCAGAAACTGGCACTGTATACCAGTAGTAAAAATTGTGGGTGCACGTAACCCCAATATATTCTTTGAATTCCCAGTCAGACAATGGCACTATATACCAGTAGCAAGAAATGAGGGTATTTATAACCCCAATATATTCTTTGAATTCCCAGTCAGAAACTGGCACTGTATACCAGTAGTAAAAATTGTGGGTGCACGTAACCCCAATATATTCTTTGAATTCCCAGTCAGACAATGGCACTATATACCAGTAGCAAGAAATGAGGGTATTTATAACCCCAATATATTCTTTGAATTCCCAGTCAGACGATGGCACTGTATACCAGTAGTAAAAATTGTGGGTGCACGTAACCCCAATATATTCTTTGAATTCCCAGTCAGAAACTGGCACTATATGGCAGTAGCAAGAAATGAGTGTATTTATAACCCCAATATATTCTTTGAATTCCCAGTCAGACAATGGCACTGTATACCAGTAGTAAAAATTGTGGGTGCACGTAACCCCAATATATTCTTTGAATTACCAGTCAGAAACTGGTACTATATGGCAGTAGCAAGAAATGAGGGTATTTGTAACCCCAATATATTCTTTGAATTCCCAGTCAGAAACTGGCACTGTATACCAGTAGTAAAAATTGTGGGTGCACGTAACCCCAATATATTCTTTGAATTCCCAGTCAGAAACTGGCACTATATGGCAGTAGCAAGAAATGAGGGTATTTGTAACCCCAATATATTCTTTGAATTCCCAGTCAGAAACTGGCACTGTATACCAGTAGTAAAAATTGTGGGTGCACGTAACCCCAATATATTCTTTGAATTACCAGTCAGAAACTGGCACTATATGGCAGTAGCAAGAAATGAGGGTATTTGTAACCCCAATATATTCTTTGAATTCCCAGTCAGAAACTGGCACTGTATACCAGTAGTAAAAATTGTGGGTGCACGTAACCCCAATATATTCTTTGAATTCCCAGTCAGACAATGGCACTATATGGCAGTAGCAAAAATAGTGGGTGTATATAGCCCCAATTCTATTGCTAGGGGACTTGCAGGGTATTTCTGGGGTGAAGGTGGGGGGGCACACCGTTGGAACGGGTATCGGGGGTATATATCGGGTATACGGGAATACACTGACAGTGTATTCCATTCAGGATCCTGGGAAAGCTGGGTTGCGGCGATTGAGCCCGTCAGTGCCACGTTACACTGACAAGCTTCTCCCTGGAATTTAGCTCTTACAAGAGCTGTTGTGGTTGTCTTCTCCTTCCTATCCTAGCCTGTCCCTGCCTACCCAGAATCTAAGCCCTAGCTAGCTGGACGGAAACCTCCGTCCTCGGTGAATTGCAAGCTCAGAATGACGCGAACCTGGGCGGCGCTGTTCTTTTAAATTAGAGGTCACATGTTTTCGGCAGCCAATGGGTTTTGCCTACTTTTCTCAACGTCACCGGTGTCGTAGTTCCTGTCCCACCTACCCTGTGCTGTTATTGGAGCAAAAAAGGCGCCAGGGAAGGTGGGAGGGGAATCGAGTAATGGCGCACTTTACCACGCGGTGTTCGATTCGATTCGAACATGCCGAACAGCCTAATATCCGATCGAACATGAGTTCGATAGAACACTGTTCGCTCATCTTTAGTTGTGACCAAACCTTGGTAGTCACTTGCAGACAACCACTAATTGGTGTGCTTCACGTGTGCCTGTACTTGTTCTAGTACTTCAGTTGTATTCACGTGGATGCACAGATGTACATACATCTCGATATACTGCACTCGATGGGCAGGGGGCGCAGGTAGGGGAGGGGGAAATAGGCGAGAGGGGCCTGGGGCACGGGGGGGGGAGAAGAGGGGGGGTGAGCGGTACATAGTGGGACCACGATGAATAGTCATTCAGCTGATGATCAGCCTATTTATTAGACTGAAAACTTTATCCTGGTGGGGGATCACAATTTCATACAGCCCAGAGATCCTGGTAGTCTTAATCTAACACTGTCAACGCCAATGGTAATTTTGTCATATTTGTCAATTTTTAAAGCATTTTAAATTTTATAGATTGTGATTTTATCTCTTTAAGAAAACATCCTGCTTTTTAGGAAAGGAATAAATATTCTACACAAATACATCTAACCCCCGGTTCACATCTGTGTTTTGGATTCCTTTCAGGGAGTCCCCAAGCAGACTCTTTTACCCATTAAAAAGCAGTTAGCTAAGAAACTACACGGACCCCATAGACTATAATGGAATCCATATGGTTTCTGCTCGTTGTCTGCACGAATCATGTGGAGAAAAAAGTACTGTAAGCAACACTTTTCTCTCCGCATGTTTCATGTGGAAACCACTCGGACCCCATTATAGTCTCTGGGGTCCATGTGATTTTTTAGCTAACCGCTTTTTAATGCGTATAGGTTGCCGTTCAGGGGTTCCCCAAGCAGACTTTCCAAATGGACTACTAAATGCAGATGTGAACGGGGCTTAAAGTTGGGAATTCAACTAAAAGCAAATATTTGTATTGTATTTATTGAGAAATGAAAGCCGGGTCTTATCTGGTGATGACATAACTGGAATATTGTTGTTTTGATTATCCTGGTATTTTTCTGCCCCGCCTTAAGTAAACCTTTCTATAGTACATAAATGAACAGCAGCCATGTCAAGTTATTGGCAAAATCTATTTGGATCAGGTTCACAATATTAACTCTCCATCATGAAGTCCATGGGAGTCATTGTCTTTGCTGCAATCGCATTTGCCACTTTCACAGGTTAATCTTTTAGTGTATTGCTATTGTTGCCATTATTACTTACGTTATTCTTTGTAATGTGCTCTATTTGTCATGTCTGTGCATTTGCTCCTTGCTGAATCTATTATTTAGGATTGATCATTGTACAACAATAATGTTTTATTATATTATTAATACTGTAAATGTTTTTTTAAACCATTTAATGTATTTCCAGCACGATATTGGATGAAGTCTATTCTTATCACACTAAAGCAATATTTTTATTATATAAAAAGCCTTTTATCTGAGACCATTTTTTATACATTTTACTTTTAGGTGTCATCTGTAACCCTGTTGATACAGAGATTGAGGTATGTTTTTAAAGTTATTAAATTAAAATAAGCATTTTTAATAGCTATAAAAAAGAACATAAACTGTTCTTTTTATAGCTATTTGCCTCTGTACTCCCCCTTTCCTTTTCCATAACTTTCTATTTAAATCTGTAACATGACGTTAAAGCCCCTTGTAGACAACCGTGGCGTGTGTAACTGTGCTATCCAAGTTTTTCCCAGATAGCACACTGACCCATTCATTTCTGTTAGCTCAGGCACACGAGCATGAATTCTTGTCTGGTTTTTCGGCCATGCTTCCGCAGCTCCTATTCATTGAATGAATGGGGCTGTGGAAGCACAGTCGGTGGACTAGTGGTACATGGATGACACCTTTGTGCCACCTGTGCGCTGGCGACTAGCAGATGGTCGTGTGCAACCAGCCTTAGTCCTGACTTGCTGTTAAATTTCACAGAGGTTTGAGTTTAGGAAGGGGTGTAGAAAAATGAGCTAGAGAAGAAACATTTATTTTCTGGTAAGATATTTTAAATTTCTTATATTCGCTTGTACTGTTGATTTATGCAAAGTTTGTGAACATTTAAGGGTGCTGAGATTAGGTGGCTGTCTATAGCACAGCAGAGGGAGGTCTGGAAATATGGATTTTAAACAGTTGTCTTTTTGCAATAGTGGATATAGTTTGCGTGTGATTCTTTTCAGCATCTCCAGGTGTGGTTTATACGAGATGACCAGGGGCTCCTGATTGTTTTCCTGTTTGGTATTGTATTTTAATAAATCCAATCTCTGTTTCTCTGCTTGTTTGTCTTTGCTTAGCCATCTCACTGTGATTCATACATTGCCGGGCCAGGAAAAGTGTTTCCCTGCATGAAAAATTATCAGCCAGTCTGTGGCACAGATGGTCAAACTTATTCAAATGAATGTGAGCTGTGTAAAAAATAATGTAAGTTCACATTTCAAGACATTCACACAATAAGATATGTATCATTATTTTATGTTACAGTCAAGATTTTTTTTTTGTTTATTAACCTTTTGATATTTAACTCTCACATTACTTTTACACCTATTACCAAAATGAATTTGGGAGTACAGCCATATATTCACATATAATGGTTTGATGGAATGTCACTATAACATAAACATCTATGATGGGAAAAAAACATTTTACATGTTTTATGTGCTTTGTCATTAATGGGTTAAAGGCCTACAAGACAGCTACTATTCCATTAAATGTGACTTTAGGTATACACATTGGATCGTCTTCTGGTTTACAAATTGTGAATTGTCTTGTACACAGTTAATGTAATACAATGATCCGTGTGCTGATATGAATTGTATCAGGGTATAAGACAGTTTTCACACAGTGTTCAATTTTGCCATCTAACATACATTTGGCAGAATAAGCCAGCTGATTCACACATAGAGTAATCTCATTGTTGTTCACTGGGGTTTTATTCCATGTGGAATCTGTGGCAATAATGATTTCAGTCCCACACCACCAGACGTTCCCACTAGGGATGAGTGAACACTGTTTGAATCAGCTGTTCCGAACAGCACGCTCCCATAGAAATGAATGGAAGCACCTGGCACGTACACTTTGCCGGCGGCCGGTCTCCGTGCCAGGTGCTTCCATTCATTTCTATGGGAGCGTGCTGTTCGGAACGACTGATCCGAACAGTGTTCGCTCATCTCTAGTTCCCACACCACCAGCCGTTACCACACCACCAGCCGTTACCACACCACCAGCCGTTACCACACCACCAGAGTTTCACCTGTGGCCATGCCGCTTCTTCTACACTTCATCTTCTAGCTACACAATCTGCGTGACAAAGGTTGCATAGAGCCAACCAAAACATTACTGATTCTGGATTGTTTAATGTAATAAAGCACTTAAAATTTTGAAACTTTAAATCTGTGGAGTGCCGAGTTCTTTTTCTACTATATAAAGGGGTGAAACCCTACTTGAGCACTGAGACATCTATTGATTCTAAAATCACATTCATATTTTATTCACTGTAAGAAAATGAGTTATAATACTACCTTCACGCAACATATTTCCTTGGCGTTAAAAAAATGCCATAATAAAAGCCATAAAAAACTAATTTATGGTGTTTGGGTTTTTTTGCATTTTTTTATGTTGCTGTTTTTGTGCACACATTTCTGATGCTTTTTTTAGGCCTTTATTAGAGATGAGCGAACAGTGTTCTATCGAACACATGTTCGATCGGATATCAGGGTGTTCGCCATTTTCGAATCGAATCGAACACCACGTGGTAAAGTGCGCCAAAATTCGATTCCCCTCCCACCTTCCCTGGCGCCTTTTTTGCACCAATAACAGCGCAGGGGAGGTGGGACAGGAACTACGACACTGGGGGCATTGAAAAAAATTGGAAAAAGTCATTGGCTGCCGAAATCAGGTGACCTCCATTTTAGACGAATAGTGGATTTCAAATCCGGGTCATATGAGAATGTGAACTTTGTGACTATGAGACAGGGATAGCTGTACAGGCAGGGATAGCTAGGGATAACCTTTATTTAGGGGGGAATGTTATTAAAAATAACTTTTTGGGGCTCTATCGGGTGTGTAATTGTGATTTTTGTGAGATAAACTTTTTCCCATAGGGATGCATTGGCCAGCGCTGATTGGCCGAATTCCGTACTCTGGCCAATCAGTGCTGGCCAATGCATTCTATTAGCTTGATGAAGCAGAGTGTGCACAAGGGTTCAAGCGCACCCTCGGCTCTGATGTAGCAGAGCCGAGGCTGCACAAGGGTTCAAGCGCACCCTCGGCTCTGATGTAGGAGAGCCGAGGGTGCACTTGAACCCTTGTGCACCCTCAGCTCTGCTACATCAGAGCCGAGGGTGCGCTTGAACCCTTGTGCACACTCTGCTTCATCAAGCTAATAGAATGCATTGGCCAGCGCTGATTGGCCAATGTATTCTATTAGCCTGATGAAGTAGAGCTGAATGTGTGTGCTAAGCACACACATTCAGCTCTACTTCATCGGGCTAATAGAATGCATTGGCCAGCGCTGATTGGCCAGAGTACGGAACTCGACCAATCAGCGCTGGCTCTGCTGGAGGAGGCGGAGTCTAAGATCGCTCCACACCAGTCTCCATTCAGGTCCGACCTTAGACTCCGCCTCCTCCGGCAGAGCCAGCGCTGATTGGCCGAAGGCTGGCCAATGCATTCCTATGCGAATGCAGAGACTTAGCAGTGCTGAGTCAGTTTTGCTCAACTACACATCTGATGCACACTCGGCACTGCTACATCAGATGTAGCAATCTGATGTAGCAGAGCCGAGGGTGCACTAGAACCCCTGTGCAAACTCAGTTCACGCTAATAGAATGCATTGGCCAGCGCTGATTGGCCAATGCATTCTATTAGCCCGATGAAGTAGAGCTGAATGTGTGTGCTAAGCACACACATTCAGCACTGCTTCATCACGCCAATACAATGCATTAGCCAGTGCTGATTGGCCAGAGTACGGAATTCGGCCAATCAGCGCTGGCTCTGCTGGAGGAGGCGGAGTCTAAGGTCGGACCTGAATGGAGACTGGTGTGGAGCGATCTTAGACTCCGCCTCCTCCAGCAGAGCCAGCGCTGATTGGTCGAGTTCCGTACTCTGGCCAATCAGCGCTGGCCAATGCATTCTATTAGCCCGATGAAGTAGAGCTGAATGTGTGTGCTTAGCACACACATTCAGCTCTACTTCATCAGGCTAATAGAATACATTGGCCAATCAGCGCTGGCCAATGCATTCTATTAGCTTGATGAAGCAGAGTGTGCACAAGGGTTCAAGCGCACCCTCGGCTCTGATGTAGCAGAGCCGAGGCTGCACAAGGGTTCAAGTGCACCCTCGGCTCTCCTACATCAGAGCCGAGGGTGCGCTTGAACCCTTGTGCAGCCTCGGCTCTGCTACATCAGAGCCGAGGGTGCGCTTGAACCCTTGTGCACACTCTGCTTCATCAAGCTAATAGAATGCATTGGCCAGCACTGATTGGCCAGAGTACGGAATTCGGCCAATCAGCGCTGGCCAATGCATTCTATTAGCCCGATGAAGTAGAGCTGAATGTGTGTGCTTAGCACACACATTCAGCTCTACTTCATCAGGCTAATAGAATACATTGGCCAATCAGCGCTGGCCAATGCATTCTATTAGCTTGATGAAGCAGAGTGTGCACAAGGGTTCAAGCGCACCCTCGGCTCTGATGTAGCAGAGCCGAGGCTGCACAAGGGTTCAAGTGCACCCTCGGCTCTCCTACATCAGAGCCGAGGGTGCGCTTGAACCCTTGTGCAGCCTCGGCTCTGCTACATCAGAGCCGAGGGTGCGCTTGAACCCTTGTGCACACTCTGCTTCATCAAGCTAATAGAATGCATTGGCCAGCACTGATTGGCCAGAGTACGGAATTCGGCCAATCAGCGCTGGCCAATGCATTCTATTAGCCCGATGAAGTAGAGCTGAATGTGTGTGCTAAGCACACACATTCAGCACTGCTTCATCACGCCAATACAATGCATTAGCCAGTGCTGATTGGCCAGAGTACGGAATTCGGCCAATCAGCGCTGGCTCTGCTGGAGGAGGCGGAGTCTAAGATCGCTCCACACCAGTCTCCATTCAGGTCCGACCTTAGACTCCACCTCCTCCAGCAGAGCCAGCGCTGATTGGCCGAATTCCGTACTCTGGCCAATCAGCACTGGCTAATGCATTGTATTGGCGTGATGAAGCAGTGCTGAATGAGTGTGCTTAGCACACACATTCAGCTCTACTTCATCGGGCTAATAGAATGCATTGGCCAATCAGCGCTGGCCAATGCATTCTATTAGCGTGAACTGAGTTTGCACAGGGGTTCTAGTGCACCCTCGGCTCTGCTACATCAGATTGCTACATCTGATGTAGCAGTGCCGAGTGTGCATCAGATGTGTAGTTGAGCAAAACTGACTCAGCACTGCTAAGTCTGCATTCGCATAGGAATGCATTGGCCAGCCTTCGGCCAATCAGCGCTGGCTCTGCCGGAGGAGGCGGAGTCTAAGGTCGGACCTGAATGGAGACTGGTGTGGAGCGATCTTAGACTCCGCCTCCTCCAGCAGAGCCAGCGCTGATTGGCCGAATTCCGTACTCTGGCCAATCAGCACTGGCTAATGCATTGTATTGGCTTGATGAAGCAGTGCTGAATGTGTGTGCTTAGCACACACATTCAGCTCTACTTCATCGGGCTAATAGAATGCATTGGCCAATCAGCGCTGGCCAATGCATTCTATTAGCGTGAACTGAGTTTGCACAGGGGTTCTAGTGCACCCTCGGCTCTGCTACATCAGATTGCTACATCTGATGTAGCAGTGCCGAGTGTGCATCAGATGTGTAGTTGAGCAAAACTGACTCAGCACTGCTAAGTCTGCATTCGCATAGGAATGCATTGGCCAGCCTTCGGCCAATCAGCGCTGGCTCTGCCGGAGGAGGCGGAGTCTAAGGTCGGACCTGAATGGAGACTGGTGTGGAGCTATCTTAGACTCCGCCTCCTCCAGCAGAGCCAGCGCTGATTGGTCGAGTTCCGTACTCTGGCCAATCAGCACTGGCCAATGCATTTCTATGGGGAAAAGTTAGCTTGCGAAAATCGCAAACTGACAGGGATTTCCATGAAATAAAGTGACTTTTATGCCCCCAGACATGCTTCCCCTGCTGTCCCAGTGTCATTCCAGGGTGTTGGTATCATTTCCTGGGGTGTCATAGTGGACTTGGTGACCCTCCAGACACGAATTTGGGTTTCCCCCTTAACGAGTTTATGTTCCCCATAGACTATAATGGGGTTTGAAACCCATTCGAACACTCGAACAGTGAGCGGCTGTTCGAATCGAATTTCGAACCTCGAACATTTTAGTGTTCGCTCATCTCTAGCCTTTATTTGTCATAATGAAATCTATGGAAAAACTCCAGAAAAAAATGTCAAAGCATGCTGTGTTTTGAAAAAAAACAGAAGATACAAAAAAATGTGATAGGTTGGGGCCCCACGTGGCATAAAAACCATCCACACACTGCAGAAAACTATGTGCAGTGAACTCGCAGCAATTTTCAAAACGGTTTTCGTCAATTATACCTACAAAAACACTGACGGTTTCCCTACTGGTATAATGGAAGCAGAAAGTGCTCAGAGGAAATGTCTGTGGACTTTCTGTGAAAAACTGTAATATGTTTCCACCATGTTTTTTCCTGCAATGCTTTTTTGCTGCGGCCTTAGCCATAAAATGTAAGAAACACTTGAAAAAAAAAAGCATTGTATCTAGGTTTTCTCATATTTTATTGCTGACGAACTTATTTGATTGAACTGCAAAAAATGCCAATAAAAACACCGAAAGACATTGATTTAAATGCTTGTTTGAAACAAACCTTATCTAATATCCCTTTTAGGCTACGGCCCCATGTTGCAGAAATGCAGCTTTTTTTGTTGCAGATTTTGTTGCGGTTTTTTTAAACCAAAGCCATGAGTGGATTGAGAAGGTAGAATTATAAGAATTTCTTATATATTTCCCATTCCTTTTGTAGCCATTTTTGGCTTTGGCTTAAAAAAAACACAACAAAGACTGCAACAAATAAAGCTGCATTTCCGAAATGTGGGGCCTTGGCCTAAGGCTGAGATTTTGCTGCGTTCTTTTGAGCCAAAGTCAAGAACGAAAGAAAAAAACGCAACAAAGTCTGCAGCAAAAAAAAAGGTGTGTTTCTTCAATGTGGGGCCTCAACCTTTCTTACGTTAATGGTGAAATGTTAGCTGACTTGGTAAGATTTAAAGAGTGGAATCTGTGCCTAAGGGAGCCTTCACAGTTACGCGCCGCTCATTCTGAACGTAAAACTCGTTCATAATGAGCGCGTGAAAACCTATTGCTTTCAATGTGATACACATGTTTTTACATTCAGAATGGGCGGAGGCTCCCTAAATCCAGCCAGAATTTCATACCTGAAAAAACCCCACAAAAATACTAACATACTTTATTTTATTTGGCATTGCTCATATTTTTTTTTATTTGTTCACAGGAAGTCGACAATGGAACTCAAGATGAAGCACATAGGCAAATGCTATGAAGGGGTATATTTTTACACATTTTAAAGGGGTTGTCTAGTTTAGGAAACCCATTTCTATATGTAGGTAATTCTGTGGAGTGGAGAAGAGCTATAAAAAGCATCTGTCACTTTGGATGACTTGTCCTGTTCTGTAATACACAGACATCCTTGATTTAAGGGTGCATTCACACGGAGGAAAATGGAGCTGAAATTGGTATGGAATCAACATCAGATTCAGCTAGCAGAAAAAGGAACCCATTGAAGTCAATGGAAGGCTTTTTTTTTCAGCGCTGAATCTGAGGGCCAGTTCACACGGAGTTAACGCGCACGCATTCTGGCACATATACACGTGTCAGAATGTGAGCGCTCAAAACAGAATCACATTCATTTCAATGTGTCGTTACAGGCGTATAACGCGCGTAATTTTGCGTGAGTAATTTTGCGGTCGCAAAATTACGTCTTCTCACAGTGGGGAGATATCAGTGCCAAAATGGCACCATTATCTCCAGGACCAGGGTACATATGGGAAAGCTGATGGTGTGCTGAAATTAGCGCACTGTCGGCTTTCTAGCGGTATATAAAACTGCACTTTCATGAGGGCATGAGCAGCTAAAAATTGAAGTTGCTGGAGTTAGTTAATGAGGCTCCGTGTTGTGGAAAACAGTTTTTTTTGTTGCAGATATTGCTGCAGTTTTTTGAGCCAAAGTCAGGAGCAGATTTAACAAAATCTCAGAGATTCTTTTGTATTTACCATTCCTTCTCAAGCCTTTCCTAACTTTGGCTCAAAAAAAAACACCAAAAAAAAACCGCAGCAAAATGTGCAATCAAAAGAGCTTTGTTTCCTCAACATGGGGACCCACAGGACGACCTGTAGCTATAAAGTGCTGTGGAAAAAAACACGGCAGTAATGCATTGAGGTTCTTCCTGCAGTGCTTTCAACAGAAAGTTCGTAGAGCTTTCTGTAGCAATTAGATTTACAGAGAATCCACCAGTGTTTTCGTAGATATAATTGACATGCTGTGATTTCCAAAACTGTGCCGGTTCTGGAAATTGAAGCGTGTCTGTGCTCTGGTTTTTACCACAAAGTGGACATAGGATTCGCAGGAATCCCATCCACTTTGCAGTTACGGTAAAACGCTGTGATTTTTCACACATTTTTTTCTGCCGTGGGCATATCACGGTGTTTCTGGCTTGTGGCTCCCCGGCCTTAAAGAGGACTTTTCACCACTTCCTCCAACTCTAGTTCTTTATTTATTTTTTATTTTATTTATATATTGCTTTTTGTATAACTTATTTTAAACTTACCGTATTTTTCGGACTATAAGACGCACCTAGGTTTTAGAGGAGGAAAATAGGGAAAAAAAATTTTGAAGCAAAAAATGGTCAAATATTTAATATATGGGAGTTGTAGTTTTGCAACAGCTGCAAGGCCACATTGACAGGTGACCCTGCAGCTGTACGGGGATGCATAGAGTGTTTTTTTTGTGGGGCCAGCTGTACTTTTTAGTTATACCATTTTGGGGAATATCTATTGCTTAGATCACCTTGTATTGAAAAAAACCCCGGTGGTTTATGATATATATATATATATATATATATATATATATATTTTTTTTTTTTTCTAGGGACAGGAGGTGATTTAGAACTTTTACTTATATTTTTAAAGCTTTTTTTTTTTTTTTTTACTATTTTATTCCCCCCCGGGGGCTTGAACCTGCGGTCACTTGATTGCAAGTCCCATAGACGGCAATACAACTGTATTGCCGTCTATGGGACATTCTGTCTATTAGTATTACGGCTGGTCATAGAGACCAGCCGCAATACTAATACAGCAGTGACAGTCCTGGGAGCCTCATTAGGCTCCCGGCTGTCACCCGAAAAGGTCGGCTCCTGCGATATCGCCGCGCAGGAGCCGGCCTGCAACTCTACAGGTACGGGGCCGATGGGGACCGGCCCCGGGGGAGAAGGGGCCACCGATACTGACCCGGCATCCGCTGTACTAGAGAGGCGGATGCCGGGGAGGGATAGACGCTGGCACAGGTGCCGGGCCTGAGACATCGCTGCGCTCCACTGTCCTGCCTGAAGCCAGCGGCGGGGGGACGGAGGAGCGGAATAGCATCACTCCTCCCGCTGCTGGCTTCATGCAGGCAGAGGAGCGCAGCGATGTCTCAGGCCCCGGCGTCTATCCCTTTCCGGCTTCCGCCTCTCTAGTACAGCGGGTGCCAGGCGCCACATTCGGACTATAAGACGCACCCTTCTTTTCCCCAAAAATTTTGGGGAAAAAAAGTGCGTCTTATAGTCCGAAAAATACGGTACCCTTTCCCTGTAAGTGTATTATCCAGTGGATGTTGTATATTTTTTTTAGTACTAATATTTCTTTTGTATAAAGGTCATTAGTATGAAAACTCCATCTGGGACCCAAAAAAACCCTTTAGACATTACACTGTGCACATTAGGGGTCCATTTGCATGGAGGAAAATGGTAAGAAATTTGGTGTGGAATTTTCCACACTGAAAAAAAAGCCTCCCATTGACTTCATTGGGTGCTGCTAGCTTTTTTTTTCCACTAGAGGAATTTTGCACTAATGGAAAAAAAAATCTAGCGAAAGCCATTGAAATCAATGGGAGGCTTTATTTTCAGCGTGGAAAATTCTACACCAAATTCCTCACCATTTTCCTCTGTGTGAATGGACCCTAAAAGTCCATTCACACTGAGTTTTTTGGCGAGGATTTTGACGCAGAATCCGTGTCAGAATCCACGTGGAAAAAAAGCCTCCCCATAGAATTCTATGGGTTCCACTATCTTTTTT
This sequence comes from Leptodactylus fuscus, assembly GCF_031893055.1. NCBI lineage: Eukaryota > Metazoa > Chordata > Amphibia > Anura > Leptodactylidae > Leptodactylus > Leptodactylus fuscus. The sequence goes on along the minus strand of NC_134269.1, from coordinate 164,425,680 downwards.
TTTTCCGCAAGTGGATTTTTTCCACTAGCAGGAAAAAAACTTCCTTCAGGTGGATTTCGCATGCAAAAACCAATGCAGTCAATAGGAGATGGTAAAACCACTTGGCATTTGCAAAAACTGCGTGGAAAAACCTCTAGTTTTTTTTTTAGGTCCATACACTGTGCTGGAGGAAAAAAAAAATTCCTAATTCCTGAAGCAGATTTTTTCCTGACGAAAATCCTCACCAAAAAACTCTGTGGAATATGGTGAGGAATTTGGTGTGGAATTTCAGCGCTGAAAAAAAGCCTCCCATTGGCTTCAATGGGTTCCTTTTTCTGCTACCATTGAAGTCAATGAGAGGCTTTTTATCTTCTGCGCTGAAATTCCACACCAAATTCCTTACCATTTTCCTCCATGTGAATGGACCCTAAGAGTACTGTCAGAGGGGGCATTCCTTACAGCCCAGTGATTACACTGGGCTATGAGGAGCACCTTCTGCCAGTAGGGAGATATCGGTGCCGATACTAATAGCACTGTCGATTTTCTAGCGTTATATAAAACCACACTTTCATGAGGAAGTGTTGGCTCATAAATTTGGTGAACTCCCAAGTTCACAAAGTACTATTTCAGTGGAGTGGGAGAAAACTTTTGCAACTTTTTAAACAGTGGCATATAGGGAATAGGTGCGTACCTATATATAATTTCTGAACCACGTTCACATTACAAGTCACTATGGAGAAAATAAACAATAGGCACAAATCATTTTTTTTTTTTTTGAATGGTGCATTCACTTAATAACTTAGGCACAGTAAATTAAAAAAGTTGAGAAAAGCCATGATAAATCCGCCCCAATACTTTCAGCATTTTAAATAGTAGCAAAAAATTCCTTAAATTTGAACCATTTTCCACCCAAAAAATCTTATGGTATTTTTTCAGTGTTTTTCATGGTATTTTTTAAAAACATTTTGGTGGTTTTTATTTTGTAACATTTGGGAAAAAATAAAAAAATTCCAGAAAAAAAATTCCAAAAATACCACAAATGCTCTACAAAACTTGCATGTAGTATTTTCTATATCTCTCCCTAGACTACATCATACATGAAGTTTTTCATCAATAATGTTATTATCGTAGTGACTTGAGAAGTTGTCTCAATAAATGATTCTAGATAAATGGAAATAAACTATTTATTATCTGTAATGATTGAATTTATTATATTTGTACTGAGTGATTACAAATTTCTCTTATTTTCAGGACTGTGAGAAATTCAAAAATATTTCTGAGTGTACATCAATAGACGAGCCAGTCTGTGGATCTGATTATATTACCTATGAAAATGAATGCAGGTTTTGTGAGATGCAGAACTTGTGAGTACTTGGAATCTAAAACATAAGCAAATAAAACATGCACTAATCTATAGTGAGCTAAATGCCAAAGGTGGTGCTAGGAGCAAGTTCCTCTCCTCTACCAAGGAAGTCTTATTTGCATATTTGTTACTCAGAATTTTTTTTATTTTATTTTGATTGGGAACCCCACATAGGGATCACAATGTAGATTTTTTTTGTTTCTGTTTTTTTCTTCCTATCAATATGTCTTTGTAGAATGGGAGGAAATACACGCAAATATGGGGAGAACATACAAACTCCTTGCATATGTTGTTCCTGGCAGAATTCAAACCCAGGACTCCAGCGCTGCAAGGCTGCAGTGCTAATCACTGAGCCACCATGTTGCCCCTCTTACTCATACTTCTTAGCAGGGCATGCACGGTCTAATAAGTCCCTGTACTGTTGCCCCCCATTTGAGGCATATTACCTCTTCTGACCCACATCAACACCTCTCACACAGTTAGCCAATACCCTGCTCTGCACTGATGAGATACAACAACCTTAAACAGCTGTCTACAGATGGGTCCATCTTCCTTTTGGAGGGTTTATTCTAGCTTGGCTATATTTCCCAAATGATGCTTTTAGGTTTTATGAAAAAACATGCATTAATATACAAGTATTGAAATGCATCATACGGGCCACTAAAGCAGTCACTAATAAGCTGATATTCTTCACCTATCAGGAATAGTTCTTCAATCAAATTTTTTTTTTTACAACACATGAATTTTAATATCAAAAATTTTATTAGAATACACAAAACTAATCGATTAAAAAAATCCTAACTAAAAACAAGTGATATAAAGGCAAGATCACGGTGTCACAAATATGCATCGCATGAAAAAGAATAAATAAATAAACATATATCCATCATCTAATACTGTATAAATATATAAAATCACCCCTCATACAGCAAAACAGTCATTATCATCCAGGGCCAGCTTGTACAAAGAAACAAACAAATATGAATAAATAAATAGGCACCCTATACAGGTATGCACACCATCCTATCAAATCACTTGTCTCTTGTTACAATTTAAAGCCCGTTGTGCAGAGAAATAGGTAAATTTAGATAAATAAATATACAGATAGATACCCCATAAGGTTTCACACACCCTCATACACCATGTCTCATATAGCTAAATATCCACACAGTCCCTGCTAACACAATGCTGAAAAGGGGAAACATTATAAATAAGCATAGATATAAACTAATACAGAGAAACTGCACCAGTATCTTACATATAGTGACACCGTTACCTTCACTAGCAGCTCCAACACGTGTTTCGCCCCTGCTTCATCAGGGGACTGCCATAAGCTGATATGTCCAGCAACTTACTAGCTCGCTTTGCTGTGTAAACCAGGGTTTGTCACTAGGACACATGTAATTTAATGATTCCTCCAGTAAATTGATATAGACCTAGAAAAGGCAGGATAGCACTACACATACAGACAGCTACAGGGTGTGCAGTGGTAGCAATCATAACTGGACGCTGGACTCACTGAGGGCCCAAAGTCCTTATCTGCTCAGTCCCCAAGTGACCTAGCTGTCTGCTCTCAGGGGGGGAGGGAGGGTCTGAGTGCTGGGAGCAGCTCTGAGCAGTGTATGTCTCTGCCACAGACAAGTAATGGAGTTCCTCAGATAGGGGAGGGGGGGGAGGTGAGTGCTCCGCTGTTTCTGAGCTGTTTTATCTCCAGCTCTTCCACTTATCAGTCAGTTTAATTGAATTTGGCTGATAAGGGCTGAGATAGGGAGTCTATTACCTCTGTATGTATTGCAAACTGACTCAAATCCAGCTCTGCTACATCAGCTTCATACTGTGGTAATTTGTTTACAACTAATCCCTCATTACTGACTGCAAACATAGCAGATAGCAGAGCAAATGAAACCCCGCCCACCAAGGTGCCAAGAAAACCAGGAAGTGAAGAGAGCACACAGGTTGGTGAACAAGACAGTCTAGTAACAATAGAATGACAGTCTAGTAACAATAATGTTGCATGGTGCTAACACATGGCCTGACAATTTTTAGAGTCAAAAATATGGTATTTCTTTTCATTTACTAATTATACATTTACTATAATCAGAGGTTCTATTTCTTAGTCTCTCAGGAGCCAAGAAACAATACAATATTGGGGCCTTAAAGGGGTATTCCCAGAATGCTTGTTCACCAACCTGCAGGCTGCGTGCTCTCTTCACTTCCTGGTTTTCTCAGCATATTGGGTTTCACTTGCTCTGCTATCTGTTATATATTTGCAGTCAGTAATGAGGGATTGGTTGTAAATGAATTACCACAGTATGAAGCTGATGTAGCAGAGCTGGATTTCAGTCAGTTTGCAATACATACAGAGGTAACGGACTCCCTATCTCAGCCCTTATCAGCCAAATTCAATTAAACTGACTGATAAGTGGAAGAGCAGGAGATAGACAGCTCAGAAATACCAGAGCTCTCACCTCCCCCTCCGCTATCTGAGGAACTCTATTACTTGTCTGTGGCAGAGACATACACAGCTCAGAGCTGCTCCCAGCACTCATCCTCTCCCTCCCCCCCTGAGAGCAGACAGCTACATCACTTGGGGACTGAGCAGATAAGCCCTGTGGTCATAGAAATGCAGTGTAAACAATGAAGTGAATAAATTAAGATAACGGCCAAACGAAGCAGTTATTGATAAAGCAATGTATTTAGGAAAAGTCTTAAATCCACATAAACTAGCAGTATAGATAGGATGCTTTTCATGGGACAACCCCTTTAACATTAGTGTATTAAAAAAAAAGTTGCTTAAACTTTCCTTTTGGTTTTTATTTTTCAGAAATGAAGACCTGAGGATGGTATCTAAAGGAAAATGCTCATAAAACAAGTAATTGATTCATGCAGCATTTCTACATTTCTTGTCATGTAAGACCAAAACTGCAATAAATGGAAGAGCATACCATGGTGTCTGATTGTATGAATGGAAGAGGATAACATGGTTGCTGATTTTATTAAATGTACCATTTACAATCCTCTCAAATATGTTAGCTAGTGTATGGACCTGGGCCAAACCCCAAGTGTAGCCCCCTGCCCCACCAATGTCCTGGGCATTTTACTCATTTAACCTCTTTGCTTCTGTCACAACCCAATGAAGGGAACCAGAGGATGCGAGTTGTAGTTGTGGTGGTGATATCACAGGTAGGCCAAAGACACTTGACCAACTCCTCCAATCTCCCTTCTCCCCCAGCCTGGAACAATGTTGAGAGGGGGACTATAAAGTACCTGATGAGATGGTAGTTTTTCACTGGGGTGCTTCAAGTTGGAGAGGGGTCCTCTCTAACCTTAAGTTGTGCCCCAGGCCCTGATGCTAAGCACAGGAACACAGTTGGTAGTAGTGCAGTTGAACCAAGATGAACTTTACCATGGTAGCCCATAACACAAACAGCCTCCCGATGGGAGTTAAAGTTAGAATGTAATGGCTATTCCCAGACGTGGGATAAGGGATGCTGAGTGTATGAGATGATGATATGGTATCTTTCTCACTTTAAATATATAAAGTCTGTGTCTCATTTCACTGACTATAGCTAGGGTGGCTGCATTATATGATGTCACAAGAACCCAGATACCTGGAAATACCCATATACTCTGGTTTTGGCTGGTGGGTTCTGTAAACTACAACTTCCTCCAAACTGGCACTCTATTCCCTATATGGGGTTACAGCAATATCCTGTCTCGGGGTTGTAGCTGGATTGTTGCTGGGCAGTTAGTCACTTCTCTTTCCTCAGGGTCTGCATTGGACATGCAGCAGGTGTCGGCCTTTTGGCTGCTAGCACACTATTGACTAACAGTCATTGGAGACTTACAGTCTACACCTCTTACCCAGTGGCCAGAGACTGGCCAGGGATGTTCCAAGTCCTCTAGACTAGAGTTGTAGCCAGATACTATGGAAAGGTCCAATATAGTGTGAGGGTGTGAACCTAGAGGGCGCTGTAGAGCGACCGAAAACAGGGTTAAAAAGGACACTGACCACACCCATACCAGGGAGAAAGATGGTTGGGTAAAGAAGCCTTATTTATATGCAATACAATTATAGGCGAACTATGAGAGCTCATATGTTTCATGATCCATGAAGATTTTCTCCCACCTCTGGCTTATGCCAGAATAGATCTGCCATTGCCTCCGTCTCTCTGCATGATTTTCCATTTTACTGTACTGAAGATGCTATTTGCTACTCCTGAACAGCTAGATATAATCTCCAGAAGCCTGTTTCATAACATTCTTTTCCATTCCGTACTGCCACTCATGTTGCCACAACTATCTCCACCACCTGTCAGCCAGACATATCCTATGGCCTGATCCATTACATTATTCCATTCTGTACTGCCACTCATGTTGCCACAGGTACCACCACAGCCATCACTTAGCCAGAAATCTCTTTCTGAACTCTTCATCAGATTGAATGACAGAAGTGTATACCTCACTGCGTCTAGGCCTTTCAGACAAGTGAGTTATGGACTCTTTCAATTCTTTCATCGTGTCCTGAACATACTCCTTGATCCAAATAACCACATCTCCAATTGTGGATTCCTCAGAGAGTTCTTTTGGGCGGTACACAGAGAATAAAAGCCATTCATTTGTCTTCACTTTTTTTAAAAAAAAAAAAAATCAAAAAGGCTGCTCCGCACAGATTTTTTTGTGAAAAATGTCAGAAGTTAAGGAAAAAAAGATTTCCTAGCAGTTTAACCCCCTCCCATTTACAATATAGAAAGGGGGAGGAAGGAGAGACCTGACTCTGGAGACTTGAAAGAGGTTCAATGATGTCATCACATACTCAAGTCAGCGTACTCTGGACTCTGGTGTCCCCACACAAGGGAGCTGAAGAGAAGAAGCAGGAAATGACGTGTATCGCAAAAAAACAAGCGATGTAAGGCTTACATAGTCACCAAGGGTTCAGTGTTGCCGTTACAGTGCCCGTGCACACGATGTAACGCGGCATTGATTCTGACACGCAGACTCATGTCAGAGTCAGCGCTACAAAACAGAATTCCATTGACTTCAATGGGTTCCGTTTAATGTGCGTAACACATTGAAATCAATGGGTTAAAAAGCCTCCCATTGATTTCAATGTGTAGTGCGCATAAGACGGACCCATTAAATTCAATGGGATTCTGTTTTGAAGTGCTGATCCTGACATGAGTTTAAGTGTCAGAATCAACAAGGCGTTACATTGTGTGCACGGGCCTAAAGGCAGTGGACTTGTCTGTCCACCCATTATAAGCAGCAGTTGAAAAAAAGGTCTTTACCCTGCAGGTAAGCAGACAAAGCAGCAGAGGCAAGAAAAGACATACAAGGAGTTTAAAGGGGTTGACCACCATTAAGCTGAAAAAATCACAGTGCTCCAGGCAACTCAGAAAGATGATTATAGAACAAATGTGCTGTAAAAATGAAATATATCTTACCAGTTCCCCATTAAAATGAGATTTTGCAGTGTAAGCTCAGCCAGGTTGTGTGGGTGAGACTTCAACAAAATGAAAGTGAAACTCCTGGCCTGCATTCTAGTGCTGGAGCTGAGGCGGATCATAGCGATGCCTCTTTCTACACATAAGACATGATCACACAGTTTCATTCACCTCAGCACCTCCGGCTGGCAGAATGCACTGCTCTAATGGCTGCCACTGTCACAACACAGGGCTGAATCCTAGGGGGTCCTGCGCAACTAATATCCATGGATGGCGGCTATGATTCATCCAATTTGAATGGAGCACCAAAACACCTTCTTTAGCTAAAATGCTAACACACACCATCGATTACAATAGGGTTGTGACTAAATACTATACTATGGAATGCTCACTCCACATGCAATAAACTCGACTACATCCACGACCTTTTCATTTCTAATGAATTTACATTTCTCAGCATGACAGAAACATGGCTGACACCCACAGAGACCTCCCCTGCTGCCCTCTATTATGGTGGTCTGCAATTTTCACACACTCCCCGCCCCAACAATAAACCTAGTGGAGGTGTAGGCATACTCCTGTGTGACAATTGCTCATACCTGCCCTCCCCCCCTCCCCCCCTCCTTTGAAGTGCACTCTGTTCATAGATACTCACCCTCCACCTAACCATCATATATCAACTGCCGGGACCTACCAATACCTTCATCGACCATTTCACCACCTGGCTCACACACTTCCTACCCACAGACACCTCCACCATCAACATCCCTATTAACACAGACCACCCTCCCGCTTCCAGTCTCCTGTCCCTCACCGCCTCCTTTTGTTTGTCTCAATGGTCCTCCTCTGCCACCCACATAAAGGGGCACACCTTAGACCTCATATTCACCCACCTCTGTTCCATATGCAGCCTCTGTAACTCTCCGTCCACGCTCTCTGACCACAAACTGCTGACATTCTCGGCCCTCTCCTCTGCAATAGACACCCCAACCCCTAAAGTAACACCCCCCCACAGGAACCTTAACTGCGTTGACATCCACACACTCTCAGACTATATCCTACCACTCGCTGACATATCCTAAATCCAGGACGTAGATGCCGCTGCTGTCTTCTATAATACCACAATTACCTCAGCCCTTGACTCTGTGGCCCCTTCACAGACACCAGAGTCTGACTGATCAATTGACAAACCTGGCACACGGACATGACTAAAAAACTGAGACGTTCCTCGCAGGTTGCAAAATGCCTCTGGAAGAAAAGCCACTCCCAGGAGGACTTCCTCAGTTACAAAGAGGCAATTCTCGCATTCAAGAATGCACTCAGCTCTGCTAAGCAGATCTATTTCACCACACTCATATCTGACCTATCCCGCATCCCCAAACAGCTCTTCACCAACTTCAACTCCCTTCTCTGTCCTCATGTACCCCCTCCGACATAACTTATCTCAGCTGACGACTTTGCCTCTTATTTCAAAACTAGAAAATGACACCATCAGAGACAGTCTCACCCTACACCCCCGGCAACAACTCTACCCAACTGCTCACTGCTCCTCATCCATAACCTGTTTCTCCACCATCACTGACAAAAAAAACCTCTCCTCCCTAATCTTTAAATCCCACCTCACTTCCTGCACGCTTGACCTGATCCAGTCACATCTCATCCCCAAACTCACTAAAGTCATCACCCCAGCCCTAATCCATCTCTTCAACCTATCCCTAACCAATGGATCCTTCCCTTCTGCCTTCAAAAGTGCCACTGTCACTCCTATACTTAAGAAACCCTCCCTCGACCCGTCCTCTCCATTCAACTATCGTCCCATCTCACTGCTCCCGTACGCCTCAAAAACTACTTGAGCAATACGTCCACTCTGAACTATCCTATCTCTCGTCCAACCTGCTCTTTGACAGACTTCAGTCAGGCTTCAGACCCCGTCACTACACTGAAACTGCCCTAATCAACGTCACTAATGACCTTCTAACCGCCAAAGCCAAGCGTCATTACTCTGTTCTCCTCCTCCTTGACCTCTCCTCTGCCTTTGGCACAGTTGACCACTCCCTCCTGCTAGAAACTCTCTCATCCCTTGGTATCTCTGACCCGGCCCTTTCTTGAATCTCCTCATACCTCACCGACCGCACATTCAGTGTCTCCCACTCGCATACCACCTCCTCACCATGCCCTCTCTGTAGGTGTCCCCCAAGGTTCTGTCCTAGGACTCCTCCTGTTCTCCATCTACACCCTTGGCCTGGGCCAACTCATAGAATCTCATGGTTTTCAATACTATTGCTATGCCGATTACACCCAAAAATACATCTCTGGACCAGACATTACCTCTCTGTTGGCCAGAGTTCCAGTTTATTTATTTATTTATTCTCTCCTCCCGCTTTCTCAAACTCAACATGGTGAAAATGGCGTTCATCACCTTTGCCCCACCCCGTAAGGCCCCTCTACCTGACCCATCTATCAAAGTTAGTGGAACCACACTTACCCCGCCATGGGTCCGATGCCTTGGGATAACCCTGGAACCTGACCTATACTCCAACTCAAAAACATCCATTGAATCCGCTCTTTCCTCACCCCAGAAACTGCTAAGATGCTAGTCCATGCCTTCATAAGCTTCTTCTACCCTCCCTCCTAGAATTCTATTCCTATGTGTCCCTCTTGTACATAAATATGCAGCCTTCAGAAATTGTTTTTAGATATACCTGAAGAAGAAGCCGAGAGCTTCAAAACATTGTAATCTGCCATCATTATTAGTTAGCCATTAAAAAAGGTATTATCTACTGAAGACTCTCCTGTATTTTTTTTTTTTTTTAATATATTTCCTACCCACTGGCTAACACGGTACAAAAACAAACATTTTCCTCATAATCTCCCGCTTAGATTACTGCAACATCCTTCTGCATGGACTCCCAGCAAACACCCTCGCCTCTCTCCAGTCCATCTGTTTGTATATTTTGTGTAAAGTATGTAAACCCACAAATGTAAAGCACCATGGAATTAATGGTGCTATATAAATAGACAATAATAATAATAATAATAATATAATGAAAGCAGAAAGTCCACAGAGGAAAACTCTGCAAACTTTGTGTGAAAAGCTCTGCGGGAAATCACTATGCGTTTTCATAGCGGTTTTTCCTGCAAGGCTTTTTGGCTGCATGCAACTACTTGGGGCCTTAGCCTAAAGCACATTATCAATCGCCCATGTTGAGATTTGTTGCTGTTACTCGCACCTTTTTACTGTTTATTGTTATACTTTATATGTCTGATTTTGAAATAAATAAAAATTTTGCATAAAAAAAAATAACTCTATTAAAGTTTATACTAGTCCTGCAGCTGGTTTATAACAGCAGTAACTGTATACTTTTATGAAGGGTTAGGTTATGGTTTTAATATACAATATCAAGATTCTTTTAAATTGCAGTTTTGGGAGGTGGGGTGGGAACCAAGGTATGTGCCCCAGGGACTGGTTGTCAGGGGTTGGGGGGTATAACAAGCCACTTTTATGTATTTATGTACAGATTAATGGAGGGGAAATGAACTTAACGTCTAGTTACAGCTCTGCATTAACCTATTCGTACGACTGCAAATAAAGGAGATTAACATTTTTTATAGATATGTGGTCTTATGATACAAAGGAAAATTAGGTTTCTGTTGGCCATTATTTGTAACGCTTAAAATTACTATTCCTCTTTGACAAATGTCAATTTACTGCATATAACTTTCTGATACATCCTGCTTTTTAGTACAGGAAGTAAATATAATATACAAATACGACTAAAGCCAGGAATTCCTCTGCTGCCTTTTTCTTATTCAAGTATAAAGTATTTCATAATGTCGCCATTTTACATTTGAGAAGTGAAAGCTGGGTCTTAGCTGGTGATGACATGATCTGAATGTTATGTTTGATTATCCTAATACTGAGGGTGTACCTAAACATTTCCAGAGTACATAAAAGAACAGCGAACATGTAAAATAATTTGCAGAATCTCTTAGGATCAGATTCACAATATTAACTCTTCATCATGAAGTCCATGGGAGTCATTGTTTTTGCTGTTGTCGCATTTGCCACTTTCACAGGTTAATTGTAACATCTCTGCCTGTTCGGGTCACTGCACCACCCTCTGCTCGCATGCTGCGGCGCAGGAGGCGTGTGCAGTTTGAGAATCTGCTTAAAATTTTTAGTTGCACTGTGTGAACACGGCTCTAGTCCTTAATTGGATTTGCACCACACCCGTCTTCTGCCTAGGTTGCCTCTGTCCATTAAGTGGTTAATCTGGCCTTGCCCTGTGATTGACAGCTGCCTTTTTGTGAACTCCATAGGCGGGTTCTTCCTCCCTATTTAGCCTTGGTTCCCATTCACACCAGTGCTTGTTATTGCCGTGCGCATACCTGCTCTTACTGTCCCTGTTTGCTTATACTATTATACTTGACCTTTGGCTTTTCTCATTGACTATTCTCTTGACTCCGATTTGGCACTGCATCGCTCTCCTGTTACTGAACCCTGGCTAGCTGACCTCCCTTTGTTGTTGTTCGTGTTGTCTGCGTTTTGTGTTTCACGTATTCAGGGAGGGATTGTCCTCGTGGTTGTCGCCTATTACCTAGGATAGGGCCTGGCAATAGGAAGGGAAGTGGGGGGCTTCAGCTTAGGGCTCACTGTCTCTTGTGCCCCTCCCAGGGTTTAACAGTTCTGGGAATTGCTGTCTTAGCAATTCCGTTACATTAATCTTTTAGTGTATTGCTATTGTTGTCATTATTACTTACATTATTCTTTGTAATGTGCTCTATTTGTCATGTCTGTGCATGTGGTCTTTGCTGAGTATATCATGGTATAAAAGGTAGTATACCAGAGCAAATAAATTACAAAATTAATATTCCTTGGATGGTGGTACAATCTAATGCAGTCCTTCACGCACAGGCCAGGTTTATGTGTCAGGTGTCACATGGATAAATGGTGTTCCCCATTTACAACACACTCTGCACCAAAGTGCTGCCAAGAACCTTCAGTTCCAGTAGTCCAGGGGTCTTGCTCTGCCTGGTCACCAAATATCAAGGTCTTGATAATTTCCTCCTCTAACTCAATGAATGTTCTTGTCCTGACAGAACTTTGTGATATCATGTATATCATGTGATATATATACATATACGATGTGTATGGCCAGATTTTGTACCACACTCTTGTTTCCTTCATGGCACTATGCAGTGACTAAGGGAAGCATATTTTATCCCTGAAACGCGTAAGCTTTTGTTCCTTGTTTCTATCATGACTAGATTCCATGTACATGTCATGTTTTTAACTTCACTTTGGATTAAAAGTTATATTTTAAAACGACACGCTAACGGGAAAATCCGGTTTATGTGCCCCAGGGACTGGTTGTCAGGGGTTGGGGGTGTAACAAGCCACTTTTATGTATTTATGTACAGATTAATGGAGGTGAAATGAATTTAACATCTAGTTATAGCTCTGCATTAACCTATTTGTATGACAGCAAATAAAGGTTTTTAATATTTTTTTTATAGATATATGGTTTTATAATACAAAAGAAAATTAGGTTTTTGTTGAACATTATTTGTAACACATAAAATTACTATTCCTCTTTGATAAATGTTAATTTACTGGCATATAACTTTGATACATCCTGTTTTTTAGTACATAAAGTAAATATTATATACAAATACGACTAAAGCCAGGATTTCCTCTGCTGCCTTCTTGTTATTCAAGTATAAAATATTTGTTAATGTCACCATTTTACAGTTGAGAAGTGAAAGCTGGGTCTTAGCTGGTGATGACACGATCTGAATGTTATGTTTGATTATCCTAATACTGAGGGTGTACCTAAACATTTCCAGAGTACATAAAAGAACAGCGAACACGTAAAATAAGTTGCAGAATCTATTAGCATCAGGTTCACAATATTAACTCTGCATTATGAAGTCCACGGGAGTCATTGTCTTTGCTGTTGTCGCATTTGCCACTTTCACAGGTTAATCTTTCAGTGTGTCATTATTATTATTATTGGTATAGTTATTATTTGTAATTTGCTTTATTTGTGCATTTGCTATTTTTATTTGCATTCTCTCTTTGCTGAATTTATTACTTGGGATTCATCATTGAGCAACAATGTTACGCTAGGTTCATTCTAGCTTCCATGTTTCCATTGTTTAGGTCCTGCTTGCAGGACTTTTCTCTCTGCCAATTGTAAGCGGATTCTGCAGCGCAGCCTCCTACAGAGATTACAATGAAAGTGTTAATCCAGCCATAATGTTACTATGTTAAATAGAGATGAGCGAACAGTGTTCTATCGAACTCATGTTCGATCGGATATTAGGCTGTTCGGCATGTTCGAATCGAATCGAACACCGCGTGGTAAAGTGCGCCATTACTCGATTCCCCTCCCACCTTCCCTGGCGCCTTTTTTGCTCCAATAACAGCGCAGGGTAGGTGGGACAGGAACTACGACACCGGTGACGTTGAAAAAAGTAGGCAAAACCCATTGGCTGCTGAATACATGTGACCTCTAATTTAAAAGAACAGCGCCGCCCAGGTTCGCGTCATTCTGAGCTTGCAATTCATCGAGGACGGAGGTTTCCGTCCAGCTAGCTAGGGCTTAGATTCTGGGTAGGCAGGGACAGGCTAGGATAGGAAGGAGAAGACAACCAACAGCTCTTGTAAGAGCTAAATTCCAGGGAGAAGCTTGTCAGTGTAACGTGGCACTGACGGGCTCAATCGCCGCAACCCAGCTTTCCCAGGATCCTGAATGGAATACACTGTCAGTGTATTCCCGTATACCCGATATATACCCCGATACCCGTTCCAACGGTGTGCCCCCCCACCTTCACCCCAGAAATACCCTGCAAGTCCCCTAGCAATAGAATTGGGGCTATATACACCCACAATTTTTACTACTGGTATACAGTGCCATTGTCTGACTGGGAATTCAAAGAATATATTGGGAATACAAATACCCTCATTTCTTGCTACTGCCATATAGTGCCAGTGTCTGACTGGGAATTCAAAGAATATATTGGGGTTACGTGCACCCACAATTTTTACTACTGGTATACAGTGCCATTGTCTGACTGGGAATTCAAAGAATATATTGGGAATACAAATACCCTCATTTCTTGCTACTGCCATATAGTGCCAGTTTCTGACTGGTAATTCAAAGAATATATTGGGGTTACGTGCACCCACAATTTTTACTACTGGTATACAGTGCCATTGTCTGACTGGGAATTCAAAGAATATATTGGGAATACAAATACCCTCATTTCTTGCTACTGCCATATAGTGCCAGTGTCTGACTGGGAATTCAAAGAATATATTGGGGTTACGTGCACCCACAATTTTTACTACTGGTATACAGTGCCATTGTCTGACTGGGAATTCAAAGAATATATTGGGAATACAAATACCCTCATTTCTTGCTACTGCCATATAGTGCCAGTGTCTGACTGGGAATTCAAAGAATATATTGGGGTTACGTGCACCCACAATTTTTACTACTGGTATACAGCGCCATTGTCTGACTGGGAATTCAAAGAATATATTGGGGTTATAAATACCCTCATTTCTTGCTACTGCCATATAGTGCCAGTTTCTGACTGGTAATTCAAAGAATATATTGGGGTTACGTGCACCCACAATTTTTACTACTGGTATACAGTGCCATTGTCTGACTGGGAATTCAAAGAGTATATTGGGAATACAAATACCCTCATTTCTTGCTACTGCCATATAGTGCCAGTTTCTGACTGGTAATTCAAAGAATATATTGGGGTTACGTGCACCCACAATTTTTACTACTGGTATACAGTGCCATTGTCTGACTGGGAATTCAAAGAATATATTGGGGTTATAAATACCCTCATTTCTTGCTACTGCCATATAGTGCCAGTTTCTGACTGGTAATTCAAAGAATATATTGGGGTTACGTGCACCCACAATTTTTACTACTGGTATACAGTGCCATTGTCTGACTGGGAATTCAAAGAGTATATTGGGAATACAAATACCCTCATTTCTTGCTACTGCCATATAGTGCCAGTTTCTGACTGGGAATTCAAAGAATATATTGGGGTTACGTTCACCCACAATTTTTACTACTGGTATACAGTGCCATTGTCTGACTGGGAATTCAAAGAATATATTGGGGTTATAAATACCCTCATTTCTTGCTACTGCCATATAGTGCCAGTTTCTGACTGGTAATTCAAAGAATATATTGGGGTTATGTGCACCCACAATTTTTACTACTGGTATACAGTGCCATTGTCTGACTGGGAATTCAAAGAGTATATTGGGAATACAAATACCCTCATTTCTTGCTACTGCCATATAGTGCCAGTTTCTGACTGGTAATTCAAAGAATATATTGGGGTTACGTGCACCCACAATTTTTACTACTGGTATACAGTGCCATTGTCTGACTGGGAATTCAAAGAATATATTGGGGTTATAAATACCCTCATTTCTTGCTACTGCCATATAGTGCCAGTTTCTGACTGGTAATTCAAAGAATATATTGGGGTTACGTGCACCCACAATTTTTACTACTGGTATACAGTGCCATTGTCTGACTGGGAATTCAAAGAATATATTGGGGTTATAAATACCCTCATTTCTTGCTACTGCCATATAGTGCCAGTTTCTGACTGGTAATTCAAAGAATATATTGGGGTTACGTGCACCCACAATTTTTACTACTGGTATACAGTGCCATTGTCTGACTGGGAATTCAAAGAGTATATTGGGAATACAAATACCCTCATTTCTTGCTACTGCCATATAGTGCCAGTTTCTGACTGGGAATTCAAAGAATATATTGGGGTTACGTGCACCCACAATTTTTACTACTGGTATACAGTGCCATTGTCTGACTGGGAATTCAAAGAATATATTGGGGTTATAAATACCCTCATTTCTTGCTACTGCCATATAGTGCCAGTTTCTGACTGGTAATTCAAAGAATATATTGGGGTTACGTGCACCCACAATTTTTACTACTGGTATACAGTGCCATTGTCTGACTGGGAATTCAAAGAGTATATTGGGAATACAAATACCCTCATTTCTTGCTACTGCCATATAGTGCCAGTTTCTGACTGGGAATTCAAAGAATATATTGGGGTTACGTGCACCCACAATTTTTACTACTGGTATACAGTGCCATTGTCTGACTGGGAATTCAAAGAATATATTGGGGTTATAAATACCCTCATTTCTTGCTACTGCCATATAGTGCCAGTTTCTGACTGGTAATTCAAAGAATATATTGGGGTTACGTGCACCCACAATTTTTACTACTGGTATACAGTGCCATTGTCTGACTGGGAATTCAAAGAGTATATTGGGAATACAAATACCCTCATTTCTTGCTACTGCCATATAGTGCCAGTTTCTGACTGGGAATTCAAAGAATATATTGGGGTTACGTGCACCCACAATTTTTACTACTGGTATACAGTGCCATTGTCTGACTGGGAATTCAAAGAATATATTGGGGTTATAAATACCCTCATTTCTTGCTACTGCCATATAGTGCCAGTTTCTGACTGGGAATTCAAAGAATATATTGGGGTTACGTGCACCCACAATTTTTACTACTGGTATACAGTGCCATTGTCTGACTGGGAATTCAAAGAGTATATTGGGAATACAAATACCCTCATTTCTTGCTACTGCCATATAGTGCCAGTTTCTGACTGGGAATTCAAAGAATATATTGGGGTTACGTGCACCCACAATTTTTACTACTGGTATACAGTGCCATTGTCTGACTGGGAATTCAAAGAATATATTGGGGTTATAAATACCCTCATTTCTTGCTACTGCCATATAGTGCCAGTTTCTGACTGGTAATTCAAAGAATATATTGGGGTTACGTGCACCCACAATTTTTACTACTGGTATACAGTGCCATTGTCTGACTGGGAATTCAAAGAGTATATTGGGAATACAAATACCCTCATTTCTTGCTACTGCCATATAGTGCCAGTTTCTGACTGGGAATTCAAAGAATATATTGGGGTTACGTGCACCCACAATTTTTACTACTGGTATACAGTGCCATTGTCTGACTGGGAATTTAAAGAGTATATTGGGAATACAAATACCCTCATTTCTTGCTACTGCCATATAGTGCCAGTGTCTGACTGGGAATTCAAAGAATATATTGGGGTTACGTGCACCCACAATTTTTACTACTGGTATACAGTGCCATTGTCTGACTGGGAATTTAAAGAGTATATTGGGAATACAAATACCCTCATTTCTTGCTACTGCCATATAGTGCCAGTTTCTGACTGGGAATTCAAAGAATATATTGGGGTTACGTGCACCCACAATTTTTACTACTGGTATACAGTGCCATTGTCTGACTGGGAATTCAAAGAATATATTGGGGTTATAAATACCCTCATTTCTTGCTACTGCCATATAGTGCCAGTTTCTGACTGGTAATTCAAAGAATATATTGGGGTTACGTGCACCCACAATTTTTACTACTGGTATACAGTGCCATTGTCTGACTGGGAATTCAAAGAGTATATTGGGAATACAAATACCCTCATTTCTTGCTACTGCCATATAGTGCCAGTTTCTGACTGGGAATTCAAAGAATATATTGGGGTTACGTGCACCCACAATTTTTACTACTGGTATACAGTGCCATTGTCTGACTGGGAATTTAAAGAGTATATTGGGAATACAAATACCCTCATTTCTTGCTACTGCCATATAGTGCCAGTGTCTGACTGGGAATTCAAAGAATATATTGGGGTTACGTGCACCCACAATTTTTACTACTGGTATACAGTGCCAATTTCTAACTAGGAATTCAAAATGCGCAAGGCTCCCGGAAAGGGACGTGGACGAGGCCGTGGGCGAGGTCGGGGGAATGGTTCTGGGGAGCAAGGTAGCAGTGAAGCCACAGGGCGTCCCGTGCCTACTCCTGTGGGGCAGCAAGCATTGCGCCACTCCACAGTGCCAGGGTTGCTTGCCACATTAACTAAACTGCAGGGTACAAACCTTAGTAGGCCCGAGAACCAGGAACAGGTCTTGCAATGGCTGTCAGAGAACGCTTACAGCACATTGTCCAGCAGCCAGTCAGACTCTGCCTCCTCTCCTCCTATTACCCAACAGTCTTGTCTTCCTTCCTCCCAAAATTCCGAAGCTTTACAGAACAATAACCCAAACTGTCCCTGCTCCCCAGAGCTGTTCTCCGCTCCTTTCATTGTCCCTCAACCTGCCTCTCCACGTCACGATTCCACGAACCTAACAGAGGAGCATCTGTGTCCAGATGCTCAAACACTAGAGTCTCCTCCATCTCCGTTCGATTTGGTGGTGGATGACCAGCAACCCACCCTCATCGACGATGATGTGACGCAGTTGCCGTCAGGGCATCCAGTTGACCGGCGCATTGTGCGGGAGGAGGAGATGAGACAGGAGTTGGAAGAGGAAGTGGTGGATGATGAGGACACTGACCCGACCTGGACAGGGGGGATGTCAAGCGGGGAAAGTAGTGTGGATGTTGAGGCAGGTGCAGCACCAAAAAGGGTAGCTAGAGGCAGAGGCAGAGGTCAGCAGCTTAGGCGAAGCCAGGCCACACCCGGAATCTCCCAAGATGTTCCAGTTCGTACCCAGCCCCGAAAAACTCCCACCTCGAGGGCACGTTTCTCGAAGGTGTGGAGTTTTTTCAAGGAATGCGCCGAGGACAGATATAGTGTTGTCTGCACAATTTGCCTCTCGAAATTGATTAAGGGCTCTGAGAAGAGCAACCTGTCCACCACTTCAATGCGCCGTCATTTGGAATCCAAGCACTGGAATCAGTGGCAGGCAGCAACGGCAGGACAAAGGCCGCCTGCCGTTCACGCCACTGCCACTGCCTCTGCCACTGCCTCTGCCTCTGCCACTGCCACTGCTGACTGTGCTGGCGATGCACTCCAGAGGACGAGCCAGGACACCACTTCATCTGCCTCCGCCACTTTGTTGACTTCTACCTCATCCTCCCCTGGTCCTGTCTTATCTCCTTCTCCTGCACCATCAAAGGCACCATCAGGCGTTTCTTTACAACAACCCACCATCTCTCAGACATTGGAGCGGCGGCAGAAATACACTGCTAACCACCCACACGCGCAAGCCTTGAACGCCAACATCGCTAAACTGCTGGCCCAGGAGATGTTGGCGTTCCGGCTTGTTGAAACTCCCGCCTTCCTGGACCTGATGGCAACTGCGGCACCTCGCTATGCCGTCCCTAGCCGTCACTACTTCTCCCGGTGTGCCGTCCCCGCCTTGCACCAGCACGTGTCACTCAACATCAGGCGGGCCCTTAGTTCCGCGCTTTGCACAAAAGTCCACTTGACCACCGACGCGTGGACAAGTGCATGCGGACAGGGACGCTACATTTCACTGACGGCACACTGGGTGAATGTAGTTGAGGCTGGGACTGCTTCCCAAACTGGCCCGGTGTACCTCGTCTCCCCGCCTAACATTCCTGGCAGGGACACGAGAAGAACACCCCCCTCCTCCTCCTCCTCTACCGCCTCCTCCTCCGCCACCGCCTCCTCCTCCGCCACCGCCTCCTCCTCCGCTGTTAGATTGACCCCAGCTACGAGTTGGAAACGTTGCAGCACTGGCGTTGGTAGACGTCAGCAGGCTGTGCTGAAGCTGATCAGCTTGGGGGACAGACAGCACACTGCCTCCGAGGTGAGGGATGCCCTCCTCGATGAGACGGCAATATGGTTTGAGCCGCTGCACCTGGGCCCAGGCATGGTCGTTTGTGATAACGGCCGGAACCTGGTAGCAGCTCTGGAGCTTGCCGGACTCCAACATGTTCCATGCCTGGCCCACGTCTTCAACCTAGTGGTGCAACGTTTCCTAAAGAGCTACCCCAATGTTCCAGAGCTACTGGTGAAAGTGCGGCGCATGTGCGCCCACTTTCGCAAGTCGACAGTAGCCGCTGCTAGCTTAAAATCTCTCCAGCAACGCCTGCATGTGCCACAACACCGGCTTTTGTGCGACGTCCCCACACGCTGGAACTCAACGTTTCAGATGTTGAATAGAGTGGTTGAGCAGCAGAGACCTTTGATGGAATACCAGCTACAAAACCCTAGGGTGCCACAAAGTCAGCTGCCTCAGTTTCACATCCATGAGTGGCCATGGATGAGAGACCTTTGTGACATCCTACGGGTCTTTGAGGAGTCCACAAGGAGGGTGAGCTCTGAGGATGCGATGGTGAGCCTTACAATCCCGCTCTTGTGTGTTCTGAGAGAATCCCTGATTGACATCAGGGATAACTCAGATCACACAGAGGAGTTAGGGATAGCATCCGATCCGTCACAGCTGGAGAGTAGGTCCACACATCTGTCCGCTTCACTGCGTTTAATGGAGGAGGAGGAGGAGGAGGAGGAGGAGGAAGAAGAGTTGTCCGATGATGTGATGGTGATACAGGAGGCTTCCGGGCAACTTCGAATCGTCCCATTGTTGCAGCGCGGATGGGTAGACATGGAGGATGAGGAGGAAATGGAGATTGAACTTTCCGGTGGGGCCAGAGGAGTCATGCCAACTAACACTGTGGCAGACATGGCTGAGTTCATGTTGGGGTGCTTTACAACCGACAAGCGTATTGTCAAAATCATGGAGGACAACCAGTACTGGATCTTTGCTATCCTTGACCCCCGGTATAAAAACAACATCTCGTCTTTTATTCCGGTAGAGGGGAGGGCCAATCGCATCAATGCTTGCCACAGGCAATTGGTGCAGAATATGATGGAGATGTTTCCAGCATGTGACGTTGGCGGCAGGGAGGGCAGTTCCTCCAGTAGGCAACCAAGTTCTCACCGGTCCACACAAACGAGGGGCACACTGTCTAAGGTCTGGGACACCTTGATGGCACCCCCTCGCCAAAGTGCCGCCACGGAGGGTCCTAGTGTCACCAGGCGTGAGAAGTATAGGCGCATGTTGCGGGAATACCTTTCCGACCACAGCCCTGTCCTCTCCGACCCCTCTGCGCCCTACACGTATTGGGTGTCGAAGTTGGACCTGTGGCTTGAACTTGCCCTATATGCCTTGGAGGTGCTGTCCTGTCCTGCCGCCAGCGTCCTATCTGAGAGGGTGTTCAGTGCAGCCGGTGGCATCATCACTGACAAGCGCACCCGTCTGTCAGCTGAGAGTGCCGACCGGCTCACTTTGATAAAAATGAACCACCACTGGATAGAGCCTTCATTTTTGTGCCCACCTGTGTAAAGCACCCCAACATGAAACTCCATGTCTGTACTCAACCTCTCCAATTCCTCCGCATCCTCATACTCATCCACCATAAGCGTTGCACAATTCTGCTAATACTAGGCTCCCTCCAACATGATTTCCCCCAACTCTGCTGGTTAGAGGCTCCCTCCACCCTGATTTCCACCAACTCTGCTGGTTAGAGGCTCCCTCCACCCTGCTTTCCCACAACTCTGCTGGTTAGAGGCTCCTTCCACCATGAATTTGCCAAAACTGGGCTGTTTAGAGGCTCCCTCCACCATGAATTGGTCCAAACTGGGCTGGTTAGAGGCTCCCTCCACCATTAATTGGTCCAAACTGGGCTGGTTAGAGGCTCCCTCCACCATGAATTTGCCCAAACTGGGCTGTTTAGAGGCTCCCTCCACCATGAATTTGCCCAAACTGGGCTGTTTAGAGGCTCCCTCCACCATGAATTGGTCCAAACTGGGTTTTTTAGAGGCTCCCTCCACCATGAATTGGTCCAAACTGGGCTGGTTAGAGGCTCCCTCCACCATGAATTGATCCAAACTGGGGTGGTTAGAGGCTCCCTCCACCATTAATTGGTCCAAACTGGGCTGGTTAGAGGCTCCCTCCACCATTAATTGGTCCAAACTGGGCTGGTTAGAGGCTCCCTCCACCATTAATTGGTCCAAACTGGGCTGGTTAGAGGCTCCCTCCACCATGAATTTGCCCAAACTGGGCTGTTTAGAGGCTCCCTCCACCATGAATTTGCCCAAACTGGGCTGGTTAGAGGCTCCCTCCACCATGAATTGGTCCAAACTGGGGTTTTTAGAGGCTCCCTCCACCATGAATTGGTCCAAACTTGGCTGTTTAGAGGCTCCCTCCACCATTAATTGGTCCAAACTGGGCTGGTTAGAGGCTCCCTCCACCATGAATTGGTCCAAACTGGGTTTTTTAGAGGCTCCCTCCACCATGAATTTGCCCAAACTGGGCTGTTTAGAGGCTCCCTCCACCATGAATTGGTCCAAACTGGGCTGGTTAGAGGCTCCCTCCACCATGAATTTCCCAAAACTTGGCTGTTTAGAGGCTCCCTCCACCATTAATTGGTCCAAACTGGGCTGGTTAAGGCTCCCTCCACCATGAATTGGTCCAAACTGGGGTTTTTAGAGGCTCCCTCCACCATGAATTGGTCCAAACTTGGCTGTTTAGAGGCTCCCTCCACCATGAATTGGTCCAAACTGGGGTGGTTAGAGGCTCCCTCCACCATTAATTGGTCCAAACTGGCTGGTTAGAGGCTCCCTCCACCATTAATTGGTCCAAACTGGCTGGTTAGAGGCTCCCTCCACCATGAATTTGCCCAAACTGGGCTGTTTAGAGGCTCCCTCCACCATGAATTTGCCCAAACTGGGCTGGTTAGAGGCTCCCTCCACCATGAATTGGTCCAAACGGGTTTTTAGAGGCTCCCTTCACCATGAATTGGTCCAAACTTGGCTGTTTAGAGGCTCCCTCCACCATGAATTGGTCCAAACTGGGGTGGTTAGAGGCTCCCTCCACCATTAATTGGTTCAAACTGGGCTGGTTAGAGGCTCCCTCCACCATTAATTGGTCCAAACTGGGCTGGTTAGAGGCTCCCTCCACCATGAATTGGTCCAAACTGGGGTTTTTAGAGGCTCCCTCCACCATGAATTGGTCCAAACTTGGCTGTTTAGAGGCTCCCTCCACCATTAATTGGTCCAAACTGGGCTGGTTAGAGGCTCCCTCCACCATGAATTGGTCCAAACTGGGTTTTTTAGAGGCTCCCTCCACCATGAATTTGCCCAAACTGGGCTGTTTAGAGGCTCCCTCCACCATGAATTGGTCCAAACTGGGTTTTTTTAGAGGCTCCCTCCACCATGAATTGGTCCAAACTGGGCTGGTTAGAGGCTCCCTCCACCATGAATTGGTCCAAACTGGGGTTGGTTAGAGGCTCCCTCCACCATTAATTGGTCCAAACTGGGCTGGTTAGAGGCTCCTCCACCATGAATTGGTCCAAACTGGGCTGGTTAGAGGCTCCCTCACCATTAATTGGTCCAAACTGGGCTGGTTAGAGGCTCCCTCCACCATGAATTTGCCCAAACTGGGCTGTTTAGAGGCTCCCTCCACCATGAATTTGCCCAAACTGGGCTGGTTAGAGGCTCCCTCCACCATGAATTGGTCCAAACTGGGGTTTTTAGAGGCTCCCTCCACCATGAATTGGTCCAAACTGGGTTTTTTAGAGGCTCCCTCCACCATGAATTGGTCCAAACTGGGCTGGTTAGAGGCTCCCTCCACCATGAATTGGTCCAAACTGGGGTGGTTAGAGGCTCCCTCCACCATTAATTGGTCCAAACTGGGCTGGTTAGAGGCTCCCTCCACCATTAATTGGTCCAAACTGGGCTGGTTAGAGGCTCCCTCCACCATGAATTTGCCCAAACTGGGCTGTTTAGAGGCTCCCTCCACCATGAATTTGCCCAAACTGGA